>NC_138773.1:63606842-64294229 GCF_965119305.1 Pelophylax lessonae | reverse complement strand
GGTACGCAATTAACCCTTTGGTCTCCCCTGGGTTAACCCCTTCCCCGCCAATGGCATTATTACAGTAACAGTGCATATTTATAGCACTGATTACTGTAGTAATGTCACTAGTCCCCCCAAAAGTGTCAAAAATAGCAGTTAGGGGTCCCATCTGTCCGCCGCAATGTCGCAGTCCCACTAAAAATCGCAGATCGCCGCCATTACTAGTAAAAAAAAAACAAACAATAAAAAAGACCTAAATCTTTCCCGTAGTTAGTAGACGTGATAACTTTTGCGCAAACCAATCAAAATACGCTTATTGTGATTTTTTTTACCAGAAATATGTAGCAGAAAACAAAATGGCCTAAAATGTTAATACATTTTTATTTAAAAAAACATTTTTTTCGGGAATGTTATATAGCAGAATGTGGAAAATATCGTTTGCTTTTTTTTTTCAGAATAGTCGCTCTATTTTTGTTTATAGCGCAAAAAATAAAAATCGCAGAGCTGATCAAATACCACCAAAAGAAAGCTCTATTCGTGGGAAAAAAAGGACATCAGTTTTACAATTGTACAGCGTCGCACGACCGCGCAATTGTCCGTTAAAATAACACAGTGCCGAATCGCAAAATATGGCCTGGTCATTAAGGGGGAAAATCCTTCCAGTCCAGAAGTGGTTAAGACAAAGGAATTGTTTGTAAATGATATGGATGTCCATTGAAAGAGGTATTGCCAGCACACACAGTTATCTGACACATCTCAGGGGGTAAATGGCAAATAATGGAGGTTATAAAACAATGATTGTACACAATGGTTTGGGAAACACTGATTATACATAATACACAAAATAGAAATCGCAAAGGTAATCAAATACCACCAAAAGAAAGCTCTATTTGTGGGGAAAAAAAGGACATCAATTGTATTTGGGTACAGTATCGCACGACCGCACGATTTTACATTAAATTAATGCAGTGCCGAATCACAAAATATTGCCTGGTCATTAAGGGGGGAAATCCTTCCGGTCCAGAAGTGGTTAATGTGTTTCTCGTCCAAACTGTTTGCATTAGCCATATGTGAAAAAACGAATAAAAAAAAAAATTAATTTATGTCCATTGAACGATTTATCGATCATTACATGATGGCACGATCGTTTGCTCTCACGGTCGAGTGTTTGTTTTTTGAAAATGAGTTTGAACGATTTCTTGTATAGTGTAGCAAAAGTTTTGTTATTTTATCTTTTGTGACCCATTCACACCCATTGTGGTTCAGGAAATGCTCGTTTCTGTGTGCACTTCTTACACAACATGGGAAGGCGCTGTCCTTGTTGAGTGTGCATACTGGGTACCAGTATGTGCTAATGGCACCGCAAACGCATCTAGTTACAGCCAACAAAACCACATGGTAATGCAGTGCCATGGAGTTTAGTGCAACCTGTTTTTTAACCACTTAAGCCCCGGAAGATTTTACCCTCATTCCGACCAGGGGTTTTTTTGTGATTTTTTTACTGCGTGACTTTAACGGACAATTGCGCGGTCGTGCGACGCTGTACCTAAACAAATGTCACGTCCTTTTTTTCCCCACAAACAGAGCTTTCTTTTGGTGGTATTTGATCAGCTGTGCGATTTTTTGATCATGCGCTATAAACAAAAAAGGGCGTAAATTTTGCAAAAATAATATTTTTCACATTTTTTATATGAAATTCCCCAAAAAAAATTTAAAAATCAAAATTTTTTAACATTTTCGGCCAATTTGTTTTCTGCTACATATGTTTGGTAAAATAAAACGCAAAAAGCGTATTTTGATTGGTTTGCGCAAAAGTTATCGCGTTTACTAACTAAGGGAAAGATTTTTGTCATTTTTGGTGTTTTTTTTTTTAACGAGTAATGGCGGCGATCTGCGATTTTTTTTTTGCGTGACTGCGACATTGCGGCGGACAAATCGGACCCTTGACTGACATTTTTGACACTTTTGGGGTTACCAGTGACATTACTACAGTAATCAGTGCTAAAAATATGCACTGTTACTGTAAAAATGACACTGGCAGGGAAGGGGTTAACTGTATTGGAGAGGGAGGGGTTAAGTGTGTCCTAGGGGCGTGTTTCTAACTGTAGTGGGACATGGCTACTAGTGTAAAAACAGAGATCAACGGTTCTACATAGTAGAACCGTCTGATCTCCATTTTTACACAGGGGAGAATGACAGGCGGCTTGTTTACATAAGCCGCCCGCCTTTCTCCCGCTCTACCGACGATCGTAGTGTGACCGGCGGACATCGGGTCCGCCGGTCACACGCGCGGACTCCTCCGTGAATGAGCCGCGGCGGGCGCACGCTCGCCCACTTTTGGCTCACAAACCGGTCACAGGCTAGTGACGTATATATACTTCACTTTGCCTGGCCGGGGCTGACCGCCGCAGTATATCTACTTGCGGCGGCCGGCAAGCGGTTAAGGTTGCGTCTGCTGCACCCTATGCACTTTCCTATGCGTTTGGCAACCAACATAAATAAATGGACTGTCAAAAAACGCACCGCGCAGGGACACGTGTGCGCTTTCACGCGTGAACCAGCCCTAATGGGCTATTCTGTTTTATCTTGTTATTTTTGGCTGGAGTTCTGCTTTAGGCTGAACCTGTTGCTTAACTGCACCTAGGCAAAGCGCGGAGTCACTTTAAAAACAATACATTGAGAAACATTGATCAATGCCACATGTTTTCCATGGTATTTAGTGTGTCATCATTCGTTGTGTAACCCATACTTCTGATTGATTGCATCTGTTGCAAATATCTTTAAAAAAAAACAGCAACATCTTGTAGCTGAAGGTTAAAAATGTGTGTCTTCCACCAACCAGACAGAATTATTCTTCAAATAGTACTAAAGGCAATTTTTTTTTAATTTTTCTTTTTTTTAGGGGGGGGGGGGGGGGAGGTAGAGTAAGCTTAATTTTTTCTATAATGTGAAAGATAATGTTACACTGAGTAAATAGATACCCAACATGTCATGCTTCAAAATTGAGCACGCTTGTGGAATGGCGACAAACATTGGTACTTAAAAATCCCCATAGGCGACGGTTTAAAAATGTCTACAGGTTACCAGTTTAGAGTTACAGAGGAGGTCTAGGGCTCAGATTATTGCTCTCACTCTAACAATCGCGGCGATACCTCACATGTGTAGTTTGAACACCGTTTACTTATGTGGGCGCGACTTGCGTATGCGTTCGCTTCTGCGCATGAGCTCGGAGGGACGGGGCGCTTTAAATTTTTTTTTTCTTATTTATTTTAACTTTTTTTTATCACTTTAATTCCTATTACAAGGAATGTAAACACCCCTTGTAATCCCTTGTAAAACAGGTCCTCCTTAACCACTTTAAGACCGCTCACTGTGCTGCTACTGCGGCAGTGCGGCTCTGCAATGTCCAGCAACGTAGACCTACGTCGCTGGACTCCTAGGGGTTTCGGCGGCACGCGCGCGGCGCGGGAGGTTCGCTCCCACTGTGTTTAGACACAGGGGGAGTCGGGCCGGAGGAGGAGCGGCGGCGATTGTCGGGTAAAGTGTGAGAAGATCCGCCCGCTTGTGTAAACAAAGCAGGCGGATCTTCTCTGTGACAGACAGGGAGAGATCACAGGATTCAGAGTAGCTGAACCTGCGATATCTGTCTGTGTCACAGAACCCCCCTCCCCCCACACACGTCAGTAAGTATTAGGGCATACATTTAACCCCTTGATCACCAACAGTGTTAACCCCTTCCCTGCCAGTGTCATTATTACAGTAACAGTGCATATTTATAGCACTGATTACTGTAGTAATGTCACTGGTACCCCCAAAAGTGTCAAAAATGTCAGTTAGGGGTCCGATCTTTCCGCCGCAATGTCGCAGTCCCACAAAAAAATCGCATATTTTTAGCACTGATTACTGTAGTAATGTCACTGGTACCCCCAAAAGTGTCAAAAATGTCAGTTAGGGGTCCGATCTTTCCGCCGCAATGTCGCAGTTCCGCAAAAAATCGCAGATCGCCGCCATTAGTAGTGAAGAAAAAAAAAACAATAAAAATTACATAAATCTTTCCCGTAGTTAGTAAATGCGATTACTTTTGTGCAAACCAATTAAGATACGCTTATTGCGATATTTTTTACCAAAAATATGTAGCAGAAAACAAATTGGACTAAAATGTTAAAAAAAATTATGGGAACATTATATATCAGAATTTGAAAAATATTTTTTTTTCAAAATTGTCGCTCTTTTTTCAAAAATTTAAAATCGCACAGGTGATCAAATACCACAAAAAGAATGCTCTGTTTGTGGGGGAAAAAAGGACGTAAATTTAGTTTGGGTACAGCGTTGCATGACCGCGCAGTTGTCCGTTAAAATAGCGCAGTGCCGAATCGCAAAATATGGCCTGGTAAGGAAGGGGGTAAAATTTTCCGGTCTTAGAGTGGATAAAAATACGCTCATTGAGAATTATTTTGTCGAAGACATGTAGCTAAATACATTTTGGCCTCCAGGCTCACCTGCCTCTGCCTATCTATTGTAATGAATATGCTTCTTATATGGAGGCTCTCAAATTTTAAAGTTAGGACTACAGATAATACTGGGGTGCCATGAAGTGGCTCTGCAGCTTACGCATGTATTTGCAAATGTGTGCAAACTAAACCCCTGTAACTAGTCAGATCCTAGCACAGGACAGAAAGTGAAAGCGCACACTTGCTCCCTTTTCTCCAGTTATTATGAGGCACAGTGCGTGCCATAACGCCCCAAGAGAAATCATCTGACTAATAGGCATTTAATGGTACGAGTTGTGAAGCTCTAACAGGAAATGCATGACATTCCTGTGTGCTCCGAGTACAGTTATTGCTCTGCGTGGAGCCAGTCCATGGCTGTACAAGGAGACTACCGCTTCTTAGGCTGCATTCACATGGACGCACAGCGGGGCCATCTTACCGAATGGGCACACTGGGCAGTTGCCCGCGGGCCCCACTTGCCTGGGGGCCCCACATGCCCAGCGACCCAGCCCCAGTCAAGCATTAGTCCTGATTCCTGTATGCATTCCACCACTGAACTTAGCAGGTGGAAAGTGCCCGTCGGCCCTGTGCTGCTGTCAGGCCACTTAGGCCATGGAGGGGGAGCCCACAACTGCAGGAATGCCTGTCCGCCTCAACGGGAACAGGCACACATAGGACAATCGAGTCTGACTCCCATCTGTGTGTGTGTGTTCACCGGACCCAGCCCCCCAACTTGGAAGCTGTCACTAGCCTGGCACTGCTGTACCCATAAATATCGCCTTATCAATGTTATGCATTTTTCTTCTCGTGGGTGATTGTGTAGGCGGGGCCCCCGGTGCACTGCATTGCCCGGGGGCCTATAATGCTCTTAAGATGCCACTGACGCACAGGGGCGGATGCTGGTGAGAATCTTTTCTAAATGCAGCCTGTACACACACTGGCAGTGTGCTCTGCACAAATCAAAGGACAGCGCCGCCGCTGTTCACATCTAAATACTTCGGGTCCTTTCACACTGATGCGTTTTTTCTGCGCTTTGACCCTGCTAAAAGTGCAAGAAAAATACAATAAATATAATTACCTAAAAATTCTATAGAACTCTTCACACCAGTGTACTGCAGGTGTGGAGCATTTTGAACGAGCGCACCAAAAAACGCACCCCCCCATTGAAATCAATGGAAGCTGTAGCTTTTTTGGTGCACTTTTTGAGTCACATGTCCATGTTTTGTAAAAAATGGTAATGATGCGCTGTCTCAAACAACACTTTGTGATTATAAAATTCACAATGTGATCATAAATACCTGTGGCATCAGTTGATTAATTATAATTTCAGATATTGTATACCACTACTATTTAGAGCCGGTTCACACTGCCGCGACCATAAGTCGCCCCATGTCGGAGCGACTTTTTACCGCGATTTTACCGCGACTTGTGAATTATTTTGCGCGACTTATATGACAGACGACTTTGTATTTGGCCAATCAGAATATGATGTGTTGTGACCTAATTCCCCTTTTCTGTTTTTTTTTACTCATTTCCTCATTGCCCACCAGTGCCACGTATCAGTGTCCACCAGTGCCACTGCCCACCAGTGCCACGAATGTGTCCACCAGTGCCACTGCCCACCAGTGCCACCTATCAGTGTCCACCAGTGCCACGTATCAGTGTCCACCAGTGCCACTGCCCACCAGTGCCACGCATCAGTGTCCACCAGTGCCACTGCCCACCAGTGCCACGTATGTGTCCACCAGTGCCACTGCCCACCAGTGCCACGAATCAGTGTTCACCAGTGCCACATATCAGTGCCACGAATCAGTGTCCACCAGTGCCACGTATCAGTGCCACAAATCAGTGTCCACCAGTGCCACGTATCAGTGCCACTAATCAGTGTCCGCCGGTGCCACGTATCAGTGCCACAAATCAGTGTCCACCAGTGCCACGTATCAGTGATCAGTGTCCACCAGTGCCACGTATCAGTGCCACTAATCAGTGTCCACCAGTGCCACGTATCAGTGCCACGTATCAGTGCCACGAATCAGTGTCCACCAGTGCCACGTATCAGTGCCACGAATCAGTGTCCACCAGTGCCACATATCAGTGTCACGTATCAGTGCCACGAATCAGTGTCCACCAGTGGCACTTATCTGTGTCCACCAGGGCCACTCACACAGACCAAGCAGAGATAATGGAATATATATGCCATTACATATATATATATATATATATACCATATAGGCATGGCTGCAATGTGGGGAATGCCTGGCTAATCTCTTTCTTCTTCCTGGAAAGTCTGATAACAAGTCGCTTCAATTAAGATAAGGATCCGACTTGGAGGCGACTCCCATTGAAGTCTATTGACACAAGTCGGATACAAGTCGTCTCAAAGTAGTACAGGACCCTTTTCTGAAGTCGGAGCGACTTCAGTAGTCCCAATTAAGACGGCTCTCATTCATTTGCATTTGTTATGACAAGCGACTTGGGGCGACTTGAGGGCACACAAGTCGCCTGACAAGTCGTGCTAGTGTGAATGGAGTCTTAAAGTGCAAATTGTGTGCTAAAATTCAAATATTAAAGCACAAACAATATACAAAAAGTTGATAACATGCACTGTTTCTCAAAAAGTACAAAGTGCAACCTACAGTGATCAATAATTGATGATTCATATACAAACAATAAAATCCAAATAAATTCCATCTGAGAGCAAAGAAAAATAATGATCTAAAGCTCATATAAATTTTTTTTTTAAATTAATATCCCAATGAAGTTTATCCACGCGCAAAGAAAAGTGTTCTTGTGCTAAAATAACATTACATATAGTGCTTCTGTATCACCACCGTGCTCTTAGAGACAAATGGGCCACTTACCAGACCATAAGATCCCACAAAGGAGATCATAAGTGCATAAAGATATTCCTAGCTGGGAAGCCATAGCTTGTTCCTGGATGGCCCCTATGTATCAGGATGGATCTCAGCTTCCGACTCTCACAGTTGCATGTATTTAAAAGTAAGGAAGAGGACTCATAGTGCTAGTATTTAATAAAAAGTATTACACTTACAGAGATATCATGTAAAACAGGCAAACAATGTCATATAAGCACAGGCGCGATGAGTAGAGCTCGGTCTGTGTGTGTGTTGCTGTCACACCGATAGCTCCGCCCGACACGTTTCCCCTTAGAAGGCGTCATCTGGGATTAGAGGCTTTTTTAACATATTCACGTTTCACAGGTACATGGCAACCAGCAAATGCACCAAAAACACATCAAAAACACATATGTGTTTTTTACCAAGTCTTGTCAACAGAGCAGAGTGTGACATAACCCTTACTTGTAAATAGAGCGTTTGACTGACCCTGCATGCCTGGTCAGCGTTTCTGTGGCGTTCTGTTCACACACAAACTGACCTCAGCTAATTGACCAGTTTTTGTACAGCCATAACACCATAGCAAAAAGAGTAATGGCCCGTTTACACGTAGTATGAACGCTGAAGAGCGATCTGTGTTCAGATCACTCATCATTGAGCATTTGGCAGGGGGTGAGGTGGTGTATTGCCTTGTCACCACCAACTTTAACCCCTTTATCCTTGCACTATCGCGCCACAACCCTGGACATTGCATCCGGTTGCGGGCACTTGCAGAGTGGTCCCATTCACTTGAATAGGTTGCATTCAGTGGGCGCTACACTTGTTGAAAGTGACAGGGGGTATAAACCTTTCTGCGGCCATGAAGCAAAGCATTGCAGCTGCGGCATGTGTACACCCCCAGTCCCTGCCTTTGCAGCAAAAGGGGGTTGCAATTTGGGGCAAAAAAAGCGCATCTCAGCTGCAGGAGATGGTCTTCTGGATCTGTGTGGGGAGTGGAGCTCTCAAGGGACCAGCACTTCATTTAACAGAAATGGGTAGCTGGACGGACTACCGGGGAAAAAAAATGGATTTACAAGTTTACATAATGCTTTATATTTTTACAAGTGATATTGGCTCATGACAGACACCCCTGAATTTGGAAATCTCAGAGTAATATCCGTGGTGTGTGGACTCTCTACCCTCTCTTTGATGAGGACAGGTGTGTCCAGGTCCTCCCCCAAGCGTTCCATCTTACAGCTCCAGGTGCTCCATACTCATTTCCTTTCCTTCTGGAAGCAGGTATTGACAGGATCCCCCGAAGAAGCAACGAGCGAAACGCGTAGCGATCCTTGGAGATACCTGTGATACTTAGATATCTCCAACAACCAAAATATATACTACACATTCATAATACGAGTATCTCTATAGGCCTCTCCTTGTTTGTAAGAGAGCGCCTTTCTCACAATAGGTGTTGTGGAAATTTTGATAGACATTTCTTTAGTTAAATAGTCATAATGTCTCCCAGTGTCGGTTTTACCGATAATCAATATTCACAGTGATTATTGCTTTAACTGTCATTGCAGGAAAGATTTGTTAGTGATAAGATGGCAGTCATTTCTGCTCATCTCTGCACATGGCTGTGTTTCTACATAAGCACTGCCCATTGTACATTCTGTGATTGGTGGTTGTGAAGCCACTCCCTGTAACTTCCTTTTGTTCACTTGCTGTAAATAAACCAAGCCCTGCCCTCACACAGGACACACACACAGGACAGAAGATACAGGAAGCTCACACACACACACACACACACACAGACACAGACACACAGACACACAGACACAAGCTCACACAGCAGCTCACACAGCCATTTCATCCATGAAGAGACACATAAACTCTCACACACAAACACTTACTCTTACACACATGCACACACATACATATCCAATGGAGAGAGACCTGGCAGATGGCATCAAAATGACCCAGCGCGTATGTTCCTTTCTTTGTCGCAGAGCGCTTGGAAAATCCTTATACAAAAGAGCGGTGCATTTGTACTTTTCAGTACAAGCTATTAATGGAGCATGGGGCGTAATAATCTTGAGCGCACTGAAGCGGGTTTCTATGCTCCAAGCCCTATTAATTTCCACGACATAGGGAAATATTAGACATGCTTTATGTATGGATTTTATGTAATTTGTAATTTTTAATGATGTTTGAATAAAATTTATTTTTTATCTTAACGTGAGTTCTTTTTCCTCCACTGGGTCATGAGTGGCTGTCTTTAAAGTCCCATACGTTCTCTCCCTTTTTTTTTTTTTCCCCAGCTGCAGGGTTTTACCACCCCCTAACTGCTAGTGTGATTATAGCCTCCAGTGTTTAACCAACTCTGAATGCAGCAAGCTATCTGCCCTGGATGCCCATGTAAATGTAGCCTAACTGCACCTCTTCCCTTCAGAAAATACATTACATTAAAGTGGTTCTAAAGTCTCCAGATTTTTTACCTGTATGCATTCTATGGAGTAACAAGCCCGAGTAAAAAGTATTTCCGTTTACTCTAACCTGAATTGGAGGTTGGTAATGTACCATACTGTATATAAGGAATGTGGAGTCAAATGTGTGACTTTTTTATCTTCTAGGTGACCCAGGGTCTAAGCAAACAGCTTCTTGTGTACAAAAGAGATTTCTAGATGTTTTCTGTTCCAACTTTGGATAACTGATAAAACATTTCTCAATCAATCTTGTCACTTTTGCAGCACCGATAATCCTCCTAAAAGTTCAAATTAATTTATGACTCCAAGTTTAAACCAGATACCACAAGTTGAACCATTGCCCTCAGTCATCCAGCAGCACAAGAGTTAACCATTGCATGTCATTTGCACAGCTCTTCAACTATTAGCTGCAGAAAAAGGAAAAGTGTTGAATGTTGTGGGTTTGGGAAGAAAGGTCATGCCGGGGTCATTGGTCATGTGATTGCAAGTTTCGTACTGACTGACATTCTTGTAATTTAGGGTTTGTTGATACGCACAGCAGCCCTTGACACCCCTCTGTAAAGCAAATCTGCAGTGGATCACCTTTCAGAAACATTTGACAGGCGGTGAGGAGGCAATATATCACCTCATCACTGCTTGTTTTATCCCTGAAAATAATGACCCACCATGCCACACCTGGGTGCATTGCATGCGGTTGCAGGGTGGTTATGGTGTGGTAGGTCGCTATTTCCGAGGTTAAAACAGGCAGCGGGGCTTTATCACCTGTAGTCAAATAATGGTCAGGTGGGACCTTCGCCGTTCTGGGTGGACATTATATTACATCCTACCAAGCAAACGCCACACGCGAGCCCCACAGGCCGCACTCCGTGTAATCTGTTTCCTGCTGTGTCCAGTGACAGACCAGTGACTGGCCCGCTGTCTGTACCATGTGATTGCTGTGACCAGTCACTGCAGATCACATGACAATTGTACACAATGGATGGCTACAACTCATGCCATTCACTGTTTACTATTGTGTTGATCTCGGTGATTGGTCACAGTGATCACATGGTACAGAAAAGGGTCAATCACAGCCCAACTGCAGCAGAGGTTGAAGGGGTGGGGGGTCAGCCTGTCAGTGCTCAGACCATACGCCGCACACTTCATCAAATTAGTCTGCATGGCTTTCGTCCCAGAAGGAAGCCTCTTCTGAAGATGATGGACAAGAAAGCCAGCAAACAGTTTGTTGAAGACAAGCAGACTAAGGACATGGATTACTGGAACCATGTCCTGTGGTCTGATGAGATCAAAGATTATTTGGTTCAGATGGTGTCAAGCGTTTGTGGCGGCAACCAGGTGAGGAGTACATAGACAAGTGAGTCTTGCCTACAGTCAAGCATGGTGGTGGGAGTGTCATTGTCTGGGGCTGCATGAGTGCTGCCGACACTGGGGAGCTACAGTTCATTGAGGGAACCGTGAATGCCAACATGTACTGTGACATACTGAAGCAGAGCATGATCCCCTCCCTTCGGAGACTGGGCCGCAGAGCAATATTCTAACATGATAACATCCCCAAACACCTCCAAGACGACCACTGCCTTGCTAAAAAAGCTGAGGATAAAGGTGATGGACTGGCCAAGCCATGTCTCCAGAGCTAAACTCTATTGGCCATCTGTGGGGCATCCTCAAACAGAAGGTGGAGGAGCACAAGGTCTCTAACATCCACCAGCTCCGTGATGTCGTCATGGAGGAGTGGAAGAGGACTCCAGTGGCAACCTGTGAAGCTCTGGTGAACTCCATGCCCAAGAGGGTTAAGGCAGTGCTGGCAAATAATGGTGACCACACAAAATATTCACACTTTGGGCCCAATTTGGACATTTTCACTTAGGAGTGTACTTTTATTGCCAGTGGTTTAGACATTAATGGCTGTGTGTTGAGTTTGAGGGGACAGCAAATTTACACTGTTATACAAGCTGTACACTCATTACTTTACATTGTAGCAAAGTGTCATTTCTTCAGTGTTGTCACATGAAAAGATATAATAAAATATTTACAGAAATGTGAGGGGTGTACTCACATTTGTGAGATACTGTACATATCTATCTATCTATCTATCTATCTATCTATCTATCTATCTATCTATCTATCTATCTATCTATCTATCTATCTATCTATCTATACAGTGGGGATCGAAAGTTTGGGCACCCCAGGTAAACATTTGTATTAATGTGCAAAAAGATGGCCAAGGAAAGATGGAAAAATCTCCAAAATGCATCAATTTACAGATTAGACATTCTTATAATATGTCAACAAAAGTTAGATTTTATTTCCATCATTTACACTTTCAAAATAACAGAAAACAAAAAAATGGCATCTGCAAAAGTTTGGGCACCCTACAGAGTTAATATCTTGTACTGCCCCCTTTGCAAGGCTGAGACCTGCCAGTGTCATGGATTGTTCTTAATCATCTTCTGGGAAGACCAGGTGATGTCAATCTCAAAGGTTTTAAATGCCCAGACTCATCTGACCTTGCCCAAACAATCAGCACCATGGGATCTTCTAAGCAGTTGTCTAGAAAACTGAAACTGAAAATAGTTGACGCTCACAAAGCTGGAGAAGGCTATAAGAAGATAGCAAAGCGTGCATGTTGCAATTGTCATTCAAAGTGCGACAGCGTTGAAAGTTTTAAATTGGCCTGAGCAGGGAGGGAGTAAAAGTGCCCAGGATTGAAGTGGTTAAAATAATACTTAGCAAGCCTTCCCTGAAGGTCCTAGTGCAGGTACTTCATGTTATGGGGTGACTACGCACTGTTATTCTGTATTGTCACCCTGTCACATACAGTTCCAGCAAAGACAATAGGTGGCTGTGTAGACTCATGTTGTGTAGGCATGTTCTACCATTGTGATACGCAGGATGCCCTCCCTGAAAAGTGCCTGCAGCCATCGCTTACAGAGGCGTATTTATAGAAAATAGGGGCTGCAGAGATAAGCAGCACTGGATTAAAAAAAAAGTGAAAACACAAATTTAAACAGAACAAGCCAGCTGTTTATAATACACAAAGCTTTAGCAAACGGAAACGTTATTAAGGTAGGCTAGGCATACACAGTTAGAATTTCATTGGAACATGGTCGTTTTTAAACATTTGTCAGGTTTTCTAATGGCCAATTGGAAAAATTTGACAATCATTTTCAAATTAAAGCGGTAGCATCCCTTTACCTACAGGTAAGCCTATAATAAGGCTTACCTGTAGGTACAATTAATATCTCCTAAACCTGCACGGTTTAGGAGATATTTGCAGTGCATGCAGCCGCTCACGCGAGCGGTGCATGCGATCTGAAGGTCCGGGGGGACCTTCAGTTTTGCTTGCCGGGAGCTTGCCAGAAAATCACTCCAGCACATGAGCGGGAGTGACGTCATCGCTGCTCCGGCCAATCACAGCGCCGGAGCCGCCGAACCCAGAAGAGACGCTGAGGGATCATGGCAGCGCCCGCAGCGATGTCCGGGGGTCCGTGTCGGGGCTTTGTTCTAAGGTAAGTAATACATAATGAGCTAGTATGCGATTCATACTAGCTCATTATGCCTTTGTCTTGCAGGTTTTTTTTGCATTTTTGGGTTTACAACCGCTTTAAGCAACAAAAAAAAAAAATCAAAGGATTAAAAAAGGTTTCTCGTTTCCTGTCTGTCAAACAAAATTCTGCTTTTCAGAGCTGAGAGATCCTTTGTAAATTGTGCACTTTGAATGGATGTAGAAGATAGATGGCTGTAGATGAACAGGTACAACGTATGTAGGGTGATTTGTTTCCTTTTTGTGCATCATCTAAGGCCAGTCGCTTCATTGGGTATATATATAAGGGTTTACAACCACTTTAACCACTTGCCTACTGGGCACTTTTACCCCCTTCCTGTCCAGGCCAACTTTCCGCTTTCAGCGCTGTCACATTTTGAATGACAATTGCGCGGTCATGCAACGCTGTACTCAAATTCATTTTTTATCATTTTTTTTCACACAAATAGAGCGTTCTTTTAGTGGTATTTAATCACCACTGGTAAAAATGTTGATAGTGTTTGTTATAAAATTTGGCTAACAGGTATTTTTTTTTTTCCTTAAGGAGAGGCTGCACTGATGAGCATTGATAGGATAGGCTGCACTGATGGGCACTGATGAAGCGGCACTGGTGGGCATTGATGAGGCTGCACTGATAGGCGGCACTGATGAGCACTGATGGGCACTGATGAGGCATCACTGTTGGGTACTGGTAATGATTCACTAATGAGGCTGCACTTATAGGCGGCACTGATGAGCACTGGTAGGTGGCACTGATGGGCACTGATAGGTGGCACTGATGGGCACTTATAGGTGGCACTGATGGGCACTGGTAGGCAGCACAGATGGGCACTGGTAGGCAGCACTGATAGGTGACACTGATGAGGAGGCACTGATTGGCAACACTGGTGGGCACTGTTGGGACTGTACTAATAATCAGGACACTGATAATCAGTGCCCTAATTACCAGTGTACATGTCCCTTTTACACAAGATGGTTACACCAATGATAACCGGCTTCTGTTTACATCATGATCAGCTGTGATTGGGCACAGCTGATTACATGGTAAAGAGCCGCTGATTGGCTCTTTACCTCAATCTATGATCAGCAGTGTCGGGAGGACGCAGCATTTACAGAGCGCGCCGCACACGGGAGGGCGTCAAGTGACGCCCTCCCAGAACTGGCCAGCTGCGCTTTAGCCATCATTCGGCTATAGCGCAGTCAGCAAGTGGTTAAAGCAGTATTAAACCCCAAAAAACAAAAAAATCTATGTATTGCTGCTTGTCAGACAATAAATGTGGTGGCTGCACTCGTTTTCTTTTTATAGGCTTTTTTTCCCTCTATTTTCACCTGTTGATCTACCCAATACCACACTTGCAGTTTTAGGGTGTCTTCATTCCACTGGGGGAGCAATGGAGACACCTTTGGACAGCAGCACTGTCAGTCTGGGGAGAAAGTAGTCCATGTGAAGAAGCTTTTTATGGACTTGACTGATAAATTAAAGCCAAAATTCAAGCCGGGAGTGGCCCTGTCGGCTCTACCTGACTCTAAGATAGTAGATATTTCATTTAACTTATGTCTAAAGAGTCAGTTGAAAAATTCTTGCACGAACAGCGGGTAGGCAGGTGCAGTTTACTTTCTCCACTGCAGGTGGCGCTCAACCGTGGGGGCATTGCAGAGGGAGAGGAAGCCAACATGGTTCCTCTATGATTTCCTGGGTCACTGTGGAAGCTATCCAGTTGGATGCTGCTGTCCCATGTGACTCCGGCAGCCATCTCAGTTCAGGCAGAGTCTATTTAATACCCTGGCTCCCAGACTTGGCACGCATTTTGCATGTAGGTAATGTAGGGACAGGTCTATCAGCGACAGTGAGTAGTGGCAGGGAGAGGTTCCAGATGAGTAGGGAAAGGATAGGGACACGCCATCCATCCTATTTGGAACTGATCAGGCCACATTCTGACCCTCTGTCGGCACATCTGAGACCTGCTCTGCTACACATCGCTGTTACTTTCTGTTAGTGTTCCCAGTCGGGTGTAGGGTTACCACCTGTCCAGGATTCACCCGGACAGTCCAGGTTTTGAATCATGTGCTCGGGTTTCAGACTGCCTGATACCCGGACACATTATTCAGCCCTGACTGTGGCTCCCAGGCAGGGTTGCTGGCTGCATTTGAAAGCAGAGAGTGTCTGTTAGGCCCTTTTCACACTTGTTCGATCTAAAAGTCGTGTGATTTTACTGCAATTTCGCCACAATTTTTTGCCGTGATTTTGTCCCGATTTTGACTGGACTTGAAGCAATGCCTGTGTAATATTGAGGTCTATGGACCTCAAAACGCATCAAAGTCGGACCAAAGTAGTGCAGGAAATCATGGAGTACGACTTGTCATGCAACTTTGCAGTCCCAAGTCGTAGAACAAGTTGCACAAGTGTGAAAAGGGGCCTTACACTCTCTTTCACACTGCCCAGGCCCATTACTGACAGCCCCCCCCCCCCTCCCTTGCACAGACGGACAGGGGAGAGAGAGAGCTGGATCTTCTCCTCCACCTCCCCCTCCTCCTGTGTCTGCTGCAACCACACTACAATCCCTGGCAGTACTGTGCTTCTCTCAGTGCTGTGCAGGGGGGTGTGGGTGGGAAATGTGGAGCCAGGCAGATGCAACTACATCCTGCATGAAAGATGCCGATGTCTGAGCCTCCACCCTGAGGTGAGTGAGCTCACCAGCCATCCCCTGTCTGTAGCTGAGTCTCCCCCCTCCCTCCCTTCTCTCTCCTGCCCCTGAGTTAGTACACAATTGTAATGGGGGGAGGGGTCTGATGTAAGGAGGGCTTTGGTGAGAAGAGCACTCCTTACACCTGAGTTTCCCTTTACACCAGAGTCCACAGTATTCCCCCTAACATCAGAGTCTGCAGAGTCCCCCCTTACAGTGTAGGGGGAGTCTGTGGATTCAGATGTATGGGGAAACTCTGAAGGTTCAGATGTAAAAGAGAACTCTGTGGATTCAGATGTAAAGGGGAACTCTCTGGATTCAGATGTAAAGGGCAACTCTGGGGATTCAGATCTAAAGCAGAACTCGCTAGGGGGGAACCCCTGGGTGAATCTAAGATGGAAAAGGACCAGGGGATTCTAGTGGACAACAGGCTTGGCAGTGGCATGCAACGCCAAGCCGCTGCAAGCAAAGCCAACAGAATACTGGGATGTATAAAAAAGGGGATTCGCTCCAGAAAGAAATTATTCTCCCACTCTACAAGACTCTGGTCCTTCCACATCTGGAGTATGCTGTCCAGTTCTGGGCACCGGTCCTCAAAAAGGATCTGCTGGAACTGGAGAGAGTCCAGAGAAGGGAAACAAAGATAATTTGGGGAATGGAGGACATCAGCTATGAGGAAAGACTACAAGCACTGAACTTATTCTCTCTGGAGAAGAGACGATTGAGGGGGGATATTATATCAATGTACAAATACTGTACTGGTGACCCTAGCATAAGGAACAAACTTTTCAGAGAAAGGGAATACAATAAGACATATGGCCACTCACTAAAACTAGACGAAAAACGGTTTAACCTTAAACTACATAAAGGGTTCTTTACTGTCAGAGTGGTAAGGATGTGGAATTCTCTTCCACAAGCAGTGGTATCAGCAGGGAGTTTTCAAAAAACTATTAGATGGGCACCTTAAAGACCACAACATACAGGGGTATACAATGTACGGTTAGCAGCAAACACACACACACACACATACATTATGGGTTGAACTGGATGGACTGATGTCTTTTTTCAACCTCATTAAAGCGGAGTTCCACCCTGGTTATACATTTTTTAATAAAAATACCCCCGGGACAGTCTGGGCTAGCACATTCCACAATGGATAGCCTCTGATCTGTCCCGGGTTGCACTTACCTTTTGGGAGAAATACTTACCTTGAAAATGTCTTGTCCAGCGCTGCCATCTCAGGTGTGGGCAGCTTGAAGCCAGAGCGATCCTCTTCCGCGTCCTCTTCCGTCCTCTTCCTTCTTCTTCGGTCCCACGATGCACTGCACCGGCCCCGACGTCACTTCCGGTGCGCGCGCGTCATCCCTCCACAGCTTCTGGGCATGCCCAGAAGCTGTTTAGAAGGGAATGACGCGCGCGCCCCGGAACTGACGGCGGAGCCGGTGCAGGCGCAATGATTCCTGGGAGTGATGACGTTCAGCTCTCAGGAATCATTGCAAAAGCCAGGAAGTGACGAATCGCCGTGGCCACCGAGGGGAGGAAGAAGGAAGTAAGGTAAGTATATTTTCTCTACAAGGTAAGTAAAAAAAAAAAAAATTGCGATTATCCATTTGTTTTTCAGGTGACCCGGAGCGAGAAGATGGAGGTAAGTATAAATTTAGGGTGGAACTCCGCTTTAACTATGTAACTATGTAACTCTGTGGATTCAAATGTAAAAGGAAACTTTGCGGATTCAAATCTAAAGGAAATCTTTTCAGATTCAGATGTAAAGGAAAACTTTGTAGATTCATATCTAAAGGGGAACTCTGTGAACTCTGATGTAAGGGGAAACTCTTGTGATCAACCCCTTATGATTAGAAATATTATTTAATCACAAAAATATATGTATAGTATATACTACATCCAGAAAATTGCTGTGCAGTGCATTGTACAAATGTAATGAATTTAGTGCACTACAAAAAAAATAAAAAATTCAGTGCGTTACTAAAGTGTTCGGGTTTGGCTTGAAGAAAAGTTTGCAACCCTAGTCGGGTACCTTCCCGTCGAGTTTGTTGTGAACTTTAATGTTACTATATGTTCTATTTCTGCAACTGGATTCTACATATTCACTGCCGCCGCGCCATGCTGCACCTCCCTACAAGCGCCTGCATCTATCCAGAGTGCTATTTGGGTGATCTGACAGCTGCAGATTTGTCCATCCAAGCTGATTTCTTTACATGTATGGCCAGCATTAGAGTTTACATTATTATTATTATTATACAGGATTTATATAGCGCCAACAGTTTGCGCAGCGCTTTACAATGTGAGGGAAGACAATACAGTTGCAATACAATTCAATACAGGAGGAACTAGAGGGCCCTGCTCTTTAGAGCTTACAATCTAGAATGGAGGGTCAAGTGAAACAAAAGGCAATACATCTAGTATAAAGAGAAACTTCAGTACTCAAAATGCTTACCCCTACCCCCCTCACTGGCACCGCCATTTTCGAATGTCTGCTGTATGTGAAGGTGTGCCAAAGGGATGTGCAGGCGCATACAAACAGGGACCTCCTTAGTTGCACTGCCTTCATGCATGTATGGGTCCTAAAGGCAAGGCAGGGCCCTTCAGCACATCTGCGCATGCTTAGCATCAAACGCAACACCAACAACACCACTCTCTTCTAAGTAAGAAAGGAGGAAATTATCAAAAATGCTGGAAGCATTAAAAAAAAAGAGGAGGGGGGGGGGGGGTGGCTGGAGGCAAGTGTAAATATTGTGTTTTTTATGGGGTGCAGGTCTGCTTTAATTTTGTGTGGGGTTGCCTTTAGATGTTTGCTTAGTTTAATAAGTACTGAAAGTATGCTGTCTCCAAGCGGTGACTCAGGCCTCTCTGACAGTCCTTTTCACAGCACAGTCAGAGTTGGTGACGACAGCCGGGTTTATTAAACGGCAGTGCTGAGTCAGCGCACACTCGTGTCAACTCCTTAAAACTCTAATTAGAAAGGATTCATTTTGGTGATTGAGAAAGTTTCCGTCACTCCCTCCCATTCCTTCCATGTGATCTTGCTGCAAAGATCTTCGTCAGATCACAGGATACTTTCTGGGCCCCAAGGCTGTGACGGCCCCACTTGCCTCTGTAAATTCCCATGATATGAATACAGGTGGGCTGAAGCTGATGCAAGGCTTTATTGTACCTGCTGTCAGCCGCACTGCCCAGGGGGACAGAAATGTTACTCGCTGACAGCTGTTCTTCATAATGACAGTCGGTTTATTATAGATGGGGCTTATAAATAGAGGTGACTTCGGAAAACACACACACAAGCAGGCTGCTCAAAAATCACTGCTGGTTTACTAAACGCAAGAAGATTTACTGACGTTAAACCGTCTGATATTTCAATTTTTGGTCGATGCTGAAGAGTTAAAAAACCTGACAGTTGCTTCTATCTCTTGGGAACCCTATAGACTCATTGACACCTGCGCAGCCCTCTAAAAATTGATCTTCGCTGATTCGCTTTTCAGTGGGCAGTTGATAAGCGGCTGGGAGGTGACATGTATCTTCCTTACCCCCTGTTCTCGCCCGTACCACTGCACCGCAACAGTATGCATATCATGCATTTGCAAGGCGATTGGGGCATGGCCCTATTGACTTGAATGGATCCCGTTTGGTGGTGTTACTGCCCACCGAATGTGACATGTGGTATAATCAGGGCTTTTTTTTTTTTCAACGGGAACGCAGTTCCAGCACATCCAGTACTGATTGGATGTAACGGTAAAGGGTCTGGTGTGTTGGAGGGTCCGGTGTGCTGGAGGGTCCGTGTGTTGGAGGGTCCGGTGTGCTGGAGGGTCCGGTGTGCTGGAGGGTCAGGTGTGCTGGAGGGTCCGATGTGCTGGAGGGTCAGGTGTGCTGGAGGGTCAGGTGTGCTGGAGGGTCAGGTGTGCTGGAGGGTCCGATGTGCTGGAGGGTCAGGTGTGCTGGAGGGTCCGGTGTGCTGGAGGGTCAGGTGTGCTGGAGGGTCAGGTGTGCTGGAGGGTCAGGTGTGCTGGAGGGTCCGATGTGCTGGAGGGTCAGGTGTGCTGGAGGGTCCGGTGTGCTGGAGGGTCAGGTGTGCTGGAGGGTCAGGTGTGCTGGAGGGTCCGATGTGCTGGAGGGTCAGGTGTGCTGGAGGGTCAGGTGTGCTGGAGGGTCAGGTGTGCTGGAGGGTCCGGTGTGCTGGAGGGTCAGGTGTGCTGGAGGGTCCGATGTGCTGGAGGGTCCGGTGTGCTGGAGGGTCAGGTGTGCTGGAGGGTCCGATGTGCTGGAGGGTCAGGTGTGCTGGAGGGTCCGATGTGCTGGAGGGTCCGATGTGCTGGAGGGTCTGGTGTGCTGGAGGGTCAGGTGTGCTGGAGGGTCCGATGTGCTGGAGGGTCAGGTGTGCTGGAGGGTCAGGTGTGCTGGAGGGTCAGGTGTGCTGGAGGGTCTATTGTAGTGATTGCGAACCTTGGCCCCCCTAGATGTTTTGGAACTACATTTCCCATGATGCTCCACTACACTGCAGAGTGGATTCTGAGTATTCACTGCCGCTGCACCATGCTGCACCTCCCCCACAAGCTCCTGCATCTATCCAGACGCAAGTGCTATTCAGGTATTCTGACAGCTGCAGATGCGGGCTGTCATAATACAATAGCTAGCACTGCAGATTTGTCCATCCAAACTGATTTCTTTACATATATGGCCAGCATTAGAGTTTACATCTAGTATAAAGAGGAACTTCAGTACTTTAAATGCTTACCCCTACCCACCTTTTATGTTTTGGAACTACATTTCCCATGATGCTCAACTACAATGCAGAGTGCATGAGCATCATGGTAAATGTAGTTCCAAAACATCTGGGGTGCCAAAATTCACCATCACTGGTCTAATGGCTACTGTGGGATCTATTGTCACTGTGGGATCTATTGCTGCTGAGGGGTCCATTATGTCTGGGGGGGATCTACTGTTGAGGGAGGGGTTTACTGTTGCTGGCTGCTGGAGGGTCTATTGATGCTGGCTATTGAGAGATCTAAAATGAAAATATCTGCGCTTACACAAAATGATAGCAGCAACAATATGTGAGACAAACACAATAAACAATATAAATTTTAAAAAAAATGCGCTAAAAATGATATTAGAAACAGAAGTTGTGATTTTAAGTGATATAGAAAATGTCCATGAATTCAACAAAGTCCAACACCGGTGAAGTGAAGGTTTTGAAACCATATAATCCTTCCCACAAATGTGGCTATTGACACCAAAAGTGAAATTCCTCCACCAAAACCAATTGGCCTCTTACCAAAACCAAGGGACCTGAAGGTCAACAACACCTTTGGCATAACTCCGCCAGGGCCTCTTGGACACAAGAGGTCCTTTATATTTTGTCCATGCTTCTTCTGAAAGCATGGACAAAACATAAAGTCTGACCTCTCCTGAAAAAGATAGTCACTGTCTTGCCTAAATACTATGGGGGATTTACTAAAACTGGAGAGTGCAAAATCTGGTGCAGCTCTGTGTAGAAACCAATCAGCTTTCAGGTTTTATTGTCAAAGTTTAATAGAAAAACCTGAAGTTAGAAGTGGATTGGCTACCATGTAAATCTGCTCCTGTTTTAGTAAATCTTCCCCTTTGTGCCACAAACCCGAAACGAGTGAGCAGATGACAACTCTCTGACTTTATGGATTTGCATACTTGCTTCGGCTCATTCATACGGATGACCACAGGTGAGAATCTGCGACTAACCCTATACAAATCAATGGGCAGTGCTGCCACTGTTTGCATGCAAGCGTAGTAATTAGGGCATTTGGCCAGCCCTGGTTGCAGACGGTTTGGCTGTACACAAAACGGACGGCGCTCAAACCGACTATGGCCACGCTCCCTGACATGTTTCGTCCCGCCTGCCGAAACATGTTAGGGGGTGTGGCCGGAGCAGCATTTAAAAGAAGAAAAAAAATGGATAAGAAAATAGAAACAATTATAGTTTTTTTTTTGTGCAGTACCCCTCATTACAATATACCAGTCATATGATGATGTTGTGCTGCACCGGTGGCAGTATATAAAAAATAAAAAAGAGACCAAACTATTTTTATTTAATTCCTTAATTTTCCAAAAAATTTAGACAAAAAAATTACAACTTCAAAAAAGTTGCCATGCCTCTTACTAAATACCTTGGACTGTCTATTTTCCAAAAAGGGGTAATTTGGGGGATGTTTGTACTGTCCTGGCATTTTAGGACCTCAAGAAATGAGAGCACTTCATGCTTCCCTCTGCTGACCAGCTTCATGGAGTTGATGATTTCAATTTCCAGCAGGACTTGGCACCTGCCCAAACTGCCCAAAATACCAATATCTGGTTTAACCACTTGCCGACCAGTCACTGGGACTGTACTGCGGCAAAGTGGCTCGATTCCGTCCAGCGACGTAGACCTACGTCGCTGGACTCCTCCCCTTGTAGGCGGCCGCGCGCACGCCGCCGGAGGCGCGCTCCCGCTGTTTTCAGTCACAGCGGGAGTCGGGCCAGGGAAGGAGTGGCGGCGATCGCCGCTGCTCTTCCCCGATCATCGGGGAATCGAGTTTGGAGATCCGCCCGCTTGTGTAAACAGAGCGGGCGGATCTCCTAAGTGACAAACAGTGACAGATTGCAGAGTTCAGCATAGCTGAACATGCGATCTGTCCCTGTGTCACTCAGCCACCTCCCCCCACACACGTTAGTAAGCACCAGGCATACATTAACCCCTCCCTCTCCAATAAAATTAACCCCTTCCCTGCCAGTGTCATTTTTACAGTAACAGTGCATATTTATAGCACTGATTACTGTAGTAATGTCACTGGTACCCCCAAAAGTGTAAAAAATGTCAGTCAAGGGTCCGGTCTATCCGCCCCAATGTCAAAGTCCCGGAAAAGAAATCGCAGATCGCCGCCATTACTCGTTAAAAAAAAACCCCACCAAAAATGACAGAAATCTTTCCCTTAGTTAGTAAACGCAATAACTTTTGCGCAAACCAATCAAAATACGCTTATTGTGATTTTTTTTACCAAACATAGGTAGCAGAAAACAAATTGGCCAAAAATGTAAAAAAAAATTTGATTTTTACATTTTTGTGGGGGGGAATTTCATATAAAAAAATGTGAAAAATATTGTTATTTTTTCAAAATAAACGCTCTTTTTTTGTTTATAGCGCAAAAAGTAAAAATCGCACAGGTGATCAAATACCACCAAAAGAAAGCTCTGTTTGTGGGAAAAAAAGGACATAAATTTCGTATGGGTACGGCGTCGCACGACCGCGCAATTGTCAGTTAAAGTCGCACAGCGCCGAATCGCAAAAAGTGGCCTGGACGTAAGACAGCAAAATCCTCCGGTGGTAAAGTGGTTAATGATCATGGTATCACTGTGCTTGATTGGCCAGCAAACTCGCCTGACCTGAACCCTATAGAGAATCTGTGGGGTATTGTCAAGAGGAAGAGGAGAGACACCAGACCCAACAATGCAGATGAGCTGAAGGCCGCTATCAAGGCAACCTGGGCTTCCATAACACCTCAGCGGTGCCACAGGCTGATCGCCTCCATGCCACACTGCAATGATGCAGTAATTCATGCAACAGGAGCCCCAACCAAGTATTGAGTGCATACTATACTGTACATGGACATACTTTTAAGTAAGCCAACATTTCTGTATTAAAAATCCCTTTTTATTTATTTTTTGTTCTTTGGTCTTATGTTTTATTCTAAATTTCTGAGATACAGAATTTTGGGTTGTCACTAGCTGCAAGCCATAATCATCAAAATGAAAAGAAAGAAATGCTTGAAATATATCACTCTGTGTGTAACGCATCTATATAAAATACATTTTGAATTTAATTACTGAAATAAAATAACTTTTTGATGATATTCAAATTTTATGAGATGAACCTGTATATACCATCGTTTGTGGACTCTATATTTTTCACACAGACTAAATAATATCCTCTGATTTTGGGTTATTTTTGCCAAATAAATGTAGCAGAATACATGTTGGCCTAAATGTATGAAGAAAGATTATTTATTTGCAAAATTTTATAACAGAAACTATGAAAAACATGTTTTTTCCCAATTTTTCTATTTATAGTAAAAAATAAAAACCCAGTGGTGATCCAATACCACCAAATGAAAGCTCTATTTGTTTAATGAAATTATCTAAATTTCATTTGGGTACAGTGTTGCATGACTGCGCAATTGTCAGTTAACCACTTAAGCCCTGGAAGATTTTACCCCCTTCCTGACCAGGGCCTATTTTGCGATTCGGCACTGCGTGACTTTAACGGACAATTGCGCGGTCGTGCGACGCTGTACCTAAACGAATTTGACGTCCTTTTTTCCCACAAACAGAGCTTTCTTTTGGTGGTATTTGATCACCTGTGCGATTTTTTGATCATGCGCTATAAACAAAAAAAGAGCGTCAATTTTGCAAAAATAACAATATTTTTCACATTTTTTATATGAAATTCCCCCCAAAAAATGTAAAAATCAAAATTTTTTAACATTTTCGGCCAATTTGTTTTCTGCTACATATGTTTGGTAAAAAAAATCGCAAAAAGCGTATTTTGATTGGTTTGCGCAAAAGTTATCGCATTTACTAACAAAGGGAAAGATTTCTGTCATTTTTGTTGTTTTTTAACGCGTAATGGCGGCGATCTGCGATTTTTTTTGCGGTACTGCGACATTGCGGCGGACAGATCGGACCCTTGACTGACATTTTTGACACTTTTGGGGTTACCAGTGACATTTCTACAGTAATCAGTGCTATACATATGCACTGTTACTGCAAAATTACACTGGCAGTGAAGGGGTTAACTTTTTTTTGAGAGGGAGGGGTTGTGTGTCCCTAGGGGCGTGATTCTAACTGTGATTGGCTGTGGCTTGAGGTGTAGGAACAGTGCTCAACGGTCCTACATAGTAGAAC
Organism: Pelophylax lessonae; assembly: GCF_965119305.1. Taxonomy (NCBI): domain Eukaryota; kingdom Metazoa; phylum Chordata; class Amphibia; order Anura; family Ranidae; genus Pelophylax; species Pelophylax lessonae. Next base: position 64,269,284 of record NC_138773.1, on the reverse strand, counting down.
CGTATGATCACTATTCCTACACAGGGGAGAATGACAGGCGGCTTGTTTACATTAGCCGCCTGCCTTTCTCCCTCTCCACCGACAATCGCGAGTGACCGGCGAACGATCGGGTCTGCCGGTCACACGCGCGGGGGGGTCTGTGACCGCGCGGGAGCGGGAGTGCACCTCCGGCGGCGCAAGCTCGCTCCCTAGAGCCCTCACAGGCTAGCAACGTAGACCTACGCCGCTCTGCCTGTGAGGGGCTGACTGCCGCAGTAAATATACTGTGAGCAGTCGGCAAGCGGTTAAAGTAGCGCAGTGCTGAATAGCAAAAAAGATGGGGAGGAGGCAATGTCATAGGGAGTACTGTGATCTCTGACACAGGTAATACCATATATACTCGAGTATAAGCCGACTTTTTCAGCACAATTTTTTATGCTGAAAAAGCCCCCCTCGGCTTAAACCTGTTACCTGTTCTCCAGTGAAGTGAAGTGCTCGGGAAAGCCTGTACACATTCAGCTATTCTGGGGCAGACGGCGCATGCGCGGAGACGTGTTGGCGCCGGGCGGCGCCATTTTTAAACGTAAGGCACCTCCCCGAAAAGTAGGGTGAGATTCTCCTATACCCTGCAGGCAGCACTGCATCTCCTGTACCATGTCCATAGCCCCTGCACCATGCCCGCAGCCCCTGTTTTGGGTCTCGTGGTGGTCCAGTTGGGTCCAGTAGCTGCTGCATTTCCCACCCTAGGCTTATACTCATTACGTTTTCCCAGTGTTTTGTGGTAAAATTAGGCTTATATTCGGGTCGGCTTATACTCGCGTATATACGGTACATATCTGAAAATGTTACAGTCACACTACTTAGCATGCAAAGACTTTAAAAGAAAAATATATCCCACTCTAAGGCTGGCCATACATTATGCAATTTCTTGTGCTATTTTCCTTTAGATTTACAAACGTATAATATGAGGTCACACCTCAACACTCTCAATTTGTATGCAACCAGGCAGGTCCTTGCTCTACATTGTTGAAGGTAAATATAAAGGAAATTGAGTGCCACATACAGTAGATAAGATAAGAACGAGTGGGAAGTCTTTGTTTTTATCTGAAACTATCACACTGCAAACTATAAAGATGTGATTTTCTTACAGCTCACTGTAGATTATCTAATACCTACTAATGCTCTGCGAGTTCTCTGTCCTATCACTAAATGAAAGGTCACCTAAATCAGCTGGAAGGTTAATATTAACCGAAAGTTCAATAGTCACATGGGCCTGACCATGGCTTCTCACATCTCACTAATGTCCTCAGCACTGACTTTTCTACTCCCCACTCAGCTCAGCTGTTGTGACCCCACATCTGCTCATTGTCCTGCCCGCTGTCCCCTCCACATCTGCTCATTGTCCTGCCCGCTGTCCCCTCCACATCTGCTCATTGTCCTGCCCGCTGTCCCCTCCACATCTGCTCAGTGTCCTGCCCGCTGTCCCCTCCACATCTGCTCAGTGTCCTGCCCGCTGTCCCCTCCACATCTGCTCAGTGTCCTGCCCGCTGTGCCCTCCACATCTGCTCATTGTCCTGCCCGCTGTCCCCTCTACATCTGCTCAGTGTCCTGCCCGCTGTCCCCTCCACATCTGCTTAGTGTCCTGCCCGCTGTCCCCTCCACATCTGCTCATTGTCCTGCCCGCTGTCCCCTCCACATCTGCTCAGTGTCCTGCCCGCTGTCCCCTCCACATCTGCTCAGTGTCCTGCCCGCTGTGCCCTCCACATCTGCTCATTGTCCTGCCCGCTGTCCCCTCTACATCTGCTCAGTGTCCTGCCCGCTGTCCCCTCCACATCTGCTTAGTGTCCTGCCCGCTGTCCCCTCCACATCTGCTCATTGTCCTGCCCGCTGTCCCCTCCACATCTGCTCAGTGTCCTGCCCGCTGTCCCCTCCACATCTGCTCAGTGTCCTGCCCGCTGTCCCCTCCACATCTGCTCAGTGTCCTGCCCGCTGTGCCCTCCACATCTGCTCATTGTCCTGCCCGCTGTCCCCTCTACATCTGCTCAGTGTCCTGCCCGCTGTCCCCTCCACATCTGCTTAGTGTCCTGCCCGCTGTCCCCTCCACATCTGCTCATTGTCCTGCCCGCTGTCCCCTCCACATCTGCTCAGTGTCCTGCCCGCTGTCCCCTCCACATCTGCTCAGTGTCCTGCCCGCTGTGCCCTCCACATCTGCTCATTGTCCTGCCCGCTGTCCCCTCTACATCTGCTCAGTGTCCTGCCCGCTGTCCCCTCCACATCTGCTTAGTGTCCTGCCCGCTGTCCCCTCCACATCTGCTCATTGTCCTGCACGCTGTCCCCTCCACATCTGCTCAGTGTCCTGCCCGCTGTCCCCTCCACATCTGCTCAGTGTCCTGCCCGCTGTCCCCTCCACATCTGCTCAGTGTCCTGCCCGCTGTCCCCTCCACATCTGCTTAGTGTCCTGCCCGCTGTCCCCTCCACATCTGCTTGGTGTCCTGCCCGCTGTCCCCTCCACATCTGCTCAGTGTCCTGCCCGCTGTGCCCTCCACATCTGCTCATTGTCCTGCCCGCTGTCCCCTCTACATCTGCTCAGTGTCCTGCCCGCTGTCCCCTCCACATCTGCTTAGTGTCCTGCCCGCTGTCCCCTCCACATCTGCTCATTGTCCTGCCCGCTGTCCCCTCCACATCTGCTCAGTGTCCTGCCCGCTGTCCCCTCCACATCTGCTTAGTGTCCTGCCCGCTGTCCCCTCCACATCTGCTTAGTGTCCTGCCCGCTGTCCCCTCCACATCTGCTTAGTGTCCTGCCCGCTGTCCCCTCCACATCTGCTTGGTGTCCTGCCCGCTGTCCCCTCCACATCTGCTTGGTGTCCTGCCCGCTGTCCCCTCCACATCTGCTCAGTGTCCTGTCAGCTGTCCCCTCCACATCTGCTCAGTGTCCTGTCAGCTGTCCCCTTCACATCTGCTCAGTGTCCTGTCAGCTGTCCCCTCCACATCTGCTCAGTGTCCTTCCCGCTGTCCCCTCCACATCTGCTCAGTGTCCTGTCAGCTGTCCCCTTCACATCTGCTCGGTGTCCTGTCCACTGTCCCCTCCACATCTGCTTAGTGTCCTGTCAGCTGTCCCCTTCACATCTGCTCAGTGTCCTTCCCGGTATCCCCTCCACATCTGCTCAGTGTCCTGCCCGCTGTCCCCTCCACATCTGCTCAGTGTCCTGCCCGCTGTCCCCTCCACATCTGCTCAGTGTCCTGCCCGCTGTCCCCTCCACATCTGCTCAGTGTCCTGCCTGCTTTCCCCTCCATATCTGCTTGGTGTCCTGTCCACTGTCCCCTCCACATCTGCTCAGTGTCCTGTCAGCTGTCCCCTCCACATCTGCTCAGTGTCCTGTCAGCTGTCCCCTCCACATCTGCTCAGTGTCCTGACTGCTTTCCCCTCCATATCTGCTCGGTGTCCTGTCCACTGTCCCCTCCACATCTGCTCAGTGTCCTGCCCGCTATCCCCTCCACATCTGCTCAGTGTCCTGCCCCCTGTCCCCTCCACATCTGCTCGGTGTCCTGCCCGCTATCCCCTCCACATCTGCTCAGTGTCCTGCCCCCTGTCCCCTCCACATCTGCTCGGTGTCCTGCCCGCTATCCCCTCCACATCTGCTCAGTGTCCTGCCCCCTGTCCCCTCCACATCTGCTCAGTGTCCTGCCCCCTGTCCCCTCCACATCTGCTCAGTGTCCTGCCCGCTATCCCCTCCACATCTGCTCAGTGTCCTGCCCCCTGTCCCCTCCACATCTGCTCGGTGTCCTGCCCGCTATCCCCTCCACATCTGCTTAGTGTCCTGCCCGCTGTCCCCTCCACATCTGCTCAGTGTCCTGCCCGCTATCCCCTCCACATCTGCTCAGTGTCCTGCCCCCTGTCCCCTCCACATCTGCTCGGTGTCCTGTCCACTGTCCCCTCCACATCTGCTTAGTGTCCTGCCCGCTGTCCCCTCCACATCTGCTCAGTGTCCTGCCCGCTATCCCCTCCACATCTGCTCAGTGTCCTGTCCACTGTCCCCTCCACATCTGCTTAGTGTCCTGCCCGCTGTCCCCTCCACATCTGCTTAGTGTCCTGTCCACTGTCCCCTCCATATCTGCTCGGTGTCCTGTCCACTGTCCCCTCCACATCTGTTTAGTGTCCTGTCCACTGTCCCCTCCATATCTGCTCGGTGTCCTGTCCACTGTCCCCTCCATATCTGCTTAGTGTCCTGCCCGCTGTCCCCTCCACATCTGTATGGTCCTGCCCGCTGTCCCCTCCACATCTGTTCAGTGTCCTGCCTGCTTTCCCCTCAGATCCCCAGATGTGGTCCTGGCTCCTGACCCCCCTGATGTGGACCCTGCCCTAGCTCATGACCCCCCAGATGTGGCCCCTGTCCTGGCTCCTGACCTTCCAGATGTGGTCCCTGTCCTGGCTCCTGTCCCCCCAGATGTGGTCCCTGCCCTGGCTCATGACCCCCCAGATGTGGTCTCTGTCCTTGCTCCTGACCCCTCAGATGTGGTCCCTGCTCTGGCTCCTGACCTCCTAGATGTGGTCTCTGTCCTGGCTCCTTACCCCCCAGATGTGGTCCCTGTCCAGGCTCCTGTCCCCCCAGATGTGGTCCCTGTCCTGGCTCCTTACCCCCCAGATGTGGTCCCTGTCCAGGCTCCTGTCCCCCCACATGTGGTCCCTGTCCTGGCTCCTGACCCCCCAGATGTGGTCCCTGTCCTGGCTTCTGGCCCCCCCAGATGTGGTCCCTGTCCTGGCTCCTAAACCCCAGATGTGGCCCCTGATCCCCGATGTGGTCTCTGTTCTGGTTCTGCCCCCCAGATGCAGCCTCTGTCCTGGCTCCTGACCCCCCCCCCCAGAATGTGGTCCCTGTCCTCGCTCCTGACCCCCAGATGTGGTCTCTCTCCTGGCTCCTGACCCCCCAGATGTGGCCCCTGTCCTGGTACCTGTCCCCCCCCCCAAATATGGTTCCTGTCCTGGCTCCTGACCCCCAGATATGGCCCCTGACCCCCTGATGTGGACTCTGTCCTGGCTCCTGTCCCCCCAGATGTAGTCCCTGTCCTGGCTCCTGACCCCCAGATGTGGCCCCTGACCCCTCAGATGTGGCCCCTGTCCTGCCTCCTGACCCCCCAGATGTGGTCCCTGTCCTGGCACCTGACCCCCCAAATGTTGTTCCTGTCCTGGCTCCTGATCCCCCAGATGTGGCCCCTGTCCTGGCTCCTGACCCCCCCAAATGTGGTCTCTGTCCTGGCTCCTGACCCCCCAGATGCGGTCCCTGTCCTGGCTCCTGACCCCCCAGATGTGGTCTCTGTCCTGGCTCCTGACCCCCCAGATGCGGTCCCTGTCCTGGCTCCTGACCCCCCAGATGTGGCCCCTATCCTGGCTCCTGACCCCCCAGATGCGGTCCCTGTCCTGGCTCCTGACCCCCCAGATGTGGTCCCTGTCCTGGCTCCTGACCCCCCAGATGAGGCCCCTGTCCTGGCTTCTGACCCCCCAGATGTGGCCCCTGTCCTGGCTTCTGACCCCCCCCCCAGATGTGGCCCCCTGTTCTGGCTCCTTTCCCCCCCAGATGTGGTCCCTGTCCTGGCTTCTGGCCCCCTGATGTGGTCCCTGTCCTGGCTCCTGACCCCCCAGATGTGGCCCCTGTCCTGGCTCCTTACCCCCCAGATGTGGTCCCTGTCCTGGCTCCTGACCCCCCTGATGTGGTCCCTGTCCTGGCTCCTGACCCCCCAGATGTGGCCCCTGTCCTGGCTCCTTACCCCCCAGATGTGGTCCCTGTCCTGGCTCCTGACCCCCCTGATGTGGTCCCTGTCCTGGCTCCTGACCCCCAGATGTGGTCCCTGTCCTGGCTTCTGACCCCCCAGATGTGGTCCCTTTCCTGGCTCCTGACCCTCCAGATGTGGTCCCTGTCCTGGCTCCTGACCCCCCTGATGTGGTCCCTGTCCTGGCTCCTGACCCCCAGATGTGGTCCCTGTCCTGGCTCCTGACCCCCCAGATGAGGCCCCTGTCCTGGCTTCTGACCCCCCAGATGTGGCTCCTGTCTTGGCTTCTGACCCCCCCCAGATGTGGCCCCTGTCCTGGCTCCTTACCCCCCCCAGATGTGGTCCCTGTCCTGGCTTCTGGCCCCCTGATGTGGCCCCTGTGCTGGCTCCTGACCCCCCAGATGTGGCCCCTGTCCTGGCTCCTTACCCCCCAGATGTGGTCCCTTTCCTGGCTCCTGACCCCCCAGATGTGGTCCCTGTCCTGGCTCCTGACCCCCCTGATGTGGTCCCTGTCCTGGCTCCTGACCCCCAGATGTGGTCCCTGTCCTGGCTTCTGACCCCCCAGATGTGGTCCCTTTCCTGGCTCCTGACCCTCCAGATGTGGTCCCTGTCCTGGCTCCTGACCCCCCTGATGTGGTCCCTGTCCTGGCTCCTGACCCCCAGATGTGGTCCCTGTCCTGGCTCCTGACCCCCCAGATGAGGCCCCTGTCCTGGCTTCTGACCCCCCAGATGTGGCTCCTGTCTTGGCTTCTGACCCCCCCCAGATGTGGCCCCTGTCCTGGCTCCTTACCCCCCCCAGATGTGGTCCCTGTCCTGGCTTCTGGCCCCCTGATGTGGCCCCTGTGCTGGCTCCTGACCCCCCAGATGTGGCCCCTGTCCTGGCTCCTTACCCCCCAGATGTGGTCCCTTTCCTGGCTCCTGACCCCCCAGATGTGGTCCCTGTCCTGGCTCCTGACCCCCCAGATGTGGTCCCTGTCCTGGCTCCTGTGTGGAAGATTCCAGCCTGTATCGGAGGGAGGTGCCAGAGCAGCATCTTTGTAGCTTTTCCTTGTTTGCAAGTGAGAGAGAAGTCAGAGAGCGGAGAGGAGAGGAGGAGGAGCCGCACACTGAGCGCTGCACGGAGCTCCGAGCTGTCCGAGGAGAGGAGAGGAGAGGAGAGTCCCCGCTCTGTGCCCCCGCTATGCCCGCCGTCCCCCACTGACTGCCCGCCTGCCCGTCACCCACCATGTCCCAGGAGCGCCCCGAGCCCCGGCTCTGCCACATGCTGAAGGGGGAGCAAGGCTACGGCTTCCACCTGCATGGCGAGAAGAACAAGAGCGGCCAGTATATCCGCAAGGTGGAGCCCGGATCCCCCGCCGAGCTGGCCGGACTCCGAGCCGGAGACCGAGTGCTGCAAGTCAACGGGGCCAACGTGGAGAAAGAGACTCACCACCAGGTAACCACTTACCGCTACCTACCTACTCTATAGTACCCACCACCAGGTAACTACCTACCTACCTACCTACTATGTACTACCCACCACCAGGTAACGCCACTTACCTCTATATACTACCTACCTACCTACTATGTACTACCCACCACCAGGTAATCACTTACCTCTATATACTACCTACCTACCTACCTACCATGTACTACCCACCACCAGGTAATCACCACATACCTTTATATACCTACCTACTCTATAATACCCACCACCAGGTAATCACTTACCTCTTCTCTGTACTACCTACCTACCTACTACTCTGTACTACCCACCACCAGGTAACTACCTACCTACCTACTCTATAGTACCCACCACCAGGTAACTACCTACCTACCTACCTACTATGTACTACCCACCACCAGGTAATCACTTACCGCTACCTACCTACTCTATAGTACCCACCACCAGGTAATCACTTACCGCTACCTACCTACCTACTATGTACTACCCACCACCAGGTAATCACTTACCGCTACATACCTACCTACCTACTACTCTGTACTACCCACCACCAGGTAACGCCACTTACCTCTATATACCTACCTACCTACTCTGTACTACCCACCACCAGGTAATCACCACTTACCTTTATATACCTACCTACTCTATAATACCCACCACCAGGTAATCACTTACCTCTTCTCTGTACTACCCACCACCAGGTAACGCCACTTACCTCTATATACCTACCTACCATGTACTACCCACCACCAGGTAATCACTTACCGCTACCTACCTACCTACTCTATAGTACCCACCACCACCAGGTAATCACTTACCTCTGTATACTACCTACCTACTACCCTATAATACCCACCACCAGGTAATCACTTACCTCTACCTAACTACCATGTACTACCCACCACCAGGTAACACCACTTACCTCTATATACTACCTACCTACCTACTACAGTGTATTACCCACCACCAGGTAATCACTTACCTCTATATACTACCTACCTACCTATTCTGTACTACCCACCACCAGGTAATCACTTACCTCTATAAACTACCTACCTACTACCCTATAATACCCACCACCAGGTAATCACTTACCTCTATATACTACCTACCTACTTACTACTCTGTACTACCCACCACCAGGTAATCACTTACCTCTACTCTGTACTACCTACCTACTCTGTACTACCCACCACCAGGTAAGCCCACTTACCTCTACCCTGTACTACCTACCTACTCTATAGTACCACTTACCTCTATATACTACCTACCTACTACCCTATACTACCCACCACCAGGTAATCCCACTTACCTCTATAAACTACCTACCTACTACTCTGTACTACCCATCACCAGGTAAGCCCACTTACCTCTGCCCTGTACTACCTACCTACTCTATAGTACCCACCACCAAGTAACACAACTTACCTCTATATACTACCTACCTACTACCCTATAGTACCCACCACCAGGTAATCCCACTTAGCTCTATAAACTACCTACCTACCTACTACTCTTTACTACCCACCACCAGGTAACTCCACTTACCTCTTCTCTATACTACCTACCTACTACTCTGTACTACTTACCGCTCTATGCACCGCGCTACCCCCTACCCTGTACTGCCCACCACCAGGTAACATCACTACCCATGACTCTAATACTCTGTATAGATATTACCACCCATTACTGCTCACTACCCACCACAACCACCCATCCTCCTGGTCTGGTAATAAGCTGCGTAGTATATAATGACACTTTAATACATTTATTTACACCAAACATTTACTGCAGGAGAATCTTCCTTATAAATGACAGTGATTGATTCACCAACAGAGAATGTTTGATGGAAGTCACATTCACTGCTTTATAATGACCCCCTTAGTACATAGTGTCACTTATTCTACACTTAGCATTTCATTTTCAATGCCAAGTAACTTCTCTACCCCATATTGAATATAGTGTCACATCACCGCACTACCGATCCTCTCCGTACATACAGCACCTTGAAAAAGTATTCATACCCCATGACATTTTCCACATTTTGTCATGTTACAACCAAAAACGTAAATGTATTTTATTGGGATTTTATGTGATAGACCAACACAAAGTGTCACATAAATGTGAAATGGAAGGAAAATGATAAATGGTTTTCAATTTTTTTATAAATAAATATCTGAAAAGTGTGGTGTACATTTGTATTCAGCACCCTTTACTCTGATACCCCTAACTAAAATCTGGTGGAACCAATTGCCTTTCAGTTCTATCTGTGTGTAATTTAATCTCAGTACAAATACAGCTGTTCTGTGAAGCCCTCAGAGGTTTGCTAGAGTGAACAAACAGTATCATGAAGGCCAAGGAACACACCAGACAGGTCAGGGATAAGGTTGTGGAGACGTTTAAAGCAGGGTTAGGTTATACAAAAATAATCCCAAGCTTTGAACATCTCACAGAGCACTGTTCAATCCATCATCCGAAAACGGAAAGAGTATGGCACAACTGCAACCCTACAAAGACATGGCCGTCCTCCTAACCTGACAGGCCGGGCGAGGAGAGAATTAATCAGAGAAGCAGCCAAGAGGCCCATGGGAACTCTGGAGGAGCAGCAGAGATCCACAGCTCAGGAGGGAGAATCTGTCCACAGGACAACTATTAGTTGTGCCTCCACAAATCTGCCCTTTATGGAAGAGTGGAAGAAGAAAGCCATTGGTGAAAGAAAGCCATAAGAAGTCCCAATTGCAGTTTGTGAGAAGCCATGTGGGGGACACAGCAAACATGTTGAAGAAGATGCTCTAGTCAGATGAGACCAAAACTGAACTTCTTGGCCTAAAAGCAAAACGCTATGTGTGGCAGAAAACCAACACTGCACATCACCCTAAATACACCATCCCCACTGTGAAACATGGTGGTGGCAGCATCATGTTGTGGAGATGCTTTTCTTCCGCAGGGACAGGGAAGGTGGTCAGAGTTGATGGGAAGATGGATGGAGGCAAATACAGGGCAATCTTAGAAGAAAACCTGAGGGTCTGCAAAAGACTTGAGACTGGGGCGAAGGTTCCCCTTCCAGCAGGACAACGACCCAAAACAAACAGCCAGAGCTACAATGGAATGGTTTATATCAAAGCATATTCATGTGTTAGAATGACCCAATCAAAGTCCAGACCTAATTCCAATTAAGAATCTGTGGCAAGACTTGAAAATTCCTGTTCACAGACGTTCTCCATCCAATCTGACACAACTTGAGCTATTGTGCAGAACAAATGTCACTCTCTAGATGTGCAAAGCTGGTAGAGACACCCCAAAAATACTTACAGCTGTAATTGCATTGAAAGGCGGTTCTACTGAGTATTGACTGGGGGGTGAATACAAATGCACGCCTCACTTTTCTTCTTACATTATTTGTAAAAAAAATCTGAAAACTATTTATTATTTTCCTTCCACTTCACAGTTATGTGACACTTTGTGTCGGTCTATCACATAAAATCCCAATAAAGTACATTTACGTTGCTGGTTGTACCATGACAACATTTGGAAAATTTCAAGGGGTGTGAATACTTTGTCAAGGCACTGTGTACTGTTCAATCACCAAAATATTGATCCTCTCTGTAGTACATACTGTCATATCACCAAATTATTGATCCTCCCTGTAGTACATACTGTCATATCACCAAATTATTGATCCTCTCTGTAGTATATACTGTCATATAACCAAATTATTGATCCTCTCTGTAGTATATACTGCCATATCACCAAATTATTGATCCTCTCTGTAGTACATACTGCCATATCACCAAATTATTGATCCTCTCTGTACATGCACTGTCATGTAACCAAATTATTGATCCTCTCTGTAGTACATACTGTCATATCACCAAATTATTGATCCTCTCTTTAGTACATACTGTCATGTAACCAAATTATTGATCCTCTCTATAGTACATACTGTCATATCACCAAATTATTGATCCTCTCTTTAGTACATACTGTCATGTAACCAAATTATTGATCCTCTCTATAGTACATACTGCCATATCACCAAATTATTGATCCTCTCTGTAGTACATACTGCCATATAACCAAATTATTGATCCTCTCTTTAGTACATACTGTCATATCACCAAATTATTGATCCTTTCTGTAGTACATACTGTCATGTAACCAAATTATTGATCCTCTCTATAGTACATACTGCCATATAACCAAATTATTGATCCTCTCTGTAGTACATACTGTCATATCACCAAATTATTGATCCTCTCTGTAGTACATACTGTCATATCACCGAATTACTGATCCTCTCTGTAGTATATACTGTCATATCACCCAATTATTGATCCTCCCTGTAGTATATAGTGTCATATCACCAAATTATTGATCCTCTCTGCAGTACATACTATCATATCACCCAATTATAAATCCTCTCTGTATTATGTATTGTCATATCACCAAATTACCAATCCTCTCTGTAGTATACTATGTACTATCATATACTCTGGACAGTCTAAGTAACTGCACTCACTGGCAGGTAACTCAGCTACTCACACTGCGCTACCCATTCTGAATACTCAGCAATGCATTGCCAGGTAACTAGGCCTTTCCATTACTACTGCTCAGCCTGGACCCCTTTGGCACTCTGGGGCCATGCATACGGTATTCTGTGTTTTGGTGCTTATTCAAGACAGAGAAAAAAATATTCTCTCTTACATTTTCTGTGCTGTCCTTTTCCCTTGTTATGTTTTCAGATGTTTGTAATGGATCATTGTGAGAGAAATGTTTTGCAGGGCTCAACAAACCCCAGGCGCCAGGTCGCATTGGCGACTAGAATTAGCGGCCTGGCGCCTGGGGTACACTGCAGCAGGTGTCCTCTCCCCATGTGCCCCCTGCCCACGGGTGCGTGGACTAAGATGCCACGTTGGGCAGTAAGTGAGGCCGAGGCTTTGCGGCCTGCTGGAGCAAGACGCTTACATTGGGGAACTGGCGCCCTCTTATGGTGTGGTGGGATGCAACAAGTAGTCACTGGCGGTGCTGAGGGTTCCCCCTGCCTGCGCTCACTGCCCACCCATCTCTTTCCAAAGAGAAGAGGTTGGAGGTGTTGCGGGCTTGATCTGGTGACCTGTCCTTACCGGTGAGTGGACAGGGAGTGTAGGGCAGCTGGTTTGAATGGCCTCAGTTCCATTTACAACATCAGAAAGATGGAAACAGTTTTTTAATATTATTATTATTGTTTTTTTTCATGAAAATATATTTTTTTTCATTCTTTCCCTGTCATACCACACAGCTGAAGGTCCCTTTCACAGGGGCTGTCTAATCAGGTCGGCCTGTCAATTTTTCAGGCGGACCTGACCGGACCCTCCAGTCTCCTCTATGGAGCCGCGGATGTCCGCTGACAACCGCCGCCATCCGATCCTGTCCCCCAAAAACAGATGGATGGTGATCCTACTTTCTATCCATCCTAGGGATTGAATCAGATGACATCGGATGGAAATGAACAGGCAGTCAATTTCCATCCGATTGCCCCATAGATGAGAGCGGGACTGTGTCCAGGTTCGCTCTGCATAGCGGAGTGGACAAAACCTGTAATCCATCTGCTCAGAGGGGACTAGCAGAGAAATCCCCGCTGAGCAAGAGGATTCCGCTTAGCGGAGGTGCCCGTATGAAAGGGGGCTAGGGTGGTATGAGTTACTGGATCTCCTATAGCCTCCAACTTGCTGCACTGTCCTTCCCTAGTGAGCCACTGCCCATCTCATCATCAAGCCAAGTACACACGGGCTGAATGCCGGCCAACATCAGCCGGTTCATTAAAAACTGACCGCTATTCGGCCCATGTATATGGCAGCCAGTCCGACAGAAGCCGGCCATTCGGCATGCGCAAAAAAAAACTGACTCCTAACTTTTTTAGCAGGCTCATAGATTTCAAGCAAATTTGTCAAGCCCTGGTGTATTGTATGTCTAATGTAGATGAAAAATCAATAAAACTTATCTTTTATTAAATCCAGATAAAAAATCACCACAATGCTGAAACAACAGCTTTCAACTATAGGTACAAAAATTGTAACAACTGATAAAAAAGTGCACACAATTGGACATGGTACAAAATACATGAATAGGACTTATTCACGTCCATATGTCTTGTTATGAGTGAATAAGTCCTGTTTCTAGTTTCTTACGGTCCTTTCACACGGCCGCTCCGTGTGTCCGCAAATCATCCCATCCGTTTGCGGATGATTTGCGGACATAATGTAAGTGAATGGCACTGCGGGTGTCAGCGGAATACCATCCGCTGACACCCGATTTTCCTCCTTTCAGTTCTGTTCCGTTTTTACGAATGGAACAGAACCCTATTTTTTCTTCCGTGTAAAAAACGGAAAGGAAGGAAAATCGGATGTCAGCGGTGTCATCTGCTGACATCCGCAGTGCCATATACTTACATTATGTCCGCATATCATCCGCAAACGGATGGGATGATATGCGGGCACACGGAGCGGATGACAGAAATGTCATCCGCTCCGTGGAAAAAAAAAAGTCCAGCAGCGGACCTTTCACACGGAGCAGCCGTGTGAAAGGACCCTAACCCTTTCTATTTGTCCTGTTTACCATTATCATTGAAAGTGAAAGAAAAGGAAAACACAAAAATGGGGTTGTCCGCAGAAAAGTAACCTTCCAATGGGATTGCAGGGATTTCCTCTCTCTTCCTCTTTGGCTATAGGACAGGAAGTGAAGGCAAATCTCTGAAATGGGACACAAATGGTGAAAAAAAAAAAATCTGACGGGTTATAATAACCCTGGCCCTTTGCTCTATCCAAAATTAAAAAAAAAAGTTTTGCCTATAGTTCTACTTTACGTGATCAAGTACTTTTACAGAGGAAGTAAACCCTCCTCTGCAAGTTGTACCTATAGGTAAGCCTATGATAAGGCTTACCTATAGGTACTGTAAATATTTCCTAAACATGTACCGTTTAGGAGATATTTACCTTACATGCAGCCAGTGACGTCACTGGCGCATGCGCTCTGAAGGAACGGCCGCTGGTGCCGTTCCTTCAGAGTCCCGTGCCATGACCATCGGCTCCAGCGCACGTGCGCGGGAGTGACGTCACCGCGGTTCCGGCCAATCAGATGATCATAGAGGTGAGCGGACGGCACGGCGGGGGCTCGTTCTAAGGTAAGTATTTCATAATGAGCTAGTATGCGATGCATAAAAATGTTTGTATGGGTTTACAACCTCTTTGATAGTATAGATCAGCCTTTCTCAACCTTTTCAACACAGAGGAACCCCGGAAATAACTTTCTGGTCTCAGGGAACCCCTGCTAAAAATGACGATATCTACAACTCATGACACATTAGTGAGATAGTCAGTGGGAAGAATTCTCCTTACATTTGTGGTCATTGGGACAAATTACCCCCTTACAGATAGCTAAAAGATCAATGGTGTCAGTGGGAACTTATCGGAGAGGCAGAAATTGCTCATTGCTCAAGGAACCCCTAGCAGCCTTTTTCAACCAGGGTGTCCAGGCACCCTGGGGTGCCTTCAGTTTTCTTCAGGGGTGCCTTGACAAAATGCCTAAAAATTGCCCAAAAACTGTATAAAAGCCAGCAGGTGGATCAAGCCTGCCTTTTAGTTATACAAAGCCACAGTTTTTCATTGTTCACCATAACAATCTTCTATCCGTCGGTATCCCAACAACCAATGATGCCATTGGTTGATAAGGAGGACATTGGGTACCTGCACAGCATCCTAGTTTACCCACCCCAGTCACTCTCTTTCAACACTGGGGTCATATAAGCTGGAAGAGGAAGAGAAACTGAAGGAGAAGACAAATATTTGAATAGTACTCAGCACCAGTGTGCAAATGTGTATTTTCTTTGGAAGACTAAATCACCTCTAACGTTGGGTGTCCTATGCATGTAGATGTTGCTGCGTTATGTAAAACTTTTTTTAGAATGGGTTGCCGCGAGATTGTGCAGAATTTTAAATGGCGCCTTGACTGAAAAAAGGTTGAGAAACATTGCTGTGGAGGAACCCTAGGACTCTGTGGACCCTGGTATATACTGTCAGTACCTCCATTACTTGCACCATTGGGAAGTGTGTACTGCAACTTAAGGGCCGTACACACTTGACGAAAATCGGACGAAATATCCTCCGATTTTTCTCTGTCTTCTCAGCGTTCATTACCGTTTTTAGTTGACAGAGCATAAATGTTCACTAAATTTCTCGTCCGATTTTTCTTTTTTTGGACATTTGTTCCTAGACTTCCGGGTTGTCAGCAACTTCAGATCATGCGCGGTCTTTCGTATCCGATTTTCGCGGACGTACTGCATACACTTTAAACGAAAATTGGTCGTCTGGGGACGGACGATAAAAATTTTGGTGTTTGTCCTTCGGTTTTTTTTTGTTGAAAATGTCGGCATCGGCTGCTGAAAGTTGTGTACACACTAGGCAAAAATCGTACCATTTTACCTCGTACGGGAATTTTCGGCAGATTTTCTACTAGTGTGTACCCCACTTTATAGTGCCAGTCCATTCATTTGCTACCAGGTCATTTATGTCTACCGATTCAGTATCATTCTGTTCACTAAGATGAGAAGACAAAGAGAATGGTACAATTCCAATCTAAAGGGTCAGTCTTCTCAAAATCTGATAATTGAATTAAAGGTAGAACAGGGTGTATATACCAACCCCCAGCTTCATATATATACACTGTGTGGCCAAAAGTTTGTGAGCACCTGACCATCCCACCTATATGAGTTTATTGGACATCCCATTCCAAACCATGGACATTAATATGGTGTTCCCCATCACCCCCTTTGTGACTTTATTAGCCTACACACTTTTAGGAACCCTTTCCAAATGATTATGGAGTGTGTCTGTGGGTATTTGGGCCCATTCAGCTAAAAGAGCATTTGTAAGGTCAGGTACTGATGTTGGATGGAAAGACCTGGCCCACAATTGCCTTTCTGGTTGGATGTTCAGTAAGGTTGAGGTCCAGGATCTGGCTCAACGAATAAAAAAAAACAGTAAAGAAAACCCAACACAATCCTATACCTGCAGTTGATCCAGAGGAAGGCGAAAAAACCCCAGCAAAGCATGATCTAATTTGCTACAGCAGGGGAAAAAAATCCTTTCTGATCCCCCGAGAGGCAATTGGATAGCTTGTTCAAAGCTCAAAACTGCTCAACAAACAAAGCTATTGTTTTCAATAGCCGTTGTTCACAACTAAAGTGGGGTACACACTAGTAGAAAATTTGCTGAAAATTCCTGTCCGAGGTAAAATCGTACGATTTTCAGCTAGTGTGTACACAACTTTCAGCAGCCGATGCCAATATTTTCAATGAAAAAAAGGGACAAACACCAAAATTTTTATTGTCCATCCCCAGATGACCAATTTTCGTTTAATGTGTATGCAGTACGTCCGCGAAAGATCGGATAGGAAAGACCGCGCATGATCTGAAGTTGCTGACGACCCGGAGGGCTAGGAACAAATATCCCGGAAAAAAAAAAAAAAAATCGGACGAGAAATTTCGTAAACATTATGCACTGTCAAATAAAAACGGTTTTGACCGCTGAGCATGAGAGAGAAAAATCGGAGGACATTTCGTCCGATTTTCGTCAAGTGTGTACCACCAGCCTTAAGCGTCATGTCACTTCTTGCTCATAAAAGTACACAAGCTTATATCAGGCAGAATTGAGGGGTTTTTGTCCCCATAGACTTCAATGGAAATTCCTGAAAAGCCTACATGAGCTTTTTTCGAGAGTTTTGTTGCGCATTTTCTGCTCATACAGCAGTTCTCAGCCACTTTTTAAGCAGGACTCCACACCTTTTAGTTGGAAAACGCCTGACTAAAGCTGCAAAAACGCTCAATTGTGCTCCAAAAAACACACAAAATCGTGTAAAATTGTGACACTTAGGTGTAAATGTAGCCTAACAGTACCCCTTACTGGAAACATCTGACCTCAATAATATGAATGGGTCTCCGCATACATTTGGCTTCATGGTATCTGTGATAGCCAGGCGAGTGCAAACCTTTGGCCGTACTCTATATACGTTGAAAATTCCAGCAACCAAATCTCCCTGCCCCAAGTCCTGTCATTTTCTAAGTCCCATTTTTTGCACACGTATGATTGACTTGAAATTGCACCCTTCTGTGGGTCATCTGAGCCGCTACCTTACTCAATGTAACCAAAAGCAAACAGCATATAAACTTTCTAACAAATATTAACTTTCTAACTTATAAATCTCGTTTTTTCAGTTCTTGTTTTGCATTTCCTTAAAGCCAATCCCCAGAGCAAGGTGCAGAGAAGACGTGGGTAGGTCCCAAATTAGTTCCTGCATTCCAAAAAAAGCTTATATAATTATAGAAGTTGGAGAAAGGGGACGGGAAAGCGTTGCCTCCCATAATGTTTGTACATAGTGTGTGTAATGCAGTAAAAGTAAAAGGTTGGAGTGCGGTTCCTTGGGACAAAACCATTTCATAGATGATCTCTGGAGAGCAGCTCTTCCTCCCAACCCTTTGTTCCCCCCAAACTAATCGTCATGTTTAGGCCCGTACACACGCACCGATTGTTGGCTGTAAATTTTCGGCCAACGTCCGATCGGCCGATTGTCGGCTTGTTAGTATGATGCTTCCGACAACCGACTGCGACTTTTTGGCCGAAACAAAATCTGTTGTGCATGCTATAAAATTTTTGTTGGCCGTCAACAGAACGGCCGATTGTTCGTCAGTCAGTACAGATTTCGGCAGACAAAAATCTGATGAGCAAGACTGGGCATGCTCAGAGAAGAAAAAACACACGAAAAGTAAACCAGAACATGACATCACTTCTGCAGTTGGTTTCTGTCGGCCAACAAAAGTCCAGTGCAAGTCTAGAGCACATTTCAACCAACACAACAACACTGGACAAAAGACGGCCGATCGGTCGGCCAACAATCGGTGCGTGTGTACGGGGCATTAGGTTAAAGGCCCGTACACACTTGACGGAAATCGGACGAAATATCCTCCGATTTTTCTCTCTCTTGCTCAGCGGTCATTACCGTTTTTAGTTAACAGTGCATAAATGTTCACAAAATTTCTCGTCCGATTTTTTTTTTGGGACATTTGTTCCTAGACTTCAGGGTTGTCACCAACTTCAGATCATGCGCATACACATTAAACGAAAATTGGTTGTCTGTGGACGGACGATTAAAATTTTGGTGTTTGCCCCTCCGTTGTTTTTCGTTGAAAATGTCGGCATCGGCTGCTGAGAGTTGTGTACACACACTAGCCGAAAATCGTACAATTTTACCTCGGGTGGGAATTTTCGGCAAATTTTCTACTAGTGTGTACCCCACTTTACAAAAACCTACGTATTCAAACCGAGTTGAGACCTACCACTGACCTAATTAGTAACTGGCTCATTCTGAAAGATCCTCATCTGTTCCTTATTACTATCTGGAAAGATGTTGGAATTCCTGACAGCCGTCACCGACAGCTGCAAGTCAAAACATTTGCAACCGGCGGCTCTCCAGCTGCAGTTGGACCAACTCCCAGCGTTCTCTGGCCTCAGTGCATGATGGGCTTTGTAGTTTTGCTGCAGCCATTTTCACTTTTGCATGATGTCCCTCATAAGCCAGTCTTATGACTGTGGATCATTCCAGATGATGACTCCTTCATCCCTTCCATTGACAATTATCGATTCTTGTTTCCTTCCATGTCTATAGATGCCTGTGTAGAAACGACTTTGTGATATATTTTTCTTCACCTCACTTCTTCCCAGGCACCGGATTAGACACGGGTCTTGTAGAAGTCCCGAGATGACACCGGTCTCTGGAGAACCCCTCCAGAGGATTCAAACCATATTGTACAGCATTGGAAACAAGTCTCTGTGCTGTGATCTGTTTAACGCTTTCTCTGGCGGCAGACGCACAGTTGCTCTTTAAAAAGACTAGGCGTAAATTAAAACTCCATGCAAGCAGTTAAGGTGGTTGTAAACCTCAGACATGAAATGTGAACAAAGCCAATGGCTCCTGCTGCCATTAATTTGTCCAATGAGGAGAGAGACAGGGACTGGAGCCACTGCTCTCGTGCACATCACTGGATCTGGCCCAGGTAAGTGAAAGGGAGGGGTCTGTAGGTAGCTGAAGACATAGAATGCATTATGTTTAAAAACCTTGAGGCTCTACAACCACTTTAGGGGAATCCCTTGGGGACACCCAGGTCACCAGATCTAGTATCCCCATTGGAAGATTTCCCCTCTATTACTTTTCTGGGGATACTCCAAAATTTGGGATTTTTTTTCACTTTCAATTTCAATGATAATGGTAAATAGGACAAATAGAGAGGGTGAATCCCCTTAACCACTTAAGCCCCGAAAGATTTTACCCCCTTCCTGACCAGGGCCTATTTTGCGATTCGGCATTGCGTGACTTTAACGGACAATTGCGCGGTCGTGCGACGCTGTACCTAAACGAATTTGGCATCCTTTTTTTCCCACAAACAGAGCTTTCTTTTGGTGGTATTTGATCACCTGTGCGATTTTTTGATCATGTGCTATAAACAAAAAAAACGTCAATTTTGCAAAAATAACAATATTTTTCACATTTTTTATATGAAATTCCCCAAAAAAATGTAAAAAACAAATTTTTTTAACATTTTAGGCCAATTTTTTTTTTACCATATGTTTGGTGAAAAAAATCGCAAAAGGCGTATTTTGATTGGTTTGCGCAAAAGTTATTGCGTTTACTAACAAAGGGAAAGATTTTTGTCATTTTTGTTGTTTTTTTTTTTTAACGCGTAATGGCGGCGATCTGCGATTTCTTTTTTGCGGGACTGGGGTGGACAGATCGGACCCTTGACTGACATTTTTGACACTTTTGGGGTTACCAGTGACATTACTACAGTAATCAGTGCTATACATATGCACTGTTACTGTAGAAATTACACTGGCAGTGAAGGGGTTAACTTTTTTTGAGAGGGAGGGGTTAAGTGTGTCCCTAGGGGCGTGTTTCTAACTGTGATTGGCTGTGGCTTGATGTGTAAGAACAGTGATCAACGGTCCTACATAGTAGAACCGTATGATCACTATTCTTACACAGGGGAGAATGACAGGCGGCTTTGTTTACATTAGCCGCCTGCCTTTCTCCCGGTGTAACGGACGATCGCGAGTGCCCGGCGGACGGGAACACGCGCGGGAGAGTCCGTGACTGCGCGGGAGAGGGAGCGCGCCTCCGGCGGCACGCGCTCGCTCCCTAGAGCCTCACAGGCTAGCGACGTAGCCCTACGTCGCTTTGCCTGTGAGGGGCTGACCGCCTCCGTAAATAGTCGTGCGGTGGTCGGCAAGTGGTTAATGGGAACACAGACAGCAATAAAAACTGACAGGGGTTCTAAACAATCTCCACTCTATCCAAAACTAAAAAAAGTTTTGCCTTTTAGTTATATATTAAGCTTATATGAGATTTAAGTGATTGAGTTTAGATTTGCTTTCAAGCAGGATGAGATTTTGTTTGTGCTTCCTGAACTTTACAAGGCTGAAGGACAGTGCTGACCCTCACAGCCCATCAACTCATCTCTTTTTATTTTCTGTTCTGTCTGAAAACATGGAAGCTAGATGCCTATTGGTTGCTTACAGAAGGCACAGTATAGCGAAACGCACTCCTATGTGAAGTCATTTTGAAGGATCTGGAATGCAGCTTTTGACTTTGGATTGTATGAAGACTTGTCTCCATGTTACTTCTTTGTCATCAATCAGTTTGGCAGGATTGAGGGCTTAATCTGTGACAAGTGATTGCTGGCCTTGCAAAGCGCCAAGTGGAAAACCACAGTGAAATTTCCTGTCGAGTTGAGACCTACCACTGACCTAATTAGTAACTGGCTCGTTCTAAAAGATGGCCATCTGTTCCTTATTATTATCCGGAAAGATGTTGGAAGCCCTGACAGCCGTCACCAACAGCTGCAAGTCAAAACATTTGCAACCTGCGGCTCTCCAGCTGCAGTTGGACCAACTCCCAGCGTTCTCTGGCCTCAGTGCATGATGGGCTTTGTAGTTTTCACTTTTGGATGATGTCCCTCATAAGCCAGTCTTATGACTGTGGATCATTCCAGATGATGACTTCATCCCTTCCATTGACAATTATCGATTCTTGCTTCCTTCCATGTCTATAGATGCCTGTGTAGAAACGACTTTGTGATATATTTGTCTTCACCTCACTTCTTCCCAGGCACCGGATTAGACACGGGTCTTGTAGAAGTCCCGAGATGATACCGGTCTCTCGAGAACCCCTCCAGAGGATTCAAACCATCTTGTACAGCATTGGAAACAAGTCTCTGTGCTGTGATTGGTTTAACGCTTTCTCTGGCGGCAGACGCACAGTTGCTCATTGAAAAGACTCTAAATCTAAATTAAAACTCCAGGCAAGCAGTTAAAGTTAAACCTCAGACATGAAATACGAACAAAGCATATCCCTCTATAGTGTTTACTTCTCTCACTTCAGAGCTCTAAGTGTAATTTCTGTCTACTGCTTCATTCCTCTCCTATCAGCATGAATCTCTTCTGACAAGTTTTACTGACACCAAGAGAAAAAAGGTGACAGGGGGGATCTCCAGCTGATTGACAGCTATAGCTCTGTTCTGTGTGAAGAGGGGGGGTCCCTCCCCCTCCCTTCCCTCCAATCACCAAGAGAAAAATGGTTACCTCCAGCTGATTGAAAGCCTCAGCTCTGTTCCTATGAACTGTGTGAGGAGGGGTGTGTCTCTTTCCTCCAATCAGATCTCAGAACTCTCCTCACTGAGCTCTGCATAGTGTAACTTCAGCTCTCCACCCCCTTTTTTCAGATAAGCTTTATAATTCAGCATTTTGAACAGATGTAGAGAAAAGAAGGATGCAGATAAACAGGTTCAACTTATGTAGGAGGCTTTGCTTCATCTCTGTGTATTACCTGAGGCCATTCACTTCACTGGGTATATGTAAGGGTTTACAGCCACTTTAAATACACAGATCAAATACATATAAGGGGGCAGTTTTACTTGCCAAATATTTGTATTTGTATTTCTGTCCATCCAGACCTGAGATTTACACACTTCATATCACAGGGCAGCCTTTTTTTAACACTTGATTTATTACATATCCAGGCTTGCTCCTCCCTTTTCCAGTCTGAGTGATGCTGTATAGTGAGTTGGATGCAGCTGATACCAGGTCAAGTTCAGGTACTCAGGGCCTAGTAAATTCTTCAGGAAGCTTCTGTGCCCCAACAGTAAAAGTCAAAAAAAGAAAAGTATAGGAATACATAATATGTGTTAAATCTCTAGATGGGGCTGGGTGCTACTGTGGGGGGAGGAAAGTTCTGGATGGGCTTAAGGGAGTGGAAGTGGGAGCAGGTAGCTGTCAAAACTAGGTACCCGCTCCCCCCCAAAAATAAATGACATGCCAAATATGGTATATTGTGGGAGGGAAGAGTGCTTAAAGCGGAACTTCTCCTTTTGGGTGGAGCTCCGCTTTAAGGCCCGAATGCCCAAAACGCGTTAGTATTTGTGTGTTCCACTGTATATAATAAAGGACAGGCGTTTCACTCATTTATACCGATGTTGCGGCTTTTCTTCATGGATTGTGCATTAGTGAGGTTCCAGAGACCTTTCAGACCGAGCCGTCCTCAGATCACAGTAGAGGTTGTAGTGTTGGGGACTTTGCAGGAGACCTAGGGCGCTGTAGAGAGGATGAGATTTCTAGAGGGAGCTGGGGGATGCAGCCTGGGGGGGGGGGGGGGGCTGAGAGTCTCTCTATGTGGATGGGAGACCGGGGGGCATTGTGGTATGCTGTTGGGCTCATTATGAGGAACTGGAGACTCTGCAGCGAGTTAGGGGGCACTTGGGGGGGTCTAGGGGGCATTTTGCGAGGATGGATGATGCTAAGGGGACTGGGGGCACTTTAGAGGTGTATGTGATCCACCCTGGTAGATTGGGGGGCACTGCGGGACGCTGTTGGGCTCATTATGAGGAACTGGAGACTCTGCAGTGGGTTAGGGGGCACTTGGGGGGTCTAGGGGGCACTTTGCGAGGATGGATGATGCTAAGGGGACTGGGGGCTCTTTAGGGGGGTATGTGAGCCACCCTGGTAAATTGGGGGCACTGCGGGACATTGTTGGGCACATTATGAGGAACTGGAGACTCTGCAGCAGGTTAGGGGGCACTTGGGGGTCTAGGGGGCACTTTGCAAGGATGGATGATGCTAAGGGGAGTGGGGGCACTTTAGAGGTGTATGTGATCCACCCTGGTAGATTGGGGGGCACTGCGGGACGCTGTTGGGCACATTATGAGGAACTGGAGATTCTGCAGTGGGTAAGGGGGCGCTTGGGGGGGTCTAGGGGGCACTTTGCGAGGATGGATAATGCTAATGGGACTGGGGGCTCTTTAGGGGGGTTTGTGAGCCACCCTGGTAGATTGGGGGGCACTGTGGGACGCTGTTGGGCGCATTATGAGGAACTGGAGACTCTGCAGCGGGTAGGGGGCACTTGGGGGGTCTAGGGGGCACTTTGCGAGGATGGATGATGCTAAAGGGACTGGGGGCTCTTTAGGGGGTATGTGAGCCATCCTGGAAGATTGGGGGGCACTGTGGGAGGTTAGGGGATCTACATCTAAAAGGAGGCTGATGGCCCTATTGGAATCACTGCTGTCGAGTATTATGATGCTCTGTGTGAGTACCTGCAGTAACAATGATGGCGGCTCCCTTACACAAAGCTCAGTACAGTTACATTAATAATACATTTTTCAATGATTCAGGAACATATTATTATATATTAACAATAAAGGTTTGTATAGCAGTAAGCAGTATTTTACAAGTCACCAACACTTTGTATTGTATAGTATAAGTACAGACGGGGTTCTGGCGTGTGGCTGCACAGCCCCTATTCTGTATAATCATTTCCATGACTGTCACTTGTATTTATGTTTTCCATAAATTGCAGAATGCTATTAGCATAAGAATGCTTTTCTGTACACATAGGCATGCATGTATTATAGAGAGCTTCTCATTCTCTATTAATGTGGGTCTGGCATCTGATATATTTTTCCATGTAAAGTCCATGCATGATAAGTAAGGAGATCGCAGAGAACACTGCAAGATGACTACATCTGCTTTTCTCTCCGGAGGGACGGCACCATTTTTGTTCAGGCATCATCCAGGGTCACCAAATACTTCCTGAATGCTTGCTCAGAGATGAGAATTCTGTAAATTCCTGACATCTCCCAGTATACATCTGCAGTATAATAGCGCATAAATGCTCTACCTGTTATTATTAAATCCTTCCTGGAGCTCATCTCGGGTCTTTGTCTAGGCTGCTGTGATGTCATCAGTCTGCTGGAGCCAGGAGAAAGCATTTCCTCAGTCTTTTCTAGTTGTAAGACCCCTTTCAGAGGGAGCGGATCCCTAAAAGGAGATCCGCCTGCTGTCCACTGATCCCTGCTGAGCAGGCGGATGACAGGACAGCGTCTGCTCCACTATGCAGAGCAGACACAGACACAGCCCACTCCTCTCTATGGGTGGTCGCACTACATGTCTGTTTCCATCCGATTGTCATCCGATCCGCCGGACGGGAATCGATAAATCTGATGCTGGAGACATTTTATAACAGTAATAAACCCAAAAACAAACATTAATTATATTGCAGCTTAACAATCCTTAGATGTGACGGCTGCATGTGTTTTCTTTTTTAGGCTTTCTTTCTTTTATTTCCATCTGGTGATCCAGCCAGTAAGTCAGTTAGAACAAATTCTAACAGAATGTGTGAGTTACAAGGATGAGACAAACCATTTAACACTGACAGGTGTGCTTACAATGATCAGTTTTATTTATTTAGTTTTATATATATATATAAACCTTTATATATACCTTTAAACCTATATACCTTTATTTAGGTATATATATATATAAACCTTTATCCCAAAAGGAACAAAACTGTTGCTGTAACCGCTTATAACAGGGGTATCAAACTTTCATCGCTGGCCTCATCAGCATTACGGTTGCCCTAAAGGGTCAGTTGTGTCAGTTGTATCTGTAAGACTAGTCCAGAGCACCCTATCCACCCACCATCAGAAGTCAAGAGTCCTTCACCCTCCCTTAAATAACAGTGCACCCTCCTTGCCTTGTGCTGCTACCAGGAAGAAACTGGGGGTGAAGCTGGGAATCAGAAAGTACAGGGTCTGGAGGAGGACCAGAGGAGGGCTGGAGTCTGCTGAATGAGGAGACCAGGATAGATGGAGATAAGGGGGTGCTGCGGGTGCACAGAGAGGTGCAGGATCTGTAGGAGGAGTTCTGTCCTCCTCTCCTGCTGCCCACTGCTGAGACGGGGAGGTCAGAGACAAGCCTCACCATGGCTGAACAGAAAAGTGCAGGATCTGTCCTCCTCCTGCCTTTCTGCTGCCGACTGCTGCTAAGAAGGGGGGGGGGGGGGAGACAAGCCTCTCCATGGCTGCATGGAGAAGTGCAGGATCTGGCAGAGGAGTTCTGTCTCTTCCTTTCTGCTGCCAAATGCTGAGAGGAGGGGGGGGGGGTCAGATTCAAGCCTCCTCATGGCAGCATGGAGAAGTGCAGGATCAGGCAGAGAAGTTCTGTCATCCTTTCTGCTTCCAACTGCTAAAACTAGAGGGTGAAGCCTCTCCACGGCTGCACAGATAGTGCAGGATCTGGCTGAGGAGTTCTGTCCTCCTTTCTGCTGCCAACTCCTGAGACGAGGGCGGGGGGGAGGGTCAGAGACAAGCCTCTCCACAACTGCACAGAAAAGTGCAGGATTTGGCGGAGGAGTTCTGTCCTCCTTTCTGCTGCCAACTCCTGAGACAAGGGGGGGAGGGTCAGAGACACGCCTCTCCTTGGCTGCACAGAGAAGTGCAGGATCTGGCAGAGGAGTTCTTTCCTCCTTTCTGCTGTCAACTGCTGAGATGTGGGGGAGGGGGGGGGGGGTTCAGGGGGAAGCCTCTTCATGGCTGCACGGAGAAGTGCAGGATCTGGCAGAGGTGTTCAAGGGGGGTGTCACCGCTGCAGGAGAGGTGCAAGGGCCACATAAAATGGGTGGGCAGTCCAGATTTGGCCTGCATGTCTTGTGTTTTAACACATGTGGCTTATAAAGTGTGAGCTCGAGTTTGATTTCAGTGTGTTAGTGTATCTAAATCTGCTAGTACATCCAACTCTCCACATCCCCCCATATTACAATGCTGCTGTCCAAAGGTGCCCTCTGTGCTCCTTCATCCAGAATGGCGGCACTCTAACACAGGAGGTGCATTACTGGCCAGATCACCAGGTGAATGCAGAGGGAAATAAGCCTAAAAACTAAGAAAACGAATGCAGCCGCCACATCTGATGATTGGTAATCTGCAATATATTCTATTTTTGGTTTTGGATTCAAGCATGCGTTTGGCTGGAGGTATATAAGATGAGTCCAGCTGATGTCATGGTGGCCTTCTGTTGTAAACAAAGTCGGTGACAGGGTTAAGAAGGCAGTGTCATATTGTGTCTGCTCCTTTCACAGCGGCTGAGATCAGTGTCACATTGTGTTCGCTCCCTCCATTATCACTGAGCTCTGTGTATCATTGTGTTGGCCATTGTCTTCTCTCGCCCCGTTTCTTCTGCTAAACTCCTCATCTTCTGTTATTTTTTGCTCCGTCTTTTCTCTTTGTCTCTTGTGAAAAGCGAAGAGGTCACTGTGTTCTCTTCTACAACAACCGTGACATTTATACGAGGCATCCGGCTTTTGAAGATTGGAAACTCTGGAAGTTTAATGGAGGAGAGGCCCTGTGACTTGTGGAGGGCGGCTGAAGATCTGCGAGGGTTTAAGTGTGAGAAATGTAGGGATTGTAAAGATCAGACGCGTCCTTTTATCATTGCGCTGAACGACGCCATGATTATGAGAACAGAATGGGGGGGGGGGCTCTGACGGTGGTGGAGATGGGGTGCTGTGGTCATGGCTTCCTCTGCAACCAGTTTAGGTTGTCCAGATGTAAAAAAAAGGTCTCCTGCAGGATCCGTATATGGGAGCCAGGTTATCTGCATTTCTGTCCATCCAGTCTGAGAGTTACACCACTCTGCCAAACAGTGTAGCCCTGTCTGGGAGGCTGGTAGACCTGATTCATCCTTGCTGCAGTTTAGTAATACTTAAGCTGGCCATAGTCCGGGGACCGGCTGAGATTTGATCCATCTATGGGCAAGCTGATTGAACTCAAGTCAATCCATCGATCGTCTTGGGTCCAACCAGCATGTCGGCTTTCTAGCAGCTAGCAATAATCGTGTTCTCCTGGCAGGGACGACTCCCCGCACCCCATCTAGGGAATACAAAAGCCCAGTGGTAGGGTTTTCCCCATCAATGCTATCTGTGTTGATGGGGGAATCAAGCAATTTTCTTTCCTGCAACCCTTGGTTGCAGGAAAGGAAATCGCATCATCTGTGGCGTGCCTTACAAGTTTTGTCCTTCCCCAACTCTGGACAGAAAAAAGTGAAGCGGCAGTCTCCTCTCTGTGTCATTCTGCTCTCAACTTCTATTAGCATGCCCTCTGTCAGCACATTGAGCACTGCAACAAAACCAATTGGCTTCTAATGCTGCTTCTCCTGTTTCTAGTCTAAGCTCTGCTGTGCAGTGACTGGTTCACTGAGTCACACGACCCCCCTGCACTGCACTGTAAAGGAGCACTGTGAGATATAGGGGACTGCTCTGTAATGGTTACAGTGCAGTCCTCTTTATATCACAGTGACCTTTAGCAGTGCAGTGCAGGGGGGCGGTGGGACTCCCTGCAGTCATACCCCCCCCCCCCCATGACAGTCCTTCCTGCAGTTGTGGCCCCCCATCACAGTCCTCCCTGCAGCCACGGTGCCCTATCACAGTCCTCCCTGCAGTCATGGCACCCCAGCACTGTCCTCCCTGCAGTCATGGCACCCCAGCACTGTCCTCCCTGCAGTCATGGCACCCCAGCACTGTCGTCTCTGCAGTCATGACCCCCTATCACAGTCCTCCCTGCAGTCAAGGCCCCCCAGCACTGTCCTCCCTGCAGTCATGGCACCCCATCACTGTCCTCATTGCAGTCAAGGCCCCCAGCACTGTCCTCCCTGCAGTCACGGTGCCCTATCACAGTCCTCCCTGCAGTCATGGCACCCCATCACTGTCCTCCTTGCAGTCAAGGCCCCCCAGCACTGTCCTCCCTGCAGTCATGGCACCCCAGCACTGTCGTCTCTGCAGTCATGACCCCATATCACAGTCCTCCCTGTAGTCATGGCACCCCATCACAGTCCTCCCTGCAGTCATGGCCCCCCATCACTGTCTTCCCTGCAGTAAAGACCCCCCATTACAGTCCTCCCTGCATTCATGGCCCCCTACCACAGTTTTCCCTGCAGTCAAGACCCCCCCATCACAGTCCTTCCTGCAGTCATGTCCCCCCATCACAGTCCTCCATGCAGTCGTGGCTCCCTATCACTGTCCTCCTTGCAGTCATGCCTCCCATTACACATCACAGTCCTCTTTGCAGTCATGGCCCTCCATCACAGTCCTCCCTGCCGTCATGGCACCCCATCACAGTCCTCCCTGCACCCCATCACAGTCCTCCCTGCAGTCATGGCATCCCATCACAGTCTTCCCTGCAGTCATGGCCCCCCATTACTGCCCTCCTTGCAGTCATGTCACCCCCCCCCCCTCACAGTCCTCCCTGCAGTCATGGCCCCCCATCACAGTTTCCCCTGCCGTCATGCCTCTCCCCCCCCCCTTTCCTCTCTAAAAGCACAGCCCCTTCCAATCTCTGCCTCCCCTGCAGTGTCTTACCTTTGGCAGGGCGGAAGCAGTTAGCAGGCTGTGTCTATTCTCCCAAGTCGCTGATGTCATCCTATTAGCAAGGCAGGGGGCGGGAGCAGCTGGAGATCAGAAAAGAGAGCGGGAGCTGCCCAACTTATCATATTAACAAGAGGGTGATAACCTGCTTGTTATTATGAAAAATCTGCCGCTCTCTGTCCTGATCTGCAGACCTGGGAGAATAGACACAGGCTACTAAATGGCCCGTGACAGGACTCACCTCCTGCTGTGTTAGCGGTGGCCCGCTTAACAACAGGCTGCGGACTGGTACCGGTCTGCGGCCCGGGGTGAATAAATGAGCTGCTGAAAACTAAGGGTTTAATATTACTTTACCTTCTGTAATTGTTCTGACTCAGTGTACTGCAGCCAAACACAGCCAGACAAATAGCATTTTCAGATTCCTGAACCCTACAAATTCTTTTCATGACACTTGTACTGTAAGTTCGATCCTAAAAATCCATGTTTTTCAATACTGATTACTCAGTAATGACAGCAGAATTTTAAAACATAAGAGCAATTTAAACGTAATCTTGCTTTATGTGCAACAGATTAGCACTAATTCACCCGGAGTTCCCCCTTAACAGCGCTCTTACCCTGACAAAGCCAAGTCAATAGTCGCCAATGAGTTGTATTACGACAGCGGCTTTCACGGTCGGTCACACACTGGCATTGTTGAGAACTCGCCCAGCTGGCACAACCCACCTGACATTCTCAAATGTCTAATCCTCATTGTACGGGTATAATCAGGCATTGAGAGGAACAGGGACATAGCTGTGCTCCGGGCAGGCGAGACGTGTGTTGAAATATTCCCTGTGACGTGATCGAACAAATTAAGATCATGTCGCTGTTGGCGTGTGTCACTGATGAGCTTTAATAAGGGTGCCTTGTGCTAATTGACCCTGATAAGGTGAAGATGCGTTCCTGTCGGACTGGAAATATTAGTATTTGAGTATACTCGGGGGCACGTCTTCTCACATGAATGG
The DNA here is from genome assembly GCF_965119305.1 of Pelophylax lessonae. Classification (NCBI taxonomy): domain Eukaryota; kingdom Metazoa; phylum Chordata; class Amphibia; order Anura; family Ranidae; genus Pelophylax; species Pelophylax lessonae. The sequence continues at coordinate 64,239,326 of NC_138773.1, read as the reverse complement.
TTCTCGTTTTATCATTCATCTTGTGTGACTGGCGTCCCTGACCACTAGATACCTAAGTCTGCAAGAATCCCCCCATCACTATTTCTGGATGGTCCTAAAAGGGAGCAAATACAGATAACCAGCTCTATACACCAATATATCTCTATATATACAGTATATAGTGATAGATCGATCTCTGAAGGTATGTTGTGGTATCTGTCACCAAGCTGTCAGTAGCAGATCCTTTAAGTCCTGTAAGTTGGTGGGGCCTCTCTGGATGGTACTTGCTTTTCCAGCACATCCCACAGATGCTCGATCGGATTGAGATCTGGAGAATTTGGAGGCCAGGTCAACACTGCAAACTCGTTGTTGTGTACCTCAAACCATTGTTGAAGTCATCAGACAAGGCCACCTTCTTCCATGGCTGAGTGGTCCAGTTCTGATGCTCACGGGCCTCTGGATGGGACTTGCTTTTCCAGCACATCCCACAGATGCTCGATCGGATTGAGATCTGGAGAATTTAGAGGCCAGGTCAACACCGCAAACTCGTTGTGTACCTCAAACCATTGTTGAAGTCATCAGACCGGGCCACCTTCTTCCTTGGCTCAGTGGTCCAGTTATGATGCTCACGGGCCTCTCTGGATGGGACTTGCTTTTCCAGCACATCCCACAGATGCTCGATCGGTTTGAGATCTGGAAAATTTGGAGGCCAGGTCAACACTGCAAACTTGTTGTTGTGTACCTCAAACCATTGTTGAAGTCATCAGACCAGGCCACCTTCTTCCATGGCTCAGTGGTCCAGTTCTGATGCTCACATGCCCATTGTAGATGCTTTTGGCTGTGGACACGGGTCAGCATGGACACCCTGATCCCTCTGCGGCTACGCAGCCCCATACACAACAAACTGCGATACACTGTGTGTTCTGACACCTTTCTATCTGAACAATCATTAACTTTTCCAGCAGTTTCAGATATAATTGTTTGTCTGTTTGATCAGACTACACAGACCAGCCTTCGCTCCCCATGTGCATCATTGAGTCATATGCCTCCCATGACCCAGTCATTGGTTTACCATTTTCCCTTGGACCAGTTTTGGTCGGTCCTGACCACTGCAGACTGGGAGCATCCCAAAATAACTGCAGGTTTGGAGTTGCTCTGACCCGGTTGTCTATTCATTGCAATTCAGACCTGGTCAAAGTCACTTAAATCCTTATGCTTGTCCATGTTTTCTGCTTTTTACACCTCAACTTTGGGGACAACATGTTCACTTCCTGCCTGATATATTCCACCCATTTTCAGGTGCCATTGTAAGCATATGATCAATGCTATTTACATATATAGATAAGCATATGATCAATGCTATTTACATATATAGATTTTATCAATCTCAAGTGCTCCCGTTTTAGTAATGCCCCTTTCACGCGGGTGGACTGATCGGGATTGCGTGTCAGTTTTTCAGGCGGACCCGATCGGACCCTCCATTAAGAGAGGCAAATGTAAACGGATATGTGTCTGATTACACCCTTCGACATCCAATCTGATCAGATCCATTAAAAACAGATGGATGGTGATTTAGCAGATCGGATCGGATGGCAGTCCGGTGTAAACAAATAGGCAGTTCATCTACATCTGCCCACCCATAGAGGAAAGCGGGCTGTGTCTGTGTCCGCTCTGTATAATTGTCTGCTCAGCAGGGATCAGCAGACAGACTCCTGCTGGGCAGGCTGACTTCTGGTGAGGGAGTCAGAACCGTGTGAAAGGGGCCTAACTCTCCCCCTTAGAGTCCATCTCTCTGCTATCTCCTCCTGTCAGCCTGTTTCTTGTCAGGGCGGCTGTACAGGAGAAAGAAATGTAGTCAGATTATTATTATCTGCATTTTAAACCCATCGAGGGCCTGTCTGCACCAAGTGCATTGGGCTTTCCTAATGCTTGGACAAGGTGAACTGCCTTATTTCCTATTTGTTCAGCTGGCGCCATTGTGCTGCAGTGATATGTAAGGAAAGAAGTAGGATGTGCAGTACTTCTGAGGCGCATAGGCCCAGAAACAAAATTAACGTAATAACAAACACCCCCTTGCCCCCTCCCCATATAAAAAAACATGCTTACCATGATTAAGTTGGAAAGGGCAAGGCCACAGCTTTTATTTAGTTTCCAATACCAAACCAGTACACGTCTAGACCAGTGCCAGTCACAGTTGTACTGTGAGCACTCTTAGTCATTAACTTAACTTCCAAAAAGGGGTTAGGGGGTAGGGTCTGTCCTTACCATCAGTGCCTGACAGACAGCCTACCCCCAATTTACAAACAAGGGCATAACCCATTTCTGGAACTTTAGCTGCTGGCAAGGTCAAAAATCGACACGAAAGCTGTGACAGACCGAGCGAAAAACAGGGCGGGGGGTGGGCAGCTCTTCACCGCGATTCTTCTTAACCGCTTGGCGACCGCCGCACGACTATTTACTGCGGCGGTCAGCCCCTCACAGGCAAGTCGCTTGCCTGTGAGGGTCTAGGGAGCGAGCGCGCAGTCACAACCCCCCCCCCCCCCCCCGCGCGCGTGTGACCGGTGGACCCGATGTCCGCCGGTCACTCGCGATCGTCGGGTGGAGAGGGAGAAAGGCAGGCGGCTAATGTAAACAAAGCCGCCTGTCATTCTCCCCTGTGTAGGAATAGTGATCATACGGTTCTACTATGTAGGACCGTTGATCACTGTTCCTACACCTCAAGCCACAGCCAATCACAGTTAGAATCACGCCCCTAGGGATACACATAACCCCTCCCTCTCAAAAAAAAGTTAACCCCTTCACTGCCAGTGTAATTTTACAGTAACAGTGCATATGTATAGCACTGATTACTGCAGTAATGTCACCGGTACCCCCAAAAGTGTCAAAAATGTCAGTCAAGGGTCCGATCTGTCCGCTGCAATGTCGCAGTCCCACAAAAAAAATCGCAGATCGCCGCCATTACTCGTTAAAAAAAAACAACAAAAGTGACAAAAATCTTTCCCTTAGTTAGTAAACGCGATAACTTTTGCACAAACCAATCAAAATACGCTTTTTGCGATTTTTTTTTTTACCAAACATATGTAGCAGAAAACAAATTGGCCGAAAATGTTAAAAAATTTTGATTTTTATATTTTTTTTGGGGGGGAATTTCATATAAAAAAATTTGAAAAATATTGTTATTTTTGCAAAATTGACGCTCTTTTTTTGTTTATAGCGCATGATCAAAAAATCGCACAGGTGATCAAATACCACCAAAAGAAAGCTCTGTTTGTGGGAAAAAAAGGACGTCAATTTTATTAGGGTACAGCGTCGCACGACCGCGCAATTGTCCGTTAAAGTCACGCAGTGCCGAATCGCAAAATAGGCCCTGGTCAGGAAGGGGGTAAAATCTTCTGGGGCTTAAGTGGTTAAAAGACCCAGAATTCCCTGGGAAGGTCCTCTTAACGGAGCTCAGGCCCAGCCCTATACCCAAGGCTCTGTCCAATCCTTTTTTCCTATGTAGCCTCCTGCTTAATCCCAACTCCTGTCCATGCCCCCATCAGTCAAGGCTCTCTTTCCCTACAGGGGTCAAGAGGCCTTCATTATCACCAGCGTGACGCAACACACTAGATCCAAATCACAGTGAAGCCCATTTTGTAATATTGCAATAGAGTTGTAAAAAAAAAAGTAAACAATGCACTGTGTACTCCAAAGTGCACACCAGTGGCTTTGTTACAGGGCAGCTGCTGGTGTGAATAGGCCCTGAGGTGGGGTTCACACTGATGCGGTCTACCGCATTGCATGTTATTTGTACAGAAATCGCATCGGATTCCTGTACAAATGACATGCGAATTTAGTGCGATGCCAATTGAGCCGTACATTATGTATGGCTCTATTCATCACACTAGACCCGCACCAAAAAGCTGCAGGACCCTTTTTTTTGGTCCGCACTGGAATCAGATCCCATGGGTGTTCAGATATATGCAATCTGATTCATCCAGTTCCACAGTTCGCACTGCGTTCTGCAAACCGATTTGGGGGTGTCATTAACTTTATATTGACACCTGTAGCAGGTCGCAGAGCATAGTGTGAACTGTTGTGATTCTCATGTGGTGCAGAAACCCGCACAGGAATCACCCTTTTCTTTGTTCGCACTGGAATCGGATCACATGGGTGTTCAGATCTATGCGATCCGAATCCAACACCCACAGTGGCTCCCAGAGCGCAGTGTGAACTGCCTGGGATTCTGATGCGGTGCACAAACCCGCACAGGAATCGATGTGGTTTCCGCATCGCATCAGTGTGAGCCCAGCCTAAATGAGTGATCTTTAAAGAGACAATGTCACCTAACCATTCAAGGAATAGTGTCTGCTCCTAGCGCCACCCTATCTCCCCCCAGCATGGTATACCCACCCATTCACCTTCCCAAATCCACCTCCCCACAGCAGGACTCTACCAAGTCAGATGATGTCAGAGCTTACCGGGGGGGGGTTTGGGGGTTGACTTAACTACCCCCCCCCCCCCTTTTCCCAAATGTAACAGTGGTTAGGACTATTGATTGGCTGTTGTGTCTGATACTGTTATGGTGACTTAGGAGCTGTAAAAGAGCATTGACATTACTTCGGGCAGTGGATAGGAGGTCGGCTGGCAGAATTTTCAGAACCTCTCAATTCTGACTTACAGGAATTATCCTTAGACAAGTTAAAGCCACCCAGTGAACGTTTTTTTTAATAAAAATACCCCTGGAACAGTCAGGGCTAGTACATTCCACAATGGCTAGCCTCTGATCTGTCCCGGGTCGCACTTACCTGCAAGAAGAAATACTTACCTTGAAAACGTATTCTCCAGCGCTGCCATCTCAGGTGTGGGCAGCTTGAAGCCAGCGCGATCCTCTTCTGTGTCCTCTTCCATCTTCTTCGGTCCCACGATGCACTGCACCGGCCCCGTCAGTTCCGGTGCGAGCGCGTCATCCCTGCACAGCTTCTGGGTCCAGAAGCTGTTTTGCAAGGTATGACGGCGCCTGCACCGGAACTGACGTCGGGGCCGGTGCAGGCGCATTGATTCCTGGGAGCGATGACGTTCAGCTCCCAGGAATCATTGCAAGCCAGGAAGTGACGACTCGCCGCGTCCGCCGAGGGGAGGAAGAGGAAGTAAGGTAAGTATATTTTCTTCTTAACGAGGTAAGTAAAAAAAAAAAAATTGCGATTATCCATTTGTTTTTCAGGTGACCCGGAGCAAGAAGATGGAGGTAAGTAAAATTTTAGGGTGGAACTCCGCTTTAAGTAATGCTAAGAACATAAATAAAGCTAGATAAAGTATTTCATAGGTAAGCCTAGAAAGTTATAATAATTTAAGCCTAAATACTTATGTTCTGCATTAGTCTGGTCCTCTTTGAAGCCAAACTCCAGAAAAAACTGTCTGTGGCTCCCCCCCCCCCCCGTTGGGGAGATTTTCCCTTACTTCCTGCCTCAGTGACAACCTGACACATCAGGACAGGTTCATTACTCCACTGAAAAAGGTGTCTTTGTTGCTCTTCATGTCTTTATGATTTTCCTTTTCTTTTCACCCATAACACCGGACAGGTTCTGAATCTTCTCCATTCCATCCAAAGCTGAAAAAAAGTATGGTCTGGTGTTGTTCTTTAAAGATTGCTGATCTTACCACCACATTTATGCAGAAACTCAAACTTTTTCATTTTTTCTGTGAACTTTCCTCCAACTTTCTTTTGACCATTGGGAACCTGCACTGTGGGCTGTGCTCCTAAAAATGGAGAACAATGATCATTGTCCCGAAGAAAAGGATTTTCCATAAATAAGTATGGGTGTACCCACTATTACGGACCTCGGGGGAATCAACCTTTACAGTTGTGTAAACAGGGACACGCACTACGATACAGTAACACCGAACATTGATGGGGGAGGTTTAAATGGCTAATTATGGAAATGCCAAAAAGAGAAACTACGTGGTTTGGTTTTCTATAACATTTATTGACAATAGATTCAGAGATTTTAAGAGCAAAGTTTAAAAAGTCCCACACTGAATGGTTATGTTGAACATAGCTGCATGGGGTTTGTGCATTCTTACCATGTTTTGATAGGTTACCTTGGGTACTCTGACTTTCATCTTCAATCCAAACACATACCGGATAGTTATTTGGCATTTGACTAAATCAGTGGTCTCCAAACTGCATCTCGGGGGGCCTGATGTGGCATTTTGCTTGCTTTTATCCGGCCCTTGGAGCACTATTTTATTCACTGATACCAATGATGTTGCACGATTCCTCCCAATGACATCAACGATAGGACACAGTCACTACCAATGACATCAACTATGGGGCACAGTCACTACCAAAGACATCAACGATGGGGCACGGTCACTACCAAAGACATCAACGATGGGGCACAGTCACTACCAATGACACCAACGATAGGACACAGTCACTACCAATGACATCAACGATGGGGCACAGTCACTACCAATGACATCAACGATGGGGCACAGTCACTACCAATGACATAGATGATGGGGCACAGTCACTACCAATGACATCAATGATGGGGCACAGTCACTACCAATGACATTAACGATGGGGCACAGTCACTACCAATGACATCTATGATGGGGCACAGTTACTACCAATGACACCAACGATGGGGCACAGTCACTACCAATGACATCAATGATGGGGCACAGTCACTACCAATGACACCAAGGATGGGGCACAGTCACTACCAATGACATTAACGATGGGGACACAGTCACTACCAATGACACAAACGATGGGGCACAGTCACTACCAGTGACATCAACGATGGGGCACAGTCACTACCAGTGACATCGATGATGGGGCACAGTCACTACCAATGACATCAATGATGGGGCACAGTCACTACCAATGACATCAATGATGGGGCACAGTCACTACCAATGACATCAACAATGGGGCACAGTCACTACCAATGACATCAATGATGGGGCACAGTTTCTCCAGATGATACTAACATTATACACTATAGAGGGAAATGCTTTGTTCATATTTCATGTCTGAGGTTTAAAACCACTTTAAGTCTTCCTTAGAGCTCTTACTTGGGTTTTTGTTGGTTGCTTTTCCAGTCAGTGGCAAAGGGCACTTTGCCACTGATGGGAAAAACATCCCATGGACTAATACAAGAGGAGGCAGGTGCTGGTGATGGGGCTTGAGAACTGCACAGTAAGTATCAAAGGGCCACTCCTTGGGCAGCAGGTTGGACCCCAGAGCTCTGTAATATAGGAGGAGTTAGGATTTCGGAAGCAAATGTTGGGTGATTTTTCCTGCCCCCAGAACCAGAGCCCTCATTATGGATGGAATGACCCTTCTGAAAAGATCTGACTTTGGTTTTTAGGATTGTGTTGTGCTTTGTTTTCTTCATTTGTTTTCTGTGGATTACTAAGGTGATCTGTTGGCTTCTTCTCTCTCAGGTGGTCCAGCGCATTAAAGCCATAGAGAACGAGACGCGGTTGTTGGTCATCGACAGAGAGGCGGATGAGCTTCGGCGGCTTTCACAGTCCAGTTCGCCTCCAGAGTCTCAACCCAACTCAAGTGCCCCTTCCTCCCCCTCTGTGAGCAACAACAATGGCGACGTTTGGAAAACTAAGAACGACACCACCATTGAAGACCAGCTGCAGAATAACCACAGTACGGAGAACGGCAAACAGGTACCAGTAAAAGAGAGAACGCTGGTTCTCATGGCATTTTCTATTGTCTCGTATGCCTATCTGTCAATTATTAATACCAGTCTGCCTCCTGGGTATATAATCAGACATGGTACATGGTTTATACTGCACAGAATGTGAACCTATTAATGGCCCCATTCACACCAAGCAGTGTGGGCTTTATGGGCTTTTTTTTAACTGCATACTGGAAAGTCTGGTAACCAATAGCAGAATTCTTACTCTAGTCTGTCGTTAGTAAAGTTGGCTATACAACCTATAGTGACCCGGTCACCACAGGGTCACTTTTATGTATGTCCACCTTTGGAAAAAGGGTTTATTAATATCGGCTCACCCATAGATAACAAACTCTTATAGTGTTTTTAAACCCAGAACCTGCATTCACTATATCTGGTCTCCCCAGGAGCCTGCATTCACTATATCTGGTCTCCCCAGGAGCCTGCATTCACTATATCTGGTCTCCCCAGGAGCCTGCATTCACTATATCTGGTCTCCCCAGGAGCCTGCATTCACTATATCTGGTCTCCCCAGGAGCCTGCATTCACTATATCTGGTCTCCCCAGGAGCCTGCATTCACTATACCTGGTCTCCCCAGGAGCCTGCATTTACTATATCTGGTCTCCCCAGGAGTCTGCATTCACTATATCTGTTCTCCCCAGGAGCCTGCATTCACTATATCTGGTCTCCCCAGGAGCCTGCATTCACTATATCTGGTCTCCCCAGGAGCCTGCATTCACTATATCTGGTCTCCCCAGGAGCCTGCATTCACTATACCTGGTCTCCCCAGGAGCCTGCATTCACTATACCTGGTCTCCCCAGGAGCCTGCATTCACTATACCTGGTCTCCCCAGGAGCCTGCATTCACTATATCTGGTCTCCCCAGGAGCCTGCTTTCACTATATCTGGTCTCCCCAGGAGCCTGCATTTACTATATCTGGTCTCCCCAGGAGCCTGCAGTCACTATATCTGGTCTCCCCAGGAGCCTGCAGTCATTATATCTGGTCTCCCCAGGAGCCTGCAGTCACTATATCTGGTCTCCCCAGGAGCCTGCAGTCACTATATCTGGTCTCCCCAGGAGCCTGCAGTCACTATACCTGGTCTCCCCAGGAGCCTGCATTCACTATACCTGGTCTCCCCAGGAGCCTGCATTCACTATATCTGGTCTTCCACAGTACACAGAGCATGGAAATGCAATCATTTTAGTAAATATAAAGTGCTAAATATCTTTTCTCTTTAGCAGTATATAGCAGCCTTGTGACCTCTATCAGTGTCTGGTAAAGCTTGTAAGAGGAGTTTCCATTCTCCTCTGACTGTCCTACTAGGCTGCATAACCCCTAACCCTCTGTCTGGACTGTGCTGATCACATGCACCCTACCAAAAAAAAAAAAAAACAACTTTCTAGCAATGCACATCAAACTGAGCATGTGCATAATGCCCCCAAGGCTCTTTACTATCAGCAAATGGATTGGGGACAGTAAAAGAAGGGGAGGATCACAGCCTTTTTACACAATGCAGAGGATTAACCCCTTAGGCTCCACAGTGAGATAAACAAGCATGCTTTACTGCATATACAGACTGATGTTACTGTTGTGGGTTTAGTAACACTTTAAGGCCCCTTTCACACTTGTGCGACTTGTCCTGCGATTTGGGACTGCCAAGTCACATGACACATGATTTCCAACAAGTACCGTTCATATGTGTACAACTTCAAGTCGCAACAACTTCAAAGTAGTCTCTGCACTACTTTGGAAAGATTTTAATGTGTTTTGAGGTCCAAAGACATAGGCATTGCTTCAAGTCCAGTCAAAATCACAGCAAAAAAAACGCTGTAAAATTGCGCGACTTTTTTGTCGCATAATTGTGAAAGGGGCCTAGAAGAGAATATGTGGTTCCTTATGTATGTGGAGCCTGACTGATGAACAGCCGGTTTTTCCCTCGTGACAACTGTCTGTGGTCTCTCTTAGGACCAGATCATGCTCGTCATTTTGTAGCAGAGATTACCAGCAGCTACAAATCTGTCTGATATGTCCTCTGGGGATTTGTACCTGGATACAGAGCTCGCTATAATACACATTTATGAAGCTACAAATCAGATTATTTTCTCTGCCCATTTCTATCTGGCTGCAAGGTGGTTGCTCTAGCTGGATGCAATGGTTCTCCATGCAGCTACGTACCTATTGAGCATGATGACCCCATAACTAATTACACACATTGCTAAATGTCGCTAGCTTGGTAATACAGTCCTTTGGAGTGGCTCTGACACAGACCTTCCATTGAGTGCACATCAAATGTTCTTGGCAACCAGACTGTACAGGAGAAAGATTACATAGCTGCTACAAAATCATTGTGTTGTATCACATAAACCTTACATGTTCTGACCCTTCCAGCATAAACCTTACATGTTCTGACCCTTCCAGCATAAACCTTACATGTTCTGACCCTTCCAGCATAAACCTTACATGTTCTGACCCTTCGAGCATAAACCTTACATGTTCTGACCCTTCCAATATGAACCTTACATGTTCCGACCCTTCCAGCATAAACCTTACATGTTCTGAGCCTTCCAACATAAACCTTACATGTTCTGACCCTTCCAACATAAACCTTACACATTCTGACCCTTCTAGCATAAACCTTACATGTTCTGACCCTTCCAACAACAACCTTACATGTTCTGACCCTTCCAATATAAACCTTACATGTACTGACCCTTCCAACATAAACCTTACATATTCTGACCCTTCCAACATAAACCTTACATGTTCTGACCCTTCCAACATAAACCTTACATGTTCTGACCCTTCCAACATAAACCTTACATGTTCTGACCCTTCCAATATGAACCTTACATGTACTGACCCTTCCAGCATAAACCTTACATGTTCTGACCCTTCCAACATAAACCTTACATGTACTGACCCTTCCAGCATAAACCTTACATGTTCTGACCCTTCCAACAACAACCTTACATGTTCTGACCCTTCCAATATAAACCTTACATGTGCTGACCCTTCCAACATAAGCCTTACATGTTCTGACCCTTCCAACATAAGCCTTACATGTTCTGACCCTATAAGCATAAACATTACATGTTCTGACCCTTCTAACAAAAAAAAAAAAAAAAGAATAGCTGATCATTCTGAAAGAGGCAAAGACCTGAAATCAGGCAACTAATACATGAGATCTTTGTGTTGGTATTGATGCATTAGGCTTCATGCACAGTGGACGTTTAGCCCGGTGTATGAGGATCCGATGTTTAGGTGCAGGAGGAAGGAACAGCCAGTCCAGCCCTGTTGTCGGCAGCCTGTAAAAATCTATGAGAGGCTGACAGCTGCTGCGGCTAGATGGTGCTTATGTTTACGGTAGTGTGTGCCCAGGGATGAACATTTGTAACGGGGCACATACTTTTCACACGGGACGGAGTCCGTTCTGCTCAGTGGAGGATCGATCCGCCGATCCCCGCTGAGCAGGCGGATGACAGCTCCGTCTCCGCTCTGTGTGTGGAGACCGAGCTGTCAGATCCTTGCTGTCCTTAATGGGGAGATTAGATGAGAGCGGACTGGGGTTTCCGGATATCACGGACAGGATCGGATTGGAGAGCAGCGGGTGTCAGCGGAGATGTCTCCGCTGACACCCGCTTTCCCATAGGGATGCATGGAGCATCCGATCAGGTCCGCCTGAAAAACTGACAGGCGGATCGGATCGCCCTTGTGAAAGGGGCGTTGAAATGTAGGTACGTCTAAGTGCATGGTCCTGCTGCAAAAGCTATCAGCCTCCATAAACTTTTACTGGGAAGGTGCGCCTTTGCATTTTGCCTGCACCTAAACCCCATAGCCTCATGCATCGGGATTAAACGCCCAGTGTGCATGAGGCCTTATCTGTTGATACAGACATTGGAGTTGACCTGCTAAAGGCAAATAGGCTGTTCACTTTGCAAGGGAGTTTTCATTTTGCAAGGGAATTTTCCCTTAGGCTGGCCATAGAGTATACAGTTTTCTTTCCTTCAACCACTGGTTAAAGGAAAGAAAATCACTTGATTCTCTGATCAACACAGTCAGTGCTAATGGGGGAATCCCTCCTGCTGCGCTATTGTATTCTGACAGCGGGGGGGGGTTCCCACCGCCAGAATACATTGATCACTGCTGGCGGCTACAGCTGACCCTGCCGAATTTCAATCCGTCTGTTGCTGGCTTTAGCCTTGGGAATGAGGGGAGGATTTGCTTCTTTTGATGTGCAGGCAAAATTTGTTTTATTTCTTTTATTTTCCTTTCATATTATTGTTTTTTTTTTTTTTAGAAAGTGAATTTTCACTACATTTACTAAGCCAAGAGAGGAATTTATTTTATTATTTTTTAATTCCGTTACAAAGTGAAGAGCCTGTTTGCCTTTAGTAAACCAACCACACTGTATTTATCAAGATATAGTTTACTGGAGGGTGCCTTTGGTTATGCCTAAGTCCTGGTTCACATATATGCGATGTGGGAACCCTGTGTCCCGCATCGCATTCAAATTGCAGGCAGTTCACACTGCAATATGCGAATTGCTGGGGGTGTCAATACAAAGTTAACGACACCCCCAGATCAGTTGGCATATCGCAGTGTGAACTGTCAATTTGGACATGAATCAGATCGCATAGGTGTGAACACCCATATGATCCGATTCTGCTGCAGACCCAAAAAAGGGTTCTGTGCGTGTTCTGTCCGAATGCATTGCGAATTCAGCCGTACAATCTGTATGGCTGAATTCGCATCGCATAGACATCACATGTGATTTTCAGAGGAGTGCGCTCCGAATCATATGCAATGTCTGTCATCGCACTAATGTGAACTGGGATTAAAATGAGAACAAGAGTTCTGTTACTCCAGAACTGGCTGTAGCCATCAGATGTTCCCCATCGTTCTCTCACATCACCTCTGAGGTTAGGTTCACACTGGTGTGATTACAGACATTGCATGCGATTTGCACTGCATTCCTGTGCAGATCACATGCGATGTCTGTGCGGTGTAACTTCAGACATAAGCCCCGTACACACGTACCGATTGTCGGCCGTAAATATTCGGCCGACGACCGATCGGCCAATTGTAGGCTTGTTAGTATGATGCTTAGTATGATGCTTCAGACAGCCGACAGCGCATTTTCGGCCGAACAGAATCTGTCGTGCAGACTTTAAATTTTTTGTTGTCCGTCACCAGAATGCCCGATTGTTCGTCAGTCAGTACAGATTTCGGCCGACAGACAGCAGATTAGCAAGACTGGGCATGCTCAGAGAAGAAAAAAGACAAGGAAAGTTAACATCACATGACATCACTTCTACAGTCGGCTGTTGTTGGCCGACAAAATTCGTGTGCAGTCTTTTGCAGTTTTCAACAGACACGACAGCCCTGGACAAAAGACGGCCGATCGTTCGGCCGACGATCAGTACTTGTGCACGGGGCTATACAGTTTGTATGTAGGCTGAAATCGCCAAAATGGGGCTGAACCCTTTTTTCCCCCCGCACCTGACTCGCATCGCATGGGTGTTCACACGCAATTCTGGCAATCGCACTGCGTTTTGCAATCTGTTTCGGGGGGTCGTTAAGATAACATTGACACCCCACAGCAGATCGCGTTGACACAATGCGAGTGCTTAGAGTGCGATGTGATGTGGTGAATGCAGCAAATCTTGTGTTTTTCCTACATCACATAAGTGTGAACCGGGACTAAATCACAGAAGAAGAAGTGGCATTGTTTTGGGTGACAACAGCCGTTCTGTGACAACAGACACTTTACTGTCATGAGGACTTGTGCTAAAAAAATGACTTTTCGGGTTTGGTGATTGTTGTGCGTAGGAACTACAGCACTCCTCCAGTTGTGTTTAGAGTATCCCAGGGGCCCCGAGGCTCTTCTGTTGGGGGTCTGTTTCCTCTCCCCCTCCCCCATTTCCTGATTCTCAGGCTCAGGCCGGAGCCTTGTTGTCAGGGATTTGGTTCGGAGGCATGGAACAAACAGGAGGTCATAGGAGCGGTGGAAATGTACTTGTGACATATAGCAGAGCAGGGAGCTGGGAGTTCAGGCTGGGGGAATATTGTGCATTAAGTTGAATTTTCGTCTTGTTGGGGATGTTGAAGTGACCTGAGTTATTCTACTTGGATTTTTTAACTATAGAACAATCAAACAATTTTTTTTTTTTTTTTGGACGTTTGCTGCTTTTGTCATGAGTTTTGCATTAAAAAGAAAGAAATGTTAAAGGGAAATTTCTGTGCACAACGGGACAGATGGTTTGTTTTTTTCTTTTGAAGCTCCAGTAAATAGATCCGGAGCGCTGGGTCTGCATGGAGACCATAGTCCACGTTCCCCTCTGGTTTCCCTCCGTCCGCTCACAGCAGTCTGATGCACTTTGGCACTGATGGATTTGCCTTCACTTAAAGAGGAAGTAAACCCTCCTCGGGAAGTTGTACCTATAGGTAAGCCTATATTAAGGCTTACCTATAGGTACTGTAAATATCTCCTAAACATGTACCGTTTAGGAGATATTTACCTTTAATGCAGCCAGTGACGTCACTGGCGCATGCGCTCTGAAGGAACGGCTGATCGTGCCGTTCCTTCAGAGCCCCGTGCCGTGACCGTCGGCTCCCGCGCGCGTGCGCGGGAGTGACGTCACCGCGGCTCCGGCCAATCAGATGGCCGGATGCCGCGATCCCGGAAGACGGGCGACTGAACATGTCGCTCGTCATACAGGTGAGTGAGCGGCACGGCGGGGGCTCGTTCTAAGGTAAGTATTGCATAATGAGCTAATATGCGATGCATACTAGCTCATTATGTGTTTCTCTTGCAGGATGTAAAAAAAAAATAAAAATTTTAAACGGGTTTACAACCTCTTTAAAGGGAAATTTCGACTCAATAGAAGCCTTGTTTCCTATAGCTCTATAAACGGTTTGAGCCAGTTTCATGTTTGTTGTTTTTTTAAAGGAGAAGTACAGCCAGAGCTCATTTGGCTGTACTTCCATGGATCACAGGAGTGCAGTTTGTTCTGGACTCCTGTGACCCGTTTTCAGCAGACAGCGGGCTTCAGCCCTCTAACATTAGGATGAGACATTTATAGTACTTTTGAGAATCTACATGCAGTCTATGGCACTCAAGTCACATGAATGCCGCATCAAAGTAGTGCAGGAACATTTTTAACCACTTTACCACCGGAGGATTTTGCTGTCTTACGTCCAGGCCACTTTTTGCGATTCGGCACTGTGCGACTTTAACTGACTTTAATTCGGCACTGTGCGACTTTAACTGACAATTGCGCGGTCGTGCGACGCCGTACCCAAACGAAACTTCTCTCCTTTTTTTCCCACAAACAGAGCTTTCTTTTGGTGGTATTTGATCACCTGTGTGATTTTTACTTTTTGTGCTATAAACAAAAAAAGAGCAACAATTTTGAAAAAATAATATTTTTCACTTTTTTTTATATGAAATTCCCCCCCAAAAAAATTTAAATATCAAAATTTTTTATCATTTTAGGCCAATTTGTTTTCTGCTACATATTTTTGGTAAAAAAAATCGCAATAAGCGTATTTTGATTGGTTTGCGCAAAAGTTATTGCGTTTACTAACTAAGGGAAAGATTTCTATCATTTTTTTTTTTTTAACGAGTAATGGCGGCGATCTGCGATTTTTTTGCGGGACTGTGACATTGCGGCGGACAGATCGGACCCTTGACTGACATTTTTGACACTTTTGGGGGTACCAGTGACATTACTACAGTAATCAGTGCTATAAATATCCACTGTTACTGTAAAAATGACACTGGCAGGGAAGGGGTTAATTTTTATTGGTGATCAAGGGGTTAATGTATGCCTGGTGCTTACTAACATGTGTGGGGGGAGGGGACTGAGTGACACAGGGACAGATCTCAGGTTCAGCAATGCTGAACCCTGCAATCTGACCCTGCCTGTCACTTAGGAGATCCGCCCGCTTTGTTTACACCAG
This sequence comes from Pelophylax lessonae, assembly GCF_965119305.1. NCBI lineage: Eukaryota > Metazoa > Chordata > Amphibia > Anura > Ranidae > Pelophylax > Pelophylax lessonae. The sequence goes on along the minus strand of NC_138773.1, from coordinate 64,223,697 downwards.
CGGGCGGATCTCCAGACTCGATTCCCCGACGACCGGGGAAGAGCGGCAGTGATCACCGCTGCTCCTCCCCTGGCCCGACTCCCGCTGTGACTGAATACAGCGGGAGCGAGCCTCCGGCGGCACACGCGCACTGCCGAGAGAGGGAAATGTCTGGTGCCGTAGGTCTACGTCGCCAGACGATAACGAACCACTTTGCCGCAGTACAGTCAACATGACTGGTCGGCAAGTGGTTAAAGTCACTGCAACTAAGTCAAATTTGAGCAGCTCTATTAACCTCCCTGGCGGTATTCCCGACGGTGGCTCAGGGTGGAATTTTAGTGCCATAAGCGGTAACCCCGAGCCACACTCGGGGTACCGCCAGGGAGCATCGCTGGATCCTGGTAGAGCAGGAGTCTCCAAACTAGGGCCCTCCAGTTGTTCAGGAACTGCAATTCCCATCATGCCTAGTCATGTCTGTGAATTTCAGAGTTTACATCGCCTCATGGGACGTGTAGTTCCGCAACAGCTGGAGGGCCGTAGTTTGGAGATCCCTGTGGTAGAGGTTACTTACCTTGTCCCCGGGATCCCGCGATGTGTCACTGCAGCATACGGCGGCCGGATCTTCAGCCTAATGCTCTGTGCCCCAGTTTCCGTCTCCTGCGAGCGTCACGTCGAAAGGGGGGTGGAACCGGCGGCAAATTCAAATAGTAAAACACACCAAACACACTCATATTGGATTACATTACAAAATAAAATAAATTGACATTAGTCTGCCCCCCAAGTGCCCTTTCCTGCAGTTTTACTGTACTTTTTATATATATATATATATATATATATATATATATGTGTGTATATATGTATCCAGATATATAAAATATATGTATACGTATATATATATAACAATCATACCGCCAAGGAGGTTAAAATACATTGGGGTCAGCTTCCAGGTTTTTTTTTTTTAAAAGCCTAAGTGCCGGTTCACACTAGTGCGGCTGCGGCGATCGCATATAATATCGGAGCGCACTGCTCCTTCATTACATGCGATCGGCTGTGCGGTGCGAATTCAGCCATACACTTTGTATGGCTAAATTCGCACTGCACCCGCAGTAAAGTCGCACATGACCCTGTTTTTTGAGCCGCATCAGGATTGGATCGCACAGTGGTTCACACTTGTGCAATCCGATCCTGTGCGAACTGTAAGATCGCACTGCGATCAAACTGGGGGTGTCGTTAACATTTCATTGACACCCCCAGCGTATCGCATATGGCAGTGTGAACTGCCAAGGGTGCGTTTGCGATGCGGGAACAGGCTGCGAATTCGCAGCCTTCCCGCATCGCATAAGTGTACTGCAATTAGCTGCGTTTATATACAGATAGCTGTGGTACATCGCTCCTGGACGCTGTCAACCTTATTTTTCTTAAATGCACAAAACCGTATGTTATGAAAACTTCCTGTTCTGAAACCCATCTAATAGGAATTTGAGGGAAAATATTTCTTTGGGTGCACAGATTGTAAGAAAAGCGAATTCTTCACCTCTATATCCAAAACCAAAAAAGGTATTGAGAGCCATTGGGCTTTATCCACTGCTTGGAATTGATGGTGGTTATATTTTGTGATTCCAAAGGCTTTTATGAAATCCCTGGTTTGTACTAGGTTGGAGGTTTTCTTGTATTGTAACATTGGTCAATGACCTTCGTGTCAGGCATTCTGTCCTAGCATTGTCCCACGGGTCATGGCGGTCCGTGGTCTCATGCCTTGAAACCTTTGTACAGTCACAACAGTCATGTGATCAAATTAGGGGAGGAGGATCATTCCCATTTTTGTGTCTGCAACAAATCTGGAACAGTAATACAGAACTGTTTCAGTTCAGCAATATTCTTGGAATGTCTGGTGTGAATCGCTTTCTTGAGGTCATGCCACAGCATCTCAATCGGGTTGGGGTCAAGACTCTCACTGGGCCACTTCAGAAGGCGTATTTTCTTCTGTTTAAGCCATTCTGTTGTTTATTTACTTCTATGCTTTGGGTCATTGTCCTGTTGCAACATCCATCTGTTGGATGGATGTTAGCATTTGCCAGTGACTTTTGTAAGTCTTTAGCTGACACTCTAGGATTCTTCTTCACCTCATTGAGCAGTCTGCGCTGTGCTCTTGCAGTCATCTTTACAAGACGGCCACTCCTAGGGAGAGTAGCAGCAGTGCTGAACTTTCTCCATTTATAGACCATTTGTCTTACCGTGGACTGATAAACAGCAAGGCTTTTGGAGATACTTTTATAACCCTTTCCAGCTTTATGCAATTCAACAATTCTTAATCGTAGGTCTTCTGAGAGCTCTTTTGTGCGAGGCATCATTCACATCAGGCAATGCTTCTTGTGAAAAGCAAACCCAGAACTGGTGTGTGTTTTTTATAGGGCAGGGCAGCTGTAATCAACACCTCCAATCTCATCTCATTGATTGGACTCCAGTTGGCTGACCTCTCACTCCAATTAGCTCTTGCAGATGTCATTAGTCTAGGGGTTCACATACTTTTTCCACCTGCACTGTGAATGTTTACATGGTGTGTTCAATAAAAACATGGCAACATTTCATTCTTTGTGTGTTATTAGTTTAAGCAGACTGTGATTGTCTATTGTTGTGACTTAGATGATGATCAGATCACATTTTATGACCAATTTGTGCAGAAATCCATATCATTCCAAAGGGTTCACATACTTTTTCTTGCAGCTGTATATATATATATATATATATATATACACACTATACTGTTAAAAGTATTGGGACGCCTGCCTTTACACGCACATTAACTTTTATGGCATCCCAGTCTTAGTCAGTAGGGTTCAATATTTAGTTGGCCCACCCTTTGCAGCTATAACAGCTTCAACTCTTCTGGGAAGGCTGTCCACAAGGTTTAGGAGTGTGTCTATGGGAAGGTTTGACCATTCTTCTAGAAGCACATTTGTGAGGTCAGGCACTGATGTTGGACGAGAAGACCTGGCTTGCAGTCTCTGCTCTAATTCATCCCAAAGGGGTTCTATCGGGCTGAGTTTAGGACTCTGTACAGGCCAATCAAGTTCCTACACCCCAAACTCGCTCATCCATGTCTTTACGGACCTTGCTTTGTACACTGGTCCAAATCATTTGGTGGAGGGGGGATTATGGTGTGGGGTTGTTTTTCAGGGGTTCGTGTTGGACCCTTAGTTCCAGGGAAGGAAACTTTTAAGGCATCAGCCTACCAAGATATTTTGGACAATTTCATGCTCCCAACTTTGTGGGAACAGTTTTGGGATGACCCCTTCCCCACCCTTTTGTGGTGGAGGAACTTGACTGGCCTGCACAGAGTCCTGACCTCAACCCGATAGAACACCTTTGGCATGAATTGGAGCGCAGACTGCGAACTAGGCCTTCTCTCCAATATCAATCCAATCCAATTTATTTAACTGAAGAAAAATGTAAGTTTGTGTCTGACTGATCACCTACAGAGGGCCCGTCACGTCTAACCAGAAGTACACGGATTTGAGGTTCTCCAATGTATGGTTATGATTCAGGCTGGCAAAGCTGAAAGTTGTCAACTGCTGTACTGAAACTACCGTATGTCTTTGGTGGAGTAATAATAAAATGCAAGATTTTTAAGAGCAATTGAGGGAGTTGGGGGTCGTTCTCTCCTATGATTGCAGCTCTGTGACTGTGGATTGTGCACCCATCGGGGATTTCTCTTTATGATTGGGTTGTAGTACCAGGCCTTTTTCCTCATCTCCAATGTCAGATGGTTGACATATTATCAGGGCTGGCTGTGATCTGAGGTTCTCCAATGGAAGATTGTAAGCTCTAACGAGCAGGGCCCTCTAGTTCCTCCTGTTTTGAACTGTATTGTAAATGTATTGTCTTCCTTCACATTGTAAAGCGCTGCGCAAACTGTTGGCGCTATATAAATCCTGTATAATAATAATAATAATAATCAGGGCTGGATGTGATCTGAGGTTCTCCAATGGAAGGTGAATGACATATTATCAGAGCTGGATGTGATCTGAGGTTCTCCAGTGGCAAGTTTTTCACATATTGTCAAGGATTGTTGCGATCTGAGGTTTTCCAGTGGAAGGTGAATGACATATTGTCGGGGCCGACTGTGATCTGAGGTTCTTCAGTGGAAGGTGATTGACATATTGTCAGGGCCGACTGTGATCTGAAGTTCTCCAATGGAAGTTGGTTGACCTACAGCAGGGGTCTCCAAACTGCGGCCCAAGGGCCAGATGTGGCCCTTTGCTAGCCTTTTCCTCCCACTGATATGAGGCACTATTACGCCCACTGACACCAACAATGGGGCACTATTTCTTCCACCGATACCAATAATGGTTTACTATTCCTCCTAATAGGGGCACTACTCCTCCTCCTATTGACCACCAACCCTGAGGCCATATTCGCATTGAAGCCATGACCCGGGTTATTTTCTGCCCCCACTGGCCACAATCTGGCCCTCCTAAAGTGTGAAGGACAATAAACTGGCCCTTTGTTTGAAAAGTTTGGAGACCCCTGACCTACAGTATTGTCAGGGCCGATTGTGATTGAAGGTTCTCCAGTGCAAGGTGATTGACATATCGTCAGGGCCGACTGTGATCTGAGGTAGAAGGTGATTGATATACAGTATTGTTGGGGCCAAATGTAATCTGCGGTTCTCCAATGGAAGTTGATTGACATATTGTGAAACCCAGCTGTGATCTGAGGTTCTCCAGGGGAAGGTGATTGATATATTGATTGACATATTGTCAGGGCCGGCTGTGATCTGAGGTTCTCCAGGGGAAGGCGAATGACATATTGTCAGGGCCGGCTGTGATCTGAGATTCTCCAATGGTAAGTTAAGGGCTGGCTGTGACCAGTTTATCAAACATACCTTAGATATGTTTTCTACAGGACCCTACAGCAAATGCTGAAGCAATGGCTATAGAGCAGGCGTGTCAAACTCCTATGGAACAAGGGGCCGAACTGAGTGCAATAAATTAGGGATGCACCGAATAATCGGCGGCCGAACATTATTCGGCCGAAAATAGGGAAAATGGCACTTTCGGTGTTCGGCCGAATAAATCAAAAGGCCGAATAATTTAAGCCGAACAATGTCTCTCACCTCATTGCGGCTCGCGGTCCTCTATTATGTCCTCTGCAGTAACCCTCTGATATGTATGCATTCTCTGTAGCTTCCGCCCTGACCGCGGCTCGCGGCTCCCTTCCCGCTGGTGTCCTGTCCGGCCGCGTAGGGGGGTGTGACGTCACGCGCGCGTCCCGCCCCCTGCTCCTGACTGGCGGCTCCTTGACATTTGGTCCACGCCCCGCCCCCCCTGTTCGCGGCATTTGGCTCTGGCTGCAGTTATAGAGGTATGTGATGTGCAGCTGAGCACATTTGGGAGAGAAGAATACAGTTGCTGGCAGCTGCACAAGCATTAGTGTGCAGACTGCCATATGTTGTTGCCACAGTGCCCTATAAAGTGCCCCTTGACATAAAATGTGGCCATCAGCGTGCCCCTTATTTTATGCTAAGGGACATGCTGATGAGCATATTTTATGTTAAGGGGCACTCTGATGGGCATATTTCATTTTAAGGGGCACGCTAATGGGCATATTTTATGTTAAGAGCAATGCTGATTTAAATGTTTTGTTTTGCCCATCAGAGTGCCCCCTAACATAAAATGTGCCCATCAGCGTGCCCCCTGACATAAAATGTGCCCATCAGCGTGCCCCCTGACATAAAATGTGCCCATCAGAGTGCCCCCTAACATAAAATGTGCCCATCAGAGTGCCCCCTAACATAAAATAAGCCCATCAGCGTGCCCCTTATTTTATGCTAAGGGACATGCTGATGAGCATATTTTATGTTAAGGGGCACTCTGATGAGCATATTTTATGTTAAGGGGCACTCTGATGGGCATATTTTATGTTAAGGGGCACGCTAATGGGCATATTTTATGTTAAAAAATGCAAAACACCGCGTTCGGTATTCGGCCTTCGGCCTTCGGCCAAGCATTTTATTATTATTCGGCTTCGGCTTCGGCCAAGAATTTCATTTCGGTGCATCCCTACAATAAATCATTCAAGGATCCACATTGCATCTGAGTGCTGCACTTACTCAGTTCTAGAAAAAAGAGGTTATAACACTTTAGTAACTAACATCATAGAAAAAATAAGGCCCCGCAAAGAGAAATAGAAAGTTTCTCCTGGAGTATTCACCTGAAAAAACACAGAAGGAAGTGGAGACTTTGTCAACTGTTCTGTCCTCATTCAGTTTACTTTGTTAAACCTCTAAGGCAGGGGTCTTCAAACTATGGCCCTCCAGTTGTTCTGGAACTACAATTCCCATCATGCCTAGTCATGTCTCTGAATGTCAGAGTTTTACAATGCCTCATGGGATGTGTAGTTCCACAACAGCTGGAGGCCCGTAGTTTGAGGATCCCTGCTCTAAGGGGTTGTAAAGAAGTGGGCTGCATGTTTCCCAGAACACCAGTTTACATGTTTGATGTAGACCCAGTGCTACTGCCTGGCTGGCACGCTGGTCTTGTTTTCAACAGCCAGGCAACTAGCCTATTCAGCTCAGTAATGATATCTCCTGTATTTACAGAGTCTATTTAAAGCTCGCCCATCAGCCTCCAACACTGACTTTACTGAAAGGTAGTAAGAAGAAGGCGAGCATGTGACCTCCATGAGGACAGTTTGACTTGAGGAAGGGGTGACCTTATTAACCCTGTGTAAGCTCCAACACTGACCTTAATGAAGGGTAGTAAGAAGAAGGTGAGCATGTGACCTCCATGAGGACAGTTTGACTTGAGGAAGGGGTGACCTTATTAACCCTGTGTAAGCTCCAACACTGACCTTAATGAAGGGTAGTAAGAAGAAGGTGAGCATGTGACCTCCATGAGGACAGTTTGACTTGAGGAAGGGGTGATATCATTAACCCTGTGTAAGCTCCAACACTGACCTTAATGAAGGGTAGTAAGAACAAGGTGAGCATGTGACCTCCATGAGGACAGTTTGACTTGAGGAAGGGGTGATATCATTAACCCTGTGTAAGCTCCAACACTGACCTTAATGAAGGGTAGTAAGAACAAGGTGAGCATGTGACCTCCATGAGGACAGTTTGACTTGAGGAAGGGGTGATATCATTAATCATGTGTAAGCTCCAACTCAGACCTTACTCAAAGTTAGAGGAGAAATGGAGCATTGGATGACTAAGGAGATGGTGAGAATAAATTGAGTTGTTGGCGGGCTTTAAAGAGAATTGGTAACCCTAGCCTGAGTGGCAATGTCTCTTCAAGCAGAGCAGTGGGCAGAAATGTTGGGCTAAGTGGGCATCAGAAAAAAATAGTACAGTAAGTTTACATGAATCTGACTTCAATAATCTGAAATCTAAGGATCATTATTGAACTTTGCCCACTGTCGCTGTGCTGTCTTGGTGAACTAGCCCAAATGTAGTTTTCTTTGAGGCTCCTGTAATGCAGCTCATAGTCTTAAATGTAGCGTATTTCCCCCGATTCCTCTGTGTATTGTCCCTGACCTCACACTTTGCTCCAGTGATTTTCCTGTGGTTGGATCCGTTCCCCTGGCGCTGTGCTCCCTTTAACAGATCAGCACTGGGATAATTGCTGCTGTCGCCCTCTGTGCGGTAAGCCATGTCTATTTCCAAAAATGGTGCTAATTAACACGCTCCCTGGGGTGTGAAGGCTTTTTTTACGTTGTACACCATTCTTTGGGATTCCTGACTATTATGTACCTTGTTGTCTGTGTTGGGATTATAATTAGAATGTAATACTAAAGTGGGTATGGCTGCCAACCTTTTGTTTAAAGTGACCTTGTTCTTTGTCCAAGCAAGTCAAAGCAACAGGTTTTGTTTTTATTGCAGGACTAGATTCCAAGAATCAGGTAGCTAATGCTGCTTAAAAATGTCAACTAGAGCCCAAGGTCCCATGGTTACTGGGCGTTTAATTACGGTGCATGGGGTTCCGTGTTTAGCCATGGGCGAAAGTTTTAGGGCTGCAACGACGCGTTAACGTAATCGATTACGTCGACTACGGAAATTCGTCAACATGCGCGAAAGGCGTTGACGCGTCAACACGTGACGTGACGTCACACCCATCTCGCGTGCGTTGCATGTAAATAGCGGTAATGGCGACTTCTGCTCCTGGGGAGGAAGTTCCAGCAGCAGTCTACCACAAAAAGCGAGAGCACGATCACGATCATCAAGGGTATGGGAATTCTTTGAACAGATAAAATGGTCCTTTGTTCCCTTTGCAAAACTGAAATGGCGTACCACGGCAGCACAACTGCTATGCACGAGCATCTCAGAAGAAAACATCCTGGCGCACTCCGACCTCAAAAGGACGAGCCATCTTTGTAAGTAGTACTAATTTATTACAACAATATAATTACAACTAATATATATGCTAGCTGCAAGGTTACAGGTGCACTATTCATCCGCACTGCCGGCAACCTGTTCATCTCTGTTAGAATCTGACAGCTGCTTCGGCATTTATGGAGTATCCAAGTCTGTTCTGTGCCTTCGTCCCTGGGTGCATACCGCCCTATTGTACATACCGCTATGTGCACTGTCCAGACCCATCCAGCTGCAGCAGCTGTCGGATTCTCATATGGCTTTTTCACCCTGAAGGGCAGTAAAACCCTATGGTTGAGCAGTGTTTTTACATCCTCCCCCCCCCAACTGCTCCCGCTTTAGCTGCAGAGGGATGTACACATGCCACGGCTACTGCAAGAATTATATGCCCTGTCACTCTCTGTGGCTGTAGTGCAGCCATTCAAATGAATAGGGCTGCTCTGGAAACACCCCGCAACCGTGTGTAATGTGGTGCGCTAGTGCGCGGTTCAGGAGATTGAAACCTCCTCACTGCCTGTCAAATGCTCCGAACGCTGATCTCTCTTCAGAGACCACAGCCAGTGTGAACAAGCCCATAGAGGGTGTCAAACTTAATTTCATTGCGAGATGCATCAGCATTATGGTTGCCCTCAAAGGGCCGGTTACATCCGTAAGATTAGATGTCCCAAGCACCCCACTCCCCCTTACATGAGATGTCAAGATTCCTCCCCACCATCAGAAGTCAAGAGTTACCCACCCTTTCTTACATCACAATGCACCCCCTTACCTTGTGTTGCTGCCAGGAAGAAGATGTGGGGGGATCTGGGAAGAAGAAAGTGCAGGGTCTGGAGGAGAACCAGAGGAGGGCTGGAGTCAGCTTCCAGAGTCTGCTGAATGCTAAGACCAGGGAACGTAGAGGCAAGGGGGTGTTGTGGCTGCACAGAGAGGTGCAGGATCTGTAGGAGGAGGGGGAGTTCTGCCCTCCTCTCTTCTGCGGACTGCTGAGAAGAGGGGGGGGGGGGCAAAGATGAGCCTTTCTTCAGCTGCACAGAGGAGTGCAGGATCTGCCAAAGGAGTTCTGTCCTCTCTGCTGCTGACTACTGAGACAAGGTGGGGACCGAGACAAGGGGGGGGATGTCACAGCTGCAGGAGAAGTGCGAGGGCCACATGAAATGGCCTGGAGGGCCGCATTTGGCCTGCGGGCCTTGTGTTTGACACCTGTGCATAGAGATAAACAGGCTGCAACCAACAAGGCTAGATTGTGCACCCGCAGCTAAACGTCCAGTGTGCATGGGGCCTAACTATTGGGATTTCTCTAGTTATTGTCAATGATGCTGGCTCTTAAAAAAAAAAAAACCACAGAAGTAAAAAAAGTTTACTCTATCCAAAACAAAGGCAGAAAAATGGAACTTTATTACAAAAGTGCAAACGCTCAAGACAGGCATGTTGTAGAACGAGACTCGAGAAATAATTGCATCCTCAGAAAAGAGAGTCTCAAACCTCTGTTTATGTGGTGTGGACGATGCTACCAGAACTGGCTGTGCAGATGGAAAACATATTATAGATAAACTATGGCCATTGTAGCAGCTTAAAACTTTATTTTTTTCCTTTTTAACAGGAGCCTGTCTTTATAGTTCAGTTTTATTTCAGCTGCAGAAAAAAGATTTTCCTCTTCTCCTCTCCAGAATCTTTTGTCCTTCTAATTGAAACGCTAGTGAAGTTTTGTGTCCTGTTGCCAATTCCTGGCTCTGCTACCTAGGCTGGACGGTAATGTGTTCCCCATATAAATGAGACTAATTATCTGGGAACACGGCAAGTTTCCGGATCTTGTTCATTGCAATTATATCAGGAGCTCATTTTTCTTTTCTGGCTTTACAATTACCTGCATTAAACAAGAGGCAGCCTGCATGCTGGAAAACCTGAATTCCCCACATGAGAAAAATAAAATAATTCCCCCCATTGTATTCAATTTAGTGAACCTTACTGCAGATCCTTACTTTTTTGTAACCTAGGGGTACTTATATAGTCTTTCTAAAACCGATCGCTAAGTTGGAGGTTCGGTCTCCGTTACGGTCACATGATCAGTCTTAGGCCCATTTCACACCCCCTTTAGGATCCACCTGTCGATTTTTTAGGTGGACCTGATCAGACTACCCATTGTTCTCTATGGGGCAGCAGATGTCAGCGGATGTGTCTGCTGTCACCCGCTGGCATCTGATTCTGTCTGCTAAAAACAGCCAGAAAGGGATCCATTCCCCTGTCATCTGGCGGATCGGATCGGATGGAAACAGACTGCCTGCCTCCCCCAGCGGGCTGTGTCTGTGTCAGCTCTGCATAGCAGAGCAGACATGGACCTGTCTTCCTCTTGCTCAGTGGGGATCAGCGGAGAGATTCCTCCACTGAGTAGGCGGGTACGCTTGGACGGATTTCGCTCTGTCTGAAAGGGGCCTTAGGCTCCTTTCACACTATCTGTCCGTCAGACGGATTCAGTTTTTCTCAGCGGGGCATCGAGCCGCCGATCCGCGCTGTGTGCGGAGACACAGCTGTCAGTTCTCCATGCATCTCTATGGGGGAAATCGGATGGGAACGGACCGTCGGTCCGTTCTCATCCGATCCGATCCGCTGGACAGATGGAAAATAGGGTTTCCATCCGTCCAGATTTGACGGATCGGATCGGATGTCAGCGGACATGTCTCCGCTGACATCCGATCCCCCATATAGATGCATGGGGGGACCGCTCAGATCCGCCAAAAAAACGGACAGGCGGATCTGAACGGTCCGCCTGTGTGAAAGGGGCCTTAGGGATTGATTTACTAAAGGCAAATAGACTGTGAACTTTGCAAGTGCAGTTGCTCGAGAGCTTAGTAAATAAGTCGAACCTTCACTTTGCAAAGAGTACCCAATCACATGCAAAGAAAAGAAAATAAACAGCATTTTTGCTTGCACATGATTGGATGATGGAAATCGGCTTGCCCTCATTTACTAAGCTCTGGTGCAATTGCACTTGCAAAGTACTCAGTCTGTTTGCCTTTAGTAAATTAACCCCTATGTGTTCAAATGTAAAAACCTGAAGATGATGCATGAAAGAAGGTGCAGTGGGGCTGATTTACTAAAGGAAAATAGACTGTGCCTTTTTGCAAGTGCAGGTGCTCCAGAGCTTAATAATTAAGGAGGAGCTCTTCTGACTTCGATCACCCATAAAAAAATGCTGTTTTTAAGTTTTCCTTGAATGTGATCGGGTATTCTTTGTAAAGTGAAGCTTTACCTCATTTACTAAGCTCTCGCAAAGTGCACAGTCTATTTGCCTTTAGTAAATTAACCCCTGTATTTCACCACAGACAACATTCTTCTTGCAGGGGATACCTGTAATTTGACTACAAGCATGGTGCAGACTTCTGGAAAAAGCAGTCAGTTGTGTTGGAATGGGCTGGGAATCCCGGGGATTCAATACACATTGTACTGTTTCCAATAGAGATCTGAGATTTTGAAAGTTTTCTAAAAGTGGGCCTTATGTTGAAAATTCTGCCAGAAATTCCTGGACTGAAGCCCCAAACAAGGTTATCAACCCTTCCAGTTCTTTCCTTCCAACTACAGAACACCTACCTCCTGTGTTATGGAGAAGTGGGAAGGTGTGCTATAGCCCTAAGACCTAGGGTGACAACGCTGATCCTCCATAGATACAGTGAAGTTAGTGAGCGTTGTCACCCTGACTTTAACTTACTTTGTTCATCCCATTGATTCATATATTCATATATTTACTGTGATTACTCACTTTTTGCACAATATCACTTGGATAATTCTATAAATATTATAGCTTTTGAATATTTTTGATGACCTAATAATTTATATGCATAATTATTCACCTTTTTGCACTAATCACTGTTCACCATTTGTCACTTTTTTGATGTGCCTTTTAACCACTTGCCGACTGCCTAACGACGATTTACGTCGGCAGTCAGCCCCTCACAGGCAAAGCGACGTAGGTCTACGTCGCTAGCCTGTGAGACTCTAGGTAGCGAGCGCGCGCCGCTGGAGGCACGCTCCCGCTCGCTCACGGACCCCCCCACGCGTGTTTGCGATTCTTTTTTTACCAAACATAGGTAGCATAAAACAAATTGGCCTAAAATGTTAACATTTTACATTTTTTGGGGGGGAATTTCATATAAAAAAAAGTGAAAAATATTGTTATTTTTGCAAATTGTCGCTCTTTTTTTGTTTATAGCGCATGATCAAAAAATCGCACAGGTGATCAAATACCACCAAAAGAAAGCTCTGTTTGTGGGAAAAAAAGGACGTCAAATTAGTTTAGGTACAGCGTCGCACGACCGCGCACTTGTCCGTTAAAGTCACGCAGTGCCGAATCGCAAAATAGGCCCTGGTCAGGAAGGGGGTAAAATCTTCCGGGGCTTAAGTGGTTTTAAAATTACATTTTTAGCTAAATTATTTGTTTAGTTTAATTTTTAGAGCTATTATTGGTGTAGATACTTTTATATATATTTATTTTTTGCACTCTTTACATCTTTCTGCCATCACGGAATACCCGATCCAGCTCCAGTTCCGATTGGCTTACACATCTTACTTGCCCCCAGGTAGGGTCACCTTTCCCTCTCTTTGTTCATTCATGTCTGTATAACCCTTTGGGGTTGTATTTGAGGTAGGCTGCAGCCTGTGACATATCATAGCGTGGAATCCATCTATATGCTGATCCTCCATAGATACAGTGAAATTAGTGATGCGTTCTCACCCTAGGATAGAGAATGTGTTATTGGTGGGAACACCAAGTGAAAATAAAGGGGAAAAAAAGCCTAAAAAAAGGAAACAAACGTAGCCGCTACATTTAATAGCTGATAAGCTGCGGTATATACGTTTTTTTTCTTGGGTTTAGATGTAGTTTAATTCTAAGTCAGCTTATTTCCTCTGGGCGCTTAATTTGGAGACGGATTGGGTTTGGGCAGAAGTGGCCTCCCATTCCGCCCAGGATTGGGTGGAACCCCTAGACTATACACTGGTAATCGTCAGTGGTAAAAAGGCATCTTTATTGGCTATCACCCAGATCTTCAGAAGAACTGGCTCTGATCCAACCTGAAGATCTTATCCAGCTCAGGCCATTGTATGTGAAGGGGTGTGAATTTTGGATGTGCCATTCAGGTTCCCACCAAAGTTGAGCAGTGCGGAGGGGTGTATATATCTTGTATACGCAAGCTTGGTACATAGCAGTAAACCTCCTTGTCCAATCTTAGAGTCCACGCTCTTATATGTCAAGGTGAACATGGACTTTGAATCACGTGGGTATAGAGCATGATGGAGAAAATAGGGAATATTCTGTGGTTAACCACTTTAATGCAGGGCACTTTCCTCCCTTCCTGCCCAGGCCAATTTTCCCCTTTTAGCGCTGTTGCATTTTGAATGACAATTGCGCGGTCATGCAACACTGTACTTACACCAAATTTATGTCATTTTCCCCCCACAAATAGAGCTTTCTTTTGGTGGTATTTGATCACCTGTGCGATTTTTACTTTTTGCTAAAGAAATAAAAAAAGACCGAAAAGTTTGAAAAAAAAAAAAAGTTTTTTGTTTATGTTATACAATTTTGTAAATAAATAAGTTTTTTCCTGCACTGATGAGCACTGATGAGACTGCACTGACAGGCACTGATGAGGAGGCACTAATGGGGTGGCACTGATGGAGTGGCACTGATAGGCGGCACTGATATGCGGCACTGATAGGCGGCACTGCTGGGCACTGATAGGCGGCATTGATGGACACTGATAGGTGGCACTGACGGGCACTGATAGGTGGCACTGACGGGCACTAATGGGCACTGATAGGCGGCACTGGTGGGCACTGATGGGCACTGATGGGCACTAATGGGCACTGATAGGCGGCACTGGTGGACAATAATGGGCACTGGTGGGCGACACTAAAGGATGGCAATGATGGGCACTTGTGGGCAGCACTGATAGGGAGGACACTGGTGGGCATCACTAATGGGGAGGGCAATGGGGGGCTCCCTGAGCCCTGATTGCCATCCCTGGTGGCCATAGTGGGCATCCCTGGGGTCATAGTGGGCATCCCTGGGGTCATAGTGGGCATCCCTGGTGGATCTAGTGGCGACCCCCCCGAGGGTCTGCACTGGTAATCAATGATCTGATTACCAGTGCCGACCCCCCCCCCCCCTGTCAGGGGAGCCGCCGATCGGCGCTCCTTTACTCGTGCCTGTCAGGCACGAACTAAGGAAAGCCGATCAACGGCTATTCCTGTTTACGATGTGACCAGCCGTGATTGGACACGGCTGATCACATGGTAAAGAGCTACATCAGTAGTCTCTTTACCGAGATCTGAGGTGCGGGGTGTCAGACTGACACCTCGCATCACCGATCGCCGCTCTGCGCACCCCCGGGGGGCGCCCAGAGCTGTGTTATCCTGCCGACGTCATATGACGTCCGGTCAGGATAACACAACCACATTCCCGCCGTCATTTTGTAATAGGGCGGGCGGGAAGTGGTTAAAGAGACCCTGTCACCATGCCTATTCAGGTTAAAACCTATTTAGTAGCCTTCACAGCACTCCCTTGCTACGTGTTCTTCTATCATAGAAAAATGTCTGGTGCTTCTGGTTATAGGAAGGCCACCTTCTCCCATAATGCAGTGCTTGGGCCTAGCGGCCAACCGCTAAGCCTGTCACATGATTTAGAGGTGTCATCACTGCCGGGAACACCTAGTAATTTGCTGCGGTTGCAATGAAGATAGGAGCAGTAGGGTAACACTATGAAGGTTTTTTTTTTAACTGATCAGAGGGTGGGCTTTAAAGAGACCTTTTATGTAAATGGGTCTCTTTAAAGCGGAGTTCCGGCCACAAAATCTTTACTTTAGATTTTATGGCATCCGCTTCCTTAGTGTCCCCTGTAAAAGAATTGGATATTCCCAGCTTTTTTTTTTTTTTTTTTTTTACTTACCTTATTTCAGAAGATAATATACTCACCTTTACTTCCACTTCCTCCTTCCTCGGCCGCGGCCCGTGCCGTCACTTCCTGTCCCGCAATGCGTCCTGGGAGCTCTTACTCGTCGCTCTCAGGATGCAATGGCAATGACGTAGGCGGCCGGCCGCTCCTCTCATCGCGTTATTTCCAAACAGGAAATGACGCGATGTTAGGCGGAGCCCAGCGCAGATGGCGCCATATTTAAAGAGGTTTAAAAAGCTTATTGATCTTCCGGGAGGTGGAGAATGGCTTTATAGGGGCGGCAATTTCCTCCACGCTGCCGTCCCTATGGAAACACATACTATGCCGATCGCATAGTACTGGGCATGCGCGAGATTTCGCTCTGGATTCACCGGCCTCCTCCCTCTAGAAGCAGGAAGCAGGGCAGACATTTCCCCACTGCGGACTCGGCTAACTCGGACAAAGATGGCGGCGCTCTGCACAGATTATATAAAGTAAGATTTTTATGATTGCCTAACTCTTATTTAACTGTATAAAACAGGATTAGCGGATATATAAAGGTCGGCGGGTCACTGTTTGGGGGGTATTTAAAAAAAAAAAAAAAAGATTCTGTGGCCGGAACTCCGCTTTAAGAAGATTTTTGTGATTCTAATGGATTTGCTGTTTTTTTTGGTGCTGGTACAGGAAATGTTGACTTCATTCCTACAAAACATGATCATGCTGTCCTGGGCTCTGAATCAAAAAATGAAATCTAACCGCTTAGTGTGATACGGCAAAGCTGTTTACCGGTGCCTGGTCTACTTAGGACCAGTGCAGGGGTCTACCAGCTCTGCTACTTGTATACAGTCATATGGGCAGCTCTGCTATGGCTAAGCTGGAGGCAGCAATGGAGGGCTCTGTGCCATTATGTCCCATGAGCAAGTCCACTGAAGACCACACCTATCCTGTCTCCAACTTGGTTATTGTACCCATCCTGTATGGTAGCATCAACATGCCAAAGCTGTTAAACACTGTGCCAACCCTTAGCTATTTAGGTAACAATTACTGGCTTTTCTGCAACAGCAAACTATGCTCCCATAATACTTTTTGATGCAAACCTGATACAAGCATACCTGGTAACCTTTGCAAATCAGTGGGCCTGAGAAATGGGGTAGGACAGGGAATGAAGCCAGGAGCTGCCGTAAAATTTGGAGGGTTTAATAGCAATGCATATTGTCCCACGCTTAAATATGGGGGGACAGTGGCAAAGGAAAAATTGTCCAGAAAAGAGAAAAAAAATACACCTGTGCCAGTGGTGTCACAGGAAGGAAAACATGGCCCTTTGTCCGTGGTGTCACTGGAAGAAAAAAATGCCCCTGCATTCGTGGTGTCACTGGAAGGAAAAAATGCTGCTGCACCCATGGTGTCACTTAAAGGAAAAAATGCCTATGTTGGTTTCACTAGAAAAATAAATGCCTATGTGTCAGTGGTGTTAGGCCCCTTTCACACATACGGTCCGTTCAGTTCATCAGTTCAGTCACGTCAAAATGTATCAGTTTTCCATCAGTTTTCCGTCAGTTTTCCATCAGTTTTCCATCAGTTTTCCATCAGTTTTCCGTCAGTTTTCCGTCAGTTTTCCGTCAGTTTTCCATCAGTTTTCCATCAGTTTTCCGTCCATTTTCTGTCAGTTTTCCGTCCATTTTTCATCCGTTTTCCGTCAGTTGTTATCTGTTTTTCATCCATTGTCATCCGTTTTCATGCGTTGTCATCCGTTTTTCATCTGTTGTCATCCGTTGTCATCCGTTTTCATCCGTTGTCATCCGCTGTCATCTGTTGTCATCCGTTGTCATCTGTTTTCATCGGTTGTCATCCGTTTTTCATCCGTTGTAATCTGTTTTCATCCGTTGTCATCCGTTTTCTTCCGTTGTCATCCGTTTTTCATCCGTTGTCATCCGTTTTCTTCCGTTGTCATCCGTTTTCATCCGTTGTCATCCGTTGTCATCTGTTTTCAACCGTTGTCATCCGTTTTTCATCCGTTGTGATCCGTTTTCATCCGTTGTCATCCGTTTTCATCCGTTGTCATCCGTTTTCTTCCGTTGTCATCCGTTTTTCATGCGTTGTCATCCGTTTTTAATCCGTTGTGATCCGTTTTCATCCGTTGTCATCCGTTTTCATCCGTTGTCATCCGTTTTCATCCGTTGTCATCCGTTTTCTTCCGTTGTCATCCGTTTTTCATCCGTTGTTATCCATTTTCATCCGTTTTTCATCCGTTGTCATCCGTTTTCATCCGCTTTCATCCGTTGTCATCCGTTTTCATCTGTTTTTCATCCGTTGTCATCCGTTTTTCATCCGTTGTTATCCGTTTTTCGCCTGATCCGTTTTTTTGACGGATGAAAAATAGGGCATTCATCCATTCAAAAAAAACGGACATTGACGGAAGCGGATGAAAACGGATGTTAACTGATGATCATCCGTGTCATCCGTTTTTACATAGAGATACATTGATGTCCGTTTTTCATCCGTCAACGGATGGATGAAAAACGGACAAAAGGACAGCATGTGTGAAAGGGGCCTTACTAAAAAGAAAAACACTTCTTTGTCGGTGTCAGTGGGAGGAAAAAATTACACTGCATTGGTGGTGTCAGTCTGAGTAGGACTGCTTGGACATCTGTGCCACTGGGATGAAAGCGGTAACAAGAACTGGGGGGCTGGGGGAGTAGAGGGAGCTCTGTGAGGTGCATTGAACCAAGGGACCCTGGGTGGCCTTAGCAGAGGAAGAAGAAAAAACTAAGGGGCTCTGAGGTTGTACAGTGACTATGTAGCACTTATGAAGGGAACAGAAGACCTCTGGGGTTGCTTCCCACTCTAGGTGTACCTACAGTTCAGATCTCCATCACAGCGCAGTGCCCACCCAAGAAGGTAGCTGCTTCTTCTTCCAGTCTATGGTCGTGTGATATTCTCAGTGAGTGTCCCCTCTTCCTGATTTCTTTTGAAGGTAGAAAAGAGCAGAATCCTCCCTTCATCAGCTATCTTGGCCCCTGCTCTGTCTGTCAGGAGTAATACTGCAGTCAATCCTGTAAATCAGCAAGTACCTGGAGAACTGCATGCAGTTCCCAGAAATTAAATACTAGCATCTCTGCGCAAAAGTTAGCAAGTTTTCAGGTATGGATAGAACACGTTTTTTGTGTTGGTTTGGAAATGATGTGAATTTGCCCCCAGGGGTAGCAGTGTTTGACTTTATGAACTTGTACCCATCACGCTGTGTTTTCTGAGTCGTGACCTCATATACACCTATGGTCTATTATTAGGTGAGCTATTTTTAGCATCTCGGTACAGTCATTTATGACAGTTTATTTTTTCTTTTTATTTGTAGAGTAAAATAAGAGGTCAGGTTTTTGCTTTTAGTGACGCACAGACTGGGAGAAAGGAGAATATTACAAGGAAGCTGTTTAGATTGTATATTACTTTATGGCCAGTGTTGTAAATAACTTGTTTCTGAGCTTCTCCCTGCAGTCTGAAATAAAAACTGCATGAAGTCCATATATAGCATTAGAATTCTTTTTAAAATTAACTGTTTTACTAACTACAGTGCTCAGCATTAATGAGTACACCATGTTTGAGAAGTTAGATTTTAATCAACATCTCAATGAACACAAGAACAATTTCTAAAATCCTGACAAAACTGAGTTTTTCCAGAGCATTTGCTTAGCTCATTACAGGAAAGTAAGGTTAATAATATAACTAAGGGCTCTTTCACACGGGCGATCCGATCAGATCCGCCTGTCAGTTTTTTAGGCAGATCTGATCGGATCCTCCATGCAGCTCTATGGGGCAGCGGGTGTCAGCGGAGACACCTCCGCTGACACCCACTGCCATCCGTATCCGATCCTATCCGTGAAATCCGGACGGATGGAAACCCTATTTTTCCATCCGTTCAGGGATCGGATCGGATGAGAGCGGACAAGCGGTCCGCTCTCATCCGATCCCCCATAGAGAGCAGCGGGGGCTGTGACACCTCCCTCTCCGCACTGCAAGCGGAGACGGAGCTGTCATCCGCCGGCTCAGTAGGGATTGTGGATCGATCCCTGCTGAGCAGCACGGATCCGCCTATGGAGGCGGACCGTGTGAAAGAGCCCTTAGAGTGCAAAATCTTCAGTTTTACTTAAATTAGTTGATGCAAAAATGAAAACATCCCACAACAAAAGCTATTATATCTAGTATTTTGGATGACCTCCATGATTTGTAAGAAAAGCACCAAGTCTTCTAGGCATGGAATGAAGAAGTTGGTGACATGTTGCACATCTGTCTTTTTCCATTCTTCAAGAACGACCTCTTTTATAGCCTGGATGGTGGATGCTCAACTTGTCTATTCAGAATTCCCCCTAGGTGTTCGATTGGGTTCAGATCAGGAGACATACTTGGCCACCGAATCACTTTCACCCTGTTCTTCTTCAATGCAACAGTGGCCTTAGATGTGTGTTTTGGATCATTGTCATGTTGGAAAAGTGCACGACAATCAAGGCCACAGAGTGATGGTAGAATCTTCTCTTTCAATATAGAGCAGTACATCTGTGGATTCATGATACCATCAATGAAATGTAGCCCCCCGACACCAGCAGTACTCATGCAGCCCTAAAGAAGGACTCTGCCACCACCATGTTTCACTGTAGGCACCATGCATTTTTCTTTATACTCCTCACCTTTGCGATGCCATACAGTTTTGAAGCCATCAGTTCCAAAAACATTTATCTTGGTCTCATCACTCCAGAGTCCCGCTAGTCTTCTTCTTTTTCAGAATGGACCCTGGCAAATTCTAGGTGAGCTTTTTTGTGTATGGGCTTTAGGGGAAAGGCTCCCTTTGTGGACTACACCAATGCATGCCATTCCTCTGTACGTCGTATTGTATCATGGGAAACAATCACCCCAGTTTGGCTTTCTACTTCTTTAGCTAACTGCAGTGAATTTGCATGGGGATTTTCTTCAACCCTTCTCACCTTCGCTCCTGACCTGTCGAGGTGTTAAAGCGGAGTTCCACCCTGGATTTGTTTTTTGTTTTTTTTAAATACCCCCCGGGACAGTCAGGGCTAGTACATTCCACAATGGCTAGCCTCTGATCTGTCCCGGGTTGCACTTACCTGTTAGGACAAATACTTACCTTGCAAACGTCTTGTCCAGCGCTGCCATCTCAGATGTGGGCAGCTTGAAGCCAGCGAGATCCCCTTCGGCGTCTTCTTCCGCCTTCTTTGGTCCCACGATGCTCTGCGCCGGCCCCGACGTCACTTCCGGGGCGCGCGCGTCATCCCTCTACAGCTTCTGGGCATGCCCAGAAGCTGTTTAGAAGGGGATGACGCGCGCGACCCGGAACTGACGTCGGGGCCGGTGCAGGCGCAATGATTCCTGGGAGCTATGACGTTCAGCTCCCAGGAATCATTGCAGAGCCAGGAAGTGACGACGGGCCGCGGCCGAGGAAGGAGGAAGAAGGAAGTAAGGTAAGTATTTTTTCTTCGCTACGAGGTAAGTAAAAAAAAAAAAAAAAAAAATATGCGATTATCCATTTCTTTTTCAGGTGACCCGGAGTGAGAAGATGGAGGTAAGTATAAAAATAGGGTGGAACTCCACTTTAACTTCCATGCACATCTCTGTGAAATAGTTGCAATTCGATCTTTGTTACATTTTTGTATCACTTTTGTTACAGTATTGTGACTGATAAGTAAAACTTTGCTGATCTTCTTGTAGCCTTCATCTTTCTCGTGTAAGGGCCCTTTCACACGGGCGTCCTATTTTTTTGCGGATGATTTGCGGACATAATGAATGTCAATGGCATTGCGGATGTCAGCGGAATACCATCCGCTGACATCCGATTTTCATCCTTTCAGTTCTGTTCCGTTTTTTGGAATGGAACAGAACCCTATTTTTGTTCCGTTCAAAAAACGGAAAGGAAGGAAAATCGGATGTCAGCGGTGTCATCCGCTGACATCCGCAATGCCCATAGACTTACATTATGTCCGTATATCATCCGCAAACGGATGGGATGATATGCGGGCATACGGAGCGGATGACACAAATGTCATCCGCTCCGTGAAAAAAAAAAAAAAGCACCGGAGCGGAGAAAAAAACTGAACGGCCGTGTGAAAGGGCCCTAAGGCTACGTTCACATGTTGGCTTAGCGATCGTGGGCAGAATCCCTGCGATTCTGCCCGTGATCCGGAAATCATTGCAAATCGCGGGACGCCTGTGCGTTGCCCGTGATTTTCAATAGCACCCAAAACGCTGTGCGATGTTGCCGCGATTTCCACCTGCCGAATCGCGGTAACATCACGCAAATAAAATCGCGGGTCGCATGACGCCCCAAAGAAACTCTTGTTTTGGGCGTCATGTTTGGGCGATGTTACGTGATTCAACAGGCGGAAACCGCGGCAACATCGCACAGCATTTGGGGTGCCATTGCAAATCAACGGCAATGCACAGGCGTCCCGCGATTTGCAATGATTTCTGTATCGCGGGCAGAACCGCAGTGATTCTGCCCACGGTCCGCTACGCTAACATGTTAACGTAGCCTAAGCTTCAGGCGTTTTACTTCAGGCGACAAAACGCTCAGATGTGAACAGGGGCCATTGAAATGAATGGGATTTTGCTTGTTGGGCGATTTGGGACTTTAGGGATGAGCGTTTTACGAGCTGAAAAACGCTCAGGTGTGAACAGGGCCTAAGGCTCCACCTGCTTGCTGGTTATATTTAAAATATGCATTTTATTTTTTTATTTTTTTTAAGGCTACGTTCACATCTTGGTGTTGCTATTTACAGGCATTTTTTAGGCATTTTAATGGGCATTTTACAGGAGTTTTTACAGGCATATTTAGGTTGACAAGTGACCAATGGAAAAAAATAAAAACGACTGTAATCTGCCCAAAAAGAAGCTCATGTTCTTTTTTGAGCGTTGGGCGTTTTGCTTAAAACGTCAAAACGCTCAGATGGGAACAGGGGCCATTGAAATGAATAGGCTTTGTCTTGTTGGGCGTTTTTTGAGCTGATCCTAGAGCAGAAAAATGCCCCAAAACGCTTACATGTGAACTTAGCTTTAGTCCTGACCACAGCAAATAAATATAATATTTTCTTGCTCCATCCATGTGATTTCAGTCCATTAGTCCGGTTAGGAAGTTACTGTATATGACAGTAGACTGGGGACATGGATCGCGGCAGTCGCAGTAATTAGAATATACTGTTGACCCCGTGAGTTGTCCTCTTCTGAAAATGGGTCAACAGCCCCAGGGCCGATACGTATAAATGTGTGTTTTGCTGTATACTAGTAATCTCCGCTCTAACAGGGATTCAGAATCTGAGCATAGACATTCCGTTTCGGCAGCCTTTGGGTGTCCAGATGTTGTGGAACTACAAGTCTCAGCATTCTGGGATTGGTATCTTGCGTGCCATGGTAACAGATGCATTTTTCGTGCGATGAAAGGCTTGTTCCCTTTTCTATGTAAAGGAACAGAACAGCATTAGTTGGTTTTGCATTTAACAACCCTACACATTTTACAGCAGCCAAGAAGCAAGGTTGTCTTGAATGCTCGAGCAATGAATTAAAGAGTTACTAATTCACTATGTCTGGTCTCCTCACAGTACACAGAACATGGAAATGTCATTATTTTATTCAATATAAACTGCTAAATACCTTTTCTAATCAGCAGTTAGAGAGCAGTCTTGTGACGTCTATCAGTGTCTGGTTAAAGCTTGTAGGAGGAATTTGCATTCTCCCCTGACTGTCCTATGAGGCTGCAGGACCCCTGACCCTCTGCCTGGACAGTGTTGATTGGCTCTTTGCTGATCAAATGCCCTCTCCCAAGAAAAAAGCTTGTAGGAGGAGTTTTTCTATTCTACTGACTGTCCTACAAGGCTGCATGACTCCTGACCTTCTGTCTGGACAGCGCTGATTGGGGCTGGGCTGATCACATGCACTCTTCTAAGAAAAAAAACAAACTCTAGCAATAGACACCAACCTGAGCATATGCAGAGTGCCCCCAAGGCTCTGTTCTATCAGGAGATGGATTGAGAACAGTGGAAAGAGAGGAGGATCAGAGAAGACAGGATCAAACAGCCTTTTTACGCAATGCAGAGAATTAACTCGTTAGGTTCCACAGTGAGTATAACAAGCATGCTTTACTGCATATACAGACTGATTTTACTGTTGTTGGTTTAGTAAGGCTGGGTTCACATGTATGCAAATTGGATGCGTTTTAAACCGGATCCAACGTGCATGAAATGTGAATGTGAACGGCTCTCAATGGAGCCGTGTCATGCATGCCCGGGGCAGCCACAGTATTGTTTTAGGAAGGGTCCTCTGCATTGTTAGGCCCGGTTCAGATGCAAATTCAGGCCAAAAGTCGTACCTGAACCGGTAAACAGAACTGCAGCCGCAATATGTGAACCCAACCTAACACTTTATCCATTTAAGGACCACCCACCGCAGTTATACTGCAGCAGGCAACCCTTCCTGCACAAACAGACGTAGGCATATGTCGTTTGAGCGCCTGCAGCTCGGCTGCGGGACTCCGATATGGGGCAGGCGGCTCCGATTGCTGCCTGACACTCGCAATCGCTCCCTGCTGAGAGAGAACGGTCAGCTGTTGTAAACACAGCTGACCGCTCTTCTCTCTGGAATGATCACAGAGCCCCTGTGATCCTTCTATATAGGATCACAGGTCTCTATGATCAATTCACAAGCCCAACCCCCATACAGTTAGAATCACTCCCCTAGGCTCACATTTAACCCCTTGATCACCCACTAGGTTAACCCCTTCCCTGCCAGTGTCATTATTACAGTAACAGTGCATATTTTTAGCACTGATTACTGTAGTAATGTCACTAGTCCCCCCAAAAGTGTCAAAAATGTCAGTCAGGGGTCCGATCTGTCTGCCGCAATGTCGCAGTCCTGCTAAATATCGCAGATCGCCGCCATTACTAGTAAAAAAAAAAACAATAAAAATGACATAAATCTTTCCCGTAGTTTGTAGACGCGATAACTTTTGCGCAAACCAATCAAAATACGCTTATTGCAATTTCTTTTAACAAAAATATGTAGCAGAAAACAAAAAACAAAAAAATTTTTTTTTTTTGGGAATGTCATATAGCAGAATGTGAAAAATATTGTTTTTTTTTTTTCAGAATTGTCGCTCTTTTTTTGTTTATAGCGCAAAAAATAAAAATCGCAGAGGTGATCAAATACAACCAAAAGAAAGCTTTATTTGTGGGGGAAAAAAAGGACATCAATTTTATTTGGGTACAGCGTCGCACAACCGCGCAATTGTTCGTTAAAATAACGCAGTGCTGAATCACAAAAAATGGCCTGGTCATTAAGAGGGCAAATCCTTCCGGTCCAGAAGAGGTTAAAATGCAGGTGGAGCCCTAAGCAGCCATTGCGTGTTATAATAAAGAAGATGAGCCTAATTCTTTTGAATACCAATACAGGAAAGCAAATGTTGTCATACAAATATATATAGCAATTAGTATATTTACCTTATTTGCATGATAATATATTAAAATAAGCAGTCATGCTTTATTATATGTTCCAGTAACGCACGGCTCTGCCATAGGCCAGGCAGTCATTAGCTTTTGTGGGCCTGGGGCAATGGTAAAACAGACGTCTGGTTGTTGGGGATCCAGGCCTCCTATGTATATTGTGCACCATATAATTTATTATTTTATTGATGCCATTTTCCTTTTTATTGCTGCTCTGCTCCTGAACGTATTGTACGAGGGATCCCACAGGAAGTGGAGGACATCTATACATTCTGTATTCATAAAGCAAACCTTCCCTTACTGTTTGTTAGCGTATTCCAGCTGCGTGTCAGGGGGTGTCAGGGAGCATGTGGAAGGGCAGGAGCAGAGCCGGGAGCTCAGCCATCTTGAAGACTTTGGTTTCCTGTCTCCTGGCTGAGAAGAGGGTCGGGGAATTGGAGTAAAATCCCTGCTGTTCTTTAAGACACCTTTTCTCCTTCGCCCATATGGATCCAATTTTCTTTATGTGACTGAACAGGCCTCAGAACCTGGAAATCGTGTTAGGCCTAAATTTATTTAAAAAAAAAAAGAAAAAATGTAAAAAACGGACTCCTAACTAACAGCCATAGAGAAATCAATCTCAAAATGTGTGCTGGCTTATTGTGAGGGGGCTTTAATAACATCGGGAACAAAAGTGGTTCTTTTGCCCATGCTGATTGGATTACCTGTTGAAAGATGATGGAAAATGATTGGTTACTTCAGGAAATGACTGTTGCTAAAAAAAAAAAAAAAAAAAAAAACATTTATAAATATATATATATTTATAAATATATATATATATATATATATATATATATATATACACTGTTGCTATAAAAAAACATTTATATAGATATAGATATATATCTATATATATATATATTTAAAAATATATATATTTAAAATATCTATCTATCTATATATATATCTATCTATCTATCTATCTATATATATATATATATATATATACATATATATACTGTTGCTATAAATAAAATAAAAACATTTATATATATATATATATATATATATATATATATATAGATATATATCTATATATATACCGTATTTTCCGGCGTATAAGACGACTGGGCGTATAAGACGACCCCCCCCCCCCCTAATTTCCATCTACCGGTAATACTTATACTTAGGTTACCTTGGAGATATTATACTCGGCGTATAAGACGACCCCCATTTTTGTGGGATTTTTTTGAGGTTTAAAAGTAGTCTTATACGCCAGAATATACAGTATATATATATATATATATATATATATATATATTTAAAAAAAAAAAAAAATATATATATATATATATATATATCAAATTGGGAAATCACGAAAATACAGTCAATCATAGATCTCTATACTATGCCCGCATCCTGTGAGTAAAATGTATCAAAAATTCGGGGAAAGGGAGATGGGGCTACCATATATTCACCGGGTTGTGGGAACAGATACCCGAGTGATACTCCCAAAACAGGGGGGGGGGGGGAAGATGGACTTTGAAGGGCTAGTATAATAGTGGTGAGCAACAACGAGATAAAAAATATATAATATTTTATTGAAAAAAGAAAAGAAGTGCATATTTAAAAACATGTACAAAATGCATAGACATATTGGACAGACATATCAAAAATAGGAGTAACGGATAGACAACAACTCATCCATGTAACAACATTGAGGATGTATAGGTTATTGGTTCGACGCGTTTCGCCTGATTGATACAGTCGGCTTCTTCAGGAACCAAAGGATACTAGGCAACAAAGGCCTCTAATGTAAACATTTCCAAAAAGAAAAGAAGACAAAAATTATAAAAAGATACATCATATTTGGTACATTCTATCAAAGAACTATGCCTTTGGAGTTATTATCAAGGCAAGTATCAAGGAATTTATCAATATGGTAACTTGCTCACCTAGATCATATTGTGAATTAGCTTTAAGAAGGGTTCGGGATGCCAAAGTCGCCCATCGTGAGCCAGGACAGATCGAGCTCCCCTCCAGCGGATCCTACAGGAGGATCACAATACCTCTAGCTACACAGTATATATATCTATATCTATCTCTCTCTATACATATATATATATTTCAAAAAAATAAATATATATATTTAAATATATATATATATATATATATATATATAACAAAATAATAAACAGCACAATAGAGGAGTGTTAACACTATTGCATAAATAAATGAGTAAAATAGAAGTGACTGCAATAAATAATCTCTATGCATATGGTGCAATAATATAGTGCAACACATGTAATAAACATAAAATACAAATATATATATATATATTGGTGATACACTTGGCAGTGTCCCACTCAAAACACAGTCCCAATCAGCATGTAGCCAGTGAAGACGATGTGAATCGTGCTCAGTGCTATTTTCTTAAATAATCTTCAGTGTCAAACCACAAACACCTTTGTGCAGTAGTAAGTGAAGGTGAGCACCCCGATCTCACATTCACTCACCGGACTTAGTGGACCCCTTAGCAGTACTGCATGTGGGTCATTCAAGCTTACAGTCCGGTGTCTTGGGGCATCCTGCATTTTCGGTTTCGGCCCAGAATTTTCATTTCGGTGCATCCCTAGTTCTTTTCACAGATTCTCGATTGGATTCAGGTCTGGACTTTGACTTGGCCATTCTAACACCTGGATATGTTTATTTGTGAACCATTCCATTGCAGATTTTGCTTTATGTTTTGGATCATTGTCTTGGAAGACAAATCTCCGTCCCAGTCTCAGGTCTTTTACAGACTCCATCAGGTTTTCTTCCAGAATGGTCCTGTATTTGGCTCCATCCATCTTCCCATCAATTGTAACCATCTTTCCTGTCCCTGCTGAAGAAAAGCAGGCCCAAACCATGATGCTGCCACCACCATGTTTGACAGTGGGGATGGTGTGTTCAGGGTGATGAGCTGTGTTGCTTTTACGCCAAACATAACGTTTTGCATTGTTGCCAAAAAGTTTGATTTTGGTTAAGGCTCCGTTCACATGTCAGCGTATGGATCGCGGGCAGGACTGCCGCGGTTCCGCCCGCGATCCGGAGATTATTGCAAATCGTGGGACGCCTGTATGTTGCCCGTTGATTTGCAATAGCCCCCCAAACGCTGAGTGATGTTGCCACGATTTCCGCCTGCCGAATCGCGGTAACATCGCGCAAAAAAAAATCGCGGGACGCATTACGCCCAAAAAAGTACAAGAGCTTCTTTGGAGCGTATTGCGTCCCACGATTTTTTTTGCGTGATGTTACCGCAATTCTGCAGGTGGAAATCGCGGCAACATCACTCAGCGTTTGGGGGGCTATTGCAAATCAACGGGCAACGCACAGGCGTCCCGCGATTTGCAATAATCTCCGGATCGCGGGCGGAACCGCGGCGGTTCTGCCCGCGATCCATACGCTGACATGTGAATGGAGCCTTAATCTGACCAGAGCACCTTCTTCCACATGTTTGGTGTGTCTCCCAGGTGGCTTGTGGCAAACTTTAAACGACACTTTCTATGGATATCTTTAAGAAATGGCTTTCTTCTTGCCACTCTTCCATAAAGGCCAGATTTGTGCAGTATACGACTGATTGTTGTCCTATGGACAGAGTCTCCCACCTCAGCTGTAGATCTCTGCAGTTCATCCAGAGTGATCATGGGCCTCTTGGCTGCATCTCTGATCAGTCTTCTCCTTGTATGAGCTGAAAGTTTAGAGGGACGGCCAGGTCTTCGTAGATTTGCAGTGGTCTGATACTCCTTCCATTTCAATATTATCGCTTGCACAGTGCTCCTTGGGATGTTTAAAGCTTGGGAAATCTTTTTGTATCCAAATCCGGCTTTAAACTTCTCCACAACAGTATCTCGGACCTGCCTGGTGTGTTCCTTGTTCTTCATGATGCTCTCTGCGCTTTAAACGGACCTCTGAGACTATCACAGTGCAGGTGCATTTATACAGAGACTTGATTACACACAGGTGGATTCTATTTATCATCATTAGTCATTTAGGTCAACATTGGATCATTCAGAGATCCTCACTGAACTTCTGGAGAGAGTTTGCTGCACTGAAAGTAAAGGGGCTGAATAATTTTGCACGCCCAATTTTTCAGTTTTTTATTTGTTAACAAAGTTTGAAATATCCAATAAATTTCGTTCCACTTCATGATTGTGTCCCACTTGTTGATTCTTCACAAAAAATTACAGTTTTATATCTTTATGTTTGAAGTCTGAAATGTGGCAAAAGTTCGCAAAGTTTATGGGGGCCGAATACTTTCGCAAGTATATATATATATATAAATATACACTATATACTATATAGTATTGGGACACCTGCCTTTCCACGCACACCCAAATAAAATTAATATCCTTTTTTCCCCACAAATAGAGCTTTCTTTTGGTGGTATTTGATCACCTCTGTGATTTTTATTTTTTGCGCTATAAATAAAAAAAGGAGCGACAATTCTGAAAAAAAAAAACAAAAAAAACCCCAATATTTTCTACTTTCTGCTATAAAACGATCCCAGTAAAAAAAAATTAAAAATCTAAATTTTTTTTATCATTTTAGGCCAATATGTATTCTGCTACATAATTTTGGTAAAAAAAAAAGTGTATATTAATTGGTTTGCACAAAAGGTATCACGTCTACAAAGTAGGGGGAAGATTTATGTCCTTATTTATTTTTTTTAGTAGTAATGGCAACAATCAGCAATTTTTAGCAGGACTACGACTTTGCGGCGGACAGATCAGACACCTAACTGACATTTTTGACACTTTTGGGGGGACCAGTGACATTACTACAGTAATCAGTGCTAAAAATATGCACTGTTACTGTACTAATGACACTGGCAGGGAAGGGGTTAACACCAGGGGCGATCAAAGGGTTAAATGTGTCCCTAGGGGGTGTTTTCTAAATTTGTGGGGGATGGGCTTGCTGAATGAACACATAGACCTGTGTTCCTACAGTAAATAGGAGGAACACAGGCTCCCTGTGCCATTGTCTCCACGGGGAACAGGGGAACAATTGCGGGAGCCTGGCAGCAATTGGCGCGTGCGCACATCCCTACTAGCGGTTCCGCAAAATGACGCACAGTTACGCCATTTTGTGGGACAGAGACGACTTGCCGCACTATATGTACTAGTGGCGGTCGGCAAGCGGTTAATGGCATCCCAGTCTTATGCCTCGTACACATGTTCAGATAATCGTACGATTAAAACTTGCTTTCGACCTGATCGCACGATAATCTGATCGTTTTTACACAGCTTTCAACAGCCGATCACGACAGTTCGTCCAACAAAATTAGAAGGGACAAACATGAAAACTTCTGTTGTAGTTTTGTAGTTGCCTAGCGAACGACAATCGTTTAATCAGTACAGTATGCGCCCGCTAAAAATCGATCGACAAAGACTGCGCATGATCAGAAACACTAAAATAGCACGGAAAAAGCCTGGCTGCCATTGTTTTTGTTTTGCACCGTCTGATACGTAGCTACGCAACCAGGAAGCTTTTCCAGAATTGTACGAAAAAAATCCTACGTTTATGTGCATTGTTGAATTCGATGTTAGTATCATGCAACAAAATGCGAATGATAAGTCGTCCGATTATCTGAACGTGTGTACGAGGCACAAGTCTGTAAGGTTCAATTTTGAGTTGTCCCACCCTTTACAGCTATAACAGCTTCTCAGGTGTGTGCAATCAGGAAGTCGGTTACGTGTGACTGTGCGCATTGAACCGCACATGTAGTGATTAAATACAATTAGGGACAGATGAGCGGCTCTGGCTGCAGACAGTTTGTTCCAGGGCCGTTTCTCTGTCCCTAATCGCATGTAGCTGCTGGAGGGACAGTTACATGTAAACAGCCCCGGCACTTTCCGGCTGTCATTGGATTGTACAGGCTTCCTCGTGTGATCGCACGCACGTCATCCCGCCGCAGATTTACACTGATTTCCACCACAATACGGCCCTAAACAGCCGTGAGGCCTAGTTATGTGATCATTTTGAAAACGTTTTTTAGTTGTCATGCATCTTAGACTATTTTGTGTGTGTGCTGCATAATGATATACATATATTAAACTTGGCTAAAATAAATTTTTATGTTATTATGTTTATTGTAATTATGTAATATTCATATATTGTTTGACAGAGAACTCCTGGATGGTTGAATTATAACTGTTTGCTGAACGTTTGTCACATTAAGTCATCACAATGAAGTACCTGGAGGTGTGCTGTCACCTGGGATTCTGCCATTGCCGTTATAAATACGGCTGCTGATATTGACTTTTGCTGTTTTAAGTTTCCACACTCCATCTCGGCAATTAAGTGTGATTATTGTTAGCACAGCTGTGTAGTGCTATCCCTCTATTACAGCCGTAGAGTAGAATCCCTTCTATTCAGGGTGGATTTGATTTAAATCACTAGTAAAAAGGATTGATTTAAATCAACTCGATTTAAATCATTATTTTTAAAGAGCAACTGTCATCTGTCCTGCCTGCCGCAGCTCCTCCTCTGACCCGCTGTTGACTCAACGACAGTCCCATTCACTTTAATGAGACGTCTGGTGATACGGCTGTGACACAACAAGGTGAGGGACGTGGCGGCAGCAGGTGAGTGGATGCCCGCTAACAGGCGCTGCCATGATGGATCTGAAATGACAGGTGCTCTTTAAAGCTTGGATTGATTGAATGAGTTTACCAAAAAATGTAAATATTGCAGAATATACAGCCTCATGCTACATAACTAAGCTCCATTTCATGCTGAATAAACTAAATTATTAATGTATCTTAAATTTAAATAAAAAACTATCTTTAGATAGATTTTTTACTCCAAAAGCATTTTATTAAAATAAATTTGATAAAAAAAAAAAAAATCAGATTTAATTAAAAAAAAAAAAAAAGATTTCTTTTTTTAAATCGTCGATTTTTATTCACCCTGCTTCTGTTACAGTGCTATAGTATAATACTTCTATTACAGCAGTATAGTATAATACATCTATTACACTGCTATAGTATAATACTTCTATTACAGTACTATAGTGCTCCAATAGCAAGCTGCAAAGTATAGTATAGAGTTACCCTATAGAAAGGTAAAAACTTACGCCTTTAGAACCATTCACTTCCTGCCCAGGACTACATGTCCCATGAAGCATTGCTCCTCACACATTCACATTTACAAGTTCTCAGGCACCTACTGACGGTGTACTGAGCTGTATGTGTGCTGCACTGTGTATACTGACATGTATGGCGGGTGTACTGAGCTGTGTGTGTGCTGCACTGTGTATACTGACATGTATGGATGGTCTACTGAGCTGTATGTGTGCTGCACTGTGTATACTGACATGTATGGACAGTGTACTGAGCTGTATGTGTGCTGCACTGTGTATACTGACATGTATGGACGGTGTACTGAGCTGTATGTGTGCTGCACTGTGTATACTGACATGTATGGACGGTGTACTGAGCTGTATGTGTGCTGCACTGTGTATACTGACATGTATGGACGGTGTACTGAGCTGTATGTGTGCTGCACTGTGTCTTCTGACATGTATGGATGATGTACTGAGCTGTATGTGTGCTGCACTGTGTATACTGACATGTATGGACGGTGTACTGAGCTGTATGTGTGCTGCACTGTGTATACTGACATGTATGGACGGTGTACTGAGCTGTATGTGTGCTGCACTGTGTCTTCTGACATGTATGGACGGTGTACTGAGCTGTATGTGTGCTACACTGTGTATACTGATATGTATGGACAGTGTACTGAGCTGTATGTGTGCTGTACTGTGTATACTGACATGTATGGACGGTGTACTGAGCTGTATGTGTGCTGCACTGTGTCTTCTGACATGTATGGACGGTGTACTGAGCTGTATGTGTGCTGCACTGTGTATACTGACATCTATGGACGGTGTACTGAGCTGTATGTGTGCTGCGCTGTGTATACTGACATGTATGGACGGTGTACTGAGCTGTATGTGTGCTGCATACGGCCCTCGCACGGGTGTGCGCTGTAGTAGGCCTGTGTGAACAAGGCCTAACACACATGTGTACCTGGGCCTCCTATGTGTCCACCATACAATCACAGTGATTAAACAGAGAGGAAAGTTTTGGTATCAGATGACATGTGGGACATTGCTAAACCTCTCTTTGTCCCGGAATGTATTGTTTGCCAAAACAGTCTTCAATGAGGCATCTTGTGTTTGACAGAAAGCAATGCCTGAGGTAAGCGTGATGTCACACGGACGCCTCACATGATGCCGCTCCTGCCTATCTTCCACATAGAACTCTTTATAAAGAGCTTTTGTAGCTCGACGTTCTCCTGTTCTATCCCTGTGGCCCAATATACCGCACGCTGTGTACAGTAAACTTGTTTACACTATAAATGGGGAATAATGAATGCGCTGGCGGCACTGCTTAGCGGACGGGTTTAGCTTGGCATTTCGATGGCATTCTGCAGTCTTCCAGTATTGCTTGTGGGCGAAGGTTGGTGGTGCAATGGTCTTCTTTACCTACGGTATATACTGTAAATGGAATAAAAGCAATAATTAGAGAATATACTAAATGTTTATGTATTTATTACCAGTATTTATGTAGCGCCAACAATTTACATACTGTACATTCACATCAGTCCCTGGCTTAAGGAGCTTACAATCTAAGGTCCCTATCTGACATACACCTATTAGGACCAATTAAACTACCCGCTTGTATTTGGAGTGAGGGAGGAAATCCACATGGGATTGTAGGCCGCACCTTCAGATGAAATATATATCCTTAGCAATATTTGAAATAAACAAACACAAAACAGGATGGTATTAAAATGGCCGCGGCACCTTTATTGGTATAAATTCGTCCAATAAAACTTTATTAAAACATAAATAAGAATAAATATATAATAAACTTTAAAATTCAAGCCTTAAAAATTCGCTCAGTCATAGAACTAGAGCGATAAACAAATAATTCATTCAACGAAGTCCCCCCTTGATTCAAGGGTGACAAAACCACATAATGGTGCCACGACAGGGTGGGGGGGCTCGCCGAGCCGACCCATAACAAATTGCGGGAAAGTCAGTCACGCAGGGCTTTATATAGCCTACAACACGTGACAAACCTTCCAGAAGCTCACGTTTTTCCCGCCATAAATCACCGTGACCAGCTCCTCAGTAATTAAAGCTATACTGACCCTAATAAAGATTATTATTTTTTTTTTAATTGAAAGAGCTACCTACCCTAACTAACCCATATATATTAACTTCTTCAGATCAGCGCTATAGCCGAAGTACGGCTACAGCGCGGACTCTAATTTCCGGGAGGCCGTCTCCCAGAGACAGGCTCCCCGCGAGCGCGCATCGGGGAAAGTCTGTGTCGGCCGTGTCCCTTGTACACAGCCAATCACAGATTGTGGTAAATGGCCAATCACAGCGGCCATTTACCACGTGATCGGCCCATGCAATGAGAGATGATCTCATATGTAAACATATGAGATCATCTCTCATCGCCAGCTCTCCTTCCTCACACAGAGACTGCGTGTGAGGAAGGAGCAGAGCCGATCAGCCGTTCGGGGACACAGAGGAATGTAATCAGGGCACTGATCACCAGTGCCCTGATTACACAAGGTAAATAAAATACACTAAGTGCCCACGATCAGTGCCCACAGTGCCTGCCATCAGTGCCCACAATCAGTGTTCATAGTGCTGCCATTCAGTGCCCATCAGTGCCTGCTCATCTAGGCACTGACTGGTAGCACTATGGGAACTGAGTGTGGGCACTGATGGTGCTGCCCATCAGTGCTCATCAGTGCCGCCCATCAGTGCCACCCATCAGTGTCCAGCAGTGCCGCCTCTCATTGCCCATCAGTGCCGCCCGTCAGTGCCACCTCAGTGCCCAGCAGTGCCACCTCTCAGTGCCACCTATCAGTGCTCATCAGTGCCGCCTATCAGTGCTCATCAGTGCGGCATATTAGTACCTCCTCATCAGTGCCACCTCATCAGTGCCCATAAGTGCCACCTCATCAGTGCCCATCAGTGCCGCCTCATCAGCGCACATCAGTGAAGGAGAAAAATGTATTTATTTTCAAAATTTACTCGCAGAAAATAAGAAAAACTTTTTTTTTCCAAAATTTTCTGTCTTTTTTCTTTTTTTTTTTGTAAGAAATAAAAAAAACCCAGAGATGATTAAATACCACCAAAAGAAAGCTCTATTTGTGTGAAAAAAATGATAAAAATTTCATATGGGTACAGTGTAGCATGACCGCGCAATTGTCATTCAAAGCGTGAGAGCGCTGAAAGCTGAAAATTGGCCTGGATAGGAAGGGGGTGAAAGTGCCCGGTAGGCAAGTAGTTAATTAACCCTAAGGAAGCCACACTCCCATGCCGTGGGCCCTGGAACGTGCCCACTTATCATGCAAACTCAATGCAGACAGTTTCCCGCCCAGGATTCGAACCCAGGACCCCAGGCAAAACCGCTAAGCCATTACTTCCCATCATGTAGGCCCTCATGCTCTACATGATTGCTGGTAGATTTAAAGAAGATTGTTTAGCCCCGTTTCACACCGTCACATCACATATGATTCGCTCAGGAATTGCACCGCATTCCTGTGCAAATCACATGTGATTCTGTGCAGTGCGATTGGAGCCCATCATTTTGTAAAACTCAAATCGTACCACATCCGCATAAAAAAGGTTATGCACTTTTTTGCCGTACTGGAATCGGTTCGCATGGGTGTTTATACCCATGCCATCCAATTCAGCAAATGCACTGCATTCTGCGACCTGCTTTTGGGGTTTCATTAACTTTTTGACACACAGCAGATTGCATGAACACAGTGCGATTGCTATGCCATGTGATGCTGGAAAAGCAGCGATTTCTGTGCGTTTCCCGCATCACATCAGTGTGAGCCCAGCCTCAATCAGGGTGCGTGGTCTCGGAACTCCAGGTGAACATCAAAATCCAAAAGTTAAAGGAAGGGGCCTAAGATTTCTCTGCTGCAGTTTCCCTTTCATTTACAGGTCCCTTCCCCACTGGGATGAGCTCATCTGTCTGTTGCTCTGCCCTCTCCTCCTATCAGCATGGCTTCTTGCACTTTGACACACCAGTTGGCTCCTTGTTTGTATCTTTTTTTTTTTTTAGCATGCAATGGACTTTTTACGTAAAAGCTATCCTAGCGGTTAATTATCCGCAGGATCACTTTTACTGGCGGTGGAAGGGGGTTCCCCCCTCTGCCACCTTGCAGAAGTCATCTCGTCTCCGGTTTCCATAGACCATAGAGATGATCGGGGAGATCCGTTGCTCAGTGAGCTCTATGATTAGCAGGTGGATTCGCCAGCTTAAGTGCTGGTTCACATATATGGGAAGCGGGAACCCTGCGAATCCACTGCGGGTTCCCGCATCACATTCAACTTGCAGGCAGTTCACACTGCCATATGCGAATCGCTGGGGGTGTCAATACAAAGTTAACGACACCCCCAGATCAGTTCGCATATCACAGTGCGAACTGTCAGTTCGGACTTAGGTGTTCACACACACACAAAAAAGGGTCCTGTGCGAGTTGCGTCAGAATGCGATGCAAATTCAGCCATACAATCTGTGTGGCTGAATTCGCATTGCACAGACATGGCATGTGATTGGCAGAGCAGTGCGCTCCGAGTCACATGCGATGTCTGTCATCACACGTATGTGACCTGGGACTTATTCCTGGGCTCGCTGGTGTTCCACCCCCCTCTGCTGCCTCTAAAAGCGATCCAGCGGCCAATTAGCTTCTAGAATCTCTTTTAGGTCCCTTTCACACGGGCCCGAAGGATTCCGTTCTGCTCAACGGGGGATTGATCCGCTGATCCCCACTGAGCAGGTGGATGACAGCTCTGTCTCTGCTCTGTGTGCAGAGACGGAGCTGTCAGATCCCCGCTGTCCTCTATGAGGAGATTGGATGAGAATGGACAGGTGGTCCCGATCCCATCCGATCCCATCCGGTCCTCCAGACGGATTGAAAATAGGGTTTCCATGTGTCTGGATTTCACAGACAGAAACAGATCGGATAGCAGCGGGTGTCAGCGGAGGTGTCTCCACTGACATCCGCTGCCCCATAGGGATGCATGGAGCATCCGATCAGGTCCGCCTTAAAAACTGACAGCCGGATTGGATCGGATCACCCGTGTGAAAGGGGTATTACAGAAAAAAGTTAATTGCTGGCTAAATAAAATAGATACCGGGATATTTCCTGTAGCTGCACGTACTGGTACGTCGCTGGGGCTGAAGTGGTTAAGAGATGATTTCTGATTGGATGTTGTGGGTCAGTCAGAGCAAAGTAACCAGGCATGATCTGGGTTGCATAGAAAAGCTAAGAAATCCAGGGTTCATTTTATTTTTTTTATGTCATTAGCATGTTGGGGTAAAGGAGGAAGTAGGGAAGGCAGAATATAAGCAGATGAAGTGTCAGCTTCAATGCTTAGAGGGACACAGATAGGCTACGTGCACCGTATTGCATTCACACATCCTGCTCATTGTACCATTGTACAGTCGGGGTCAGGATCTGGTCTCTTCCTCATTTGCTGCTTGGTTAACCACTGACATTGACACTCCGCCATAATGAGGATGAGGCACAGCTCCCGTTTTCAGTAACGGAGGAAGTGAGGAGCTGCCAGCCGGCCATCGTAAGAGAAGTGACATGGTGACTTTTACTTTTACATCTGCTGGCAGCATTTCATATCCAAAGCTGAATCTTTCATTTTATTATTCCTTTCAAGGGCCGCTTCACACTGGTGCGATGGCAGACATCGCATGTGATTCGCACCGTATTGCTGTGTAGATCACGTGCGATGTCTGTGTGATGCAAATTCAGCTGTACAAACTTTATGGCTGAATTCGCATCACATTTGGACCAAACTCGTGCAGGACCCTTTTTTTGTCCACATCAGAATCGGATCGCACAGGTGTTCACACCCACACTATCCGATTCTGCAAATCGCGCTGCTTTTTTCAAACTGATTGCGGGGTGTCATAAACTTAACATACACTTGGCAATCAGTTTGCATGAACAGGTTGTGATTTTGATGCGGTGCGATTTTGCAGCGAAATCGGTGTGAATTCGCACCGGATCTAGTGTGAACCGGCTCTTACACATACATAATACGGCAAAGTGCGTATAGAAACGCCTATAGGTTGTGGGGCATGAATGATATCTAGACTCAAATCCTGTCGTAGTTGTGGACCAGTCCTGGTTCTTAGTTTAGGATTCCATCAGATGGTGAATTTGAAGGTAATGAAATCTTTCTGTCAGTTATATTGTGAGAGTCCTGAAGTTTAATGCCCAAAGTGGTCAGGGGTGTCCAAACTTTTCAAGGTCATTCTTTACAGCACAAGGGCCATACACTATATTTTACAAATATTCATCAGGGTTAATCTGAAAGTCTTCCTTACATAAAGGTCCTCCTAAGAGCCCCCCTTTATATAAGAGCCCCCCTTTATATAAGCCCCCTCCTTTACATCAGGGTCCCTATCAGATTCCCCTTTACATCAGGATCCCCATCAAAGTCCCCCCTTACATCAAAGCCCCCTTACATCAGGGTCCCTATAAGAGTCCTCCTTATATCAGGATCCCCATCAAAGTCCCCCCCCTTACATCAAAGCCCCCTTACATCAGGGTCCCTATAAGAGTCCCCCTTATATCAGGATCCCCATCAA
Organism: Pelophylax lessonae; assembly: GCF_965119305.1. Classification (NCBI taxonomy): domain Eukaryota; kingdom Metazoa; phylum Chordata; class Amphibia; order Anura; family Ranidae; genus Pelophylax; species Pelophylax lessonae. The sequence goes on along the minus strand of NC_138773.1, from coordinate 64,185,261 downwards.
AGCCCCCTTACATCAGGTTCTCCATCAGAGGTCTCCTTACATGAGGCACTTCATCAAAGACCCCCTCACATCAGGGTCCCCCATACGTCAGAGTTCTCATAAGAGCCCCTCCTAAATCAGGGTTATCCCTTACACCAGTGTCACCCTCAGGTCCCCCTTATATCAGAGTTCCACCTTACATCAGGGTCCCTATCAAAGTCCCCCCCTTACATTAGGGTCTCCATCAGAGTCCCCCCTTACATCAAAGTCCCCTTATATCAGGGTCCCCATCAAAGTCTCCCTTACATCAGAGCCCCCCCTAAATCAGGGTCCTTATCAGAGGTATCCTTACATCAGGATCTTTATCAACATCCCCCTCACATCAGGGTCCACCATACACCAGAGTTCTCATCAGAGTTCCCCTTAAATCTGGGTTCTCTCTTACACTAGTGTCTCCATCAGGTTCCCCCTTATATCAGAGTTCCACCTTACATCAGGGTCCCTATCATGGTCCCCATCAAAGACCCCCCTTACATCACAGCCCCTTTACATCAGGGTCCCCATTAAAGTCTCCCTTACATCAGAGCCCCCCTACATCGGGGTCCTCATCAGAGATCTCCTTACTTTAGGATCTTCATCAATGTCTCCCTCATATCAGGGTTCCCCATTCGCCAGAGTTCTTATCAGAGTCCCCCTTAAAGTAGGGTTCTCCCTTACACAAGTGTCTCCATCAGGTTCCCTCTTTTATCAGAATTCCCCCTTATATCAGTGTCCCCATTGAAAACCCCACCTTACATCAAGGTCCCCAACTGAGTCCCCCCTTACATCATGGTTCCCCTCAGAGTGCCTCCCTAAATTACTGGCCCCAGCATGTACCCCCTTCCATCAAGGACCCCATCAGAGTCCCCCCATTACAACAGGGTCCTTGTGTAGGTTGAGGGATATTGAAAAGGAGACCAAAGGCAGCTTCTGCTAACCCTAATCCTGGATCAGTGCACATTAGGATACACCACTGACCATAGCTATGGACCGGATAAAATCTTGCAGTGGGCCGAATGTGGCCCCTGGGCTGCAGTTTGAAGACCCCTGGAGTAGAGAAAGGTAAAAATCCTCAAAGCTTGTTTATTCTTTGCTCTCTGTTCCCCTTGCTTCTTCTCCCAGAGACACAACAGGAAGTAAGAAGGAATCTCTCCAAGGTGGTGGGTGTCCCCACTTAGATAGCTGTCCCTGGAACTGGTGTCCCCATTGGAAGATTTCCCCTCTGTTCCTGTTCTGGTGACAAATGTAACACTTTGTATTTCTCATCACTTTCTGAACAATTATGAGATGAATCTCACTTACAGAGACACAGACAGTAAAAAAAATAACCTTTCCTAAGCAAAATACAATGTCTGCCATTGGGCAGTGCCAGTTCCAGGGCTGTGTTATGCTTATCCTTTGGTTTCAGTACTTTCCTAGTCACCCAGAGCAGGTAGGTGTATCAGGAAAGTCAGAGCTCCTGATCTGCATGCTTGTTCTGGGTTAACGACTCAGTGCCGATTCACATTGGTGCGATGTGCGGGAAACCCTGCGAATCCACTGCGGGTTCCTGCATCGCACCTGACTCGCAGGCAGTTCACACTGCTACGGTATATGCGAATCGCTGGGGGTGTCAATACCGGGTTAAGGACACCCCCAGATTAGTTCACATATCGCAGTGCGAACTGTCAGTTTGGATAGGAATCGGATCGCATAGTTGTGAACACCCATGCGATCTGATTCTGGTCCAGACCCAAAAAAAAGGGTCCTGTGCGACTTCGGTCCGAATGTGATGCAAATTGCAGCTCTGCCCCAAAGCACCAACACCCCCCCATGTTGAGGGCATGTGGCCTGGTATGGTCCAGGGGGGGGGGGTGGGGCGCTCGCTCGTCCCCTCCCCCTTCCTGCCCTACCGGGCTGCATGCTCGGATAAGGGTCTGGTATGGATTTTGGGGGGACCCCACGCCGTTTTTTCGGCGTGGGGCTACCCTCAAATTCCATACCAGACCCGAAGGGCCTGGTTTGAAACCTGGGGGGGGGACCCCCCACGCAGTTTTTATTCCCATTTTTGGCGTGAAGTTCCCCCTCAAGATTCTCACAGCGCAAGTCGGATCATCCTGATCCGACTTGCGGTGCGCCTTCCATTCAAATCAATAGGCTCCCATAGGGAACCATTGATTTTGAATGGGAGAAAAAAAAAAGTAGAACGTGGCTGAACGTACTTCATCACATTCGGTCGCGTTCGGTCCCGTTTTTGCGTTTGAAACACACGTTCGAATGCAAATAATTGCATTCCAAAAAACGTCCCTGAACTCAACTGCCTGCAAATGACTGTAAACGACCATGTGTACATGGACAGATAAGATAACATAGAGGTGGGTTCAGAGGCTTCTGAAAAAAACGCCCAACTGCTCCTAAACGGCCATTTCCAGCGTCCCGTGTACATGGAGCCTAAGATGTCAGCAAGGGCAGCCTGCATGTTTCTCTTGGGAAAGGTTTCTTATACATGAGATCTAATTTACCCCCCAAGTTGGCTAAGAGGGGGAGCAAATCCTTCCATGAGAAGTGAATGGGATTGCATTGTGTGCAATGGCTAGATGAGGGTCACAGCTCCTCACATTCTCATCATTTCATAGACTGGATTTATTTATTTCTTTGGGTCCAAAGCTTTAAAAAGACACAAAAGTGAAAGTGTGACTTTGCGATTTCCCCTATGTCACATGACCAGGAACGCCATAACCTCGGGGCTGGCAGTGTAAAGAAAATTAACCCTTACAGCCAGATTCTACTCAACTGATAGGCTGCATCCAGCAAATCAGAGAACAGCTTCCAGCAGCGTATAATGGGCAACAGTGGAAGTGATTTCTGATTGGCTGTTGTATTTTACGGCGTGCTTTGTACTAAACTTCCCATGAAAGGCAGGTGAGGAGGATCATACCTGGTAATATACATTTATAAGTCATGCTAGAGCTTGCCACTCCTCAACAGCAAAATGTCTTTATTATTTTTTATTGTCAGGATGACCGCGACTTACACGATATTGTCAAAAGTATTGGGACGCCTGCCTTTACACGCACATGAACTTTAATTGCATCCCAGTCTTAGTCTGTAGGGTTCAATATTGAGTTGGCCCACCCTTTGCAGCTATTACAGCGTCAGCTCTTCTCTGAAGGCTGTCCACAAGGTTTAGGAGTGTGTCTATGGGAATGTTTGACCATTCTTCCAGAAGCACATTTGTGAGGTCAGGAGAAAAAGGCCTGGCTCACAGTCCCTGCTATAATTCATCCCAAAGGTGTTCTATCGGGTTGAGGTCAGGACTCTGTGCAGGCCAGTCAAGTTCCTCCACCCCAACCTCGCTCATCCATGTCTTTACGGACCTTGCTTTGTGCACTGGTCCAAATCATTTGGTGGAGGGGGGATTATGGTGTGGGGTTGTTTTTCGGGGGTTGGGCTTGGCCCCTTAGTTCCAGTGAAGGGAACTCTTAGGGTGTCAGCATACCAAGACATTTTGGACAATTTCATGCTCCCAACTTTGTAGGAAGAGTTTGGGGATTCCCCCTTCCTGTTCCAACATGACTGCACACCACTGCACAAAGCAATGTCACACGGGGCGGATCCCCGCTGAGCAGGCAGATGACAGGTGAGCAGAGACGGGCCTATCAGACTCTCGCTCTCCTCTATGGGGAGATCAGATGACAATGGACAGCATGTCCGTAATCATCCGATCCCATCCGATCCGACCCGCTGGACAGATGGCGAATGTATCGGCATCCGTCTGTTTTAAGTGGATCTTGTCGGATCGGATGACAGACGGGTGTCAGCAGACACATCTCCGCTGACATCTACCTCTCCATAGAGGAGAATGGGTGGCCCGATCAGGTCCGCCTGAAAAATGGACCTTATCATGTGAAAGGGGCCTAAAAGGTATATATAATATTTTTATTATGTATACACAAACGTTTTGCCTTTCTTTTCTGTTTTAACCACTTTCAGTCCGGAGGATTTGCCCCCTTAATGACCATGCCCTATTTTGCAATTCGGCGCTGCGTTACTTTACTGGACAATTGCGCGGTCATTCAAAGTTGTACCTAAATAAAATTGACGCCTTTTTTTCCCACAAATAGAGCCTTCTTTTGGTGGTATTTGATCACCTGTTCGATTTTTATTTTTTGCGCTATAAACAAAAAAAGAGAGACAATTTTGCAAAAAATAAAATATATTTTTCATATTCTGCTATATAACATTCCCAAAAAAAAAAAATAAAAAAAATTTTTTTTTTAACATTTTAGGCCAATTTGTTTTCTGCTACGTATTTTTGGTAAAAAAAAAAAAATCGCAATAAGCGCAAAAGTTATTGCGTCTACTAACTACGGGAAAGATTTGTCATTTTTATTGTTTTTTTTTTTTTTTTTTTTTAACTAGTAATGGCGGCAATCTGCGATTTTTTTCGGGCTTGCGACATTGCGGCGGACAGATCGGACCCCTAACTGACATTTTTGACACTTTTGGGGGGACCAGTGACATTACTACAGTAATCAGTGCTAAAAATATGCACTGTTACTGTAATAATGACACTGGCAGGGAAGGGGTTAACAGGATCAAGGGGTTAAATGTAAGCCTAGGGGAGTGCTTCTAACTGTGGGGGGGGGGGGGGTTGGGCTTGTGAGATGATCACAGAGACATGTGATTCTATATAGAAGGATCACATAGCCTCTGTGATCATCCGAGGGAGAAGGACGGACGGCTGTGTTTACATCAGCCGTCCGTCCTTCTCTGTCAGTGGGGGGAGATCACCGGTGTCAGGCGGCAATCAGAGCAGCCTGACACCCGCACTGTCTTCCCCGCCGAGGATCGGGGGTGGGAGCGCGCCGGCGGCGGCATGCGCTCGCCCCCTAGCTCCTCCCAGGCAGATGACGTTTATTAACGTGATTCTGCCTGAGAGAGCCACTTTGCCGACGTCAATATACAGTGCACCTTTAGGCAAGGGGTTAAACTGAATGGGTTGTTTCACAAGGTGAGGTTTCACATATAACATCTAATCTTATGAGAATATTATTGTTGAAGTGAACGGTCTGATGACAGGGTCTCTTTAAATTCTTCAGCTGTAAGAGATTTCTGAAATTCTTGGTTTTCTTAGGGGAGTAATCAGGACTTTCTATATATGTTGGATTATGAGAATGAATGGGACGGAAATTCTGCCTTTCATTGTAGGAACAAGAACAACACAATCTGGCTTTAGCTGCTAAGACTGTGCGTTCCATGGGCCAGGCCGGCACACAGAGGGCCCTTTGTCAGCGCGTGCTTCTACCGCCGGATTGTGGAGGGTGGGTGGAAGCTTAATCTAGACCTTTCACCTTGTGCAATCAGTGGCGGAGCAGCATTTGTACATGGGAATTACACAGATGACTTGCACTGTTTGTCCTTCAAGGCACGGCTGCTAGGTTGGGAACTATTATGTAAGGCTTGCCATGACGCTATAACATAATACATAGAGAATGTATACAGGTGTAATGTATACAGGTGTTGGCGGCGGGGGTTAAAGAGGTCGGCTCTCTACCTAGGTAGAGTCTACAATGCAGCCAGGTTCCTGAAGCCAGCGATATCATTGTGGGATATGGGGGATGCAAAATGGCCAACATGGGGACAGTTGCGTCCATTTAAAGGGGACCTTTCAGAAACTTAAAGTGATATTAAGTGCCGGTTCACACTAGTGCGGTTTGCGAGATCGCATGTAATTCGGAGCGCACTGCTCCTTCATTATATGCGATCTCATGTGCACCAAACACGCACATGAGGCATTTTTTCAGCCGCATCAGGATCGGATCGCACAGGGGTTCACACTTGTGCGATCCGATTCTGTGCGAACTGTCAGATCGCACTGCGATATGCGATCAAACTGGGGGTGTCGTTAACATTTAATGGACACCCCCTGCGTATCGCATATGGCAGTGTGAACTGCCAGATGTGCGGATGCAATGCGGGATCACGCTGCATATTCGCAGCCTTCCCGCATCGCACAAGTGTGAACCGAGCTTCAAGGCCGATTAAAAAACAAAAATAAATTATTCTTATTTGCTCTGTGCAGTGGTTTTGCACAGAGCAGCACAGATCCTCCCCTTCTCTGGTCTCCTGCCGGTGTTCCTGGCCCCTACCTCCTGTGCTGAGTGCCCCCATAGCAAGCTGTTTGCAATGGGGGCACCCGAGCAGGCTCGCTTCCGAGATGGTGGCTTCATTAGATTACTTTTTCTCAATTTATTCCCTTATTTAACCTGTTAATCCTGCTATTAACCCGCTTCCTATCCTAGGATGACATCCATACTGAGCAGTAGGGTTGCCACCTCATCCCTTTAAAACCGACCACATAAGAATTATTCAGGTTCTGTGGCTGATTAAGGTGGTAATTAAACTGACTTGGTGCCTTATCTGCATTCAATTAGTGTCAGGGTGCCAGGAAACCAGACCACACGACGATGCAAGTAAAATAAAGCAGTTTATTAGAGCAACAACAATAAACGCACAGCAAGAGTGAGGAGCGAAATCAGGAACAGCCGGGGTCAAGTCCAGAGTGGGTAGTCATCCAAGCCGGGATCGTGTCTAGAAGCGGGTAGTCATCCAACCCGGGGTCGAGTCCAGAGGCGGGTAGTCATCCAAGCCGGGATCGTGTCTAGAAGTGGGTAGTCATCCAACCCGGGGTCGAGTCCAGAGGCGGGTAGTCATCCAAGCCGGGATCGTGTCTAGAAGTGGGTAGTCATCCAACCCGGGGTCTAGTCCAGAGGCGGGTAGTCATCCAAGCCGGGATCGTGTCTAGAAGCGGGTAGTCATCTAAGCCGGGGGTCGAGTCCAGAGTGGGTAGTCATCCAAGCCGGGATTGTGTCTAGAAGTGGGTAGTCATCCAACCCGGGGTCTAGTCCAGAGGCGGGGAGTCATCCAAGCCGGGATCGTGTCTAGAAGTGGGTAGTCATCCAACCCGGGTCATCTGCTGATGCGGAGTCAAGAGCCATCAAAAGTTTTCAGCCAAGCCAGGTCGTGCACGGAGGACCATGGAGAACCAGAGACTGCTAGCAGTGATGCACCTTGGAGCACAAACACAAAGGCAAAGAACTGCAAACCAACAGGTGATAGATATATAAAGTCAGATGTGCAACATCATCACTGAGCAACGCTCACGCAGCAGGCAAGTGATGATGCAAACAGAGTTTATAAAAGACAGCAGTCTGCACATGTCCAGGATGGATGCCACCAGGAAGGCAAGGCAAGACCTTGACAATTTGCCTCAGAACCTGTGTAATTCATGTATGTATAGGTTTAAAGGGATGAGGTGGCAACCCTACTGAGCAGCGTTGTCACCCAAGGACAAGGAGTGCGTTAGCATTATATACAGTAAATATTATAATTATTATTCAGAATTTATGTAGCGCCAACAGTTTGCAAAGCGCTTTACATTATAAAGGGAGATAGTACAGTTACAATACAATAAAATACAAGGTGGTTAAGAGGGCCCTGCTAAAAAGAGCTTACAATCTAATAGGGTGAGAACTGACACATTGACAACTCCGGCATCTTTGTTTGGTTGTTCTATTGTAGTTCTATTGTAGTTTTAGGGGACGGGAGAAGGGAATGAGTGGGATACTCCTTTGGCTCGATTATGTACAATTTTGGGACTTTTATAGCAAAAATGCCCGTTAGCGCTGTCTTGACGCCAGCCGAAGCTAGCCAACGCTTACTGCCGCTTTGAGCACACTGTGTCTCTGAAAGCTGTGCTGGAACTCCGACCCAAGTACAGAAGATCCACGACTGTAGAACATTGAACATCTGACACTGCTTGCACTGCAAAGTCACTGACTATTCTCTCCAGCCTTGCCCTGGCTTGAGGAAGCTTGCTGTGTATTCCTGTATGGCTGCAACTCTCAACTGATGCACTCACACTGTGCATTAACTCTTCAGGGCCCAAACTGCAGGCACCCCCTTTAACACTTCAGGGTCCTCAACCTAGGTACCCCCTCTATCACTTCAGGGTCCTCTGACTAGGTACCCCCTTTACAGAGAGCTAGCTGACTCTTGGATCCTAGAACCTTCTCCGGAATGGTCCCCACTGACTCTAGGCAGACCCCCAGGGGCAATCCTCAGTACTCACGACCTGTGTAGGCTTTCCTGGGACTGGACCCCTCTCTCTCTCTCCGCTGGTTCTCAGCACACCGGATCCCCCTCAGCTCAACTCAGCACCCTCTGGATTCTCAGGCAGCACCCGAGACATCCACCTTCCTCAGACAGGAGGAGAGACAGCCGTCCTCTCCCTCCTGGGACTCTGCTTCCTGCCAAAGACCATGAGTCATGCCCTCCCTCAAACTTATACCCACTCCCAGAATCCTTTGTGGCAGAATCTGACTTCTGGGGTACTTACAAACCTGAATGTATCCCTGATTGGGTTTCCTCCACTGCCCTATGAGAAGCCTCTCACAGAGCCAGTGGGGAGACTCCCCCCCCCCAGCAGACACACCTGGAAGCCATGACACCCTACCAAAAGAAATCATGTCCCTGCTGTTAGGCAGACAAGGCCCACTATACATTTACCTAGCACCTACCTGTAGGGTGCTACACATAGAACACATATTTTTTATTTCAATAAAAATAAGTCTTTCTTTGATTAGATGCGTTGAAGATTGTGACGTCACCATCTTGCCTCTCTACCTCATCCAATCAGAGAATGTCTTGCATCCTTTCAGGAAATGCAGAATATTTAAATAACAAAATATACGGAGATAAAACAACTTTAAGCCTTTATCCAATATACAGTTTGGATTTAATGTAATAGCTTTGTGCTTGAGCTGATGTCTAACGTGGTATAGCACTGCTTCTTCATAAAATGCCTCCTAATCCTCTACCGACTGAAACAAAACTTTTGTTATGGGTAGATATTTCCTGCATAAAGTATTTGTGTCATCAGCACAGGCGACTTGGTCGCCTGACAAGTAGCTTCCAATGCTGTGCAATGGAACCGTTCTAATCAGAGCGACTCAAGTCGCTCCGACTTAGAAAAAGGTTCCTGCACTATTTTTTGGCAAAGTCGGAGCGACTTGCATTGACTTCTATTATGAGAAGTAATTTGCAAGCCGCAATGAAGTCGCCCGAAGTCGGGGTGACTTTGAGTCGGATTAGTGTGAACCGACTCTAGCAGTTTGGCATTCCGTTGATCTGTAAGAGCCGGTTCACACTACCACGACCAGAAAGTCGCTCCATGAAGGAGCGACTTTATAGCAGAGACTTGTAAGAGACTTGCAAGAGACTTGCAAGAGACTTGCAAGAGACTTGTAAGAGACTTGCAAGAGACTTGCAAGAGACTTGTAAGAGACCTGTAAGAGACATGTAAGAGACTTGTAAGAGACTCGTAAGAGACTCGCAAGAGACTCGCAAGAGACTCGTAAGAGACTCGCAAGAGACTCGCAAGAGACTCGTAAGAGACTCGCAAGAGACTCGCAAGAGACTTGTAAGAGACTTGCAAGAGACTTGTAAGAGACTTGCATGAGATTTGCAAGAGACTTGTAAGAGACTTGTAGAGACTTAAATGATAGGCCCCTTTGTCTGTGGGAAATGCCTGGCTAATCTTTTTCTTCTTCCTGGAAAGTCTGATCATAGTCGCTTGAAAATAGATAAGGATCTAACTTAGAGGCGACTCCCATTGAAGTCTATGTGCACAAGTCGGATAGAGGTCGCCTTGAAGTAGTACAGGAACCTTTTCTGAAGTTGGAGCGACTTCAGTAGTGCATATTAAGACGGCTCTCATTAATTTACATTGAATTTGTAATGACAAGAGACTTGGGGCGACTTGAGGGCACACAAGTCGCGTCCCAAGTCGGAGTAGTGTGAACCGGGTCTAAAAGAATTGTACACAATTTAAGCTAAAATACTGTAAATATTGGTTTAGATAAATGAATTAATTTAATTTACATGTATTTTCACCAAAGAAGCCCAGAAGGTTCAGATAAAAAGTTGGATCCTGAAATCAATATAAAGCTCTTTGCCGTCCCATACACAACGCCGCACCTGCTGTTGAATGTTGTATAAATGACGTCTTTTATTTGTTAGACAAAATTCTGTGGTGAGAATGAGTCCTCCCCGGGGGATCCCCGGTCCCGTTTCACATGACCTCACACCACAACGCACAGCACCGTGGCCATTTTGATCCTCTTCCCTGAACTATTTTGCACATGGAAAACATTTTATGGTCCGCGGCCGCATTTCTTTGTAGAGACAATGGATGAGGCCAATTTGTTTTCTGTTGGTGGAGTAACAGGATGTGTCTCCCGTATAGGAAGAACACACACCCCAGAAGGGAAAATTTCCTTTTCTGTCCTTATTTATAGACCAGGATAAGAAATCTCAACAATGGTTCCTCAGTATATTTTCAGATTCAGGCTATGACCCCCGGCTTATTAAAAATACATTCTGTCTAGGATATCACTAAATAGATGATATTGTTTTATCTACAACCATTTTGGACTTTTCTTCTGCAGGTTGTGGAGCCAGCAAGTTTTGTGGTCTGGGAGCTTCTAAAATCACTAAATACATAAAAGCTTTTATTCATTTTCTTTTATTAGCTCTTTGGCTAACATGAATTCCAGTGCCAGACATCTTGTGTCTGAGCACAAAACCCTTGATAACCATTAAACCCGTGGCCTTCAACTTTCTTGAACCCTTGACTCAACTGTGGCCTTCAACATCACCAAAGAGCCGCACATATAATTTAATGAATATTCAGTCAGAGACATCAGACACACAGGATATAGTCAAAGATTATGAGCATAAAGCCCCGTACACACATACCGATCGTCGGCCGAACGATCGGCCATCTTTTGTCCAGTGCTGTCCTGTCCGCTGAAAAGTGCCAAAGACTGCACACGAATTTTGTCGGCCAACAACAGCCGACTGCAGAAGTGATGTCAGGTGATGGTTAATTTTCCGTGTCTTTTTTCTTCTCTGAGCATGCCCAGTCTTGCAAATCTGCTGATTGTCGGCCGAATTCTGTACTGACTGGCGAACAATCGGCCGTTCTGGTGTTGGCCAACAAAAATTTTAATGCCTGCATGACAGATTCTGTTCGGCCGAAAATGCGCTGTCGGCTGTCGGAAGCATCATACTAACAAGCCTACAATCGGCCGACAATCGGTACGTGTGTACGGGGCTTAAGGCTACGTTCACATCTTGGCGTTGCTATTACAGGCGTTTTTATGGGCGTTTTTTCAGGCATTTTTATGGGCGTTTTTGCAGGCGTTTTTTGTGCAGGCGTTTTTAGATTGACTAGAGACCAATGGAAAACACCTGTAATCTGCCCAAAAAGAAGCTCATGTACTTTTTTGAGCGTTGTGAACAGGGGCCATTGAAATTAATAGGATTTGTCTTGTTGGGCGTTTTGAGAGCTGATCCTAGAGCAGAAAAACGCCCCCAAAACGCCTACATGTGAACGTAGCCTAATACAGGAGATGGTGAGAGACTGTGGGCATAATACTGGAGACGGTCAGAGACTGCAGACATGATACAAGAGATGGTCAGAGACTGCAGACATGATACAGGAGATGGTCAGAGACTGCAAACATGATACAAGAGATGGTCAGAGACTGCAGACATGATACAAGAGATGGTCAGAGACTGCAGACATGATAAAAGAGATGGTCAGAGACTGCAGACATGATACAGGAGATGGTCAGAGACTGCATACATGATACAGGAGATGGTCAGAGACTGCAGACATGATAAAAGAGATGGTCAGAGACTGCAGGCATGATACAGGAGATGGTCAGAGACTGCATACATGATACAGGAGATGGTCAGAGACTGCAGACATGATAAAAGAGATGGTCAGAGACTGCAGACATGATACAGGAGATGGTCAGAGACTGCATACATGATACAAGAGATGGTCAGAGACTGCAGACATGATACAGGAGATGGTCAGAGACTGCAGACATGATAAAAGAGATGGTCAGAGACTGCATACATGATAAAAGAGATGGTCAGAGACCGCAGACATGATACAAGAGGTGGTCAGAGACTGCAAACATCATACAAGAGATAGTGATAAACTGCAGACATCACACAAGAGATGGTCAGAGATTGTAGATATAATACAAGAGGTAGTCCAAAGACTGCAGACATGGTACAGGAGATGGTCAAAAAGATTGTAGACATGATGCAAGAGATGGTCAGAGATTGTATACATGATACAAGACATGGTCAGAGTTTGTAGACATCATACAAGAGATGGTCCTGAGTCTGCAGACATGATACCAGAGGTGTTCAGGACTAGGAACATGCTGTAGGACACTGTCAGAGACTGTGAATATGCTATAGGAGATGTTGGAGACTGGGGAAATGGTTCAGGAGACAGTTCAAAGCTGGAGACATATTACATGAGACTGCTAGAAATCATTTCTATAACAGGGCAATAAGAATAAGTGTCTGCTGGGGCTCAGAGAAATGCACAGAAAGTGCTGGTTCTTGCTAGCTCAGTGGATTGTCTGGATACTGATATTTAGAGGTAATAACGCCAGGGGTAGTTGGTCCAGGGAATATCTAATTTGTCTCATGGAGGACAGTGAAGGAATTTTTCCCTCACTGGAGTGAATTGGATCATTCTTTGCTGTTTTTTTTTTTTTTGCCTTCCTCTGGATCAACTGTGGGTATAGGATTGTGTATATAGAGGTTTTCTGTTTGTGTGTTTTTTGATTGGTTGAATTAGATGGACTAATGTCTTTTTTCAATCTAACTATGTAACTGTGTAAAGAGCCACACGTTGGGCTCCAGGGCATAGAAAACTTACCTTTTCAGCCATGTGATTGCCACTCCAGCCAAGTTCTAGTGCTAAAAAATCAACAAAATGAACATTTCTTTATAGCTCTCTATAGCAGTGTACTTATATTTAAAGTATATGTAAGCTCTCACCTTCTAAAATAGCCCATTCTGGTTAAAATAGAAATAAAAGGTGAAACATTTGTGTATAGACATAAAAAAAAAATATATAGGCACCCTTTTTCTCTTTTTTTAAGCCCCAGTTCACACTATAACTTGCATGTGAATCGAACAGGAACCACACTGGATTCCTGTGCAATTCAGTGTGGTCTGATTTGAACCCATTAATTTTAAATGGGCTGAAATCGCATTGTACCAAAGAAGTGCAAGTACGTTTTTGAAGCTGCACTGCACCCGAATCGCATGATCGCTTTTTACAATGCAATTGGGTGTGGGCAAAATGCACTGCATTTGCAATGCTAGAGGGACGTCGTTAACTTTATATTAACACCTGCCTCAGATGGCAAACACAGTGCATTTTCAGTACAGTGCGAGGAACGCACGCGGATATTTGCGTTTCCCGCACTGCATACGTGTGAACCTAGGCTAAGAGCTGGGGAGGAGAAACAGCATTGCACTGGTCTTTTCAGTGAAAGGCTGTGCAGGGAGGGAGGGGGCGTGTCAGCACAAGTTTAATCATTGGAGGGGATCATATAAAAGTGGGGAAAACACTGCGCTATCTATCAAATATATGACTCATTCATATAGGGAAACCCTATGAATAAGTCATATATGACGAAACACGTCAGGGTGGCATGTTCCTGCCTGTAATCACTCTGCTTACTATAAGCTGATTACCTGCGGATGTCTGTGAGTGTTTTTACCACTTTTAATAAATCCTATTGAAGCGTTTTATACTATGTGTGTGCACTCTGGCTTGTTTTTACATATCGATGTGCTGCCGGGAGACAAAGCCATCATAATCCAGAAGTATACGGATACAGCTTGACTGACTATCCCTCACGATTGGACCACTTTCTCCTAGGAGGATCATATGACCTGTTTGACACACTTACTATAAGGTATCTGGGTCCATTTTTTCTGGTGAGCGCATATACCTTCTATATTGGTGTTGGGTTCTTTCTAACCGGCCATCACTGGATTTTGAACACCTTAGGGTCCGTTCACATGGTCTGCATCCGCCGACGGAGCCGTTCTGCTCAGCGGGGGATTGATCCGCCGATCCCCGCTGAGCAGGCGGATGACAGCTCCATTTCCGCTCTGTGTGCAAAGACGGAGCTGTCAGATCCCCGCTGTCCTCTATGGGGGAATCAGATGAGAACGGACCGCCTGTCCATTCTTATCAGATCCCAACCGATCCGATCTGCTGGACGGATGGAAAATAGGGTTTCCATCCATCCAGATTTCACGGATAGGATTGGAAGCAGATAGCAGCGGGTGTCAGCAGAGATGTCTCCGCTGACATCCGCTACCCCATAGGGATGCATGGAGCATCCGATCAGGTCCACCTGAAAAACTGACAGGCGGATCGGATTGTTCATGTGAAAGGACCCTAAGTCTCACATTTGGTTTTCCAGTTTTCTTCATATTATCAAACGAACTATGGACTCACTCAGGCCCTGTTCACACCTGAGCGTTTTTCAGCTCGTAAAACGCTCATCTCTGAAGTCTCAAAACGCCCAAAAAGCAAAATCCAATTCATTTCAATGGCCCCTGTTCACATATGAGCTCGAGCTCAAAAAAGTACGAGAGCTTCTTTTTTGGCAAATTAGAAGCGTTTTTGTTAGATGTCAATGCCTGCCTCCAAACACCTGCAAAAACCGCCTGAAAAACGCCTAAAAACGATACGCTCAAGTGTGAATGGAGCCTCATGGTTTGAGTGATGCACTTTTTATGTTATTGATTTTTACATTTATATGTTTAATCTGTTCAATAATTGAGCGCTGCACTTTTTTCTCTATGTAATTATTGGGGGAGAGCAGGCTGAGTTCCCAGCACAGCCAGAAAACTGACCACACTGTCCTCTCGTGCTTAGTGTGGTCAGTTTTTAATAGGAAAGCAGAGCAGGCAGGAACACCAGGAATTTCACACAAAGGAAGCAATACAAAGAGAAGAGTAGACTTTCTCATACAAGTACGTGGTGCAGCAGGCACACATCAGGAATATGACACATTGGGTTTACATATAAAGTGATCATTTTTTTAAACTTTTATTATTACTTCAAAAGCAGAATGTTGAGCCAGAGTCCCCATTTTAGTCCGGCTGTGAGAGATCCGAAGTCTCTGGATGTGACATTTCAGTCTGATTAGTTGTGGACTAGACTTGATCATTCCAGATAAAGGATCTAGTATTTGTGCAAGGCTGCTTTGTGTAATATAAACAGCTTTGCTACAATCCCAGCATTAGATAAGACAGCCTTGCTGCCCCATTGAGCAATCCTTTCACTGTCAGCTCTTGGCCCGTGCCGCCTGTTTTCTTTTCTCTTCAAACAGAAATGTTTCCCTCATCTGTGGGAACTTTTGTTCTATGGCAGTTTGCATCGGGTTTTATCTGATTGCTTTACTACAGCTATTATTATTTTATTATTATTTTTAGAATTTTTAATTTTGTGATTTTTCTATTTATTTTTATTCAGAAATATAACTAATAACAAATTACTAGATATCGGGGGCCACACATAAAATTCAGTATATGTAATGCTACAAAAGACTGTCAGAGACTGCAGAGATGCCACAAGGGATAATAGAAGATATAGGGCAGGGGTACTCAAATATAAAATTGAAAGGTCCACTTACCAATTTTCTATTCAGTCCGAGGTCCGGAAAAGTGACCGTCAAATTCCAAATACAGAACGCCAACAACAAAAAAAAGGCATTCCCCAAAACTTTTGAACTATACACAAAAAAATGTGGTAGACCTTTAGTGTGAAAGGTGACACCTTTGTTAGACAGGGAGCAGTGCCATACCAAGCTGACCAAGATTTCCCATTGAGGCCAGTGTTAAAGCGGAGTTCCGGGCACAAAAACGACCTTTTTTTTTGTGCCCATCCGCTTGGTCTCCTTCACCTGAAAAGGAATTGGATAGTTAGGCATTTTTTTTTTCACTCACCTTGTATTTGTAGATTGAAAATACTCACCTCAGTGAACTTCCTCCCTCTGAGCCGCGTCTCCGCCGTCACTTCCTGTCTTGCGATGATTCCTGGGAGCTGAACGTCATCGCTCCCAGGAATCAATGCGACGGTGCCTGCCCCGCTCGTCACTTCCGGGGCGACGCCGCATTCCCCCGCTAAACAGCTTCTGGGCATGCCCAGAAGCTGTGGAGGAATGCGGCGCCGCACCGGAAGTGGCGAGAGGGGCCGGTGCAGGCGCATTCTGGGAGAAGAAGACGCGGAAGAAGACACTGAAGAGGATCGCGCCGGCTTCAGCTGCCCACTACAGAGATGGCAACGCTGTGGAAGAAATTTTATAATTGAGTATTTCTTCTAAAAGGTAAGTGCGAACCGGGACAGTTCAGAGGCTAGCCATTGTGGAATGTACTGGCCCTGACTGTCCCGGGGGTATGTTTGTTGAAAAATGGTTTCTGTGCCCGGAATTCCTCTTTAAAAACCGGGAGTAGTGCCATACCAAGCTGACCAAGATTTCACATTGAGGCCAGTGTTAAAAACCGGGAGTAGTGATATACCAAGCTGATCAAGATTTCTCATTGAGGCTAATGTTAAAAATCTGGAGTACTGCCATACCAAGCTGTCCATAGTAGCGAACGTATGTAAATGCCTCTGTACTGCACCTCTTCCCAGCTGCTACAACCTCTGCAACACACACACCTCTCCTCTGCCCTCATCTTCCCCAAAGGTCCCTCATCTTCCACATGATTATCTTTCTAAAATACCTTTCTGTTGCTGGCTGCCTCTTCCTTCTCCTTCTTTCCTATGCACGTGTTGCTTGATACAGGGGGCGGGTCTGGGTAGCAGTCACGCCCATTCCCGACATCACAGCTTGAATTTGACAGGTGCAGTCTCTCATTGTGGCTGCACAGTGCCCTGAGTAGATGTCTCTTCATCGCTTGCCACCAAAGCCCGGCTTCCCTCAGTTCCATGTGTCCACAGACTACTACGGGGGGACTACAACTCCCGGAATGCAGCGCGGCGGGGGTGCTTAGGCGCGAGGAGGAATAAGTTCCTCCTCCGCTGTGAATGCTGGGCGGGGGGCATGTGACGTCACTGGTTGCTAGTTGCCGGGCGGCCGGTGATCTAGCAACCAGTGATAAAAGGAATAGGCAGCGTCAGCACAGACCGCCGCGGTCCAGATCTAGGCGTGTCTTTGTCTGGACGCGCCCCGGAGTCCGCCTATTGAAGACCCGGATATAGGGCATTCTCCTGATCTGTTAGAGCAGGGTTTCTCAACCAGGGTTCCTCCTGAGGTTTCTAGGGGTTCCTTGAGCAATTTCTAGTTTTTTTGAAAAGGTGATGGCTGCGCTGGACTGACCTGCTCGATAGAGGGTCTGTGGGTGGGTGGTAGGTGAGAGAGGGCCACTTGGGGAAATTACCTCCCAATCAATCTGGCCCGACTGGATGAAAAAAGGCAGTGGACCCTTGTTAAGGGGTCTGGGCTGCTACCTTAAGATACGGCCTAGTGGTCGTTTCCATAGTTTCTAATGGTAGTCAATTAAAGGAGCGCCCAAAATCAGTAATTAGAATCCCACTTGGACCTTATGGGTTATGCTGTTGGTTGCAGATATGAATAGCAACATTTATGCCCTGAAAAAGGGGGGGTCTCTGTTCCCCCGAAATGCGCTGGCTTAAACATGTTCTGCTACCAATAAAACAACGATCTTTTGATCCAAGTGGGATTCTTATTGCTGATTTTGGGCGCTCCTTTAACCGACTACCACTAGAAAATTGAGCAATTTCTGTCTCTCAGCTAAGTTCCCAATGACACCATTGTTCCTTTTAGCTATCTGTAAGGGGGTAATTCTTCCCAATGATGACAAGAGTAAGGAGCGTTCTTCCCACTGACTGTCACACTAATGTGTCATGAGTTGTAGATTTTTACATTTTTAGCAGGGTTCCCCCGAAACCAGAAATTTATTTCAAGGGTTCCCCTGTGTTAAAAAGGTTGAGAAAGGCTGGTTTGGAGATTGAATACATGCTACAAGAGACAGTTAGGCCCCTTTCACACTTGTCCGACTTTTCCTGCGACTTGGGATTGGAAAGTCACATGACAAGTCGTACTCCATGATTTCCAATGAGTGCCGCTCATATCTGTACGACTTCAAGTTGCAACGACTTCAAAGTAGTCCCTGCACTACTTTGGGCCTATTTTAATGCGTTTTGAGGTCCATAGACATAGGCATTGCTTCGAGTCCAGTCAAAATCGCGGCAAAATTATTTGCTGTAAAATCGTGTGACTTTTAGGTCGCATAGGTGTGAAAGGGGCCTTAGAGACTGTCATTTAGCTGTTAATACTGGCACCATTGCAAACTGATTTTTCCTAATATCTCCGGAATGCAGAACAGTCTACTGAGGATCACTTCTGAGTCTATTTAACAGATGTTTTACTGAACGCATTTGAAGAATAAAATCTATCTGATTAGGAATCTGTGACCCGGTATTCTCACTTCCATATTCATAAGTAGTTCTCTTCTCTATCAGGGTTCGGATATGATTCATGTACTCCTGAACATTTGCACAGGAATCAACCATCCATCCAACTAGATGGAAACAAGGAATTCCAGTACTCCTCATCCCCACTAAGACTGAGACTGAGTTCTAAAATTAGAGACAGCTAAGCATCTAATATTCCAAGAAACATGTCAGCGATGGCAGCCTCTCTTTACCTTTAAAGCGGAGTTCCACCCTGGGAAAGCTTTTTTTAATAAAAATACCCCCGGGACAGTCAGGGTTAGTACATTCCACAATGGCTAGCCTCTGATCTGTCCTGGGTTGCACATACCTTTTAGAAGAAATACTTACCTTGAAAAAGTATTGTCCAGCGCTGCCATCTCAGGTGTGGGCAGCTTGAAGCCAGCGCGATCCTCTTCTGTGTCCTCTTCCGTCTTCTTCGGTCCCACGATGCACTGCACTGGCCCCGCTGTCACTTCCGGTGCCGCAGCGTCATTTCTCCACAGCTTCTGGGCATGCCCAGAAGCTGTTTAGCAAGGTATGACGGCGCCTGCACCGGAACTGACGTCGGGGCCGGTGCAGGCGCATTGATTCCTGGGAGCGATGACGTTCAGCTCCCAGGAATCATTGCAAGCCAGGAAGTGACGAATCGCCGTGGCCGCAGAGGAAGGAAGAGGAAGTAAGGTGAGTATATTTTCTTCTAAACCAGGTAAGTAAAAAAAAAAAAATGCGATTATCCATTTGTTTTTCAGGTGACCCCGGGCATGAAGATGGAGGTAAGTTTAATTTTAGGGTGGAACTCAGCTTTAAGTAGGGAATGCAGAGAATGAGCATGGAAGAACAGAACTAGAAGCATACTTGTATCAGGACAGTTTCATAACTTCCTCAGCTTTCGGCTCCAAAACACACAACTTGGTTTGCACCTAATTGAACATATTAGCTGGATAAACAGCACGCTCCTCTGGGATTAGACAGAATCATCTCTGCTAAGATCCTGTCCTCAGGATACCGCAAGTGCTTGTGCAATGAATACAGCAATGGAGATTGGGATGGTCACAAATCAAACATGAGATATGTGATATTGTCAGGCGCGACCATAAAATCCTCTACTTTGTAAATGCAGCTTTTGTGTTTTGGCTCTTTCAGTATTGTATCCAATGAAGAACGCCTGCCATGTGCTTGATGCCAGTATCTGATTGTGGAGCCGCCTGTGGGCTGTAGCCCCATAGCAAGCAAACACAAGTGGAGCGATAACCCAAAGCAACCGATTTAGATGTCTTTTGTCATTTTATCATTTTCTTTTTGCTGGCATGTTTATAAATTACCCCTCAGAGTTTAGAGCGAATAAGCCAGCTTTTCTAAAAGTTTTTACCCCGAAGGAACCCCTGAAACTATTTTCAGGTCCCAAGGAACCCTTACTAAAATTACTTCATTGAGGGTCTATGGTAGGCATGACCAACCTGCGGCCCGGGGGCCACATGCGGCCCGGAACCCCAGGCAATGCGGCCCACTGCCCCCTGACAATTTTTTTTTTGCTGGGGAGGAAGGAAGTCAGGTTGGGGGCACGGCCACAGCGGCTTCCAACTAACAGTAGGCAGAGGCTGCCTCGGAGGGGAGGAGGGGGGGGGGCGGATGTGTGAGCATGTGCAGTGTTTCTGACTCCTACCACTATGACCACTTTAAATCACTGGTGGTTAGAGTGTTCCTTTAATATCGCTCAGTAAAAGTTGTTCCTCACTAATCCCCCTCCTAGCACTGGCTATAATGTTATCTCTGCTCAGGAGTTTATTTGTAACTTTGTTTCTCTCCCTCTGTCTCTCTGATCACTGAGCTCCAACTACCCAGCCTGTATATTTTTCTCATCTCATCTTCATTTTTATTTATTAACGTGGGTTTTTTTTTTTTTTAGATTTAGCAGGAATTATGCGAGTTATGTTATATTTGTGTCTTATAATAGTGATTTTGTTGTAATTTAAGCTAAATATATCTTTAATATTTTCTTGGGGGGGCCCTGCCAGGTAGTCTGTATGGGACCCCGCGATTTCTAACAGCAGCCCTGCTCATGTGACTTGTGGCCTGGGCACCCAGGTTTGTATAGGGGAAGACATGGGAGTTTCACATGTTGCACCATACCTTTGTACTGAGCATCTCTCAGGGCTCCATCGTGTCAACATGGACCATAGTAGAAAGCAGGTCCAGCACTCTGCCTGCCATAAAGTGAACAACAATATACTCACTGATAGAAGGGGAAATATTCTGTTTTGCTCCTTTAGGATGTCCCATGTTAGCAAGCCATGTTGTGTCATGCAGCGTGTCACCCGAGGCATTGAATCTTCCTGCGTCAGCGTCTCCCAGTAACGTGACATCTCCTGTTCTTGTAAAACTTTATACAGATCGCCCTCACAGGTCATGGGAAGGTAGCGTGTGCGAACACATACCTGCTGAGCTGGGGAAAAAATTGACTTTGCTTCATATTAAATGTAATGTAGCAGTAATGCTCAGGAAAACTACAGCACTCCTATGTGTCCGGGGCCGCCGTCTGCTTTACTGAGGTTGTCAGATGTTGCTGGAGAACGTCTCGTCTCAGAACATACAGAATTATTATACAGGACAGAAATATTGTACATTCACCAATAGGACAGGGATATGGTACATTCACCAACAAGACAGGAAAATGGCACATTCACCAACAGGACAGGGATATGGTACATTCACTAACAAGACAGGGATATGGCACATTTACCAACAGGACAGGGATATGGTATATTTACCAACAGCCGGGCAGGAATACGGTACATTCACTAACAGGACAGGAATATAGTGCATGGTCATATACATGATAAAATTATGGTATATTTATTTACTAGAAACAATAATTGGAACATTGACTTCAAGACTACATATAAGAAGTACATTCACATACAGGATAGAATTATGTTGCATTTCTATTTAGGACAGAACTTTGTTAGATTCACATACAGAACAGAATTACGGTACATTCACATACAGGATAGAATTACGGTACATTCACATACAGGATAGAATGATGGTACATTCACATACAGGATAGAATTACGGTACATTCACATACAGGATAGAATGATGGTACATTCACATACAGGATAGAATGATGATACATTCACATACAGGATAGAATGGTGATACATTCACATACAAGATAGAATGACGGTACATTCACATACAGGATAGAATGATGGTTCATTCACATACAGGATAGAATGATGGTACATTCACATACAGGATAGAATGATGATACATTCACATACAGGATAATGATGGTACATTCACATACAGAATAATGATGGTACATTCACATACAGAATAGAATGACGGTACATTCACATACAGGATAGAATACCCTGTTGATGTTCAATGTACAGATTATTTGTGAAAATTATTTGTCTCTTTTCTATGGAGAACAATCTCTGTATTATATTTAATGGCCCTGAAATAATTGGGGAGGTTGGCAGTGAATAAGTCAGGGTGGTTCTGGCCCGCTCTCTCACTAAGGGAATTGTCTTGCTGGCTGATGTTACATAATCTGATCTCCAGGTATAGGAATGACTAATAAACCCGTTTTATGGCTCCATTTACTTTTTTCTGTAAGTGGTGTCACTGTACACCAACCTGTGTGACTTGTATAATGACACCTGTTATTATCAGTCCTATGAATCAGCACAGGACATGTCAGCATTACCAAATCACATCATTGGTCTGAGCTATAAAAAAAAGATGCCATTGTTGTCATGGGTAAAATAAACCTTGCCACTCCTAAGCTCCCATATGTGAATAGGCAGAAGATGCCATGGACTCCTAGCACCATTGTGAGGTTTTCACATCACTAGAGACTGCAGAGTTGATATAATTTCTAAAGCCCCGTACACACGTACCGATTGTCGGCCGTAAATATTCGGCCGACGACCGATCGGCCGATTGTAGGCTTGTTAGTATGATGCTTCCGACAGCCGACAGCGCATTTTCGGCCGAACAGAATCTGTCGTGCAGGCATTAAAATTTTTGTTGGCCAACACCAGAACGGCCGATTGTTCGCCAGTCAGTACAGATTTCGGCCGACAGACAGCAGATTAGCAAGACTGGGCATGCTCAGAAAAGAAAAAACACAGGGAAAGTTAACATCACATGACATCACTTCTGCAGTCGGCTGTTGTTGGCCGACAAAATTCATGTGCAGTTTTCAACAGACACGACAGCCCTGGACAAAAGACGGCCGATCGTTCGGCCGACAATCGGTACGTGTGTACGGGGCTTTAGTCAGACATGCCTTGTCTGGTAGACTTGTGGTGAGATCTGAAACATTCTACAATTTCTAACACTTCAATGATTCAAATTTCCAGTTAAAGTTCATTTTTTAAGAAGAACTCCAAGCCAATGAAAATGCAGGATATTATTTTAACCCCTTCACAACCGCCCAGTGCATATGTGAGGAGGCAGAAGGGCGGGCTTTATCTCTGCACATATGTATTGCTGGGCGGCCAACGTTTATGGTCTTTTGGTTGCTCCTAGCCCAAAGACCGAGCTATGGAAGAAAACTCTCAGCCTGAGCTAAAGACCGGCTTCTGATCATTTGACCATGGTCACATGATCGCTGATTCTTTACTGACCCCCAGGCCTTAGGAAGGGGTTAAATGGGACACTGAGTGCAATAAGTAAATTTAACCAATTAACTCTTTAAAGGGCTTGTTTATTAGGTATCACCCTCTGAAAAGTGATCTGCGGTGGATCGCTTTTGAGAGGGCATTATGTTGGTGCCTCCCTGCCTGTTTTAACCCCTAAATGCATGCATTGCACATGGCTGTGGAGTAGTTGGCAGTGCAGCCCCAGTCACTTGAATGGGTCACATTCTGCAGGTGGAACTGACTGTTGAACCCAATAGCAGGGATACGTTTTTTCGTGGCGTGTTTATTAACCCCCATACAGCTGCATTCGTAGCTTAGTGGGAGTGGTTGGAGGGGGCAATAAAAATGCAGCTGAATCATGTGTTTTTACTGCCCCACCAACCGGGAGTGTAAAGCCTCATTTGGTTTCTTTTCATTGAGAGAGCGGATAATATAAAGTCCAGGACCTGACACCCTCAACCCACTCTCTCTACTGCATCATACTGACTGGTAGAGCAGAGTGTGCTCAGAAATAAATCTGACCGGCAGATATCTCAGCAATCCTATCAATACATCACATTTTCCTTTGGTTGCCCAAACTCAGGGCATGCCGCCAGTTCAATCATTCTGCATGCTGTTCAGCACAGTGCTAGGATGGGAGGGACCAGAACATATTGACACTGCAAAAAAGCGGACCTAACATCAGATATAGATTTCATGTTAGTGCATGTTTGCCAAGCAATGTATATGTGTTACACTTCCCAGTATTTAACACCTTTCACAGAGATGACAATACTGTCCCTGGCAATGCCTTCATCTGATTTTCTCTCCATATTTATTCAGGCACCCCCCTCCATCTAAATCCTGGAGTCTGTGTATTTATTGGGTTTGTGTACAAATTTCAGCAGCCCATAGATCAAGGGTGTCAAACTCAATTTCATCGTGGGCCGCATCAGCAGTATGCTCGCTCTCAAAGTCCAGTTGGATCTGGGGTGCGCTACCTACATAATGCAGGGTTTAGGGGTGCAACATGTACAGAGTGCAGAGTTCAGGAGCGCGTTACGTAAAGAGTTCAAAGGTGCTTTGTGTACAGAGTGAAAGGTTCAGGGGTACGCTATGTACAGAGTGCAGAGTTCAGGGGTGTGCGGTGAACAGAGTGCAGAGTTCAGGGGTGCACTGTGAACAGAATGCAGGGTTTAGGGGTGCGGTGGGAACAGAGTGCAGAGCTCAGGGGTGCACTGTGAACAGAATGCAGGGTTCAGGAGTGCGCTGTGAACAGAGTGCAGAGTTCAGGAGTGCGCTGTGAACTGAGTGCAGAGTTCAGAGGTGCGCTACGTACAGAGTGCAGTGTTCAGGGGAGCAGTAGGTACAGAGTGAAGAGTTTAGAAGTGTGCTGTGAATAGAGTGCAGGGTTATGCAACAAACAGAGTGCATTATTCAGGGGTGCGCTGTGAACAGAGTGCAGGGTTTAGGGGTGTGCTGTGAACATAGTGCAGAGTTCAGGGGTGCACTGTAAACAGAGTGCAGAGTTCAGAGGTGCGCTACATACAGAGTGCAGAGTTCAGGGGTGTGCTATGTACAGAGTGCAGAGTTCAGGGGTGCACTACGTACAGAATGCAGAGTTTAGGGGTGCGCTGTGAATGGAGTGCAGGGTTTTGTAACGGACAGAGTGCAGAGTTCAGGGGTGCGCTACGTACAGAGTGCAGAATTCAGGGGTGCACTGTGAACAGATCTCAGGGTTACGAGTGCGCTACATACAGGCTGCAGAGTTCAGGAGTGCACTGTGAACAGAGTGCAGGGTTACGCGTAAGCTACGTACAGAGTTCAGGGGGTGCACAGTGAACAGAGTGCAGGGTTACGAGTAAGCTACATACAGAGTGCAGCGTTCAGGAGCTCACTGTGAACAGAGTGTAGGGTTACAGGTGCGCTACGTACAGACCAGAGGCGGAGCCAGAGGGCTAGCTGGGGTGGCAATTGCCACCCCAGACGAAGTCCTTGCCACCCCTGTTGCCACCCCGCTGAAAACATTACCCTCATAGGTATGGCTGAACGATAGAGCGTGGGCGATAGTCACATCGCCGAACGTACGATACTCAGTGGCTATAGAAGGTAGCAGAACAGAGCCCGACATCCATCCCACATGCTCCGTCTGCCTGCAGCTAGTTCTCCTGACTGAGCGGTGAGCAGCGGTGCCGTGAGCAGCTGCACAGCTAACCAATCACGCGTGCCTACACACCTGATTGGTTCGCTGTGCCGCTACTCACGACATGATTGGTTTGCTGTGCCGCGCTCACCGCTCGGTCAAGAGAACTAGCTGCGGGGCAGACTGAACATGTGGGATGGATGTAAGGCTGTGTTCTTCTACCTTAGGTAAGTCTCTCTGCATTGAAGGGGACACAGCATGCTGGTCACTACATTTATGGGGGTGTACGCTGGTCACTACATTGATGGGGGGCATGCGGGTCACTACATTGATGGGAGGTACGCTGGTCACTACATTGATGGGGGGCACGCTGGTCACTACATTGATGGGGGGTACGCTGGTCACTACATTGATGGGGGGTACGCTGGTCACTACATTGATGGGGGGCATGCTGGTCACTACTACATTGATGGGGGGGTACGCTGTTCACTACATTTATGGGGGGCATGCTGGTCACTACATTTATGGGGGGCATGCTGGTCACTACATTGATGGGTGGCATGCTGGTCACTACATTGATGGGTGGCATGCTGGTCACTACAAAAGGTAGGTAAGAGACTACTACTGTAGTACTGTCTGACTACTAGTGACTGACTGAGTAGTGAGAAGTCTGTAAAGGAAAGGGGATCTATCTTATGGGGAACCTGCCCTTGCCCAATGCCTGGCCTGCTGACTGTAAGGGGGGATCTATATAAGGGACCTCACCTCACTCTGGCCTGCTGTAAGGGGGATCTGTATGGGGGTCCTCACCTCACCCTGGTCCCCCATATAGATCCCCCTTACAGCAGGCCAGGGTGAGGTGAGGTCCCCCATATTGATCCCCTTTACAGCAGGCCAGGGTGAGGTGAGGTCCCCCATATAGATCCCCCTTTCAGCAGGCCAGGGTGAGGTGAGGACCCCCATATAGATCCCCCCTTACAGCAGGCCAGGGTGAGGTGAGGTCCCATATAGATCCCCCCTTACAGCAGGCCAGGGTGAGGCGAGGTCCCCCATAGAGATCCCCCCTTACAGTAGACCAGGGTGAGGTGAGGTCCTGTCCCCCATATAGATCCCCCCTTACAGCAGGCCAGGGTGAGGCGAGGTCCCCCATAGAGATCCCCCCTTACAGTAGACCAGGGTGAGGTGAGGTTCCGTCCCCCATATAGATCTCCCCCCTTACAGCAGGCCAGGGTGAGGCGAGGTCCCCCATAGAGATCCCCCCTTACAGTAGACCAGGGTGAGGTGAGGTCCTGTCCCCCATATAGATCCCCCCTTACAGCAGGCCAGGGTGAGGTGAGGTTCCGTCCCCCATATAGATCTCCCCCCTTACAGCAGGCCAGGGTGAGGCGAGGTCCCCCATAGAGATCCCCCCTTACAGTAGACCAGGGTGAGGTCCTGTCCCCCATATAGATCTCCCCCCGTACAGTAGGCCAGGGTGAGGTGAGGTCCCCGGACCTCACCTCACCCTGGCCTGCTGTAAGGGGGGATCTATATGGGTGACAGGACCTCACCCTGGAATGCTGTAAGGGGGATCTATAGGGATCTATATGGGGGACGAGACCTGACCTTACCCTGGCCTACTGTACAGGGGGAGGTCTATATGGGGGACGTGTTGCTGCTACACTTTTCATTGGTTAAGCTGACACACAGCTCCTTCGTGCTCCAAACGGTTCCAAAACAAAACATAATGCGGCAGCACACACAGGAAACTTATTTTTAGTGTAATTGAACACTTTGTATATTGACCCCCCAAAATAATACCTTGCCACCCTTTTGCCACCCCTGTTTTAAAAGTCTAGCTCCGCCACTGGTACAGACTGCAGAGTTCAGGGGTGCACTGTGAACAGAGTGCAGGGTTACGAGTAAGCTACATACAGAGTGCAGAGTTCAGGGGGTGCACAGTGAACAGAGTGCAGGGTTATGAGTAAGCTACGTACAGAGTGCAGAGTTCAGGGGTGCGCTGTGAACAGAGTGCAGGGTTACGAGTAGGCATGTGACGATATCAGATTTCCATGCTGCGATTAATTGATTAGGGTTTTGTCACGGTATACGGTATTATCACGGTATTCAATTATTAAACTTAAATTATTAAATTTCTACCTCACTTCAATTTCATTGCTGAATTTAGGGACTTTGGTTCACTTTTGCACATAATTATATAGTCAGTCAGTACAGACTCTGTGAACCAGGCCTAAAATAAGCCATCAAGCAGTGTCTGGCCTACCTGGTGATGACTGGTCCTGGCGCTCTGATCCAATGGCCTGGTCATTAGGGGCTAAATCCTTGCGGCCCAGAAGTGGTTAAACCTGCAGGAGGAGCGGTGTTTTTATTTGTAAATTACTTTTCACATGCTTTAGGCCTAGTTCACATGTATGCGGGTTGGCGGCCCACATTTGCACAGGCATAGCAGCCCATTGATTTGAATGGGCAGCTATGCCCTCATTTTACGCAGAAAAAAGGTGCATGCAGCATTTTAAAAAAATGCAGTGGCCTTTAAATACATCCTACTTCTGCACCATGCGACTTACCTGCAGTTCCTGCTCTGGCAAGCTTTCTGCGTTTTTAAATACATGGGCCCAGCATTTAAAAACACAGTTTGCGTGTGCAGGAACTGCAAGTAAGTCGCATGGTGCAAAAGCAGGATGGGGTTCATGGCCACTGCATTTTTTAGAATTCTGCATGCGGCTTTTTTCAGCGGAAAACGCAGGCATAGCAGCCCAAGCCCATTCAAATCAATGGGCTGCTATCCCTATCCCTGTGCAAATATGGGCCGCCAACCCACATACATGTGAACCGCTAACCTGCATACATGTGAACCAGGCCTTATGCAACAGTAAAGTAATTTACAAATAAAAAAACACAGCTCCTCCTGCAGGTTTAACCACTTCTGGGCCGCAAGGATTTGCCCCCTTAATGACCAGACAATCGGATCGGAGCGCCAGGACCAGTCATCACCAGGTAGGCCAGACACTGCTTGATGGCTACATAATAATGTAGTGTGGGCTGCTATGCCTGTGCATCTATATATATATATATATATGCTGCTATGCCGTGTATGTATTTCTATCTATCTATCTATCTATCTATCCATCTCTATCTATCTATATCTCCATCTCTATCTCCATCTATATCTCCATCTCTATCTCCATCTCTATCTCTATCTCCATCTATATCTCCATCTTTATCTCCATCTATATCTCCATCTCTATCTCCATCTCTATCTCCATCTATATCTCCATCTCCATCTCCATCTATATCTCCATCTCTATCTCCATCTATATCTCCATCTCTATCTCCATCTCTATCTCCATCTCTATCTCCATCTCTATCTCCATCTATATCTCCATCTATATCTCCATCTATATCTCCATCTCTATCTCCATCTCTATCTCCATCTATATCTCCATCTATATCTCCATCTATATCTCCATCTCCATCTCTATCTCCATCTATATCTCCATCTCTATCTCCATCTCTATCTCCATCTATATCTCCATCTATATCTCCATCTCTATCTCCATCTCTATCTCCATCTCTATCTCCATCTATATCTCCATCTCTATCTCCATCTCCATCTCTATCTCCATCTCTATCTCCATCTCTATCTCCATCTCTATCTCCATCTCTATCTCCATCTCTATCTCCATCTCCATCTCTATCTCCATCTCTATCTCCATCTATATCTCCATCTCCATCTCCATCTATATCTCCATCTCTATCTCCATCTCTATCTCCATCTATATCTCCATCTCTATCTCCATCTCTATCTCCATCTATATCTCCATCTCCATCTATATCTCCATCTCTATCTCCATCTCTATCTCCATCTATATCTCCATCTCCATCTCTATCTCCATCTATATCTCCATCTCTATCTCCATCTATATCTCCATCTCCATCTATATCTCCATCTCTATCTACATCTATATCTCCATCTATATCTCCATCTCCATCTCTATCTCCATCTAGCTGTCTCTCCATTTAGCTGTCTCAACATCTAGCTGTCTAGTGACAGTGTATGGTAAAAAAAACTTGCAGACATTTGCTTGTAGAAGGCACTGTGTCTCTCTGAGCCCGGGAAGGAAGCATGTGGGTGTGTGCTGAGTGGGAGCCGTCTGATTGGTTACAGGGAGGAGCTAAGTCTCTCACTCTAGGATCATATTACCAGAGCTGTTTTCTATTGAGTGAGTGAACTGCTGAGTGAGGAATGAGTCATCCAAATATCAATTCACAAGTCAGACTGAGAAGCAGAGAAACTCGGTATTTTAAAAATGCCACAATAACAATACCGTGGGTAAGCAATACCGCAATATATCGAATTACCGAAAACCGGCATATGTCTAGTTACGAGTAAGTTACGTACAGAGTGCAGAGTTCAGGGGTGCGCTGTGAACAGAGCTCAGGGTTACGGGTGCGCTACGTACAGACTGCAGAGTTCAGGGGTGCACTGTGAACAGAGTGCATGGTTACGAGTAAGCTACGTACAGAGTGCAGAATTCAGGGGTGCACAGTGAACAGAGTGCAGGGTTACTAGTAAGCTACGTACAGACTACAGAGTTCAGGGGTGCACTGTGAACAGAGTGCAGGGTTACTAGTAAGCTACGTACAGAGTGCAGAGTTCAGGGGTGCACTGTGAACAGAGTGTAGGGTTACGGGTGCGCTACGTACAGAGTGCAGAGTTCAGGAGTGCACTGTAAACAGAGTGCAGGGTTACGGGTGCGCTACGTACAGACTGCAGAGTTCAGGGGTGCACTGTGAACAGAGTGTAGGGTTACGGGTGCGCTATGTACAGAGTACAGAGTAAAGGGGTGCACTGTGAACAGAGTGTAGGGTTATGGGTGCGCTATGTACAGAGTGCAGGGTGTACAGAAGAGGAGCCCTACACTGAACTTACAGGAGTTAACTTCTAACCCTTCCTTACTCTATCCAAAACTAAAGTTAAAAATTTGGTTTGAGTTTTAGTATTTTTGAGGAATATGTTATGCCTTCAGCTATAAAGAAGATCTTTATTCACAGCAAATTAGAGCAAAGTACCAATCTGATGGGTCATATTTGCCAGTAGTCTCATTTTTGCCTAATCTTCAGAGGACACCCCAAGTCTGACCTGCGGTTTTCCACTACAGAAGTGTGAAGCAGCAACAGCTGCTGCAGAGCCCCACAACTCCTGCCCCATGTTCCTGCAGTAACAGGAACGGAGAGGGTGAAGGTACGACAGTTCATTCCACCAGCACCGTTCCCACAGTACAGAGTGCGTGCAAAGGCTGCAGAGGGTCAGAAATCCAGGCAGCCGACAAGAACTAAAACATTTGGCTCATTTTTTCCCCTCTCCATCTTCCAGCATTGTGCAAACACTGATAGCTGCCCTAAAACGTCACACTGCTCTGAGCCATCTGTCAGGAGGATTAGCTTGTTTTGCCGGCTGCAGCACAAGACTTGTTGGTCGATCACGGTAAATATTTGCTGTCAAGTTGCTCTTTTTGTGTTGTGTCATCTGCTTTTCCTTTTCCTCAGTCTGCTGTAAAAATACGATCGTCATCAAATACTGCCAGATTTTTGGCTGCAGCGAATGTAGCGCTTGTTATTTCTTGGAATATCAGAAGTGCGCCAGCGCTTTGGATGGTAAAATGGTGAAAATCCAGTGTTTGGGTGGGAAACAAAAATAAAGTGAAAGAAAAGCCCATTGAAAGTTAAAGTGGACCTAGTATCAGATGTCTCACCCACACGCCTACATCACATTTTCCAGCGGTTGCTCAAACGCAGTGCGTCCTGCCAGTAGGATTATTCTGCATGTCATTCGATGCAAGACTTGGATGTGAAGGACTGGCATATACATAGATGGTAGATGGACCAAGTAGAAGATCTGTTTTTTCTTTTCTTTGCGTGTGCAGGGATTTACCTCCTCCATTTGCTATTCCTTAAAGCGGAATTGCGGGCACAGAAACATTTTTTTAATAAACATACCCCCGGGACAGTCAGGGCTAGTACATTCCACAATGACTAGCCTCTGATCTGTCCCGGTTCGCACTTACCTGCAAGAAGAAATACTCACTTATAAAATTTCTTCCACAGCGTTGCCATCTCTCTTGTGGGCAGCTGAAGCCGGCGCGATCCTCTTCGGCGTCTTCTTCCGCGTCTTCTTCTCCCAGAATGCGCCTGCACCGGCCCCTCTCGTCACTTCCGGTGCGGCGTCGCCCCGGAAGTGACGAGCGGGGCCGGTGCCGTCGCATTGATTCCTGGGAGCGATGACGTTCAGCTCCCAGGAATCATCGCAAGACAGGAAGTGACGGCGGAGCCGCGGCGCTGAGGGAGGAAGTGAAGAATAGGTGAGTATATTCTATCTAAAATTACAAGGTGAGT
This sequence comes from Pelophylax lessonae, assembly GCF_965119305.1. Lineage (NCBI taxonomy): Eukaryota > Metazoa > Chordata > Amphibia > Anura > Ranidae > Pelophylax > Pelophylax lessonae. Next base: position 64,153,664 of record NC_138773.1, on the reverse strand, counting down.
GTAAAAAAAAAAAAAAAAAACCTAACTATCCAATTCCTTTTCAGGTTAAGAAGACCAAGCGGGCGGGCACAAAAAAAAAAGGTCGTTTTTGTGCCCGGAACTCCGCTTTAAAGAGACCCTGTCACCAACTTAAAAAATTGCAGATATAAATATAGAAAAATCAAGTTTGTAAAAGCTGACTTGCAGTGTTTTTCCCTAACGTAAGTTACTTTTCTTATCTCCTTGCAAATTACGCCTAAATTTTTCTTTTTTTTTTTTTCATTTCGGATATAGTAAGGGAGGGTTATAACCCCTGTTAAGTTTTTTAATTTTTGCCATCTGTGGGGAGATTTCTCTTCACTTTTTGTCCCATGACCAAAACAGGAAGCGAGAGGAAATCTCTCGAAAGTAAGGGAATCCAGGAGTGTCAACAGGGCCTCCAGAGCCCCCAGTGGAAGATTTTCTTTTGTTCTTGTTCTGGTGTCAACCCAAAATGTAGGTTTTTCTTTCACTTTTCATGGTACCAATAAACAGGACAAATAGAGAAGGTGAATCTGCTTAACCACTTTAAGACCGGAAGGATTTGCCCCCTTAAAGCGGAGTTCCACCCTAAATTTAAACTTACCTCCATCTTCTCGCTCCGGGTCACCTGAAAAACAAATGGATAATGGCAATTTTTTTTTTTTTTTACATACCTTGTTTAGAAGAAAATATACTCACCTTACTTCCTCTTCCTCCCCTCGGCGGCCACATCGATTCGTCACTTCCTGGCTTTGCAATGATTCCTGGGAGCTGAACGCCATCGCTCCCAGGAATCAATGCGCCTGCACCGACCCCGACGTCAGTTCCGGTGCAGGCGCCGTCATACCTTGCTAAACAGCTTCTGGGCATGCCCAGAAGCTGTGCAGGGATGACGCTGAGGCATCGGAAGTGACGGCGGGGCCGGTGCAGTGCATCGTGGGACCGAAGAAGATGGAAGAGGACACAGAAGAGGATCGCGCTGGCTTCAAGCTGCCCACACCTGAGATGGCAGCGCTGGACAATACATTTTCAAGGTAAGTATTTCTTCTTGCAGGTAAGTGTGACCCGGGACAGATCAGAGGCTAGCCATTGTGGAATGCACTAGCCCTGACTGTCCTGGGGGTATTTTTATTAAAAAAAATGTCCCAGGGTGGAACTCCGCTTTAATGACCAGGCCCTATTTTGCGATTCGGCACCACGTTACTTTAATGGACAATTGCGCGGCCGTGCGATGCTGTACCCAAAAAAACCTGACGTCCTTTTTTTCCCACAAATAGAGCCTTCTTTTAGTGGTATTTGATCACCTGTGCGTTTTTTATTTTTTGCACTATAAACACAAAAGAGCGACAATTTTGAAAAAAACAAACAATATTTTTCAGATTCTGCTATATGACATTTCTCCGGCGATCAGATAGGGCCCCCTATCCAACCTATTTAGAGTAGAGGTGTTCCATGGAACTCACGCTTGGCTTCCCAAATGGCCACGGCCTTGCTGCCCTTTAAGACTGGGGTTGTCTGAAGGCACTAAAATCAAAAAACAAACATAGGGCGCACCGGCCTAGCGCATTATCCTCAATAATAGGCTTTATTAATTGAAAGTACATATACTCACAAACAAAGGTTTAAAAAGGCACATCAAATCCGAACATCTGGAACAATCTGTATCTGTAAACAATGTCCTCAATAGATGATGGCTAACCTGTTTCGAGGCTTAGCCCCTTCTTCAGATTGGCTGCTGTAAGTCGCACCACAGTTTTATCATTTCATACTTGGAAGAAGAATTGGCTGATCGGTGGTGTGACCTGCTATCAGTGCCTTGTCTTCTATTCCTCCCCTCTGTGTTGAGGCCTGATAAGAGAGGGCTGGGTCACTCTGGCCTGATGTTACGTGGTGGTATCATCTGTGTGAAAAACAAACATACAAAAAGTGCTTTGGAACGGAAATGGCGTGCTGCGAGAGCCAAACGGAATTGCGCGACTTAACTCACACTCAATGTTCTAGAACCATAGCAAAATGATTGTTTGCTTTCCTTAAGAGCATCACATGACAAACAGATATAGCAGTGTCTTTTTCGTCGTAGACAAGTGTGTAATTGGCCAGAGTAGTCACTTGTCTTCTTTATCAGCAATTACATCTGGCTATCAGGCACTGCACTCAATAGGAGACTCTCTGACTGACTGGGGTTTGGTACTTAAAGTGGAGCTCCACCCATTTTTAATAAATTGGATTACATAGATGTATGTAATCCCCTTTAAAATGACTTTTACCAATGGAAAGTTTTTTTTTTTTTGTTGCTAGTAAATACCTTATTTTCTGCTTTATTTATCCTCTTCTCACTTCCGGGTCCGGTCGGCGATTACGTCATTCGGCGATTCGCAGTGTGTGCTGGGATGTATATCAGGGCATGAAATCTTGCATTATTACACAGGAGATGAGCTGCACTGCGCACTCTGCCCCGCCTCCGCCCCGCCTCCTCTCAGTGAGCTGTATGTATGTAGTGTATTGAGGCCGTGCTCCGCCCCGCCTCCGCCCCGCCTCCTCTCAGTGAGCTCAGTGAGGATATAATGCTTTCAGTCCTCGCTCACTAAGAGGAGGCGGGGCAGAGCACGGCCTCAATACACTACATACATACAGCTCACTGAGAGGAGGCGGGGTGGAGGCGGGGCAGAACACGCAGTACAGCTCATCTCCTGTGTAATAATGTGAGATGTCATGCCCTGAGATACATCCCAGCACACACTGCGAATCGCCGAATGACGCAATCGCCGACCGGACCCGGAAGTGAGAAGAGGATAAATAAAGCAGAAAATAAGGTATTTACTAGCAACAAAAAGAAAAAAAACTTTCCATTGGTATAAGTCGTTTTAAAGGGGATTACATACATCTAAAGTGACTAAAATGGATGGAACTCCACTTTAAGTTATTATATATCATTATAACTGTAGCTAGATCATATAACGTAACACATGAGCAGCTATAGTACAGTAGATAACAATACAGTGAACACAATTTCTTGTCCTTCAGAGAAGTGGCAACAAGATCATAGCAATAGTGACAACAATACAGCAGATCAAATTATATACTACTATTAAATAGTGAGTGTATTCAATAAAGCAGTCTTTCTCAGCCTTATTATCCAGTTTACAGATATCAAGGAACCCCTGTTAAAACCCATCTATTGGGGATCAGTTGGCAAACATACCCCATACATTCGTGGCCACTTGGGAGAATGCCACCTTTAGGGCTCATTTACACTTGCTTTAAAACAAGGCTTCATATAGGCTTTTTTAAAGCTCTCCTTACTCCAGTCAAAGCTACTATAACTAAACAAATTGGTTAGCTTACAGTCCTGTTTACACCTTGTGTTTGCTTTGCTTCGGCTTCACTTCAAAAATTATACTCCATGTCAAAGCCTCCATAGAAGTCTATGACAAAGCTCGCTTAAAGCTCCTGCAGCTTTTGAAAGGCTTTCATTCAGCTTTAGCTTCACTTTGTTTTGAAGAAATTACAGGTATGAGATATTAACACACACACACAGCCTCTGCCAAGCTTCAACAAAGCTTCAAAAGAGCATCACCAAAGCATCACTGAAACTTCACCGAAGCATCACTGAAGCTTCATCAAATCACCACCGAAGCTTCATTGAAGCCCCATCGAAGTTGTAAAAACACATCATAAAACCATGTTGAAGCAGTAGGCGCTTTAATGTGTGTTATAGCCAAAGTAAGTGTAAATAAGCCCTTAGAGCTTATTTACACTTGCTTCAAAACATGGCTTCGGACACGCTTTTTTAAAACTTTCTGGATGCTAGTCAAAACCCCTGTCACTAAACAAAATGGCTAGCTTAAAGTCCTGTTTACACCTTGCTTTTGCTTTGTTTTGCTTTTGCTTTGCCTCAAAAATTGTACCCCATGTTTCTTTAGTGGTGCTTCAGAGCATCTTCAAAGCCTCCACAGAAGTCTATGACAAACCTGGCTTGAAGCACCTGCAGCTTTTGAGAGGCTTTAATTCAGATTTAATTTTGCTTTGTTTTGGAGGTATTAAAGGTACGAGACATCAACACACACACACACACACACACACACACACACACACACACACACACACACACACACACACACACACAGGGCATCTGCCAAGCTTCATTAAAGCTTCAAAAAAGCACCACCAAAGCATCATTGAAGCACCACCAAAGCATCATCACAGCTCTACTGAAGCATCGCAGAAGCATCAAAAATACATAAAAAAAGCATATTGAAGTGGTTGGTGCTTTATTGTGTATTGATGTGAAAGCAAGTGAAAATGAGCCCTAAAGCTTAAAAAAAGCACCACCGACACTTCATTGAAGCACCACTGAAGCTTCATCAAAGCATTATCCAAGCATCATTGAAGCACCACTGAAGCATTGCAGAAGCATCAAAAACACATCAAAATAGCATGTTGAAGCAGTAGGCGCTTTAATGTGGGTTTAAGTCGAAGAAAGTGTAAATGAGCCCTAGACAGCTGAAAAGATATCTGGTGTTGTTCCACCAAGTGACGTTGGCTCTGGAACTATTCAGACAACACTAAGGTCAATCAGACACTAAAATTATTCAGTGACAGCTCAAGGAAACCCAGGAAACCTCTGGAGGAACCCTGGATGAGAATGGCTGTAATAATGTAGTCTCCTGCTACAAGCCTAGTATTCTATAACCGGCCATTCAGGGATCGAAATCTCAGCAGGTTCTCTAGGGACCAGACAAATTTCATTTTACTGTATGATCGAGCACTTCCACTTCTACTCAAGTCACTTTTTGATCGAGCACTTGTACTTTTACTCAAGTATGGGTTTTGAGTACTTTATACAACTCTGCTTCCCACTACATGGATGTTGAAGAAGAGTAATACAAGCTAGGAGTTTTATTGTCTGTACCAGGAAAAACTCAATATTCACTCTCTAGCTCAGAAATTGAAGCTCTGCCATCCAACAAACCCAAACGTATACAAAAGATGCAAACTTCTCAATGGTTAGAGAGGTCTGGAGCACTGCAGTAAAGGTTGGACCAAAGATGGAGGAGGAGTGCTTTTGGGTCAAGAAGATAAATACAATTACGTGCCAGCTGCCCGGGGTTCCTCATAGTTCACCATTTTTCCTATTTTGATCTGCTATTGTGGTTTTAACCCTTAACCTGGCCAGATGGCAATACATCCACATCTTTTCAATGCGCTATTGTAGTCTGCAGCACTTCATTTTGAGAAACTATTAATGTCAGAACTGTATCCAGGCTAAATATAGACGACCATCTGACAATGGGCGTCTGTCTGTGACAGGAAAATGGGTGTTCACCATCCTGAGTCCCACTGGGCACTTTCCATCGTCTTGTTCATTGATGTGGGACATAAACATGGAAAGCTCTGCCACATAACAAGTCACTTTCTCCCAAATATGTGACATTAGGCTGGAAATAGAGGCATCAGGGCCTACTGGAAGTCTTTGTGGAGCTACAGCCAGGCTGAGAAGAATATGGACATTTTAATTACAAAAAACAAACTTCCAACAATGGGTATTCAGCCTCATTTATCGAAGTGTCTGAGGGAAGAGGAAGAATTATCTCAGACAGTCCATGTTTGCTCCTAGTTACCAAATTCTCCAAGTCCTCTATTTCTGGTCAAATTCTGAGCAGAGTAGAAGTATACACAAGATTATGTGACTGAGTCTTCATTTCAGCTGTTACATACACGGTGGAAATGCACATGTGGGAGCAGTTTGCATGTGTAACCTATCCAGCCAGGCCTGAGATTAAGCTGCCATTTACACCTGAGCGAATTTTCCCAATGATCAACATGAAAATTTCCCTTTATATTCAATTTTGGCCTTTTCAGTGTGTTTTTGTGTCTGCTGGTGTCCTTCTTCTAGTAACCTTAGGTCTGCAAACAAGATAGAGAATCCATGATGGAGGTTTTCATCCCCTTGGTGAGGGCTCGCAAGAAGCTCTATGACCAGAGGGATATTGCTAGAATTTTGGCAAGCCAGGCATGAGATTAAGCTCTCATTCATACCTAAGTGACTTTTCCTGATGATCGACAGTGCTCAACATAAAGATTTCTCATTATGTTCGATGGTGGCCTTAAAGGGGAAGTTCCGCTTTAAAGCGGAGTTCCACCCTGGAAATACTTTTTTTTAATAAAAATACCCCCGGGACAGTCAGGGCTAGTACATTCCACAATGGCTAGCCTCTGATCTGTCCCGGGTTGCACTTACCTTTTAGGAGAAATACTTACCTTGAAAAAGTATTGTCCAGCGCTGCCATCTCAGGTGTGGGCAGCTGAAGCCAGCGTGATCCTCTTCTGTGTCCTCTTCCGTCTTCTTCGGTCCCACGATGCACTGCACCGGCCCCGCCGTCACTTCCGGTGCGAGCGCGTCATCCCTCCACAGCTTCTGGGCATGCCCAGAGGCTGTGCAGGGATGACGCGCGCGCGCACCGGAACTGACGGCGGGGCCGGTGCAGGCGCATTGATTCCTGGGAGCGATGACGTTCAGCTCCCAGGAATCATTGCAAAGCCAGTAAGTGACAACGGGCCGTGGCTGCCGAGGGGAGGAAGAAGGAAGTAAGGTAAGTATATTTTCTTCTATACGAGGTAAGTGAAAAAAATAAAAATAAATTGCGATTATCCATTTGTTTTTCAGGTGACCCGGAGCGAGATGATGGAGGTAAGTATCATTTTAGGGTGGAACTCCACTTTAAGGACTCGTTTTAGCTCCTCTTGAACAACTGACACTTTTGAGGAGGGGGGGGGGGGGAGCAGGTACCTCATTTTGACAGGTACCCCCTTCCCACTTCCATTCTGAGCGCCGCAGAAATAGAAGTTCTCCTCCCTCCCTCCCCCTGCAGTCTTCTGGGATACTGACAGATCCCAGAAGGCTGCATCCACCATTCACGATGCGCAGCATGACTCTCACTTGTGCTGTGGGAACCCAACTGTGAAGCCGCAAGCTATCACAGCCAGGTGCTGATAGTATAGATGCCAGGGACCGAAGACAGAGCGTGAGACCGACTGGGGTTAGCACAGCACTGGATTGTGGGACAGGGGAGTGGCTGTTTTTTGAAAAGTCAGCAGCTACAGTTTTTGTAGCTGCTTGTTTTTTTGGGGTTTTTTCCGCAGGTGACTGGAACTCCACTTTAGGCCCCTTTCACACTTGTGCGACTTGTCCTGTGATTTGGGACTGCAAATTTCCAATGAGTACTGCTCATATCTGTACGACTTCAAGTCGCAACAACTTCAAAGCAGTCCCTGCCCTACTTTGGACGATTTTAATGCGTTTTGAGTTCCAAAGACATAGGCATTACTTCAAGTCCAGGGAAAATCTCAACCTCAACTACTATGTAACTCAACCTCAGCTACTATGTAACTATGGACGTACATCTCAAGGATCAAAACATTCAGGGGTATGTGAAATAATTACGTCCACACACACCTACACAGGTTGAACTGGATGGACTATCGTAAAAAGCGTAAAAAGGGGCCTTAGGTGTGTTTTTGTGGCTACCGGTGTCCTTCTCCTAGCAACCTCAGGCCTGCAAACAAGATAGAAGATTTAGGAGTGTCCATGCTGGAGCCTTTCATCCGCCAGTGGGGGCTCACAAGAACCTCTACGACTAGAGTGATGCCTATTGCAAGAACTGTGGCAAGCGGCAGAGGGCCTGGCAAGAAATTATCATTGCGGGTATTGCCCAACAGCTTAGATAGCAAATGCTGGGATGACAACGTGACAACAACATATGATGTCACAGACTATACTGCTTACCATTGGCCAACACAAAAATGTCTGAAGCTTAAAAACATAAAAAAAACCCCGCTAAAAATGACTTAAAAAATGCATGTGCAAAAGTGTACAAAGAAAAGCTTCAAATTCCCCTGAAAACGCTCATGCTGTATTGTGAATGGGAGCTTAGGCTAGTTTTACACCTTTGCCTCTGCATTTTCATACTTTTTTTTGTGTTTTTTCATGCACGTTTCACGTGTTTTTTACCATGAAAGTTTGGGGGAGAACAAAAACACACATTATTTAACCAATAAAGCACCTGTAGTAATTTACCCAGTTCATGGCATGGGTATGAATTGGCTCGACTGAATAGAATTGCAATACTCTTGCCGTGCATTAGCACATATTGGTATTGATAAATCGCATACAGGTATAAACTGGGCCTTACAGAGCCCTGCCAGGCAGCACCACCAGGTTTGTGACCTGGTTTTTCTTTACTGCAGTTAAACAATACAGCTTGGCCACCTCCCGCCCCTAGCCTGTGATTGGACACTGAAAAAGTAGATGCATACTGATAAGCTCATCTTTTTCTCTCTCCTTTGATCATTGCTTTTCTTGCCATCACATGTGCATTCAGCAGAACCTGATTGGTTTAAAGAACTGACCCTCCCTCCTTGAGTTATATGTGATACTTTACAAGAGAGTGATATCAGGACGCATTCAGGTACTTTATTCAGCTGTATAAACAATACAGGTAAACTTTCTGTAAAATTGCAATATTTCTTGGCTACTATAAAAGAACATAAGATATCTTCGGAAAGGATGTCAGAAGGTGAGTATTCTGTCCTTTCCAGTAGGCAGTCATTTGAAAACACTTGCTGTGAGCTCAGCTCTATAAGAAGCCTGGGTGACAACAAAGGAGCACAACCGAGAGACAGACACAGCGTTGTCACCCTATAACAGGAAGTGCCTAAATTATTATTTTCATTTAGGGATTTTATTTTAATATAAGCTGCAGATGTAAAGATACAGAAAATGACCTTTGAAATAATATGAGCATGGCAAAGCTTATGTGTGATTTTAGTTCCGTAGACTTTTAAGGCAAGGAATTTTTGGCATTATAAATATGCATCTCACATGTAAATTACGATCTCCATTAGAAGCTGTAAAAATTCTTTCCACATATTACAATCCATATGACTTATCATATGTGTTTCTCAGGAATGTTAGGAGGAAATCTGAACTTGTAGATATATGAATGATGTGCAAATCGCAGTGCTTCCCCATGAGATGAGGCTTTATAATGTGTTTTGTTTTGTCTTTGATCAGTTTTACTTTCGGTCATAGAACATTTTACAAGAGAGCCATATCCTATGAATAGATAGTAAGCTGTCAGTCCAGATGGAACTACTAATGAATAAAGTCTTGTAGATGCTGTGAATCGACTTTCCTTCAGTCTCTATGTACTTTAGGCTCCATTCACACTTGTGCGACTTGTCATGCAACTTTGGACATCAAAGGTCCATGACAAATCATTCCCCATATTTTCCAATTATAACCATTCATTTAAGCACGACTTAACATCGCAGCAACTTCAAAGTAGTTCATGTGCTACTTTGGTCCGACTTTCATGCAACTTGAGGGCCATAGACTTCAGGCCCCTTTCACACTTGTGCAACTTGTCCTGTGATTTGGGACTGCAAAGTTGCATAACAAGTTGTACTCCATGATTTCCAATGAGTACCATTCATATCTGTACGACTTCAAGTTGCAATGACTTTAAAGTAGTCCCTGCACTACTTTGGTCTGACTTTGATGCGTTTTAACCACTTTAAGACCGGAAGATTTGACCCCCTTCCTGACCAGGCCCTATTTTGCGTTTCGGCATTGCGTTACTTTAACAGACAGTTTCACGGTCATGCGACGCTGTACCCAAATAAAATTTACGTCCTTTTTTTCCCACAAATAGAGCTTTCTTTTGCTGGTATTTGATCACCTGTGTGATTTTTAATTTCTGCGCTATAAAACCAAAAAAAGAGCGACAATTTTGAAAAAAAAAAACAATATTTTTCACATTCTGCTATATAACATTCCCCCAAAAAAAAAATGAAAAATCAAATTTTTTTAACATTTTAGGCCAATTTGTTTTCTGCTACATATTTTTGGTAAAAAAAAAAAAATCGCAATAAGCGTATTTTGATTGGTTTGCTCAAAATTTATCGCATTTACTAACTACGGGAAAGATTTATGTCATTTTTATTGTTTTTTTTTTTTTTTCACTAGTAATAATGGCGGCGATCTGCGATTTTTTTTTCGGGACTGCGACATTGCGGCGGACAGATCAGACCCCTAACTGACATTTTTGACACTTTTCGGGGGACCAGTGACATTACTACAGTAATCAGTGCTATAAATATGCACTGTTACTGTAATAATGACACTGGCAGGGAAGGGGTTAACCCTATGGGTGATCAAAGGGTTAAATGTATGGCTCATGCTTACTGACGTGAGGGGGAGGGGGTTCTGTGACACAGACAGAAATCGCAGGTTTAGCTATGCTGAATCCTGTGATCTCTCCCTGTCTGTCACTGAGAAGATCCGCCTGCTTTGTTTACATAAGCAGGCGGGTCTTCTCACACTTTCTCCGACGATCAGGGAAGAGAGGCGGCGATCGCTGCCTCTTCTCTTCCGGCCCGACTCCCGACGCGCGCTGCCAAGACCACTAGGAGTCCAGCGACGTAGGGCTACGTCGCTGGACCCAGGGGAGCCGCACTGCCGCCGTAGGATTATTGTCGGCAGTCGGCAAGTGGTTAAAGAGGAAGTGAAGCCTAAATAATAATTTGTACCTATAGGTAGGCCTATAATAAGGCTATAATAAGGCTTACCTATAGTTACGGTAAAAATCTCCTAAACGTGCACTGTTTAGGAGATATTTACATTGCATGCAGCCGATGACATCACTGGCGCATGCGCTCTGAAGGAATGGCCGCCTGTGCCGTTCCTTCAGATACTTAGGCCGTGAATGATGGCTCCCCCGCACATCAGTGTAGTAGACGCCACCACTCATGCTTCATGTACACAGGACTCCTGTGTACACGATGCATGAGTGGCGGCATCTACTACACCGATTCCCTGCTTCTAGAGGGATCCTACAGGTATGGTACAGTGCATCCGGAAAGTATTCACAGCGCTTCACTTTTTCAACATTTTATGTTACAGCCTTTATTCCAAAATTGATTAAATTCATTATTTTCCCTTAAAATACTACAAACAATACCCCATAATGATAACGTGAAGGAAGATGTTTGAAATCTTTGCCAATGTATTAAAAATAAAAAATAAAAAATAAAAAAATCCTATGTACATAAGTCCTCACAGCCTTTGCTCAATACTTTGTTGAAGCATCTTTGGCACCGATTACAGCCTCAAGTCTTTTTAAGTATGATGCTACAAGCTTGGCACACCTATTTTTGGGCAGTTTCTCACATTCTTCTTTGCAGAACCAGAGACGGTGGTGGCACTTCCAGCTAAAAATCTTCACTTTATTAAAATTCCATTAAAAGCGAGGACACGATGCACACACATCTCATATAGACCTCAGCAAACGCATTTCGAACATCTGTGCTTAGTCATTGCTGATTAGATCAAGATTCAGCACAAACTTATTTCTATATAATTATAATAATAATTAAGATTAAGATATAATAATATCTTAATTCTAAGATATACGTTAGTGCTGAATACTGATCTAATCAGCGATGACTAAGCACAGATGTGTAAAATGCGTTTGCTGAGGTCTATATGAGATGTGTGTGTATCGTGTCCTCGCTTTTAATGGAATTTAAATAAAGTGAAGATTTTAAGCTGGAAGTGCCGCCACCGTCTCTCTGTTGTGTGCGTACTCTTGGTCGTGGACCTAGGCTGGCACCCGGTGTTCCATTACAGCAGCAAAGAGATTTTATACTCCACCTGGAGCGGTGCAACACTTGTGTCAAATTCTTGCAGGACCTCTCAAGGTCCATCAGGTTGGATGGGGAGCGTTGGTGCAAGCCATTTTCAGATCTCTCCAGAGATGTTCAATCGGGTTCAAGTCTGGGCTCTGGCTGGGCCACTCAAGGACATTCATGGAGTTGTCCCATAGCCACTCCTTTGTTATCTTGGCTGTGTGCTTAGGGTCGTTGTCCTGTTGGAAGATGAACCTTCACCCCAGTCTGAGGTCCAGAGCGCTCTGGAGCAGGTTTTCGTCAAGGATGTCTCTGTACATTGCTGCATTCATCTTTCCCTCGATCCTGACTAGTCTCCCAGTTCCTGTCACTGAAAAACCTCCCCACAGCATGATGCTGCCACCACCATGCTTCACTGTAGGGATGGTATTGTCCAGGTGATGAGCGGTCTGGTTTCCTCCAGACATGACGCTTGTCATTCAGGCCAAAGAGTTTAATCATTGTTTCATCAGACCAGAGAATTTTGTTTCTCATGGTCTGAGAGTCTTTCGGGTGCCTTTTGGCAAACTCCAGGTCATGCGCCTTTTAATGAGGAGTGGCTTCCATCTGGCCACTCTATCATACAGGCCTGATTAATGGAGAGCTGCAGAGATGGTTGTTCTTCTGGAAGGTTCTCCTCTCTCCACAGAGAAATGCTGGAGCTCTGTCAGAGTGCCCATCAGGTTCTTGGTCACCTCCCTGACTAAGGCCCTTTTCCCACGATCGCTCAGTGTGGCCTGGGTGGCCCGCTCTAGGAAGAGTCCCGGTGGTTGCAAACTTCTTCCATTTATGGAAGGCCACTGTGCTCATTGCCACCTTCAGTGCTGCAGAAATGTTTCTGTACCCTTCCCCAGATCTGTGCCTCCATACAATCTTGTCTCGGAGGTCTTCAGACAATTCCTTGGACTTCATGGCTTGGATTTAGCTCTGAAAAGCCCTGTTAACTGTGGGACCTTATATAGACAGGTATGTGCTTTTCAGAAACATGTCCAATCAACTGAATTTACCACAGGTGGACTCCAATCAAGTTGTAAAAATATCTCAAGGATGATCAGTGGAAAAAGGATGCACCTGAGCTCAATTTTGAGTGTCATTGCAAAGGCTGTAAATACTTATGTATATGTGATTATTTTCATTTTTTATTTTAAATAAACTTGCAAAGATTTCAAACAAACTTCTTTCAAGTTGTTATTAGGCTACGTCCACACTGGGGCGACGCTACTTGCCGGGGCGACCTTCATAACGGGTCGCCCCAAAGAAGCTCCGGACCCTTTTTCTAAGTCGGAGCGACTTGTGTCGCAACCTATTAGAACGGGTCCGCAGCTTCTCTATGGAAGGCGACCTACGGCGACCTGTCAGGCGACCAGGTCGCCTGACAGGTCGCCCCAGTGTGAACGGGGACTTATGGAATATTGTTTGAATCAATTTTGAGGAAAATAATGAATTTAATCCATTTCAGAAAAAGGCTGTAACATTACAAAATGTAAAAAAAGTGAGGCGCTCTGAATACTTATCAGATGCAATGTATATACTGTACATAGTTACATTGGTCTAAGCTGATCCAAAGGAATTATGTATAAAATATCCATACCTGGGATACTTCTTTTAGCATCTTTTATTTTTTTTTAATGAATATTTAATTGCATAACGTGGTAAATTTTGCATTGTAATATAATTGATAGAAATGGTGCTGAAAGGGTAACAGGACAATGGCTAAACTCCGCCACCTCCCGCAGGCTCTAGAATAGGTAGTTTGCCAGATTCTGGGCCCCACACTGGGACTTGCAGAGAGTTAACAGCTCAGGTATTCATATTGCTCAATCGGGCAACTTAATTTAAGAATTTAATATAGATGAAGAATGTGAATGCTTATACTACTCAGGCAGCCAAGGTCACCCCCTGGGACAGGTGATGTTACAAGGACAGGAGGATTAATTGCTGCACAAATACCATGCACCACCAGCCACTCCAATATAAAGCCTGTTCATTGTCCTCCATTACCAGAGTTCCAGTAGTTCTATGAAGATCAGCCTCTACCTAAGATGAGCAGCACAGTGGCTAAGGCCCCTTTCACACTTGTGCGACTTGTCCTGCTTTTTAGGACTGCAAAGTCGCATGACAAGTCGTACTCCATGATTTCTAATGCGTACCGTTCATATCTGTTCGACTTCAAGTCCCTGCACTTCTTTGGGAAGATTTTAATGTGTTTTGAGGTCCAAAGGCATAGGCATTGCTTCAAGTTCAGTCAAAATTGCGGCAAAATTGCTGCAAAATCACATGATTTTTAGGTCGCATATGTGTGAAAGGGGCCTAAGGGAGTAACGTGCTTGCCTTGCAGCACTGGGGTAATGGGTCCAATTACCATAAGACAAGCTGCTTTTATGCTCTCCATGTTTTTTTTTTTCCGGAGGGGGGGATTGCTGCCTAAAAAGCCGTGAATGTTCCCCGCTGAGAGAGAACAGTCAGATGTTGTAAACGCCCTTGCGCCCCCAACACAACGGCCACCACTGGCTGTTTTCCAGTTCATCTAAAAGCGCTTTTGCGCAAAAAGAACGCTTTTTGGACGCCATGGTCGTTCAAAATTTTCCCAGGCACAAAGCACTGGAAAAGCACAGGCAGGGCACTGGAAAAGTCACCAGGTGCAATCCTGTGGTGAAATGGCATTAAACAGTGTAATCCGTTAGGATCACAGCTTTGTATCATGTCATTTAGTGTATTTACACTTTTGAATTTGCCGCCGGTTCCACCCCCTGCGTCGCAACGCTCGCAGGGAAGGGAACCGGAAGGCAAGTGCCGGCAATCGGCCATGCACAGAGCAGGGAGAGAGTGTGAGGATGCCGGGGAGGACGCCAGGGATCGCAAGGAAGGTGTGATTTTGGGGTAATCTCGAGTGTGGCTCGGGGTTACCGCTTTTGGTACTGAAAGTTAACCCTGAGCCACACTCAGGAATACCGCCAGGGGGGTTAATCAGGGTGGATGCAGGGTGGATTTGATTAAAATTAAGTCGATTTAAATCAAGATTTAGCTCATGATTTAAATCACTAGTAAAAAGGCTTGATTTAAATCAACTCGATTTAAATCATAATTTTTAAAGCGCAACTGTCATCTCTGTCCCGCAGCGGCTCCTCCTCTGACCTGATATTGATTTATTGGGACGGCTGGTGATGCGGCAGTGACACAACAAGATAAGGGATGTGGCAACAGCAGGCGAGTGGATGCCCGCTAACAGGCGCTGCTATGATGGATCTGACAGGTGCTCTTTAAGGCTCCATTCACACTACCGCAACTTGTCAGCCTGACAAGTCGCGGTCCGTCGCGGTCCATGCAGTGCTACAGGACCCGTTCTAATAGGAGCGACTAAGAAAAAGGGTCCTGTACTACTTCGGGGCGACCTCGGAGCGACTTGCATAGACATTCATTATATGAAGTCCGTGCAAGTCGCGCCGAGGTTGCGGTGCACGGGACTTTTACAGGTCGCCCCTGAAGTCGTGCCACGTTAGTGTGAACCGGCACTAAATGTAAGAACTCATTCTTGGTGGTAGTTACAATCTTTATTATTTGTAAACAAAATTAAGGTTTCCTATTTGGAATAATAAGCTGTTGCATTAGTAAGGCCTCATGCACACTGGACGTTTTTACAGCTGCTGTTAGCAGCGTCAGACGTTTTTTTTTGCAGCTGCAGAACGCCCATCCATGTTATTCTATGGCCTCATGCACACATAGAGCTTTTAGGAGCTCCAAGTGGCATAGGCGTTTTACAGCTCCAAAAAAAACCCAGGAACTGTGGGTTCAGGAGCTCCAGCGTCAAGCTGCAAAAAACGTCTGACGCTGCTAAAGGCTCCATAAGGCTCCATAACGTTGCTTAACGTGCGTTAAGCCACGTTATACGTTTTTTTTCTTCCATTCAAAATCAATGGTTCCCTATGGGAGCCTATTGATTTGAATGGAAGTCACACCGCAGGTCGGATCGGGGTGATCCGACTTGCGGTGCGACCTGCACTGTGAGAATCTTGAGGGGGAACTCCACGCCAAAATGGGGAAAAAAACGGCGTGGGGTTCCCCCCCAGGTTCCAAACCAGGCCCTTCGGATCTGGTATGGAATTTGAGGGTAGCCCCGCGCCGAAAAAAACGGCGTGGGGTCCCCCCCAAAATCCATACCAGACCCTTATCCGAGCATGCAGTCCGGCATGCCAGGAAAGGGGAGGGGACGAGCGAGCGGCCCCACCCCCCCTGGATCATACCAGGCCACACGCCCTCAACATGGGGGGGTGTGGGTGCTTTGGGGCAGGGGGGGCTCTGCACCTTGCCCCCATGTTGATGAGGACAAGGGCCTCATCCCCACAACCCTGGCCGGTGGTTGTGGGGGTCTGCGGGCAGGGGGCTCATCGGAATCTGGAAGCCCCCTTTAACAAGGGGGCCCCCGATCCCGGACCCCCTCCCTATGTGAATGGGTATGGGGTACACTGTACCCCTACTCATTCACCCCATAAAATGCAGTGTATGGAAATAACGACAGGAGACGTTTTGGAAAATTTATTAAAAATCTTCATCCGGCTCTTGTCCTCTCCGGGGGTCTTCTCCTCACCGAGGGTCTTCTGCTCTTTTGCTGTCCACCCTTCTTGTCTTCTCCTCTCCGGGGTCTTCTGCTGTCTTCTGCTCTTTTGCTGTCCGCCCTTCTTGTCTTCTCCTCTCCGGGGTCTTCTGCTGTCTTCTGCTCTTTTGCTGTCCGCCCTTCTTGTCTTCTCCTCTCCGGGGGTCTTCTGCTGTCTTCTGCTCTTTTGCTGTCCGCCCTTCTTGTCTTCTCCTCTCCGGGGGTCTTCTGCTGTCTTCTCCTCTCCGGGGGTCTTCTGCTGTCCGCCCTTCTGCTGTCCAATCTTCTTGTCTTCTCCTCTCCGGTCTTCTGCTCTTTTGCTGTCGGCTGTCGGTTGTCCTTCTTCCTCCGGTCCTCCTCCTCCGACGTCTTCAGCGATAATGCCGGCCTCTGGTCTCTGCAGCTTATTATATAGCCATTAGGGGCGTGGTCGCCAGATGACGTCATCGGGAGACCACGCCCCCTTGTGTCACAGATGACGTCATCTGTGACACAAGGGGGCGTGGTCTCCCGATGACGTCATCTGGCGACCACGCCCCTAATGGCTATATAATAAGCTGCAGAGACCAGAGGCCGGCATTATCGCTGAAGACGTCGGAGGAGGAGGACCGGAGGAAGAAGGACAACCGACAGCCGACAGCAAAAGAGCAGAAGACCGGAGAGGAGAAGACAAGAAGATTGGACAGCAGAAGGGCGGACAGCAGAAGACCCCCGGAGAGGAGAAGACAGCAGAAGACCCCCGGAGAGGAGAAGACAAGAAGGGCGGACAGCAAAAGAGCAGAAGACAGCAGAAGACCCCCGGAGAGGAGAAGACAAGAAGGGCGGACAGCAAAAGAGCAGAAGACAGCAGAAGACCCCGGAGAGGAGAAGACAAGAAGGGTGGACAGCAAAAGAGCAGAAGACCCTCGGTGAGGAGAAGACCCCCGGAGAGGACAAGAGCCGGATGAAGATTTTTAATAAATTTTCCAAAACGTCTCCTGTCGTTATTTCCATACACTGCATTTTATGGGGTGAATGAGTAGGGGTACAGTGTACCCCATACCCATTCACATAGGGAGGGGGTCCGGGATCGGGGGCCCCCTTGTTAAAGGGGGCTTCCAGATTCCGATGAGCCCCCTGCCCGCAGACCCCCACAACCACCGGCCAGGGTTGTGGGGATGAGGCCCTTGTCCTCATCAACATGGGGGCAAGGTGCTTTGAGGTGCGGGGTGCAGAGCCCCCCCTGCCCCAAAGCACCCACACCCCCCCCATGTTGAGGGCGTGTGGCCTGGTATGATCCAGGGGGGGTGGGGCCGCTCGCTCGTCCCCTCCCCTTTCCTGGCATGCCGGACTGCATGCTCGGATAAGGGTCTGGTATGGATTTTGGGGGGGACCCCACGCCGTTTTTTCGGCGCGGGGCTACCCTCAAATTCCATGCCAGATCCGAAGGGCCTGGTTTGGAACCTGGGGGGGAACCCCACGCCGTTTTTTTCCCCATTTTGGCGTGGAGTTCCCCCTCAAGATTCTCACAGTGCAGGTCGCACCGCAAGTCGGATCACCCCGATCCGACCTGCGGTGTGACTTCCATTCAAATCAATAGGCTCCCATAGGGAACCATTGATTTTGAATGGAGGCAGAAAAAAACGCTGCTAACAGCTACTGTGGCCAAACGTGCAATAACGCTAGTAGAAAAAGCTACTGAAAGCACGTTTTTACAGCTGCTGTTTCCCGGCGTTATGTAAACAGCTTTGGAGCACGTTTTTATGACGCCCTGTGTGCATGGAGCCTAAAACAGCGATATCAGAACCGATTCAATCGTACAGTTTGTAGTGTCCATAGATTTGCAAAACAATGGAATAAAGGAGTGGTTATTGTGAAATTGTGTGAATGCATTAATGCAGTGCATGTTATCCCAGCTTGCAGAGCTTAGATTCATTGAGTCCCGGTTCACATATGTGTGATGACAGACATCACATGTGATACGGAGCGCACTGCTCTGCAAATCAAATGCGATGTCTGTGCGATGCAAATTTAGCCATACGGATTGTATGGCTGAATTTGCATTGCATTCAGACACAACTCGCACAGGACCCTTTTTTGGGTCCGCACCAGAATTGGACCGTATGGGTGATCACACCTATGTGATCCGATTCATATCCGAACTGACAGTTCACACTGCGATATGCAAACTGATCTGGGGGTTCCGTTAACTTTGTATTGACACCCCCAGCGATTTGAATATGGCAGTGTGAACTGCCTGCGAGTTGAATGCAGTGGATTTGCAGGGTTCCCGCATTGCATATATGTGAACCGGCACAAAATGATTTTACCAAAAATTTAAACATTGCAGAATGTACAGCCTCATGCTACATAACTAAGCTCCATTTCATGCTGAATAAACGAAATGATTAATGTATCCTAAATATAAAGTTATCTTTAGATAGATTTTTACTCCAAAAACATTTTATCAAAATAAATTTGTTTAAAATAAAAAAAATTGATTTAACCTTCCTAGCGGTATTCCCGAGCGTGGCTCGGGGTTAAATTTCAGAGCCAAAAGCGGTAACCCCGAGCCATACTCGGGGTACTGCCAGAAGCAGAAGAGGTTTCTTACCATGTCCCCGGGATCCAGCGATGTGTCTCGGCGGTGTCTCGCGGCGGATCTTCCTCCCGATCCTCTCCGTGCCCCGGCTTCCGTCTCCTGCGACGTGACGTTCGCAGGGGGGAGGAACCGGCGGCAAATTCAAATGTAAAAACACACCAAACACACTGATACTGTTCAAAATAAAAAAAAAAATCACATTAGTTTGCCCCCTCCTGCAGTTTTACTGTACTTTTTATGTATATATATATATATATATATATATATATATATATATATATATACGTAATTCTTGTGAATGAGCAGCCCAAACCAACTGTATACATTATGTATACATAATATATGTATACATACATATATATATATATATATATATATATAATAAATGTATACAGTTGGTTTGGGCTGCTCATTCACAAGAATTACATGCAAAATAATGGTACCGCTTTCAGCACCTAAAATCCAAAAGAATCATACCGCCAGGGAGGTTAAATAAAAAAAAAATCAGATTGATTTTTATCCACCCTTGTTGCCTTCTGTCTATGTACAGATAGGAACCAATGTGCTCTGTAAAGCTCTGTGGACAATACACCGATGTTACATTCTTTCACGCTTACAACAGCTTTTTCTATTTTGCTATTTTTGGTGGATGTTTCTCTTTTTTTGAGAACCCTGAAAAATGTCTATATTGTTTCCTCCTATATCCTCCGCATCCTGTGTATGGAACAATCTGAGGAAGAGCATGCACTGGGTGTGGGCACCACGGTCAGGAGACACTTTGAATTGGAACGCTTAAGTGTACTCATTGGAAAAACACACACCAGTTTGTTTAGATAAGAACGCACCAGCAGCGGCGGGTACGGTGTGGGAACAGGCACAGGTTCACCTTTACTTCAAATAGAATACATTCTAAAATAAACCAATTTTATTGTAAATTCAATGTGCAATTTAAAGGACGCCCTTTGACATAAGATGAAGGGAGTTCATTTTCCAGCTGTACCTGGGTCAGGGCCTATTGTGAGTCTTTGCGCAGTCTCTGCCATTTGCAAACACTTCTTGGCTGACCATTCTTGGAGGCTATACTTACCTTTGCTGACGCTGCTCTGGTCCAGTCGCATGACTGGCTTCCAGCTCTGGCTTCAGTGTAGAGGAGGGACAGGCGACAGTGGCTGCCCCATAGTAAGCTCATGGGTGACGTCTTTGCCCAGGCTCTGCAGCTGCTGTCATTTCCTCTCCTTAAGGCTCCATTCACACCTGGGCGTTTTCAGCTCCAAAAACGCTCAAAAGAAACGCTTCCAAAACCCCATTCATTTAAATGGCCCCTGTTCACATCTGAGCGTTTTGCAAAACGCCTGTAGCTGAAAAAAGTACATGAGCTTCTTTTTGGGCTGATTACCAGCGTTTTTGATAGATGTCAATGAAAAACGCCTGAAAAAATCGCGGTAAAATCGCGGTAAAAATCGCGGTAAAATCACAGTAAAAAACGCTACGCTCAAGTGTGAATGCAGCCTTAGGCTACGTTCACATCTTGGCGTTGCTATTACAGGCGTTTTTATGGGCGTTTTTTCAGTCGTTTTTATGGGCGTTTTTTGTGCAGGCATTTTTAGATTGAATAGAGACCAATGGAAAACGCCTGTAATCTGCCCAAAAAGAAGCTCATGTACTTTTTTGAGCGTTGGGCGTTTTGCTCACAGCGTCAAAACGCTCAGATGTGAACAGGGGCCATTGAAATGCATAGGATTTGTCTTGTTGGGCGTTTTGAGAGCTGATCCTAGAGCAGAAAAACTCCCCCAAAAACGCCTACATGTGAACGGAGCCTTACACTCGAGGCTGGTAACGTGACCGGACCTGAGCGACTTCAGAAATGGTAAGTTTACGCATCTTTTCTTTTACAAGGTAGACAGAATAGCCTTAGAATTAGGGTAGGAGTAGATTCACACCTATGCATTTTTTTAGTGCGTTTTCAGTTTTGCAGAAACACATTACAGTCCATTTAACATGGTTTCCTATGGGTTCACATCTGCACATTTTATAGAAAGGGCCAAGGACCAGCAGGTTGTGTTTTTGGTTCCATAGTCTTCAATAGATCAAAGACGTGTCTTCAAAAACGCAAAATGCACCTGGAATATGCATCAACTGTAACCTGCACAGTTGTGAACCAGGCCTTAGGCTTAGTTAGGGTATGACTGGAATTCCACTTTTAAGGACAATTTGGCACAATTTTTTTTTATTTTAGAGCAAGGGAGGGTTATAACCCCTATCAGATTTGGGGGGGGTGGGTTTCTTTTACCTCCTGTCCCATAGCCAAAACAGGAAGTGAGGGGAAATCCCTACAAAGTGAGGGAATACCTGGTTGTCACCAGAACTAGTGTCCCCATTGGAATATTTTCGCTCTATTCCCTCTATTTGAGGACAACCCAAAATTTTAGGTTTTTTTTTCACTTCTGGTGATAGGGATTAAGCACGACAGATAGAGAGGCTGAATCTCCCTAACAGAAGCACTGGCAGCAATCAACACCCAACAGGCCCACCTGTATATGGAAACTTGTGCCCCTCCCCCTCCCCCAAAAAAAGTTTTATAGTCACCTGAGTGTTCTGGTAGATGTTGCACCGCAGTAATGGCGCTTTTCCACTGCATGGAACTGAACGATTCGGTTCGCTTTTGTGCCTTTCCACTGCTGGTAAAGCATGGTATGGTGTAGGAACGGTTCGGTACAGTACGGCGGCGCTTTTCCACTGCATGGAACCGAACGGTACGGCTCTCAAAAACAGTACCACCTCGATTGTGGTTCCAAGAGGTACCATACCGGTACCATATCCCACAATCCTTTGCATGCAGTCACTACTAGCCACTGATTGGTCAGAGAATCCCACCCACCCCGTTGTTATCCCACCCACTTAACTTTAGTACTACTTTAGTGGAAAAGCAAACCGTACCGTACCGAACCGTTCCAACACCGTACCATGCGGTACTAGGAGTGGAAAAGCAAACCAGGCCAAGCAGGGCCGAGTAGAAGCCAAGTCGGTACTTGCAGTGGAAAAGTGCCAAAACTCTTCTGGAGTGAAGACCAGTGATCCAGTGTTGCAGCCTGGGCCCACCACTGACTAGTCCTCATGATGACATCACCATGCCGCTATTGGAGTCTTCAGACCTGTAAACAGTAAGTGCCCAGCTCAACAGGTAGCAAGGTAACGACCCGAAGAAGGCCCTTCGCTTTGCAGTCCAGAAGCGCCAGGAAACAGCATATCACCCAACCATGAATTTTGGTGACTATTTGGGACATATGTCTGCTATTACCAACTTCCTTCCAATACACCTGGTTGTCTTGCTGGTTCTCTATAGGCAGGAACAACCCCTTTTTCAGCGTGTTTGGTATGTTGATGATCATGTGATCTGCCCACAGACATCATCAGAGTATCTGATCTTCACACTACAGGTCCTTGGACCAAACATCTAATCTTTATAAGGTCTCCATACTGCACAATGTGCTTACAGACTTGTGGCCTATGCCAGTACAGCAGTCAGTCCAAGGTCAACCTGCAGTATGCAATTTCGATTTCATGTTAAGATTTATGGGTGGATTACCCTGCGATTCCAAAAACTCACAATTTGAGTCTATCTTCCTTTGGAAGTCAAAGTTGTAACTACTTTTCCACTATCCTGCTCTTCTTTTAGAGTTCTTCTTTAATGATAAACATCACCATGCTTTGAACAACTAAATGGACAGATCTGTTTGCATTTTAGAACGTCAGCAGTTTAATCAGGAATCTGCAAGATTTAATTTTCTGCTTTTCCCTAATCCGAATTTTGCAACATTATCTGTGGATTAGTGTCTGGCCCCCGGCAGTGAGCCGGATAGTTCTACCTTTACATAACAGAGAAAAGGGGAAAACAGACTCAATGTGAGCTGCTTCAATGTAATGGAGACTGAACTCAGAAAAGCCAGTTATTTAGTAAGGCGGAGGGCAGTGACCCGCAATAACCAATTATTCATCTGTAGCTGATCTGGTTGCTCTAAATTGGAATTGGTTCTGCAGGTTCCTGTGCAGCGCACATCCAATGGGTACGGAAATTTTTGTTACCTGTTGTAAAGATTCCTATTGCTTTCTTTCCTGATAGGAAGTGAAGGAAAATCTCCCCCAGCAGGATCTATTTTTTTTTTTTTTTTTGCGGCAATGCACCCACCAAACAACCCATTTACTATTATAGAGATTTCTTGCTAGTAAATTTTTAATGATTTTCTATGGTATTGATAAAGCCTAGTACACACGATCAGAAAATCGGATGAAAAATACCGTTTTCTAAGCGATCGTATGATAACGTGATCGTTAGTACACAGATTTTAAAGGCCGATCACAACAGTTCATGTGTAATTATCCAAAGGGACAAACATGAACATTTTTTGTTTACGTACAAGAATTTTCATAATTTTAGTAACCTCTTCATTTTCAAAATGAGAAAAAAAGAAAAGGACAATTACCGTATTTATTCGCGTATAACACACACTTTTTCCTCCTAGAAATGGAGGGTAAAACAGCAGTGCGTGTTATATGCCGATATAAAAAAAAAAAAGGCCAGGCAGCGCTAAGAGGCAGAGGGGGACAGGCCGGGCCGTGCAGAAGGAAGGACGAGCGGTCACTGTCATAGGAAGTCTTGCCTCCTATGATAGACAGCACAGTGGCCCAATGCCGGGATGTGTGACGTCTATCATAGGCACAGGGACTTCAGATGACAGCGGCCGCTCATCCTCCCTTCTCCTCGGCCTGGCCTGCCCCCGCTCTGTGCAATGACACTAGCGAAGCAATTCAGGACACTGCGCTGGCGAGGCAATACAGGACACTGCGGTGGCGAGGCTGCATTGCTGGACACTGCACTGGCGAGGCAATACAGGACACTACGCTGGTGAGGCAATATAGGACACTGCGCTGGCGAGACAATACAGGACACTGCGCTGGCTAGGCAATACAGGACACTGCGCTGGTGAGGCTGCATTGCTGGACACTGCGCTGGCGAGGCTGCATTGCTGGACACTATGCTGACAAGGCTGCATTGCTGGACACTGTGCTGGCGAGGCTGCATTGCTGGACACTGCGCTGACGAGGCTGCATTGGTGGACACTACACTGGCGAGGCTGCACTGGTGGACACTACGCTGGCGAGGCTGCATTGCTGGACACTACGCTGGCGAGGCTGCATTGCTGGACACTACGCTGGCGAGGCTGCATTGCTGGACACTGCGCTGGCGAGGCTGCATTGCTGAATACTGCGCTGGCGAGGCTGCAATGCTGGACGCTACGCTGAGGCTGCATTGCTGGACACTACGCTGGCTAGGATGCATTGATGGACGCTACACTGTCGAGGCTGCATTGCTGGACACTGCTCTGATGAGGCTGCATTGCTGGACGATATGTTGAGGCTGCATTGCTGGACGCTACGCTGTCGAGGCTACATTGCTGGACACTGCGCTGATGAGGCTGCATTGCTGGACGCTACGCTGAGGCTGCATTGCTGGACACTGCGCTAATGAGGCTGCATTCATGGGCACTGGTGGGGCTGCATTTGATTAAAAAAAAGTTCTGAGTTTAAAGCTGTTTTATTTCCAATTTAAGCTTTTTTCCTACAATTTTTATCCTAAAATTTACGCCGATAAATACGGTATTTGTCTGATATTCTCATCGTGTGTTTGAGGCTTTACTCATACATTTTTAAAGCGTGTCGCACAGTAATTGAGAGTTAGCAGCATTTCGGATTGGCGGTAAAATAACTAGCAGTAATCGCTATTAATGCATGTTGCGGAGTGATGTGTAGCAGAGCACAAGCCAATGCTGTAATACAATTGCCAGCAATTAATCGCTAGCTGCAAATTGCTGGCATTACCCATTTATTGTAGCAGCGATTGGCCTATGAGACGTTAGTCCAAGCACATAACACTTGATTTATATATTAATTGTGTGTATTCCTCTGTATGTCTTTATTCTGATAAGATACATTAGGGCATAAAAGGTTACAATTAAAAAAAAAAAAAAGGAAGCATTGATATTTCATAGTTAGCATTGTTCTTGGTGCAAGTTTAGAAATTGTTTGCTATAGACCCGTGGTTCTCAACCTTATTGAGATCAGTGCCTGGTAAATTCTTCTAAAACCTTCCATGCCTCAATAGTAGAAAAAAAAAGTTAATAGTACAAAATATACAGTATATTGAAATGCTGAAAAGCTCAAGGGCCCCATGGTGGTCTTATGTGCTTCCAACCTTACACCCAACCAAGCTATGGCTCTCAAATGAACTTACCCCTACCCCCAGCCGGGGGGAACTTCCCTTCTTCGCGACTTGTGTACAATCAGCCTGTTGGATTTTTCCCGAACAATCAGTGCCACCAGCTATTGCCGGCAACACTGATCATTGTATTCTGCCGGCAGGGAAGGTTCCCTGCCGGCAGAATACAATAGCACAGTGGAAGGATTGCCCCATCCCCTTAAATTTTGTTGATGAGGGAATTGGATCTTTTTTTATTTTTTTTTCAACCAAGTGTTTGGCTGGCTTGAGGGGACTCCTCAGCAGGCTTGGTGGCCTTGTATGGAATGAGGTTTCTCGAGGGAGCTAGGGGCAGCTGTGGGGATGTGGTCTCTCCAGGAGGCTAGGGGCTTTACAGAGGCACTATGGGGTCCTGTGTGAACTGGAGGACCCTTTTTGGAGGTTGGGGCACTATGAGGGGGCTGGAGGCTACAGCAAGCTAAGGGGCGCTTTGTCGCAATGTGTTCGCAGGGGGGGCACTGTGAGAGCTTCACAGGCACTGATACCCACCGAGGGAGGTTGGGGGCACTATTGGAGCTGGGAGGCACTGTGGGAGGTTGTTGGCACCATGGGAGCCGGGAGCACTGGTGGAAGTTAGTGGCACTATGGGAGCTGGGAGGCAATGTGGGAGGTTGGGGGTATTATGGGAGCTGGGAGACACTGTGGGAGGTTGGGGGCACTATGGGAGCTGGGAGGCACTGTGGGAGGTTGGGGGCACTATTGGAGCTGGGAGACACTTTGGGAGGTTGTGGGGCACTATGGGAGCTGGGAGGCACTGTGGGAGATTGGGGGCACCATCGGAGCTGGGAGGCACTCGTGGAGGTTAGTGGCACTATGGGAGCTGGGAGGCACTGGTAGGTTAGTGGCACTATGGGAGCTGGAAGGCACTGTGGGACGTTGGGGGCACCATGGGAGTCAGGAGACACTGGTGGAGGTTGCTGGCACTATGGGAGCTGGGAGGCACTGTAAGAGGTTGGGGACACTATGGGAGCTGGGAGGCACTATGGGAGGTTGTGGGGCCCTATGGGAGCTGGGAGGCACTGTGGGAGGATGAAGGATCTCCAACTGGCTGGATGCCCAGAAGGAGGGAGGCCGATGCCCATTGTATAGTATAGACTGCTCTTTACTATGTAAGTTTTCATAAATAGTCTGCTTATGTCACTTGTTTGCAATACTTGCCCAGCGCCTCTGATTACATCGGCACACCACAGACAATAGCTACTAATTACAGGGAAGTACTCCCTGCTTCTGACAATTAATTACATGGCTCTGCTGACAGGCAAATTAAGAAAACCCTCTTTCTTGAAACCTCCTTTAAGAGCTGAAAAAAAGTTTTCGTACAACCCTTCCCATCTCAGGCTGCGGCCACTCAGTGTTCAGGAAAGAGAAAGTGATTCTATTTGGGTGGATTTTAGTGGGTTAATTTCTTCACCGGTTTCTTACATCTGATGGGAAGGCTCTCTAGCCCTGCCTGGCCTGGGAAGCCATAGCATGGCATGGAATCTCAGCTCCCACGCTGATACAAAAACTAGAAGGCTCGCCCACACCTCTGAATCACGGTGTTGTATGTGCATTGAGTTGCTTTGCTTTTCTTTATAGATGGCGCCCCATACGTGATAAAACCAACATATTGGGGTTGATTTACTAAAGTCAAAAAGACTGCGCACTTTGCAAAGCGCAGTTGCAACCGGCAAGAGCAGTTGCTCCAGAGCTTAGTCAATGAGCAGTAGCGCTGCTGTCTTCCATCATCCAATCATGAGCATGCTGTTTTTTTTTTTATTTTCCTTGCATGTGATTGGGTATTCTTTTTCTTTTCCAAAGATTTTTATTGAGGTTTTTTAATAACAACAAAGGAATATAGTATAGTACAATGACCATTCTTTGGTCCAGCTTATTAGATTACTACTATTAGTACAGTAGTGGATACAGACAAGAAGAATGAAAAAGTTTAACAGCCCAACAACTCTCAAACTTATGCGTAACCACTGGATCATTAGTCTGGTAGCGGAGCCATTGATGGCAAAAAATCGAAACATTATGCATGAAAAGCATAAGCGCCAAAGGAAGGAGCAACCAAAAAAACAAAAGACGAAATAATAAAGACAGAACAATATTTGTCTAACCTATATAAGGTAAGTAACAGAAACCTGATCGATTGCTGGACTTCTGCAAGTCCTTCAACATTTTATCTAGTACCAAGGTCACACAAAACCAAAAATGGCTCAGAAATTAAACCAGCTTGTGATGGAAAAAAAAGGAAGAATAAAAGAGAGGAGAATAAAGGGTAAATAGAAAATCCAGTGGAGAGATAAATAAGAAAAGCCAAGGCGAAGGTACGGAAGACTAAGTACCAGGTGTACAACCTTCTATGCAGTGTCTCTCCATCCAGATTAGGAGGGTTCTGAAAGATATTTCATCCAGGGATTCCATGTTTTCTCGAAGTAGGCCTGCTTATCCCGAAGGATTGCCACCATATGTTCATTAATCATGATCCATGTTAATTTTGCCTCTAAGAGTTCAAAGGGAATCGTAGGTGACCTCCAGTATTGTGCAGTTTAACCTCATTTACTAAGTCCTGGAGCAACTTCACATGCAGAGCGCAGAGGCTATTTGCTATTAGTAAATCAACCCCAAAATGCTCAATGTGAATGCTCTGGTTCCCTGCATTGCCAAAAATAGTGCGTTCGTTGAGGCATATTGACAACCTATTGTAAGCGAATGTTCTGCCTTAATGTATCAGATACACTAAAATGCATGCGTTAAAAGGAATCCTCTAAACTGACCTGGATTATGGTGAATGAGCGAATGGTAGCCATCCTTCAGGATAAGCTTCTCCTCTTTGAGAAGACCTGGGACCCCTGGATGAGATATTTGGCGGGGCCTCGGTGAGTGGTGAAAATTCCCTTGTTGACTTCTGCTTGAGTGGCCCTCCGCGACTGCTCTGCCCCCCTTGACCCCATCTTCTCCCTTCCCTCCCCTTTCTCTTTCCGTTTCTTTCTACTTTCTTTTTCTTCCTCTCCTATCTCTTTCTCTACCCCTCTCTTTCTTTGATGCTCTGTCACCTGACAGACATGGTCCCCCGGGGACCTTTCTAAAACTCGTTAGCACCGCTTATTGCGGCCTCATTGTTACCCATTGTAATATTTTGCATTTGACACACCCCTGAGGTCGCTTTGATGTCCTGGGGCCGGTTGGGTGGCGGTGGGTTGGGGCTTGGGTGATCGCTCCCCAAGCTCGGCGCAGTGTGTTCCCTTTTTGGGGCGCCGGGGGGGGGGGCAGCAGGCCCGGGCCGGACTCGGGTTGCCTCGGTATGGGACATGGTTGGCTATATGTTGCTTAGCGGGATGCGTTATTGTTATGTGTTCCCTTGGGGGCTGCGTCCCTTGCTAACTTTCTTGCACTATGTTGTTGTGCATCCTGACAGATGCTATTCTATTGTTTTCTTATGTATGTTTACCTTGCACTTAAAACAAATAAAAATCTATTGAAATCTAAGTGCCGGTTCACACTAGGGCGACCTGTGAGGCGACCTGCTAGCCTCACAGGTCGCCGCAGGTCGCCTCCCATAGGGAAGCTGCGGACCCGTTCTAATAGGAGCGACACAAGTCGCTCCGACCTAGAAAAAGGGTCCGGAGCTTCTTTGGGGCGACTCGGAGGCGACCGCCATAGACTTCAATGTTATGAAGTCCATGGCGGCCGCTCCGAGGTTGCGGCGCGCTGCTCTCACCGCGACCACGGAGGTCGCGGTGCGAAGTAGCGTCGCTGCAATGTGAACCGGCGCTAAAAGGAATCCTGGCGCAACAGGGTCACTTTTACCCAATAACTCACCAGAAAGAAAGTATGACTATAGCCACCACTTCGCCCCTTCAAGTGGAACACATCTTGGTTTCCTTCCCCTATTGGCCAGTGTGGTTTCCCCTCCTTCTCATACATCACTACAGGCCTTACGAAGCAGCGGGAGGAACCACAGCAGCCAGCATGGTGGGGAAGTATTTACCGTAACTCATCTGATGGTTGAGTGCAGCTTGGGGCGACTAGGGAGCAGAGATGCAGCACTGTTGTGGTGTGAACAGGGCACATAGAAAACTGTTTTTTTCTGTGTCTTTGTGTTGATCTGTGTTTCTGGTGTTAATCAGGTGCCGTCACCACACATGGGGGTTGTTTTACTAAAGGCAAACAGACTGTGCACTCTGTAAGAGCAGTTGCTTCAGAGCTTAGTAAATTGGGGGGAAGCTCTGCTGACTTCCATCATCTAATCATGTGCAAGCAAAAGTGCCAATTTATTTATTTTCCTTGCATGTGATTGGGTATTCTTTGCAAAGTGAAGCTTTAACTTACAGTGGGTACGGAAAGTATTCAGACCCCCTTAAATTTTTCACTCTTTGTTATATTGCAGCCATTTGCTAAAATCATTTAAGTTCATTCTTCTTCCTCATGAATGTACACATAGCACCCCATACTGACAGAAAAAAAAAAGAATTGTTGACATTGTTGCAGATTTATTAAAAAAGAAAAACTGAAATATCACATGGTCCTAAGTATTCAGACCCTTTGCTGTGACACTCATATATTTTACTCAGGTGCTTTCCATTTCTTCTGATCATCCTTGAGATGGTTCTACACCTTCATTTGAGTCCAGCTGTGTTTGATTATACTGATTGGACTTGATTAGGAAAGCCACACACCTGTCTATATAAGATCTTCCAGATCACAATGCATGTCAGAGCAAATGAGAATCATGAGGTCAAAGGAACTGCCTGAAGAGCTCAGAGACAGAATTGTGGCACGGCACAGATCTGGCCAAGGTTACAAAAAGATTTCTGCTGCACTTAAGGTTCCTAAGAGCACAGTGGCCTCCATAATCCTCAAATGGAAGACGTTTTGGACGACCAGAACCCTTCCTAGAGCTGGCCGTCCGGCCAAACTGAGCTATCGGGGGAGAAGAGCCTTGGTGAGAGAGGTAAAGAAGAACCCAAAGATCACTGTGGCTGAGCTCCAGAGATGCAGTCAGGAGATGGGAGAAAGTTGTAGAAAGTCAACCATCACTGCAGCCCTCCACCAGTCGGGGCTTTATGGCAGAGTGGCCCGACGGAAGCCTCTCCTCAGTGTAAGACACATGAAAGCCCGCATGGAGTTTGCTAAAAAACACCTGAAGGACTCCAAGATGGTGAGAAATAAGATTCTCTGGTCTGATGAGACCAAAATAGAACTTTTTGGCCTTAATTCTAAGCGGTATGTGTGGAGAAAACCAGGCACTGCTCATCACCTGTCCAATACAGCCCCAACAGTGAAGCATGGTGGTGGCAGCATCATGCTGTGGGGGTGTTTTTCAGCTGCAGGGACAGGACGACTGGTTGCAATCGAGGGAAAGATGAATGCGGCCAAGTACAGGGATATCCTGGACAAAAACCTTCTCCAGAGTGCTCTGGACCTCAGACTGGGCCGAAGGTTTACCTTCCAACAAGACCATGACCCTAAGCACACAGCTAAAATAACGAAGGAGTGGCTTCACAACAACTCCGTGACTGTTCTTGAATGGCCCAGCCAGAGCCCTGACTTAAACCCAATTGAGCATCTCTGGAGAGACCTAAAAATGGCTGTCCACCAACGTTTACCATCCAACCTGACAGAACTGGAGAGGATCTGCAAGGAGGAATGGCAGAGGATCCCCAAATCCAGGTGTGAAAGACTTGTTGCATCTTTCCCAAAAAGACTCCTGGCTGTATTAGATCAAAAGGGGGCTTCTACTAAATACTGAGCAAAGGGTCTGAATACTTAGGACCATGTGATATTTCAGTTTTTCTTTTTTAATAAATCTGCAACAATGTCAACAATTCTGTGTTTTTCTGTCAGTATGGGGTGCTATGTGTACATTCATGAGGAAGAAGAATGAACTTAAATGATTTTAGCAAATGGCTGCAATATAACAAAGAGTGAAAAATTTAAGGGGGTCTGAATACTTTCCGTACCCACTGTATATACTCAGAAAATGTGTAAAATGTAGAGAACACCTCTTCTAGGTTTGGGATTTTGAAGGTAATCATCCATACAGTTGTATTAAAAATCTTTCATTTATTACCGTAATTCATTAGAAGAAAAAAGACATACATAATGTATACATCATAAAAATGAGGTCAATAAATTCACAGTTAATTGTCAATTGCTGAGGTAGTAGAGTTGATTTTTCACCCAATTGGGAGAACCCCAAAGGGTAGGATTACTGGATAGTTGGACCAGAGGGAATGTCCTTCAAAATCCCAAACCTAGAGGAGGTGTTCTCTACATTTACAAATTTTCTGAGATATATGGGATGGTGGCAATTTTTACACTCTCGTCCATCCGAGATACTACTAATAATAAACTTATATACTAAGCTCTGGAACAACTGAACTTCCAAGGTGTGAATTGGCCTTCAGTCTCATCCACTAAACAAAATGTTCTATTCTGTAAAAGCTTGGGGGAGGTTCAGTTTTCTTCATCGATCAAAACATATGTAAAGGCAAAACTTTTTTAAGTTTTGGATAGAGTACAAATAACTCAAAGTTGTGCTTACTGGAAATACAATTCACTTGTCATTGTTAGAGGCCCCCTTTAAGAGGCCCTGTCACTTTAGCAGCTCTTTTGATTCCTTGTTCCAGCGCGTCTACATCTGGCAAGAGGACAATCCTAGCCCGTAATGTCAATATTGAAAGGCTCCAGTTTCCATATTGTGTCTGGCAACTATTAATTCTGTTTTCCCTCCGAGGAACAGCTAATTCGTTTGTTTAAGGGCTTTAATCTCGAGCCGTATCTGAATTGCGCACTTAGATGTTCCGCAACCTCGCATACTCAAGACAATCTCGGGATGATAAATAGCGTATTATAAAGTATCGCACAGATCTATGAACCACTTTTATTTAAAAATGACTTACATAACATGAAAGAAACTTTACCATTTCACCACGTCACAGTGATTGATCCCGAGGGACAATGACTCAGACTAATCAATCTGCTGGGTCACTTAAAGCAGAATTAAAACTCTTTTAAACTTTTTTTTTTTCTAACTGTGCCCCAGGAGCTTTCAACCATAATGTGTTAGTATGCACACCATATTAGTACAATATGGCTGCATTCACTGTCTTGGCTCTGATGAAGAGGGTTTGCCCTTGAAATGTGTCAGCCTCCTGTTCTTCGGACAGGACCGATGGACTAGAGCAGCCTTTTTCAACCAGGGTGCCTTGAGGTTTCCTCAGGGGTGCCTTGGCAAAATGACTAAATATGTCCCCAAAATTATATACAAGCCGGTGGGTGGATGAAACCTGCCGTTTAGTTGCACAAATTCACAGGTTTTCATTGTTCACCTTTACAAACTTCTAGCTGCCAACCTCCTAACGATCAATTACATCATCTGTTTTTTTTTTTTTTTTTTTTTAAAGCCCGTAGCGTGTGAAACACACTCAAAAGACTTCACCCGGTGCATAAAAAAGTGCACACACACAAACGTGAGGAACACAAAAAGTGCACAGGGTGTGCGAACAAATGGTCTTCCCTCCGAGGAGGTAGGTCTTGCGCCTCGATCCCCCGGGGCGCAAGACTCCTGACAGGGATTTAAGGTACTTATGGTCTGTCTGGCCGAAACCAGACTGAACCCGTTCTTCAGGGGGACTGCCGAAACAGCCCCCACCGAGTACTAAGTGGGGCTCCCCCGAAGGGAGACCCCATGAGAGAGGGCAGACCAAGCCAAAAGGCCATATCCACCCCCTCCCAAGACTCAAGGCAGGGCCCAAGGACCCACACCCAACAAGTCGTGCAGGTGAAAAAAAGGTGATAGAAAAGTGACAAACTACAAAGAAAAAGCACACACAAACAAAAAGGTGGGGGAGGGGAAGTGGAGAGGTGAATTAGTGCCTAAGTGAAAAACAAAGGCAGGCCTTCCGGCCGGAATAAAAATTCCTCTGGTCGAAGCCAAAAGGCCTTGCCCAAGAGGCAGGTGTTTAAAAAAGTGTGCGTAGGTGCAGTGACCATGGTGCCGAAAAACTCAAGGCGAGCTGCCCCTCACCAGTGAGAATTAAGGCACCCCTGGGCTGCCACCCCAGGGGCACATACACTACGGGCTTTCTCTACCCCGGCCCAAAGGCCAGACCGAGTGTAGCCCTATCCTACCAGGAGGCATCAGAACTTTGGACAGCTTGGGGAGAACCTACCTTCAACTGGGGACAAGCCTTTTGCAAGGCCAGATTCAACCCAGGAGGAAAGGCTCCCCCACCGCCACCGCCGTTCCTTACCAATCACATCCAGGAGCAGTACTAACTGGCCACGGAACCAATCCAGTTTTCTCACTCCCTTCAAACTGGTAGGGGCGGACCCATTCAAATCAGGAAGGCATTGGAACCATCCGGCTTTCTCTGGTTTGGCCTACTCCGGTCCTCCAGTTACGCCCAGAGCTCCCCGGTTAACTTCGGCCACCACCGATACTAACCTTCAGGTTCCATTCCAACACTGATAAGAACAGATACTACACTTGATCTTAGCCAAAAGGCCAAGAAGCGAATTACATCATCTGTTGCTAAGGATGATGTCAGTTGCCTGTATATCATCCTTGTTTGACCCTCCCTTGCCTCTCTCCATCAGCTTTTGGGGACTAATTAGCTAAGTCATGGAGAAAAAAGAGGGAGAAGAGAAACATTGGGGTACTAGTCAGTACCAGTTTGCAGAAGAGTATTTGCTTTGGAAGAATAAATCCCTTATGACGTTGGGTGTCCTACGTGTCGTGTATGAATGTTGCTGTGTTATGTAAAATTATCAGAATGGGGTGCCTTGAGGTTGTCCATAGTTTTAAAGGGTGCCTTGACTGAAAAAAGAAGCACTGGACTAGACTAGACCTTCCAGGCGGTGGATTACACTTGCTATGATCTGGGTTTATACAATATGCTTTTGTGAGTATATTTATTGCTGTTTTTAACTTTGAATGAAAACTTTATTGAGATAATGTGGAAGGTCGATGCGCTCTTCTCTTTTTATTCAATATAATATGGCAGACGTACCTGGAAAACAATCCCTTTCAGCACTGCATTCTCAGTCACGAGTGCTTCCATCTTCTCCTGGTCTTTCTTCATGATTCCAACTCTATGGCCACTTGGTTGGCCAGGTCTTAATGATGTCACATGTTCGGCCGTCCTGCTTCCTGGATCGCGTCCTCCGGCCATAACTGCACACTGAGCTGTGCATGCATAGCTCAGTGTATATAATTGGTAAAAAGGCGCTGGTAATCTTTTTATAGTGCTAAATACAAATACTAAATTATTTTCATAAAAACCCAATAAAATTATAACATATATAATCAATATTATAGTAAAAGTGCACGTGCTATACTGTACTTGGTGTAAAAGAGAGTTATTGCAAATCAAAGTGCTTACTAGTGCATCAACATAATAAATTAAGGTGCAAGTGCTAACCTTTACTTGTGCAAAGATTATTGCAAATCAAAAAGGTGCTTCCTAGTGCATCCACAAATAAATTAATAAATTAAATCACAAATGGTATATATCCTTAAATTATATCAACATTAGATTATTCGTGCTCACTATTACAGTGCTCCAAAAAATGTGATTAAAGTGTCTATATTTGATAGTCCTGAGCAATTCATGCAACAAAGAAGTGCTTGTGTAAACTTGATTGCTTAGATCTATAGTGCTCCAGGTGCTGGGGTGTGCCACACGTTGCCTCTTACTAGATTACGGCAGGTCACAAGGACCCCCAACGCCTGTGATCCCTTTAAATGGGTGGATCAGACCTCTCCTCGGCTTCTTTTCCAGAATATCCTGCTCCTACGTTACTCGTACATGGACAATACAGTCCGCACATATAAAGATATGGAAGATAGCCACCAATAGTGAAATACTGTTTATTGTATTAAAATTACACAATAAAGTAACAATTGGCTTCTTACATTTCGTTCAGGAAGAAGAATGAACTTAAATGATTTTAGCAAATGGCTGCAAATATAACAAAGAGTGAAAAATTTAAGGGGGTCTGAATACTTTCCGTACCCACTGTATATACACCTATTTATTGTTTTTAACAATTAAAAGGGCAGCAGGTTTTAACATCTTTTTTTAAAGGGCTAGGCGCCTTGGCTAAACTTTTATTAATGCATAGCTCAGTGTATAAAAATGCTGACAGTCAGGGTGATGCATTTATGGCAGAAGAGAGACCATTAGGTTCTCACGCCTCTCCTCTTCACACTATACAGTTTTCTTGAGATTTTTTCCTTTAGATTTACCGAAACCATATAATATGAGGTCAGACCTAAACACTTTCAATTAGTATGCAATCTGGCATTCCCTAGCACTACATAGTTGAAGGTAAAGCCCCGTACACACGTACCGATAGTCGGCCGTAAATATTTGGCCGCCGAACGATTGACCGATTGTCGGCTTGTTAGTATGATGCTTCCGACAACCGACTGACTTTTCGGCCAAACAGAATCGGGTGTGCAGGCATTAAAATTTTTGTTGGCCGTCACCAGAACGCCCGATTGTTCGCCAGTCAGTACAGAATTCGGCCGACAAACAGCAGATTAGCAAGACTGGGCATGCTCAGAAAAGAAAAAACACACAGAAAGTTAACATCACATGACATAATTTCTGCAGTCGGCTGTTGTTGGCCGACAAAATTCATGTGCAGTCTTTTGCAGTTTTCAG
This sequence comes from Pelophylax lessonae, assembly GCF_965119305.1. Classification (NCBI taxonomy): domain Eukaryota; kingdom Metazoa; phylum Chordata; class Amphibia; order Anura; family Ranidae; genus Pelophylax; species Pelophylax lessonae. The sequence goes on along the minus strand of NC_138773.1, from coordinate 64,117,791 downwards.
CCGACAGGACAGCACCGGACAAAAGACGGCCGATCGTTCGGCTGACATTCGGTACGTGTGTACGGGGCTTAAGGGCTCTTTCACACGGGCGATCCGATCAGATCCACCTGTCAGTTTTTTAGGCGGATCTGATCGGATCCTCCATGCAGCTCTATGGGGCAGCGGATGTCAGCGGAGACACCTCCGCTGACACCCACTGCCATCCGCATCCGATCCTGTCCGTGAAATCTGGACGGATGGAAACCCTATTTTTCCATCCGTTCCGTAATCGGATTGGTTCGGATCTGATGAGAGCGGACAGGCGGTCCGCTCTCATCCGATCCCCCATAGAGGGCAGCGGGGGCTGAGACACCTCCCTCTCCGCTCTGCAAGCGGAGACGGAGCTGTCATCCGCCGGCTCAGCGGGGATCGCGGATCGATCCCCGCTGAGCAACACGGATCCTCCTACGGAGGCGGACCGTGTGAAAGAGCCCTAAATCTAAAGGAAATCTAACAACAAAAGTTGCATAGTGTGTATCCAGCCTTACACATGGGGGGTTGGATCTAATTCTGAACATACCAGAATCTATCACTATCTAGGAACATTCATAAATGGGATTTGTAGTGTGTCCTCACTTTAAAGAGGAAGTAAACTGGCTGAAAAAAAATGTGAAAAAAAACCCTGTAAAGACAAAGGCATAATGAGCTAGTATGCATCGCATACTAGCTCATTATGAAGTACTTACCTAAAAACGAAGCCCCCGCAGTGGCGACAGGACGGCCGACATGTTCGGCGGGTCCTGCTTCCTGGATCGCGTCCTCCGGCCATCTGATTGGCCGGAGGCGCGATTACATCACTCCCGTGCATGCGCACGGGAGCCGCCGTTCACGGCACAGGGCTCTGAAGGAATGGCACGGGTGGCCGTTCCTTCAGAGCGCATGCGCGGATGACGTCATCGGCTGCATGCACTGTAAATGTCTCCTAAAAGGTGCAAGTTTGGGAGATATTTATAGCACCTATAGGTAAGCCTTAATATAGGCTTACCTATAGCTGAATGTCAACCAAGTGGGTTTACAACCTCTTTAACCTGAATGGGCAAAGTAACAAATTCACTTTAAATTCTGCGATATCTCCCTTCAACGATCCGATGCCCCTTGTCGGTGCCATCCTCTTCTACCTGGTTTCTTCCAGGGCTGAGCTGCGGCCAGTGTCATCGGCTAGTACGGGATGACGTCACTCCTGTGCATGCGCAGGAGTGCAGTCATTCTGGCACACAGCATGCAAGCAGGCAGACCGTTTTTCTTTCATAGCAGAAGAGACGTTGCATGTGCCTTCTGCAACAAAGAGCCTGCCTGCTCATAGTTTATGAAAGCGGGACTTTATTTCCACAACATTATAGTTACAACAGCATTCAAAGGAGCCCATAATAGCCTTTGTCTGCATGGAGTGGATGAGAATATATTCCGCTGACCTTCAAGAGTCTCTCCAAGGCTGCGCAGGCCTCCTGCACAGAGCGTGTTCTGTTTTCACAGCTGATAGTGACTTCTTAGCGAATGATTACCCAGAAACATAAGCTCTCCTGTGTATTTTGGCAGCATTACAGCCCCATCAGTCACACACAGGTACAGATCTCCTCTGCGAGAGCCACTTCAGCAGATACACCTGTTACAATTCCCTGCATGAGCCATGCTAGGTTGTATAATAAGGCCAGAGGGCTGTGCTTTATCTCCATTGCTCTACATTATGAATACGACTCTTCCAAGATTGTGTATTGGTAATAGAAAACATCTGTAGAGCAGTGGGAACACATTGATGGTTTAAATAAAAAACGAAAGGCCGCTAGAATATCTGAACACAACCCATTAAATAGCAGAATGCAGTATATTCACTCACCGGCCACTTTATTAGGTACACCTACCTGTTCAATTGCTTGGTCACACAGATTGCCAATCAGCCAATCACATGGCAGCAATTTAAAGGGATTGTAAAGGCAGAAGGTTTTTTTTTTTTTATCCTAACCATTTGCCGACCGCCTGCAGTACATTTAGTGCGGCAGGTCGGCTCTGTCCCGTGAAACGACGTAACTGTACGCTGATTCGTGGGACCGCTTGTGGGGGCGCGCGTGCACCCGGCCGGGCCTATTCGCCATAGGGGGAGCCAATCACAGGGTCGGCAGCCGGGCACCCGCGATCGCTCCCCGTGGAGACAGAACGGCGGTGAAGATGAAAAAATGACTAAAGGTACGCTTTAATTTTATTTTTTTTTTTTTGAAAATTTCTTTTTATGAAAGAATTAAAATGTATCGGTACAAAAAATAGCCTTTGGGCATTCCCAGGCTAACAATTACATTAAACATAACATTACTAACTGTCATATCCTATCTACAAATAACCACAACATTCCATACAGTTCGCTCAGATGATCCTCGATTGATTCAATGCAAGAATTAATGGGTTATAAGGAGATTCCTGTTCCCTCTTAACCAGTTGCCAACTGCCGGTGTTCCGTGAAAAATCCATACCCGTGAGAAAACCATACCCTCGTCACTTCCGGTTCCGCTACGGAGGGTATGGATTTCTCACGGTAGTTAAACTTGCGGCGCTTACATTAAAACAGCTCATCTGAAACGTAAATAATCTCCGCTCTTCGCCCTGTCACTGCCCTCATCTCCGGTAATAAATATAAAAGCGGATCACGGAGCCGCGATCGCCGTCACATTTACATCACATACACCCGCCGCCGCTTTTATATTTATTACCGGAGATGAGGGCAGTGACAGGGCGAAGAGCGGAGATTATTTACGTTTCAGATGAGCTGTTTTAATGTAAGCGCCGCAAGTTTTACATTAGACACAGTGCCGTGAGAATTTCATGCCCACCGAGCATGCGCACTTGTCTAATTCTTTAATGTTCAATCACGTATCCGGGGCTCTGAGCATGCGCACTGCTGCGCTGCTCAGCTGTTTCAGCCCGGAAGTGACGAGGGTATGGTTTCTCCACGGGGTATGGTTTTTTAACGTTACACCGGCCGCATATACCGTATATACTGTGACAGGCTGGTTCGGTTGCACAAATCGCCGTACCTGTACCACTAGACAGCGGGGATGCCACGGGACTGGTGGCTCCGATTGCTGCCAGGCACCCGCGTTCGTTCCCCGCTGAGAGAGGACGGTCAGCTGTTGTAAACACAGCATACCGCTCTCTCTGAAATGATCACAGAGCGCCTATGATCCTCCTATACAGGATCACAGGTCTCTGTGTTCATTTCACAAGTCCCTTCCCCCATACAGTTAGAAAACACCACCTAGGTTCACACTTAACCCTTTGATCACCCCTAGGTTAACCCCTTCCCTGCCAGTGACCTTAGTACAGTTACAGTGCATATTTTTAGCACTGATTACTGTAGTAACGTCACTGGTCCCCCTGAAAGTGTCAAAAATGTCAGTTAGGGGTCCGATCTGTGCACTGCAATGTCTCAGTCTGGCTAAAAATCACAGTTCGCCGCCCTTACTAGTAAAAATAAATAAAAAAATAAAAATGGCATAAATCTTTTCCCGTAGTTTGTAGACTGGATAACTTTTGCGCAAACCAGTTAAAATACGCTTATTGGGTTTTTATTAAGGCTCCGTTCACATGTAGGCGTTTTGGGGCGTTTTTGGGGCGCTTTTCTGCTCTAGGATCAGCTCTCAAAACGCCCAACAAGACAAATCCTATTCATTTCAATGGCCCCTGTTCACATCTGAGCGTTTTGACGCTGTGAGCAAAACGCCCAACACTCAAAAAAGTACATGAGCTTCTTTTTGGGCAGATAACAGGCGTTTTCCATTGGTCTCTATTCAATCTAAAAACGCCTGTAAAACGCCCGTAAATCGCGGTAAAATCGCTACGCTCAGGTGTGAATGTAGCCTTACCAAAAATTTGTGGCAGAATACAAATTGGCCTAAAATGATGAAAAAAATTGATTTTAAATTTTTTTTGGTAATGTTATATAGCAGAATGTGAAAAATATTGTTTTTTTTTTTTTTTTCAGAATTATCACAAATTTTTTGTTTATAGCCCAATAAATAAAAATCACACAGGTGATCAAATACAAAAAAAAAAGCTTTATTTGTGGGAAAAAAAGGACATCAATTGTATTTAGGTACAACGTCGCACAACCGCGCAATTGTCCGTTAAAGTAATGCAGTGCCTGATCGCAAAAAAATTGCCTGGTCATTAAGTGGTCAAAACCTTCTGGGGCTGAAGTGGTTAAGATATTTTTCATAGGTGCGCGATTAAGGGGGCCCCCAATTTTCCATTTATGATCATTGGGCGATGGTTGTGAGTATTTTATATTCAGATTCTTACCCCGGGTGCTATTGGGGGAAGTTCAATCACTGTATAAAGTTGTCACCAGTACAGGCAGTATAACAGGCATGGGATTGCAATAAGAAAGCAGTAAAGCTCCCCTCCCTTGTTTTTTGGAAATCAGCCTGCTGATGGGGTTATCTCATGCGCCTCCTGTCTCTCTTCGGGACGGCTGAGATAACAGAGAGACTTGTTGACTGCATTGCATGGTTCTTTGCATGCGTTCTCACACCCCCGGAGCACAGCCATGTGAGAAGCCGCAGGATGTACAGCCCTGGCAATGTGTGTCATGCCTCTGTTTAGATATTCTGTGGGAGTGCAGAGCTGGGAATGCTTTCCTGATGGCTGTTGCATTCCAGAACTCATCCGTTAAAGGGCCACTCCAACCGAAACCGACATCTCAGCTTTTGGTAGGTTCCAGAGAGGTAAAATAGATGTAAACCCTAACTGGATGACATTTAGTTTGTTAAAGGGCTTTGTATCATTAATAACTGCTTTTTTCCCCTAAAATTACTTTCTTATACTTTTGCATCTCAGTGCTGCTGATCTCCTGCAGCCTCTTTCAGCCAATTTCGGTCAATAATGCTCTCAATTATCAGCTGCACATTACTCTAGACCAGCTTCCTGACGGTGACAGCATTGGTTCATGCCTGTTTAATGTGTGTCAGCTTCTTGTAGTCACCTCCAGGGCCCGCTTGTGATGGGGTGACAACACAGCAGCACAAATGCCAGGCAGTTATTACTTCTTGTCTGAACAAGGACCTTTATGGGAGGGATTTTGATGAAAGATGCAAATTCAAAAATATTATTGAAATTCATTAATCACTTTATAGCGTAAATACAATTTTAGTGATTGCGTTAAAAGAATTTGAGATTTTTTTTTTTTTTGTTAAGAGGCGGTTCACACTAAGGCGATCCGACTTCGAGGGGCAACGTGTGAAGTCGCGTGCACCGCGACTTCGGCACCACTTGTAGGGACTTCACATAATGGAAGTCTATGCAAGTTGCTCCCAGGTCGCACCATTCCCAGGTCGCTCCCATTCAGACTAGCGCGACTTGTCAGGCGACTTGTCAGCCTGACAAGTCGCGGTCGGTCGCTCGCCATTGAGTAGTACAGGACCCTTTTCCTAAGTCGGAGCGACTTGTGTCACTCCTATTAGAACAGGTCCTGTACTACTCAATTTCAAGCGGCCGACCACGACTTGTAAGGCTGACAAGTCACCTGACAAGTCGCGCTAGTCTAAATGGGGTCTAAATCATACCTAGGTGGATGCAGCATCGGTCCGGTGCAGCATCTGTTCCCTGCCAGCTCTGACACTGAGAGCGGAGCGATCAAACACCGTCGATCACTCGATTCTCAGAGCTCCCTGAGCAGAGAGCTGGTGATTGTCAGTCATCGCTGTCTGCTCTGCCCCCTCCTCGCTCACTAAAGTGCTTGGCTGTTGAGGGGGTGGGAGCATCCAGCTCAGGCTGTTAGCAGCTCACTGAGAGGCTGGGCCGGGGGCTGGTCAAGGCATGTGGGCGGATCCCCACCATATGGTTGCGATCCTTCTGAGCCTGGACCGGCTCTGTGATGTCAGACGACACTGGGCTTCAGCCCGCTGTCTGCTGAAAACGGGTCACAGTATTGCAACAATCTGGACTCCTGTGATCCACGGGGGAGATTTGGCTGTACTTCTCCTTTGGCCCACGTTCACACTGAACATGGCATTGAAATCGTGCGACTACACCTGAACTCCCACAATTTCAAAGCCTCATTTCAGTCGGACTTCGGGGGCAACTTGAAAGACATCTGTGTGGGTTCATGCACAGATGTCTATTGAAGTCGCTGTCGAAGTCGCCAAAAGTAGTGCAGAACTCTGCGCCCTGTACGTAGTGTACTCCTGAACTGTGCATGTAGCGCATTCCTGAACTCTGCGCCCTGTACGTAGCGTACGCCATAACTCTGCATTCTGTACATAGCAAAATCCTGAACTCTGCACTCTGTATGTAGCATACTCCTGAACTCTGCACTTTGTACTTAGCGTACGCCATAACTCTGCATTCTGTACGTAGCGAAATCCTGAACTCTGCACTCTGTACGTAGCGTACTCCGGAACTCTGCATTCTGTACGTAGCAAAATCCTGAACTCTGCACTCTGTACCTAGCATACTCCTAAACTCTGCACTCTGTACCTAGCGTACGCCATAAATCTGCACTCTGTACGTAGCAAAATCCTGAACTCTGCACTCTGTATGTAGCGTACTCCTGAACTCTGCACTCTGTATGTAGCGTACTCCTGAACTCTGCACTTTGTACGTAGCGTACTCCTGAACTCTGCACTCTGTACGTAGAGTACTCCTGAACTCTGCACTCTGTACGTAGAGTACTCCTGAACTCTGCACTCTGTACGCAGAGTACTCCTGAACTCTGCACTCTGTACGTAGAGTACTCCTGAACTCTGCACTCTGTACGTAGAGTACTCCTGAACTCTGCACTCTGTACGTAGCGAAATCCTGAACTCTGCATTCTGTACGTAGCGAAATCCTGAACTCTGCACTCTGTACGTAGAGTACTCCTGAACTCTGCACTCTGTACGTAGAGTACTCCTGAACTCTGCACTCTGTACGCAGAGTACTCCTGAACTCTGCACTCTGTACGTAGAGTACTCCTGAACTCTGCACTCTGTACGTAGAGTACTCCTGAACTCTGCACTCTGTACGTAGCGTACTCCTGAACTCTGCACTCTGTACGTAGCGTACTCCTGAACTCTGCACTCTGTACGTAGCGTACTCCTGAACTCTGCACTCTGTACGCAGAGTACTCCTGAACTCTGCACTCTGTACGTAGAGTACTCCTGAACTCTGCACTCTGTACGTAGAGTACTCCTGAACTCTGCACTCTGTACGTAGAGTACTCCTGAACTCTGCACTCTGTATGTAGCGTACTCCTGAACTCTGCACTCTGTACGTAGAGTACTCCTGAACTCTGCACTCTGTACGTAGCGTACTCCTGAACTCTGCACTCTGTACGTAGAGTACTCCTGAACTCTGCACTCTGTATGTAGAGTACTTCTGAACTCTGCACTCTGTATGTAGTGTACTCCTGAACTCTGTATGTAGCGTACTCCTGAACTCTGCACTCTGTATGTAGCTAGCACACCCCTAAACCTTTTACTCTGTATGTAGCGTACTCCTGATCTCTGCACTCTGTACATAGCACACCCCTAAACCCTTTGCTCTGTATGTAACACACTCCTGAACTCTGCACTCTGTATGTGGTGTACTCTTGAATATCTGCTTGTTATTATTTTTCCTAGGTTTCTACTTTCAGAGCTAGTTATTACTTAAGTTAGAAGAGTGCATACATAGTCTTACAGATACAACCGCCTTTTACCATACAACCATACTGCTGATGCGGCGAAGATGAAAATGAGTTCGATACCCCTGCACTAAAAGAAATGGTTGGTCGATGACTATGGACAGGCTGCAGGATGGTTTGGGGCAGAAGACATGCTGCAGAAGACAGTAAATAAATGGGCATTTTAGATGAAATCACTGCTATTACCTTTTTATAGATCAATGCTCCTAGCTACTGGGCCACACAAAAAGTACTAAAAGGGCAGCATATGGCCCTCAGGCAGCAGGTTGGGCTCCAGGTTCTTCATTGGACCATTGGAGGTCACACACTCCACCATTACACAGAGGATCACTATCAGAAACTATCACAGAACACTCTTAGATCCTGCGAAAATCTCAGTCTGGCTTCATGTCGGAGATAAGATACTATATTATAATTGTGCCCAGCACTTTATTACACAGTAGCAGCCTCCCTTTTATTGTATGTGCAATAAAACTATTAAGGATTATCTGAACTGGTTCTGGTTTATGGAGTCATTTATTCCTCCAGCTCCAATCCTATCCAGGTCATCTATGGATTTACTTCCTTATCAGCGTGAACAGAAGATACGGCCCGGCTTGTAAACCTATCAGCTGGCTGCAATGTAACGGAGCCCATTCCATCGGCCACTCTTTATTTCCATATGAAACAATGTTTTCCCTTGTACTTTGTACATTCCTGCGCCTATCAGCTTTTCCTCCAGTTTCCTCCTGAAAATCTGTTTAACGCTTTATTTCTGTCCGCCTCCCTCACAGAATTTGGTGAAGGAGTTGGAGTTTTCAAGCACTGCCAAGCCTTGATCAGTAGAACAGCATCAAGATGAGAACAGATAAGGTCAGCGGGTTCCCAGAGGTGCGTCTGTTTGAGTCCACGCCGCCCTTTCTGTTGTTGGGGGGGGGGGGGTTATTTTTTAGTTTGGACGATTCTGCTTTCATCAACCTGTGTTGCTAAACTGTCCAAAGCGTGTTTTCATTCTGACAAGTGGGGTGGCGGTACCAGGCTCCAGGCCTGTGGGTATACCTGGCACAAGGCCGGTCACATGTCACACAGCTCTGACAGATGAGTGGAATGGGTTAACCTTGAGAGGCCAGACTGACGTCAACAGCCTTAAACATTCGATTTACTTCGCATGGGCAAACAGGACGTGGAATTCACAAGCGTGTGAAAGTGTAGGCCGGTGTATACATAATGTATGCTTAAAGCTGAACTCCAGGCAAATATAAAAGACACAAATGAATGCCCCCTGTAATTATTACCCCTTCCCACCGAGCCTCGGCGTCCCTTTAAATAGGCTATTACACCCAGTGGGTGGACTTCCCGGATCTGTCTGAATACGTGACAATTGTCACAGAGGTCACATTATTGGGTGCCGGACCCTCCAGCTTACCAGAGACTGGGAGCTGTCTTTGACAGCTCGGTCGCTGTGTCCATGTTCGAAGCATGGGGGGAGGGGCAGCAGCGCTATCCCACGGTACATAGTGTTCAATGTAACTCAGGCAGGCTTGATGGAAAACCTTGAAAAGTTTATTTATAAAAAATATATATAGTAATGATTAAAACATAATAGAATGTGTTCCAAACCAGATCTGTGGCGTTGCTGTGGCGTCACAGGATGACGAGCCGCTGGGTGAACCGCAACTGTGTAGATCACATGTGTCAAACACAAGGCCCACGGGCCGAATCCGGCCCTCCAGGCCATTTCATGTGGCCCTCGCACCTCTCCTGCAGCTGCAGGAGAGCTCAAGCCCCTGTACTTTTTGCTTTCCAGCAATGCCTACAGCTTCTTCCCAGCAGCTGCACAAGATGAGGGGGGTTCACTACTGTAGGGAAGGGTGAGGGACTCAACTTCTGATGGTGGTGAGGCTCTTAACATTTTATGTAAGGGTAGGGGATGCTCTGGACATCTAGTCTTACATATACAACCGGCCCTTTTGAGGGCAATTATATTGCTGATGCGGCCCGCGATTAAATTGATTTTGACACCCCTGGTGTAGATGATCACAACAGATAACCATGCAGGAGGGAGAAGGATCTTATGTGCCAAAAGCAGACCGGACCAGCCGGTAGAGTGGCGTGGCTTCCTCCCACCCGATAGTGTGGCTGCTCGCACCGAAGCATGTTCGGAGCATGCAGTGAGCGCTTTCAGCACAGAAACCTCTACCGCCCATGGACGCATATATGCAGCATGTGAGGTTTAACCACTTCAGCTAAGGAAGGATTTACCCCCTTAATGACCAGGCCGTTTTTTGCAATTCTTCACTGCGTTATTTTAACTGACAATTGCACGGTCGTGCGACGCTGTACCCTAATAAAATTGATGTCCTTTTTTTCCCCACAGATAGAGCTTTCTTTTGGCGGTATTTGATCACCTCTGCGTTTTTTAGATTTTGCGCTATTAACAAAAAAATGCGACAATTTTGAAAAGAAAACGCAATATTTTTTACTTTCTGCTATATAACATTCCCTATAAGAAAATGTAAAAAAAATCTAATTTTTTTATCAGTTTAGGCCAATTTGTATTCTGCTATATATTTTTGGTAAAAAAAAAATTGGGATTTGTAATTGGTTTGCGCAAAAGGTATAGTGTTTACAAACTATGGGATAGATTTTTGGACTTTTTATTTTTTATGTTTTTATTAGTAATGGCTGCAATCAGTGATTTTTAAGGGGATTGTGACATTGGGGCGGACAGATCGGACCCCTGACATTTTTGACACTTTTTGGGGACCAGTGACATTACTACAGTAATCAGTGCTAAATAATATGCACTGTTACTGTATAAATGACACTGGCAGGGAAGGGGTTAACACTGGGGGTAATCAAAGGGGTTAATGTGTGCCTAACTGTGCTAACTGACTGTGGGGGGGGGGGCTCTGTGACAGGCACAAAGAGATCTGATCTCTCTCTGATTGTGTGACAGAAGACTCGTCTGCTATGTTTACATAAGCAGGCAGGTCTTCTGTCAGTTTCTCTGACGATTGCGGGAGGCCGGCGGCAATTGCTTCCGCTCCTCCCGCGGCCCGCCTCCTGCTGTGTCTAATCACAGCGGGAGCGCGGCTCTGGCGGCGCGAACATGCCGCTGAGACCGCGAGCACGAACTCACGCAGATAAAAAAATATGTGATTTTGCGCAGCCGAGCCGCCTGCCGCAGTATATCTGCAGTGGGCGGTTGGCAACTGGTTAAAGCCCATTCTCTCTGTCGCCGCACATATGCATTTTATCTATGCGGCAAGAGGCCAATACAGCATTAATACACGCAGCATGAGTACCTGTATTTGTCGTAGTATTAGCTTCTTGTAGGCCCTGTACAGCAGAGCTGGAGTATGAGAGGAAAAAGAAGCAGCACAAGGAGCCAATCACTTCATGCGCTGAGAGCAAAGAGCAGAATGACAGAGAGATGAGCTCATCATTGTGCTGCTTCTCCTTTCACTGTCCAATCACAGGCTGGGGAAGGTTCAGGATAACCTGGGTTCAAAGGAATAGAGTTGAATGATTCTAGCCATTAGACTAAAGACCCCTAGTGGCAGAACCAAAGTATTGCAGGGGAAATGGACTAAAGAGGAATATTGCAGCAAATGCTGGTTTTATTTGATCTTTTAATGGGGTATTTAACCTTAGCTTGCTATTTTGGCTGGCATTCTACTATGCGTTCCATTACCTAGGCAGTATTCATTTGCAAGCAAAATTTTACTACTATTTTACAGCAATATTGCTTCAGCCTAAACAGCCTAACAGCCTTAGCCAGCAGGTTGGATGCGAGGAAGAACAGTTTGGCTTTGATCTGCTATGTGAGGATTAGAACATGCAAACCAGGCTTATGGTTTGCTCCAGCTATAAAAGAGCTCCATCTTTATTTAAAGAGGACCTGTTATTAAAATTCACACATGAATCAACTGGGCATATGTAAGTGTAGTTACATCAGCTATTTATCTATTTATTAATTTGAATGAAAGGACCACTACCTCTACCTTGGTCCCCTTCCTTCCTCCTCCCTCCCTCACTTCCTTCCTTGCTCCTTTTCTTCCTCCCTCCCTCCCTCACTTCCTTCCTCCCTTCCTTCCTTCCTCCATCCCTTCCTTTCTTCCTCCCTCCCTCCCTCCCTCACTTCCTTCCTTCCTCCTTTCCTTCCCTGCTTCCTCCCTCCCCTCACTTCCTTCCTTTCTTCCTCACTTCCTTCCTTCCTTTCTTCCTCCTTCCCTCCCTTCCTTTCTTCCTCCCTCCCTCACTTCCTTCCTCCCTCCCTCCCCTCACTTCCTTCCTTTCTTCCTCACTTCCTTCCTTCCTTTCTTCCCCCTTCCCTCACTTCCTTCCTTCCTCCTTTCCTTCCTTTCTTCCTCCCTCCCTCACTTCCTTCCTTCCTCCCTCCCTCCCCTCACTTCCTTCCTTTCTTCCTCACTTCCTTCGTTCCTTTCTTCCCCCTTCCCTCACTTCCTTCCTCCCTCCCTCACTTCCTTCCTTCCTCCTTTCCTTCCTTTCTTCCTCCCTCCCTCACTTCCTTCCTTCTTTTCTTCCTCCCTCACTTCCTTCCTCTCTCCTTTCCTTCCTCCCTCCCTCCCTCACTTCCATCCTCCTTTCCTTCCTCACTTCCTTCCTTTCTCCTTTCCTCCATAAACCCTTAATGGATAAGAATTAATTTGCTGACACAATGTACTGTGGAGCACAATTGGGAGACGGGTAGAATGTTGTCACCCTATAATAGGAAGGGCTTTAATGGCAGGATCACCAGGTATTAATATTTTCTTCCCTCCAGGCATATGCATGTACAGTATGTGGCCGCACAGCTTTAACACAGGGAGCATGCTTAGTTGCACACCCCCAATCTGTTACAGTCAGGTGCTGGTGGGATGGGCTTCTCATCACATGACCAATATGACAACTAATCCCAAAGACCACATGACTGGGAAGCCAGGGTAGTGCTCAAATTAAAGGGCTGGCAGGAAGAGGGTAATGAAAGCTGTAGACTTTGAAATACATACATAAAATCGATTTTAGTAATTAGCATTCTATACTTTAATGATTTATTTTAAATAAAGACATAAGTACACTCACTAGAGTATTTTTAAATACCTGCCGGGAATTTGGCAGTAAGTTACTCTTTGAGTATAGTTCTGCTTTAAACAAAAAGTGAAGCAGGTAATGGCTTGTAGGATGGGGAAACGGTTAAAGCGATGTGAAAGTTTCACGGGAATCGGTTGTTTATCAGCTCGCAGTCCTATATTGCATTGCTTGGGTTGTGTTGATCATGCAAAGGTGACTATTTGAAATGCAAAGCAGCGTTTGATTGGCACACAAGGTCCTGGACAGGTGCCAGCGTGAAGCAGTGTGCAGCAATGACGACTATCCTCATCCCATACACAAGGCTGGGCTTAGAGGCCGAATAATAAAACTCTTATGGGGATCTGCTAGTCAAAGAGGTTTGGCATTTGTTGTATGGACGTCTATTGTGTATATTGTCTTCTGTACAAATACAGGATCAGAGGGATAATAATGATACAAAATGTGCTACAAAACCCTTTCAACATTTTTTTTTTTTTTTTTTAACCACAAAGGTCAATTTTTTCAAGAATTATAATTAAACCTAAACTTATAGCGGAGTTCCGGGCTAAAAAAAAATTTTAAGCTAAAAATACCCCCCGGAAAGTCAGGGCTAGTGCATTTCAGCAACGATAGCCTCTGAACTGTCCCAGGGTTCACTTACTTTTTAGAAGAAATACTTACCTTGAAAATGCGTCCCTCTTTGTGTCCTCTTTGGTGACGTCGGAGTCCCAGAATGCCCTGCACTGGCCCTGCTCGTCACTTCCGGTGCAGGCGCGTCATCCCTGAACAGCTTCTGCGCATGCCCAGAAACTGTTCAGCAGGGAATGACGCGCCTGCACCAGAAGTGACGAGCGACACCGGTGCAGGCGCATTGACTCCTGGGATTAATGACGCTCATCTCCCAGGAGTCAATGCAAGGAGGAATTGACAAGCGGGGCCGGTGCAGGCGCATTGACTCCTGGGATTAATGACGCTCATCTCCCAGGAGTCAATGCAAGGAGGAAGTGACGTTGCGTGCCGCGGCCGCAGAAGGAGGAAGAGGAGGGAAGGTAAGTATATTTTCATTAAAATCAAGGTAAGTGAAACAAAAAAAAAAAATGAATTATCCAATTCTTTTTCAGGTTCATCTAAGCTAGCGGACGGTGCAAAGCTAGTTTTTAGGGTGGAACTCCGCTTTAATTAAGGGCTCTTTCACACGGTCCGCCTCTGTAGGCGGATCCGTGTTGCTCAGCGGGGATCGATCCGCGATCCCCGCTGAGCCGGCGGGTGACAGCTCCGTCTCCGCTTGCAGAGCGGAGAGGGAGGTGTCTCAGCCCCCGCTGCCCTCTATGGGGGATCGGAGGAGAGCGGACCGCCTGTCCGCTCTAATCAGATCCGATCCGATTACTGAACGGATGGAAAAATAGGGTTTCCATCCGTCCAGATTTCACGGACAGGATCGGATGCGGATGGCAGCGGGTGTCAGCGGAGGTGTCTCCGCTGATACCCACTGCCCCATAGAGCTGCATGGAGGATCCGATTAGATCCGCCTAAAAAACTGACAGGCTGATCTGATCGGATCGCCCGTGTGAAAGAGCCCTAAGGGAGTCTAAAAAAAAAATGGAATTTAGTGCTCATTCACATCAGCGTGAGCTGCAGTGGCACATGTGCGGCAACTCATTTTATTCTGCGTTGTGGAACTGCTCTGTGTCTTTTTATACATATATATTTTTTTACAATTGTGGTATGCTGTGGTGTGCTTTAGTGCAGATGTACTCTGTAGGTGTGTTGGGGGTGCTAGTGGCATGCACAGTGCAGAGGTGTAATTAGGCCCTTAAAGTGACCGTGGCACCTTTTTAAAGCAGAACTTAAAGTGTAAGGCTCGGTTTCCACTAGTGCGACTTGCGGTGCGACTTGACACATGTCAAGTCGCACAGCAAGTCAAAACTCATTGTTTTCAATGGGGACCGTTTCCACTGCCGCGGCTTCAGTTGCCGCGACCTCAAAAGTAAATCGTGTACTACTTTTGAGCGCGACTTCCCTCTATATATGAGGGACAAGTCTAACTGAAGCCGCGGTTTACTTTTGCTACGAAGTCGTGCTAGAAGTAGCACGACTTCGTAGCCGCACTAGTGGAAACCGAGGCTAACTCCACTTTTGTTGAGAAAAAAAAACATTCCCCTCTGGGTGATCTCTGGATTTTAACAAACTTTGTTGCAGATTCCTACCTTTTATTATTCTGAAGAAATCACTGTTTGTTCCCCTGTGCCTCTGTGCTGAGTGGGTCAAATGTGAGTGGTCTCATCATTATCTGTCAGCTGTGGCAGCTGCAGAGCTCTAATGAGGAAATCTGCTGAGCCTGCATCCCTTTAGACGTGTTCCTATTGGGAGTATCTCACCAAAAATGACATTTTTGTTGCAGGGGATGCCAGAAATCTGACTCGTATCTTAGTGCAGTCTTCTGGGAAAATTGGTGAGCCAATCACACAAGCAGGAAATGATGTTTCTGGGGTGTGGTCAGTATACATTCTGGGTACAGATCATCTTCAGGTAGCCATATTGTATTGCATTTTCAGAAAATACAACAGTTACAGATTGAAAAGGAAAGGTCATTTTTAATAACATTCAATTACAATATGATTTGTGTCGCAATTGTATACGCAATATTGTTGTTGTTTTTTTATTTGCTATTTTTTTCCCCACAAAAGTGGAGTTACCCTTTAAAGCAGTAGTAAAGCCCGCTTTGTGATTTTTACCTACAGCTAAGTCTATAATAAGACTTACCTGTAGGTAAAAATAATATCTCCTAAACCTGCACAAAGTCAGGGGAAATCATTCTGATGGGGTCACTGACAGAAGTCCTATCCCGCTCTGTCCAAAACTCAATTGTTATTTTCAATTTAGACCCGAATGTCCCTTTAATTGGTTTGCCTATTAGATGCAATTGAACCTCTCAGTGATCCAGCCCATTAACTATGAGGCCTGCAGACCCCCTCCGCGTCCCCACATCAACACAGCGTTCTATTTCTCTGTTTGATGAAGTTGTGCCACCATGAATGGTTCTTAGTCAGAGGTTAATGTTTAAAATTGAAAAGAAATTGGGGTAATTGTAAGTGATTGCCATGCAATTATGAATGTCAGTGCCAGCGCTCGGCTGAAAGGAATCCTTGTGAGACAAAACAAAAATATACAAAGCAATGAAGGCCAAAATAAAAGGAGATCCGCTTTGATTTATTTGTTAATGGTTTCCGTAAGATGACCCAATTATTGTGTATTCTGCAAAGGAGTAGAACATTGTACTGTGTGGTGGAAGGGAAAACTCACCAGATCTCATTTATCCGATCATTCAATTTATTTTGGGGGTCGGCTTTTGTGAGTACTTTCTCCTCCATGGCACTTTCATGCCACACAGAAAGACTGCAGCAACCCACTGACATAAGACAGTGCTCACCAGACATGGGAATACGCCTCACACAGTGCCTCATCCCTCTCTATTACACACAGTGCCTCATCCCTCTCTATTACACACAGTGCCTCATCCCTCTCTATTACACACAGTGCCTCATCCCTCTCTATTACACACAGTGCCCCATCCTTCTCTATTACACACAGTGTCTTATCCCTCTCTATTACACACAGTGCCCCATCCCTCTCTATTACACACAGTGTCTTATCCCTCTCTATTACACACAGTGCCTCATCCCTCTCTATTACACACAGTGCCTCATCCCTCTCTATTACACACAGTGCCTCATCCCTCTCTATTACACACAGTGCCTCATCCCTCTCTATTACACACAGTGCCTCATCCCTCTCTATTACACACAGTGCCTCATCCCTCTCTATTACACACAGTGCCTCATCCCTCTCTATTACACACAGTGCCTCATCCCTCTCTATTACACACAGTGCCCCATCCTTCTCTATTACACACAGTGTCTTATCCCTCTCTATTACACACAGTGCCCCATCCCTCTCTATTACACACAGTGTCTTATCCCTCTCTATTACACACAGTGCCTCATCCCTCTCTATTACACACAGTGCCCCATCCTTCTGTATTACACACAGTGCCTCATCCCTCTCTATTACACACAGTGCCCCATCCTTCTCTATTACACACAGTGTCTTATCCCTATCTATTACACACAGTGCCTCATCCCTCTCTATTACACACAGTGCCTCATCTCTCTCTATTACACACAGTGCCTCATCCCTCTCTATTACACACAGTGCCTCATCTCTCTCTATTACACACAGTGCCTCATCCCTCTCTATTACACACAGTGCCTCATCCCTCTCTATTACACACAGTGTCTCATCCCTCTCTATTACACACAGTGTCTCATCCCTCTCTATTACACACAGTGTCTCATCCCTCTCTATTACACACAGTGTCTTATCCCTCTCTATTACACACAGTGCCCCATCCCTCTCTATTACACACAGTGTCTTATCCCTCTCTATTACACACAGTGCCTCATCCCTCTCTATTACACACAGTGCCCCATCCTTCTGTATTACACACAGTGCCTCATCCCTCTCTATTACACACAGTGCCCCATCCCTCTCTATTACACACAGTGTCTTATCCCTCTATTACACACAGTGCCTCATCCCTTCTCTATTACACACAGTGTCTTATCCCTATCTATTACACACAGTGCCTCATCCCTCTCTATTACACACAGTGCCTCATCCCTCTCTATTACACACAGTGCCTCATCCCTCTCTATTACACACAGTGCCTCATCCCTCTCTATTACACACAGTGCCTCATCCCTCTCTATTACACACAGTGTCTTATCCCTCTATTACACACAGTGCCTCATCCCTCTCTATTACACACAGTGCCTCATCCCTCGCTATTACACACAGTGCCTTATCCCTCTCTATTACACACAGTGCCTCACCCCTCTCTATTACACACAGTGCCTCATCCCTCTCTATTACACACAGTGCCTCATCCCTCTCTATTACACACAGTGTCTCATCCCTCTCTATTACACACAGTGTCTCATCCCTCTCTATTACACACAGTGTCTTATCCCTCTCTATTACACACAGTGCCCCATCCCTCTCTATTACACACAGTGTCTTATCCCTCTCTATTACACACAGTGCCTCATCCCTCTCTATTACACACAGTGCCCCATCCTTCTGTATTACACACAGTGCCTCATCCCTCTCTATTACACACAGTGCCCCATCCTTCTCTATTACACACAGTGTCTTATCCCTCTCTATTACACACAGTGCCTCATCCCTCTCTATTACACACAGTGCCTCATCCCTCTCTATTACACACAGTGCCTCATCCCTCTCTATTACACACAGTGCCTCATCCCTCTCTATTACACACAGTGTCTTATCCCTCTCTATTACACACAGTGCCTCATCCCTCTCTATTACACACAGTGTCTTATCCCTCTCTATTACACACAGTGCCTCATCCCTCTCTATTACACACAGTGCCTCATCCCTCTCTATTATACACAGTGCCTCATCCCTCTCTATTACACACAGTGTCTTATCCCTCTATTACACACAGTGCCTCATCCCTCTCTATTACACACAGTGACTCATCCCTCTCTATTACACACAGTGCCTCATCCCTCTCTATTACACACAGTGCCTCATCCCTCTCTATTACACACAGTGCCTCATCCCTCTCTATTACACACAGTGCCTCATCCCTCTCTATTACACACAGTGCCTCATCCCTCTCTATTACACACAGTGCCTTATCCCTCTCTATTACACACAGTGCCTCATCCCTCTCTATTACACACAGTGCCTCATCCCTCTCTATTACACACAGTGCCTCATCCCTCTCTATTACACACAATGCCTCATCCCTCGCTATTACACACAGTGCCTCATCCCTCTCTATTACACACAGTGCCTCATCCCTCTCTATTACACACAGTGCCTCATCCCTCTCTATTACACACAGTGCCTCATCCCTCTCTATTACACACAGTGCCTCATCCCTCTCTATTACACACAGTGCCTCATCCCTCTCTATTACACACAGTGCCTCATCCCTCTCTATTACACACAGTGTCTCATCCCTCTCTATTACACACAGTGTCTCATCCCTCTCTATTACACACAGTGTCTTATCCCTCTCTATTACACACAGTGCCCCATCCCTCTCTATTACACACATTGTCTTATCCCTCTCTATTACACACAGTGCCTCATCCCTCTCTATTACACACAGTGCCCCATCCTTCTGTATTACACACAGTGCCTCATCCCTCTCTATTACACACAGTGCCCCATCCTTCTCTATTACACACAGTGTCTTATCCCTATCTATTACACACAGTGCCTCATCCCTCTCTATTACACACAGTGCTTCATCCCTCTCTATTACACACAGTGCCTCATCCCTCTCTATTACACACAGTGTCTTATCCCTCTCTATTACACACAGTGCCTCATCCCTCTCTATTACACACAGTGTCTTATCCCTCTCTATTACACACAGTGCCTCATCCCTCTCTATTACACACAGTGTCTTATCCCTCTATTACACACAGTGTCTTATCCCTCTATTACACACAGTGCCTCATCCCTCGCTATTACACACAGTGCCTCATCCCTCTCTATTACACACAGTGCCTCATCCCTCTCTATTACACACAGTGCCTCATCCCTCTCTATTACACACAGTGCCCCATCCCTCTCTATTACACACAGTGCCTCATCCCTCTCTGTTACACACAGTGCCTCATCCCTCTCTATTACACACAGTGCCTCATCCCTCTCTATTACACACAGTGCCTCATCCCTCTCTATTACACACAGTGCCTCATCCCTCTCTATTACACACAGTGTCTCATCCCTCTCTATTACACACAGTGTCTCATCCCTCCCTATTACACACAGTGCCCCATCCTTCTGTATTACACACAGTGCCTCATCCCTCTCTATTACACACAGTGCCCCATCCTTCTCTATTACACACAGTGTCTTATCCCTATCTATTACACACAGTGCCTCATCCCTCTCTATTACACACAGTGCCTCATCTCTCTCTATTACACACAGTGCCTCATCCCTCTCTATTACACACAGTGCCTCATCCCTCTCTATTACACACAGTGTCTCATCCCTCTCTATTACACACAGTGCCTCATCCCTCTCTATTACACACAGTGCCTCACCCCTCTCTATTACACACAGTGCCTCATCCCTCTCTATTACACACAGTGCCTCATCCCTCTCTATTACACACAGTGCCTCATCTCTCTCTATTACACACAGTGCCTCATCCCTCTCTATTACACACAGTGCCTCATCCCTCTCTATTACACACAGTGCCTCATCCCTCTCTATTACACACAGTGCCTCATCCCTCTCTATTACACACAGTGCCTCACCCCTCTCTATTACACACAGTGCCTCATCCCTCTCTATTACACACAGTGCCTCATCCCTCTCTATTACACACAGTGTCTCATCCCTCTCTATTACACACAGTGTCTCATCCCTCTCTATTACACACAGTGTCTCATCCCTCTCTATTACACACAGTGTCTTATCCCTCTCTATTACACACAGTGTCTTATCCCTCTCTATTACACACAGTGCCTCATCCCTCTCTATTACACACAGTGCCCCATCCTTCTGTATTACACACAGTGCCTCATCCCTCTCTATTACACACAGTGCCCCATCCTTCTCTATTACACACAGTGTCTTATCCCTATCTATTACACACAGTGCCTCATCCCTCTCTATTACACACAGTGCCTCATCCCTCTCTATTACACAGAGTGCCTCATCCCTCTCTATTACACACAGTGCCTCATCCCTCTCTATTACACACAGTGTCTTATCCCTCTCTATTACACACAGTGTCTCATCCCTCTCTATTACACACAGTGTCTCATCCCTCTCTATTACACACAGTGCCTCACCCCTCTCTATTACACACAGTGCCTCATCCCTCTCTATTACACACAGTGCCTCATCCCTCTCTATTACACACAGTGTCTCATCCCTCTCTATTACACACAGTGTCTCATCCCTCTCTATTACACACAGTGTCTCATCCCTCTCTATTACACACAGTGTCTTATCCCTCTCTATTACACACAGTGTCTTATCCCTCTCTATTACACACAGTGCCTCATCCCTCTCTATTACACACAGTGCCCCATCCTTCTGTATTACACACAGTGCCTCATCCCTCTCTATTACACACAGTGCCCCATCCTTCTCTATTACACACAGTGTCTTATCCCTATCTATTACACACAGTGCCTCATCCCTCTCTATTACACACAGTGCCTCATCCCTCTCTATTACACAGAGTGCCTCATCCCTCTCTATTACACACAGTGCCTCATCCCTCTCTATTACACACAGTGTCTTATCCCTCTCTATTACACACAGTGTCTCATCCCTCTCTATTACACACAGTGTCTCATCCCTCTCTATTACACACAGTGTCTTATCCCTCTCTATTACACACAGTGCCCCATCCCTCTCTATTACACACAGTGTCTTATCCCTCTCTATTACACACAGTGCCTCATCCCTCTCTATTACACACAGTGCCCCATCCTTCTGTATTACACACAGTGCCTCATCCCTCTCTATTACACACAGTGCCCCATCCTTCTCTATTACACACAGTGTCTTATCCCTATCTATTACACACAGTGCCTCATCCCTCTCTATTACACACAGTGCCTCATCTCTCTCTATTACACACAGTGCCCCATCCTTCTGTATTACACACAGTGCCTCATCCCTCTCTATTACACACAGTGCCCCATCCTTCTCTATTACACACAGTGTCTTATCCCTATCTATTACACACAGTGCCTCATCCCTCTCTATTACACACAGTGCCTCATCTCTCTCTATTACACACAGTGCCTCATCCCTCTCTATTACACACAGTGCCTCATCCCTCTCTATTACACACAGTGTCTCATCCCTCTCTATTACACACAGTGCCTCATCCCTCTCTATTACACACAGTGTCTTATCCCTCTCTATTACACACAGTGCCTCATCCCTCTCTATTACACACAGTGTCTTATCCCTCTCTATTACACACAGTGCCTCATCCCTCTCTATTACACACAGTGCCTCATCCCTCTCTATTATACACAGTGCCTCATCCCTCTCTATTACACACAGTGTCTTATCCCTCTATTACACACAGTGCCTCATCCCTCTCTATTACACACAGTGACTCATCCCTCGCTATTACACACAGTGCCTCATCCCTCTCTATTACACACAGTGCCTCATCCCTCTCTATTACACACAGTGCCTCATCCCTCTCTATTACACACAGTGCCTCATCCCTCTCTATTACACACAGTGCCTCATCCCTCTCTATTACACACAGTGCCTTATCCCTCTCTATTACACACAGTGCCTCATCCCTCTCTATTACACACAGTGCCTCATCCCTCTCTATTACACACAGTGCCTTATCCCTCTCTATTACACACAGTGCCTCATCCCTCGCTATTACACACAGTGCCTCATCCCTCTCTATTACACACAGTGCCTCATCCCTCTCTATTACACACAGTGCCTCATCCCTCTCTATTACACACAGTGCCTCATCCCTCTCTATTACACACAGTGCCTCATCCCTCTCTATTACACACAGTGTCTTATCCCTCTCTATTACACACAGTGTCTTATCCCTCTCTATTACATGCAGTGCCTCATCCCTCTCTTTTACTCTAATTGAACAAGCTGAAGTTAGAAGCTGATTGGCTACCATGCAGAGCTGCACCAGATTTTGCACTCTTCAGTTTTAGTAAATCATCCTCAGTGTCTCATACCTCTGTACTGCATGCAGTGCTTCATACCTCTCTGCTTTACCCAATACCTCCGCTATCTGCGGCGATCAGCGATTTTTAGCGGGACTGGGACATTGCGGCAGACAGATCGTACACCTAACTGACCTTTTTGACACTTTTGGAGGGGGGTCAGTGACATTACTACAGTAATCAGTGCTAACAATATGCACTGTTACTGTACTAATGACACTGGCAGGGAAGGGGTTAACACCAGGGGTGATCAAAGGGTTAAATGTGAACCTGTTTTCTAACTGTGAGAGGGATGGGCTTGCGGAATCCACACAGGGACCTGTGTTTCTTAATAGGAGAAATACAGGAGCCCTGTGTTGGTTACTGAGAGAACAACGATCTGCTGTGTTTACATCAGCAGACCGCTGTTCTCTCTCCCAGGGAGCGATCGATGGTGCCCGGCAGCAAGTCCGGCCGCAGGCCCAGTGCATTAGCTTTCCCTGTGGCGAATGGGGGCAGGCTCGTGCCCCCAGGATTGCTCCCGTGAACCGCCATACAGGAAATTTGTGGAAATCTGCCTACCTGCCACCGTATATAGGCGGCTGGCCGGCATGTGGTTAATAAGGAGGATGTCAGTCGCCTGCATAACATCCTTGTTTAACCCTCCCCTGCTCCTCTCCATCAGTGTTGGGGTCACATTAGCTGAGTGATGGATAAAAGCTGAGGGAGAAGAGAAACATTGGAATACTAGTCAGTACCAGTTTGCAAAAGTGTATTTGCTTTGGAAGAGTAAATCACCTCTAACGTTGGGGGTCCTACTTGGCGTTGTGCATGTTGCTTCATTATGAAACACTATTAGAATTGTTTTTTCATATTAGAATGGGGTGCCTTTAGTCTGTTTATAATTTTTAAAGGGTGCTTTAATATTGTCCATAATATTTAAGGGGTGGCTTGACAGAGAAAACGATGAGTGAGAAACACTGCTATAGAGCGACACTTACTCTGCTGGGGCTGTGACATCACATCCAAGATGGTGGCCCCCAGTAGAAGTCTCACTCCTTTTATATGTCTACACAAGTGAGGCTTTTACAGGTAAATAACATGCCTACAATACATTAAATGCATGTACAAGGGTCCCTCTAATCTAGATAGACTGCTCGATGCTTATTCACGATTGGTCGCTTAGCATCTGCACATATAAGTACTGTTTGGGCATGGTATTAAATAAAGCTTTGGTTTTCAAAAGATCAAAAATGACTCCACAGAACAGAAAGCATGACCGCTCCTGGATGAATTATCTTTAGATCTGTCACACACTGGAAACCTGAAATAATGTGTTTGTCATTGCTGGTGTCATATTTACATAATGGAATTTGTAAGCTACTTTCCATTCAGTTTGTCTTAGTGCCGGTGTTCCGTGAGAGTTACCTACCCTGTGAGAATTACCTACCCCTCGTCACTTCCGGCCAGAAGCATCTGAGCAGCGCAGCAGTGCGCATGCTCAGAGCCCCGGATACCTAATGGCAGAACAGAGGAGCTTACTAGTGCGCATGCGCACTAGTATAAAACGATCACGGTGTACCGTGAAAAAAACCTACCGACGCGGCACTTACCTAAAACAGCTGTGCTGACATACGAGTCATCCCCGCACCTGTCCCGGTCACTTCCCTGCTCTCGGCAAGTAACTATAAAAGCGGCTTTCGGCTCAGTGATTTATGTATTCATACAGCCGCCGCCGCTTTTATATTTACTATCTGAGAGCAGGGAAGTGACCGGGACAGGAGCGGAGATCACTTGTATTTCAGCACAGCTGTTTTAATGTACCCGCTGCATTACATACAGTGCGGAGTACCGGAAGTGACGAGGGGTAGGTTTTTCTCACGGGTAGGTAATTCTCACGGAACACCGGCTGATGGACAAATGTCAGAAAACCACAAAATAAACGTGCGTTGCTTTGTCTCTTTACAGGACATAAACGGACAGGTGAAGGAGAGGTGTCCCCGTCTGTGTAATTTAAAGAAAGGGCCCAATGGCTACGGATTCAACCTGCACAGTGAAAAATCCCGGCCAGGCCAGTTTATCCGTTCTGTGGACCCCGGATCCCCAGCAGCCAAAGCTGGGCTGAGACCGCAGGACCGTCTGGTCGAGGTATGGCTTCTCATATGACTTATACACGTTTACATGCTTACCGTTTCTTCTTATACATTAAAACATCTCTAAAGCCAATATTTTTTTAGTTTCAGACGGAGTAGGGAATGGGTAAAACCTAGTGATCGATCGATATCGGTTTTTCGTGGCCGATACCGATATTTTGGCCAATGCATATCGCTATTGGCCGATATTTTTGTACATTTAAAACATTTTTTTTTTTGGACAGGTAGTTTTGTGGAGGGATCTGAGGGTCTAAAAGACCCCAAACACCTCCTCTGCACTTAAAAGCATTCAAAACGCCAAGTTTGGTTGTTTTGAATGCTGTCATTTTTTTTAATCTGGCGCCAGACAGTACCCGGAAGTGATGTCACTCATGACATCACTTCCGGGTTTTTGCATGGAGACCCGATCAGAGCTGAATGCAGCTTTGTTTGGGTTTTCGGCGGCCATGCAGGCTGGTTGCCCTGGGCGAGCCGCGGAAGGCGGCGGGAGGAGGGGGACATCCCCTCCTGCTCCTTGTAATGACAGCCGACCGTCGGCTATGGACGCTGGTACCGGGGTGATGCCTCTAGCTGCAGACATCACTCCGGTACAAGCACTTTCCCGAAATATTGGCAATATCGGTAACCTCCGGGGGCAATTCTGATATATCGGGGAAAGTGCAGATCGGCCCTCGATATATCGGCTTTGCCGATAATTGGTCGATCCCTAGTAAAGCCTGTCAAGTTTTTTTTTTTTTTGCTAGTCATGTCTCAATGCTTAGGATTTCTTTTCACTTCCTGTCCTGTAGACACAGCAGGAAGTGAGGAATATCCCCCATTAGACAGTTGTCACTGGAACACGTGTGTCTTCCTTCTCCTTGGCTTGGTGTTCTGTTCACAAACTTTTGGCTGAAGTCAAGTTTTTTGGATTGAATGGGAGATTTACTCTCAGTTCCTGTCCCTGTGATGAGACAGGAAGTATGGAATATTCCCCTAAGTACACAAATTGCAATAAAACACACAATCCACAGATGAATTAAAGTGTATGGAAACCCCACAATTTGTTCCCTTTGGATCTGTTAAATATACCTTTGAAAGTGTTTTGGTAAAGAGGTTGTAAACCTCACAAAAAAAAAAATGTAAAAATAAAAACCTGAAAGGTAAAGAGCGTCCCATACTAGCTCATTGTGAAATACATTAAAACGAAGCCACCACAGTACCGCCCACACAACACTTACACGAACGACATGTTAACCCGTCTTCCCTCCGGGTTCACGTCCTCCGGCCATCTGATTCGCTGGAGCCACGATGATGTCACTTCCGCTCATGCGCACAGGAGCCGCCGTTCATGGCACAGGGCTCTGAAGGAATGGCACGGGCGGCTGTTTCTTCAGAGAGCATGCACCAGTGATGTCGCTGGCTGCATGCAATGTAAATATCTCCTAAACGATGCATGTTTAGGAGATAGTTACAGTACCTATAGGTAAGTCTTATCATAGGCTTACCTATAGGTAAAAGTTACAGAGGAAGCTTTACTTCCTCTTTAAGTACAAAGAATACCCCTTAATCATGTCAGAAATACAGAGCTGTCCTGTGACCAGTGCTCAATTCCTGTGTTATCTCAGAGGCGGTAATTAGCCCTCTCATTTCTCAATACGGAATAGTAAGTCTTTACATGGTGGAAATGGAAGGGTAGTTAAAGGATAATTCTCCTTTACAAAAACCTGCCTATGCAGATAAGGGATGTTTGTAGATAAAAGCAAACTGAGCAGCTCTGACTAAAGATGAATAATTCCCTTGCTATAGGTGTAGGCCATTTACATACCTTATGAAGCCTGACTGGAATACTCCCAGGAAGTTGCTAACTGAGGCCTAGTCATTACAGCTCACCTCCTCCATTACAGGAGTAAGCTCTTTCTCTGATTCAAATCCCCTCACATGCTCATTCTCTCCCCTGATATGGTAGCTCTAAAGTCAGCATTTGAGAGCTCACTCCTGTGATGGAGGAGGTGAGCAGTGATGACTAGGCCTCACTTAGCAACGTCCTGGGAGTATTCC
Source organism: Pelophylax lessonae (assembly GCF_965119305.1). Taxonomy (NCBI): domain Eukaryota; kingdom Metazoa; phylum Chordata; class Amphibia; order Anura; family Ranidae; genus Pelophylax; species Pelophylax lessonae. The sequence continues at coordinate 64,091,086 of NC_138773.1, read as the reverse complement.
AGTCAGGCTTCATAAGGTATGTAAATGGCCTACACCTTTAGAAGGGCATTATTTAACTTTAGTCAGAGCTGCACAGCGTGTTTTTATCTACAGATGCCCTTATTCTGCATAGGCAGTGGTAAAGGTGAACTATCCCTTTAAGCAAGACAAAACTGAACAGGGCTGACACCACGTAGCTCACAAAAATGCTGTATGTTGTCAGCCCACAACAGGACTTTAAAAGCCGAAAGCATTTCTGACAGCTCAACGGTCATTTTTTTGTACTTGCAAGCTGGGTAACTAACACACACACTACAACTGATGTCACACTGGTGATCCTGTCTCTGGCAACAACTGGGCACTGACAGGATCACTCACCTGATTCCATGCCCAACTTCCTAGCTGGCCTCACAAGTGAGTCATTGCCTTTAAGTGACATACAGAATACTCCGGCTCGCTCATCTTGACAGTTGGGGAGTGTCACATGAGTGTTTACTGATCTGCATAGTGATCTTGTTGCTCATCAGCAACAGAATCACTACTGTGGCATGGTTCTAACACACAAAAACACACACTAAACACATATACACTAACACACACACACACACACACACACATACATTAAACACATACACACTAACACACACTAAACACATATACACTAACACACACTAAACACATATACACTAATACACACACATACATTAAACACATACACACTAACACAAAAACACACACTAAACACATATACACTGACACACACACACACACATACATTAAACACATACACACTAACACACACATACACTAACACACACACATACATTAAACACATACACACTAAACACATATACACTGACACACACACACACACACACATACAATAAACACATACACACTAAACACATATACACTAACATACATACATCAAACACATACACACAAAAACACACACTAAACACATATACATTAACACACACACACATACATTAAACACATACACACTAACACACACTAAACACATATACACTAACACACACACATACATTAAACACATACACACTAAACATATATACACTAACACACACTAAACACATATACACTAACACACACACACACACACACACACACACAAACATACATTAAACACATACACACTAGCACAAAAACACACACTAAACACATATACACTAATACACACACACACACAAACATACATTAAACACATACACACTAACACAAAAACACACACTAAACACATACACATTAACACAAAAACACACACTAAAAACATATACACTAACACACACAAAAAAAAAATTAAACACACACTATGGGGTTGATTTACTAAAGGCAAATGCACTGTGCACTGCAAGTGCACTTGGAAGTGCAGTCGCTGTAGATTTGAGGGGAAGATCGGAAATGAGGGGAAATTCTGCTGATTTCTACCATCCAATCATGTGCATGCAAAAATGCTGTTTTTTATTTTCCTTGCATGTCCCCCTCAGATCTACAGCGACTGCACCTCCAAGTGCGCTTGAAGTGCCCTTGTAGTGCACAGTGGATTTGCCTTTAGTAAATAACCCCCAATGCCTACTCTTGCCACTGTCAATTTCAGTTGAAAGCACAGTCCCTGCCATCTATATCACCTTAGGCCATAGCCTAGTTGGCCTACTGGAAAATCCAGCTCTGCTTAAAGCATCTTTAAACTGATAAAACATAGTGAAATATTCACGTATTGCAGAGATGTACTTTTGTTTTCAGTTTGTCTTGACATATACTTAACAATTTCTCTGCCACCAATGAATGTCATATGTCAGCAGTAGCAGGGGGGTTTTATTAAAGCAGCCGGGAATGTGTGTATTTGTCACAAGTGCCCCAATTGCTTCCTCAGAGATCTGGAAGGACAACCTTGTATGCCATAAAAAGTTAGAAATAGATGAAACGTATGCTCCAGGGTCTCTGCTTTCAGGAAATATATATTGTTTGGGGGTTTTACCTAATCTGCAGGCTTAAAATTATTTTTTTATCGTGTGCAAAATTTGTTCCGGCAGTCAGGGCTGCTGTTCGAAATCAAGGGGCCCCATACAGCTTACCAGACATGCCCCCGCCCCTCGGCCAAAAGTGATTGAGGACATAGATTTATCATTCCTTTCTCTACAGCCTCAGCTACACAGATGAATGAATTGGAGGCGCTCTGAGGCTTCCTACTCATTTACAAACTAAAGTATAGTAAACACGGTATACTATGCTTCAGTGATAAACGGACACAGGAGTGATTGGTACTGATCGCTCACTGTGTTCATTCAGGAAAGGAAGGAGCCAATAAATGACATCCCCCTGTGTGCCAGCAGCAGCTTCCAGCAGGAGAGGATGGAAGCTGGCAGTGCTGCAGGGGAAAAGGGCACACAGGTGGACCCGGGCGGAAGATGGAAGGGGCGCATGCGCTTGAACCAATCCCCTTGCAGTGCAGCCCTAGGGAGGAAGAGGAGGAGAAGCTGGCAGGGCTGCAGGGGGAAGGGGCACACAGGGGGGCCCTGACGGCAGATGAAAGGGGCGCATGCGCTAGAACCAATCCCCTTGCAGTGCAGCCCTAGGGAGGAAGAGGAGGAGAAGCTGGCAGGGCTGCAGGGGGAAGGGGCACACAGGGGGGCCCTGACGGCAGATGAAAGGGGCGCATGCGCTAGAACCAATCCCCTTGCGGTGCAGCCCTAGGGAGGAAGAGGAGGAGAAGCTGACAGGGCTGCAGTGGGAGACAGATGAGAATCGGTGCTTAGCAGGTGCAGGTGTTTGTTACCTTACTGGCCACCAATTTAGGGGAAATTTCCTTACTGAAAATCACTAGATACGATACCTAAGCTCTACTCCTTGACTAGCAGGTGCCTGGACCCCCCCTTTTTAACTGATGGAGCCTGGGCCCAGTACAGGAGGGCCGGCTGTACTGCCTTATCTAGGTTTAAGACAGAATGCGTCCCTAGGCAAGGTAGCAGCTTTGGCTCCTACACCATCCCATTCTTTAACATTGGTAAAGATAGCAGTAGGCACAGAGAAGGTGCCCTGTTTGCAGTGTCAGTACTGGCATTGCCCCATCAAACCCCAAGCTTCCTGCAAGCCCTTCCTTCTTTGTAACATGTCAGGTAGGTGCACAGCTTTGACCAATTGCACTATCCTCCTGGTATTCTGTAGGAGTATGAAGGTTGTAGCTGGGCACCTTGAACATCCACCAGACCTCCGGCTCCTGCCTGGGTTGCCTTGTGAATGATCCATCACAGGCACTGGTATTCTCTGTATCTTGCAGTAGCAGGAATTAGAATGAAGATAAATCAGCTGGGTTCCGTTACATTTAAATTGTTTCTTTTAATAAACATCTGTCATTTTGAAAGAGGACACTTCCGTATGTTGTTTTATGTAGTCAGTTTAACTGATCGGTTTCCTGAAATGCCGGTATCTTATTACAGTGTGTAGGAGAGTTTTGGACATTCGGCATAATATTCTAGAGGGGGGGGGGGGGGCAAGACACAGCTTTGTGGCTGTTAAGGAACTGGGGAGTCTAAACATGACCTGCCGCTCAACAGGAAGGACAGAGAACAGAGGCTCCGTTCACAAAACTAACACACCACAATAAGTGACAGTTATTTTCCAAACAAACTGACAACTATTTTTAGCTGATTCCAGTGGAATCAAATAAGGAACCCTTGGCAGCATTATGTCACTTTTATTGGAAAGTTTGGTCTGTTACAGGCAGTGGAAAATAAAACGGATTTATTAGAAGAATCAACAGGTAATAAAACTATATTACAGGGAGGACTCGGGAAAACAAAAACTGCTGTATTCATGCTATTGGCACACTGCATCATATATAGTATGTCTTCTATTCTTGTTTTGCCCATAGTTATAGAGCAGCAGTCCGGATCTCCAACATGCTGCGAGCACAGGGCATTGTAGATGCAGCACAATCGTACAATATAAAAAAAATATTAAAAGCCATCCACATTTATTACTGTTTATGTAGTCTAACTGCATTAGAGATAAATTAAAATAGCCCTATCAATGCAGGATCTTTCTGCCAAAATCTGGCATTAAAAAAAAAATAAGCATTTTGGTGCGTAATTACTCTGGACTTTATGTCCACAGTTGGCTAGGGGTTCCTTGAGGAAAGAGCAGTGGTGGACTAATCTTCACCCTGATGGTGCTTGCATAGTTTTAGCACTACCCTCACTTGGCAGGGCCATCTGCGTAGGACCAGTAGATCCTTTCCACTCATCTTTTCAGGTATGTTACTGATACCAATGATGTTCTTATCTGTCTGTAAAGGGTAAATTTCCTTACTGACCACCAATGTAGGGGTTCGTTTCCTTACTGGTCACCAATGTAAGGGTTTGTTACCTTATTGGCCACCAATGTAAGGGTTTGTTACCTTACTGTCCACCAGTGTAGGGGTTTGTTACCCTACTGGCCACCAATGTAGGGGTTTGTTACCTTACTGGCCACTAATGTAGGTGTTTGTTACCTTACTGGCCACCAATTTAGTTGGAAATTTCCTTACTGAAAATCACTGGTTACTATAGCTAAGCTCTACGCCTTGACTAGGAGATCTGTGGCTGAAGAATACAGGTAACGTGACCAATAAAAGGGTACATTTTCTTACAGGCCACCAGTGTAGGGTTTTTACCTTACTGGCTACCAGTGTAGGGGGTTTATTACCTTATTGGCTACCAATGTCGGGGTTTGTTACCTTACTGGCCAACAATGTAGGGGTACGTTACCTTACTGGCCACCAGTTTAGGGGTTTGTTACCTTACTGGTCACCAATTTAGGGGTTTGTTACCTTACTGACCACCAGTTTAGGGGTTTGTTACCATACTGGCCACCAATATAGGTTTTTTTTTTACCTTACTGGCCACCAATGTAGAGGTTTGTTACCTTACTGGCCACCAATGTAGAGGTTTGTTACCTTACTGGCCACCAATGTAAGGGGACATTTCCTTACTGGAAATCACTAGATACAATACCCAAGCTCTACTCCTTGATAAGGAGATCTGTGGCTGAAGACCGGTGCTCCTGGCTGGGATGTGCTGTCCCTGTACACCTGGATAGTAGCAAATATTAGCTGGCAACACAGTAAACTCCAAAAAAAAATGTTTTTATTGGCTACATGTAGAAAAAAAACAGTGAATACAGCTAACGCGACCAATGAAAGGGTACATTTCCTTACTGACCACCAGTGTAGGGGTTTGTTACCCTACTGGCCACCAATGTAGAGGTTTGTTACCTTACTGGCTACCAATATAGGGGTTTGTTACTTTACTAACCACTAGTGCAGGTTTTTTTTTACCTTACTGGCCACCAGGGGTTTGTTACCTTACTGACTACTAGTGTAGGGGTTTGTTACCTTACTGGCCACCAATATAGGTTTTTTTTTACCTTACTGCCCAGCAATATAGGGGTTTGTTACCTTACTGGCCACCAATGTATGGGTTTGTTACATTCATGGCCACCATTGTAAGGGCACATTTTCCTTGTGAAAACCACTGGAAACTATACCCAAGCTCTACTCCTTGATTAGGAGATTTGTGGCTGAAGACTGGTGCTGCTGCCTGGGATGTGCAGTCCCTATATATCTGGATAGTAGCAAATATTAGCCAGCAACACAGTAAACTCCAAAATAGGAATTTTATTTATTGGCTACATGTAGAAAACACAGTGAAAACAGCTCACACATTTTGGCTGTTGTAGCCTTACTCATAGCATCATTCTTACTCATGCTATATGTAAGGGCACAACGGCTGAAATGCGTGAGCTGTATTTACTGTGTTTACTACATGTAGCCAATAAAAAAAATCTTATTTTGGAGTTTACCGAGTTGACGGCTAATATTTGCTACTTTCTTACTGACCACCCATGTACAAATGACTGATCACCATAATGTACTAAGACCTATAAATATAAATTCAAATGGGGTTCTCTAGGACCTGAACATTATTTCCAGGGTTCCTCCTTGGTAAATAGGTTGAGAAAGTCTGCCGTAGACCAAGCAAGCATTTAACCCTTGCATGGTGAGGGTGAGAAATTGTTGCAGGGTTATGTTTAACAGTAATCTGGAGCTCAGCTTTATCTGTCACAAGGCCATCTTTCACGGGCACCTGTATCAGTGATGTCATTGTTGTGTTGTATCACCATTGTAATGTGCTTTATAAATTAGTCAGACTGGCATTCTGCAGTGCAGTACAAAAGAGGGTAATTTAATAACACATCAGACATTGTATTGGTGCATCAATGTATTTACATCAATGGCACACATTGGTTATAAACGCCATTACAAGAGTAAGCGCTTGGCATGTTCCTGCTAAGATGACCCGGACAAACGCCATGTTCATTCGGACAGGTGGTTATCCCTAAACATATGTGCTGCTATCTGATCTGCCTTTTCGTTGCCCGAGACTGCTGAACCCTGGGTGCCCTCTGCCCGCTGGATCTGTCATCTCCTCCCATTGTGTCCCCAGCAAGCCTTGCCCCGCAATCCATGGGCCCCACTGCATAATTCATGCAGGCAGCGCAGCCATGCGAGCGAGCGAGCGTGCTGTGCCAGTTGGAGGAGGGCCGCCTTTCTTTTCTGACTGGAGGATTGGGGAACCTGATCCGGGCCCAGCACCTTGCAGACTTCAGTCCGGACATGCATATTTCATAGAGCATTGTAGGCCAGAGGATTCCCAAGAGATGCGTATAGAGAAACAGCTCATTCACTGCACCAAACCTGTACCTGGAAAGACAAAACCGCCTCCAACAAACTGTTTGCTTTTCCTTGAAAGGATTATAAACTTATTTTTTATCTCCACTGCAGACTTGTATGGCCAAAATGTTTTCTTTACGTATGGATAGAGTAGTGAGAGATTAGACCCCCTGTAAAGTTTTTATTGCTATCTGTGACTCTGTTGTAGAGATCGCCAGTCTTTTCCAGTCTTGGTGACCGCTGAGACAGGAAAGGAAGGGAAAATCTTGCCAAAATTATATAGATAGCAACCTGACCTAGATTCCACCCCTTAGGTTTTTTGTTTGTATACCCCATTGTCATAGATTGAAAGTGATGGGAGATCATGAACAGGAGGTGAGGGGAAATCTCCCAGTGGAGAATCCTATCTAAGCGCCAGTTCACATATATGCAATGACAGATGTCGCATGTGATTCGCACTGCAAATCACATGCGAAAGTCTGTGCGATGCAAATTCAGCCATACAGATTACACTGCATCTCCTGTACCATGTCCACAGCCTCTGACATTTCCTGTACCATGCCCGCAGCCCCTGCATTTCCTGTACCATGTCCAGAGCACCTGCATCTCCTGTACCATGTCCAGAGCACCTGCATCTCCTGTACCATGTCCGCAGCCCCTGCATCTCCTGCACCATGCCCGCAGCCTCTGACATGTCCTGTACCATGCCCGCACAGCCTGTGACCACCTCCTGTACCATGGCCGCACTTTTACCCGGAATTTGCTGATATATATATATATATAAAGCCCTATATGCTTTCATATCTGTCTTCTCTATATATAATACACTCTTCACATGTGCTTTAAATGCATGGTTTTCCCTTTTATGAACAAGAAAATAATGACGTTATGCTGTTGGGCCGGCATAATAATGCTATGGGGCTGGTATGAAATTGTTTCCAGGGCTGAATTTTATTCCCAGTCCGGCCCTGGCTACAATGTAAAGTAGTGAGTGTACAGCTTGTATAACAGTGTAAATTTGCTGTCCCTTCAAAATAACTCAGCCGATAATGTCTAAACCGCTGGCAACAAAAGTGAGTACACCCTAGGTGAAAATGTGCAAATTGGGCCCAATTAGCCATTTTCCCTCCCTGGTGTAATGTGACTCGTTAGTGTTACAAGGTCTCAGGTGTGAATGGGGAGCAGGTGTGTTAAATTTGTTGTTATCACTCTCACTCTCTCATACTGGTCACTGGAAGTTCAACATGATACCTCATGGCAAAGAACTCTCTGAGGATCTGAAAAAAAGAATTTATGCTCTACATAAAGATGGCCTAGGTTATAAGAAGATTGCCAAGACCCTGAAACTGAGCTGCAGCATGGTGGCCAAGACCATACAGTGGTTTAACAGGACAGGATCCACTCAGAACAGGCCTTGCCATGGTCGACCAAAGGAGTTGAGTGCACGTGCTCAGCGTCATATTCAGAGGTTGTCTTTGGGAAATAGACATACGAGTGCTGCTAGCATTGCTGCAAGGGGTGGGGGGTCAGCCTGTCAGTGCTCAGACCATACGCCGCACACTGCATCAAATTAGTCTGCATGGCTGTCATCCCAGAAGGAAGCCTCTTCTAAAGATGATGCACAAAAAAGCCTGCAAACAGTTTGCTGAAGACAAGCAGACTAAGGACATGGATTACTGGAACTATGTCCTGTGATCTGATGAGACCAAGATAAACTTATTTGGTTCAGATGGTGTCAAGCGTGTGTGGTGGCAACCAGGTGAGGAGTACAAAGACAAGTGTGTCTTGCCTACAGTCAAGCATGGTGGTGGGAATGTCATGGTCTGGGGCTGTATGAGTGCTGCCGGCACTGGGGAGCTACAGTTCATTGAGGGAACCATGAATGCCAACATGTACTGTGACATACTGAAGCAGAGCATGATTCCCTCCCTTCAGAGACTGAGCCGCAGGGCAGTATTCCAACATGATAACGACTCCAAACACATTTTCAAGATGACCACTGCCTTGCTAAAGAAGCTGAGGGTAAAGGTGATGGCCTGGCCAAGCATGTCTCCAGACCTAATAGTTACATAGTTTGTGAGGTTGAAAAAAGACATCAGTTCAACCTATGATGTGTGTGTGTATGTTAGTATATTGTATACCCCTGTATGTTGTGGTCTTTAAGGTGCCCATCTAAGTTTTTTGAAACTATCGATGCTCCCTGCTGATACCACTGCTTGTGGAAGCGAATTCCACATCCTTACTGCTCTGACAGTGAAGAACCCCTTATGTATTTTAAGGTTAAACCGTTTTTCCTCTAGTTTTAGTGAGTGGCCACGTGTCTTATTGTATTCCCTTTCTCTGAAAAGTTTGTTCCTTATGCCAGCACAATATTTGTTCATTGATATCATATCCCCCCTCAATCGTCTCTTCTCCAGAGAGAATAAGTTCAGTGCTTGTAGTCTTTCCTCATAGCTGATGTCCTCCATTCCCCTAATTATTTTTGTTGCCCTTCTCTGGTCTCTCTCCAGTTCCAGCACATCCTTCCTGAGGACCGGTGCCCAGAACTGGACAGCATACTCCAGATGTGGCCAGACCAGAGTCTTGTAGAGCGGGAGAATAATCTCTTTATTTCTGGAGTGAATCCCCTTTTTTATACATACCAGTATTCTGTTGGCTTTGCATGCCACTGCCAAGCCTGTTGTCTACCAGTACCCCCAGGTCCTTTTCCATCTTAGACTCACCCAGAGGTTCCCCCCCTAGTGAGTAGCTTGCTTTCGTGTTTCTGGCACCCAAGTGCATTACTTTACATTTACCTCATCTGCCATGTAGTTGCCCACCCCATTATTTTGTTCAGGTCCGCTTGTAAGATTTCCACATCCTGCATAGAAGACATTGGCAAAAGCTTGGCTCAAGGGATGACTTTCAATAGATTGCAGCGAGATAGCTGCTCTGCTACGCACGAAACCCTGACCCAGAATCAGGTCGTCTACGAATGATTTAGCACCGGGTTCCCAACGAACATGCGATGCACTCCGGGAGAGAGGCGGCCCACTTCCATCCGCGCTCCGGCCCCGAGGCGAGCGCCTCTATGCTCCCTATTGAGCATCTGTTGGGTATCCTCAAACAGAAGGTGGAGGAGCGCAAAGTCTCTAATATCCTCCAGCCCCGTGATGTCGTCATGGAGAAGTGAAGGAGGAATCCACTGGCAACCTGTGAAGCTCTGGTGAACTCCATGCCCAAGAGGGTTAAGGCAGTTCTGGAAAATAATGGTGGCCACACAAAATATTGACACTTTGGGCCCAATTTAGACATTCCCACTTAGGGGTGTACTTACTTTTGTTGCCAGCATTTTGGACATTAATGGCTGTATGTTGAGTTATTTTGAGGGGACAGCAAATTTACACTGTTATACAAGCTGTACACTCACTACTTTACATTGTAGCAAAGTGTCATTTCTTCAGTGTTGTCACATGAAAAGATATAATAAAATATTTATAAAAATGTGAGGGGTGTACTCACTTTTGTGAGATACTGTAAGTATTTCATAATGAGCTAGTATGCAATTCATACTAGCTTATTATACCTTTGTCTTACAGGTTTATTTTTTTCCCCTAGGATTTACAACCTCTTTAGGGAGATTTACTAAAACTGGACCACACAGAATCTGGAGCAGCTGTACATAGTAACCAATCAGCTTCCAGGTTTGAGCCCCCGTTCATATTTGGCTGATTTGAGATGTCAAATCTGAGCCTATTGCTGGCAGCGGCACCATCTGAATCGGTGCGACGCCAACTTTGCGGCTGATTCCCAAAAGTAGTTTCCGCACTACTTTTGGTGACTTCGGGGGGGGGGGGGGGCGATTTTAATAGACATCTGTGCCTGAACCCGCACAGATGTCTCTCAAATTGCCCCCGAACTCGCACAATTTCAAACCCGCCCTCAGTGTGAACGAAGGCTTTTTGTCAAAGCTTCATTGAACAACCTGGTCCTGCACTGTACCAAGATGAGGAAGCCTGCGAGAGTGAGGAATAAGATAAGTAGCTGGCAGCGGCACTGTCCGAATCGGTGTGACTCCAACTTTGCGGGAGTGAGGAATAAGGTAAGTAGCTGGCAGCGGCACTGTCCAAATCGGTGAGAAGCCAACTTTGTGGGAGTGAGAGATAAGGTAAGTAGCTGGCAGCGGCACTGTCCAAATCGGTGTGACTCCAACTTTCTTCCCTAGCCAAACAAGCCATGCAGGGGGGACCCTACTTCTTGGGCAAATTTAACAATGGCCCTGGACCGGGTTTTAGGGTTCATTCACTCGTGCAGCTATAATTGCTTTGCAGTGAGGAGGCGATATGTCACATCCTGGTCACCTGTTTTACCCCTTAAAACGCTGACCCATTCCGCTTAAACGAATGCATGCGATTGCAGGGAGGTTGTGGCCTGGTACCATTCACTCGGAAGGGGTTGTGTTCATAGGTGGTACCGCACACCGAATGCAACTTGCCATTTAATTTGTACCGCGACATGAGCAGCCACATTTCTACGTTTAGGTGGGCGGGGGGTGGGGGGGGGTGTTTGGTGTTGTCAGTAAAACCTGCTTTTATCACCCCTTGGCCACTTGTTTGAACAAGCCCTTAAGCCGACCACAGATGGTTTAAATCTTGGCCGGTCCTGCAGGGATTCGGACCGTCTGTTGGCAGGCTGATTGGCTGATTGCACCCATTGACAGACTTGGGTACAACCAGCATGTTGGATTTTTACATGGGATTATTGCCAGCGGCTCCCTGTGCCCCCCCACAATGACTCTATGAGAGGGAATCAAGTGATTTTCTAAAAAGGAAAGAAAAAGGAATAATCTATGGCTGGCTCTAATGGAGTGCAGTAAAATCACATGCAGATGGTTGCATAGAGCAACCCAGAAGTGTTTGTGTTGCCCATAGCAACCAGCCCGTCTCTTCCGTAGGTGAGAACCCTATACTACGAAGAAGATTTGTAGAGGATGAAGTTGGTTTTGGGGGAAAGCCGAGTCCTGGGAAGAGTCAGGGAAAAGTTTAGTGTAGGGGGTGGGAGAAATAAAAGGGGTAACAGTGGGGGGGAGGAGGAGGGGCGAACGCTGTGCGGCCCAAGAACAGAGCAAAGTAATTATTTCTGCAAGGAGAAAGTAGGAAGCGGTTGCTAGGGAACCAGGGAAAGAGGCATTGGTGTTTGTTTTCATTGCCAGAGCGCAGGGCAGAGTGCAGGGAGCCGAGAAAAGAGACCATTTCAATAGGAGAGGGCTGCTTAACCCCTGCACCGCCACCACCGCCGACCACAAACAATGCGCCCTGAAGGCAGCTCCTTTGTGAATCTACACAATGGCGGCGACTCGTTCTCACACTTGGTGATTGTCAGAAAATGGCCTACTTTCACACAACCATTTCTACCAAGTGTGAGAATGAGCAGCTATGGCCGGCTAGACAGAGTTTTCAGCCTCCTAGGATTTGTAGTTCCTTAGTGACTGCGGAAACACTATTTATTTGAGTTTATTGTTAAGAAACAAGCGGCGGAACTACAAGACCCAGCATGAATTGCCAGATTCTGTTGTGGCTTCTCAGTGGTAAAACAGATCCAACATGCTAATGATAATCAAAATGTTATAATCATTATTATTATTACTTTTTATTTTTGTTTTTTAAACTCTAATATACCTTAAAGGGTATTCATTATTTTGCATGTAATTCTTAAGGACGAGCAGCCCAAACCAACTATTTACATGTGATTTTTTTTTTACTGTGCGTTCTTCTTTATAACATCTCGGGTATGATAAAGTTTGAAACACAAAATCATGAATTATAATATAATAAATAACTATAAAAAAGTTAAAGTATATATATATATATATATATATATATATGTGTGTGTATATATATATATATTCATTATATATATATATATGTGTGTGTATATATATATATATATATATATATATATATATATATATATATATATATATATATATATATATACACACGTGTGTGTGTGTGTGTGTGTATATATATATATATATATATATACACACACACACACACGTGTATGTGTATATATATATATATATATATATGTATAAATATATGTATAGTACAGTAAAACTGCAGGCAAGGGCACTGGGGGGCAAACTAATGTCAATTTATTTTATTTAGCAATGTAATCCAATAGGATTACAATATATCAGTGTGTTTGTGTGTTTTACTTTTCAAATTTGCCGCTGGTTCCACCCCCCTGCAGCGTGACGCTCACAGGGAACGGAAGTCGGGGCACAGAGCATCAGGCGGAAGATCAGGCCGCCGTATGCTGCAGGAACACATCGCGGGATCCCAGTGACAAGGTAAGTAACCCCTCTACCAGGATCCAGCGATGCTCCCTGGCGGTACTCCGAGTGTGGCCTGGGGCTACCGCTAATGGCACTGAAATTCCACCCCGAGGAAGGCCTGGCTCGCAGTCTCCGCTCTAATTCATCCCAAAGGTGTTCTATCGGGTTGAGGTCAGGACTCTGTGCAGGCCAGTCTAGTTACTCCACCCCAACCTCGCTTATCCATGTCTTTATGGACCTTGCTTTGTGCACTGGTGTGCAGTCATGTTGGAACAGGAAGGGGCCATCCCCAAACTCTTCCCACAAAGTTGGGAGCATGAAATTGTCCAAAATGTATATCTATGCTGACGCCTTAAAAGTTCCCTTCACTGGAACTAAGGGGCCAAGCCCAACCCCTGAAAAAAAAAACCCCACACCATAATCCCCCCAAAGGATTTGGACCAGTGCACAAAGTAAGGTCCATAAAGACATGGATGAGCGAGTGTTTTTTAGACATGCTGCTAGGTTGATTGGCCCTAGTATGTGTGTACAAATTGGCTATATACATTATCACATTCTGCATGCAGGTCCCAAACCTGTGCAGTTTAGGGGGAAGGGGATTGAGGAAAGACCTGGTGACTTGCCTTGAAAAAAAAAAAAAAAATACTAGAAAATTCTTTGGAAAAGACTTTCCAGTGTATCATACACAGTGCCCAGAGAGCTGCACCTACAGAATCTATGAGAGTTAGATACAACTAAGCCCCCAGTCACAACAGTGCGATTTGACAGGTCCAATTCACATGACAAGTCACACCATATTGTCGGCAATGGAACTGTTCAAATCAGTGGGTCACCAACTTTGTGGCACCACACCGATTTGGAGAAGTAGTTCCTGCACTACTTTTGCCGAATTCTGGTGCTACTTGCTTAGACATCTGTGAAATCGAACAGATGTCAGCCAAGTCGCACCTGAAGTTGCACTGACATGTGGCTTTGAAATCGATTTCAAGTGAAGTCGCATGATTTCAAAGTCGGATTTAGTGTGGACGGGGGTCTAAATGTATATATAAATACAGGGAGGATTTACTAAAACTGGAGCACTCAGAATGTGGTGTACAGCTGTGCATTGTAGCCAATCAGCTTCTAACTTGTTCAATTAAGCTTTGCCAATAAAACCCGGAAGCTGATTGGTTTCTATGCAGGGCTGCACCAGATTTTGCTTGCTCTAATTTTAGTAAATCCCTGTCACAGTTATGTCTGCTCAAACCTCTGAGCAAATGGATACCCTAGGCCCCAGGGTAAAAGCACAGGGTGATTAATTTTACAAATACCGACTTGAACTGGAAAGTCAAGCCTAAACCCGCCCCCTTCTACTTCCCGCACCTCATTGTTGACGAGGACCCACTATTGTTTTTCCTAGTAACCGCTGTACACTCAACCTTTCTCAGTGTTTCTCAACCTTTCTAAAGGCCTGTACACACAATAAGAAAATCTGAAGGGAAAATTCGTCCGACGACCGATCTGCCGATTTTCGGATTGTTAAGCCCCGTACACACGCAACGATTATCGGCCGACCGATCGTCCGACTTTTGTCCAAGTTGTGTTTTGTTGGTTGGAATGTGCCTAGACTGCACACAAATTTTCTCAGCCAACAAAATTCTACTTCAGAAGTGATGTCATGTGCTGGTTTGCTTTCTTTGTGTTCTTTCTTCTCTGAGCATGCCCAGTCTTGCTCATTAGATTTTTCCCTGTCGAAACCTGTACTGACTGCACGAAAATTGGCCAACAAAAATTTTATAGTCGGAGTTGGTTGTCAGAAGCATCATACTAACAAGCCGAAAATGGGCAGATCGGACGTTGGCCGAAAATTCCCTGCCAATTTTCGACGCGTGTGTACGGGGCTTTAGTATGGTGCTTTCGACAGCCAACTCCGACTTTTCGGCTGACAAAATCCTGATGTGCAGGCTATCATTTTTTTGTGGTCCGTAATACAACGTCCGATTTTCATCTCAGTACAGATTTCGACGGAAAAAAATCTTAAGAGCAAGACTAGGCATGCTCAGAGACGAAAGAACACATACAAAGCAATCCAACACATGGCATCACTTCTGAAGTAAAATCGTACGGGAAAATTCGTATGAAAATAACCTCTTCACTTTCCACATCAGACTAGCATGCCACAAAAAACGGACGACAGATCGTTCGATAATCTTATCGTGTGTACGGGGCTTAAGTCAAGGCACCCTTTAAAATGATGGACAGTCTCGAAGCACCCCATTCTAAAATGTAAAAGCTATTCTAATAGGTATACATAATGCAGTGTCATCCACACGTAGGAAACCCAACGTTAGAGGTGATTTTTTCTTCCAAAAGAAATACACTTTTGCACACTGGTACTGACTAGTACCCCAATGTTCCTCTTCTCCCTCAATTTCTCTCCATCAGTCAGCTAATGTCACCCCATTGCTGAGGGAGAGGGGCAGGGGAGGGTCATACAAGGATTCTGCGGAGGCAACAGACATCCTCCTTATTAACAGATGACACCATTGGTTGTTAGGATGCCAGTGTCTATAAAGTAGTAATGGTGCATAATGAAAACCCGTGGCTTTGTGTAACTAAGAGGCAGGCTTCATCCACACGCTGGCTTGTATACAATTTTTGATCAAGCATCTTGCCAAAACTCCCCTAAAGAAGCCTCAAGGCACCCCTGAAGAAGCCTCAAGGCACCCCGGTTGAAAAACGGTGCACTAAATACACGGCACTCTGCTTATTATGCATGGCTGATAGCTGAATACAAGCCCTAAATGTTCCAGAATTTCACTTTGTATTTTAATATAAACTATTGCTGTGCTAGATCTATGTCTGACTGCTGATCTTCCCTATCCAGGTGAATGGACAGAATGTGGACAACATGAAGCATTCCGATGTGGTGGCCAACATCAAATCCAGGGAAAATGAGACCACGTTACTTGTGGTGGACCCAGACACAGATGACTACTTCAAGAAGCTTGGAGTCACCCCCACAGAAGCCTATATAAAAGGAGGTACACCCCAGCAAACTTTCTTGTATTAAGATGCATTTTTGCCAGTGGACCTGTCACAAAATACTGAACCTGGGTAAACAAACCGGGGAATTGACTAAACTCCCTGCACAAATATATTAGCACGAGAAACTGAAGTGGCCTGCGCCACATTAACTAAGCAGATAAACCTGTTTCAGACTTATCTGTTCCACCTGCATATTTCTTTTTCAGAGTGAAATAGAAACCAGTGCAGGTCTGCTCCTAATTAACTGAGGGAATATGGCAGTTTTCCATATACTGTAGATTCCTGCCAGGTGTGATCTTATCATATGGGATGTACAGGATTCCTCCTCTCTGCTCGTGTAGTGATCACACTACATGAGCAGACCTGGCTTGCTTTCCAGCCCTTCGCCTCCCTTTCACTTTGAGCTGAGTGGGGATGGGCAGGGAGCTCAGAGCATGCAGCTCCAGCTCTCCATTCTCTGTGCTGTGTGCTGTATTTGTCCCTGCCACATAACAGAGAACTGATCGCTCCTAATCAACCAAGGCCTTTGCTAATTAGGAGCAGCATCTGCTCCATTTTAATGTTTTGAAGAGTGGTGCAAGCACTGTACTTGCACAATTTTTTGTTAATTTCCCCCAAAGATTTTGTACGTTTTTGTTAATGCCACTGACATTGTGCCATTGTATTCCGACTTCTTAGATGACTGTATGAGGTTATTATTATAAAGGCAATTCTTAAAGAAGTTGTAAAGTCAGGAAGGATTTTTTGATCTTAATGCATTCTATTCATTAAGATAAAAAGCCTTCTGTGTACAGCAGCTGCGCTCAGCACCCTCTAATACTTACCTGAGCCCCCTCTCTGTCCAGCAATGTCCAATAGTCCCGCGGCCGTCCGGGACTCTCCCTCCTGATTGGCTGAGACACAGTAGAGGAGCTATTGGCTCCCGCTGCTGTCATTCAAAGTCAGTTAGCCAATCAGGGGAGAGAGAGGACCCGAACGCCAGCTCCGTGTCTGAATGGACACACGGAGCTACAGCTCAGCTCAGGTCCCCTCATAGCAAGCAGCTTGCTGTGGGGGCACTCGACAAGAGGGAGGGGCAAGGAGCACAGAAGAGAGACCCGAGAAGAGAAGGATCGGGGCTGCTCTGTGCAAAACCAACTGCACAGAGGAGGTAAATATAACATGTTTATTATTTAAAAAAAAAAAAAAACTTTACAATCACTTTAACTTGTTCATGACCACTATATATAGGGCAGCAGACCTTAACGGCCAGCCGCCACATACATGTGTTGCTGCATCAGCGCCCCCAAACTGTGACTGATGGTCACGTACTGATGATTGGGAGCCAGTAGGACAGGCTCCCAATCACAGCGCATAAGGATTTGAAGCCCCTCCCCCAGTGACTTTGAGGGCATCAAAGCCCATTTAAAGCCCCAAATGCAGCTGGCGTAAAGGGGCTATTAAATAAAATTAGTCATTAAAATCTGCCCATGGGTTGCATCCATTACAGAATGTCTTGGGGAATATAGCCCTCTGTAACTAGACAGCCATAGTTAACCTATACAAAGTATAACCAATTACTACTTATCTTATCAGTGATACTACTAGTGCTGTTTTCAACTTACTGTGATTTTAAAGCTCATCTCCAGGTAAACAGCCAAATGCACACAGAACTACACACAGAATACAGATGAACTACATATAGGAGGGCTATTTTTACATATGAAAGGATTTGTATATCTCTAAATCCAGTCCTGAGATTTACAAAGCTCTGCCCCACAGCACAGCCCTGTCTAGCAGGGAAGGGGACCTGACTTTTCTCTGCTGCAGTTTAACTTTTATATACAGGTACCTCGCCCACCAGTGAAAGGAGAAGCAGCAGACTGATGAGCTCATTTCTCTGTCACTCTGCTCTCTCCTGGTATCAGCATGCTCCTGGCAATACAGCACACCTCTCATGTGCTGCTTCTCCCTCCCCTCTCTAACCTCTGTTCTCCATGGAGTAGGGAAAAATGTTACAGCTGTCATTCCTAATTACAAAGTATGTTTAAGTGCCGGTTCACATATATGCTATGCGGGAACCCTGCGAATCCACTGCGGCTGCCACCAGGGCTGGGACAAGGGGTGGGCAGGAGGGACGGCTGCCCTGGGTGCATCGGTTTTGCTGGGGGTAGCATCCCTTAAGTTCGCACATAATGAAGGGGGATAGGGGCGAAGTTTGGCTTCTTTGCCCTGGGCGCTGGATGACCTTGTCAGAGCACACCTTCACCTTCATTCATTGCATGACCCTTTTCTAAATCACTGACCGGGAACAAGCACACATCCAAAAAAAGTGGGGGTGAAGTCAGAACTCCATGCTTATTCTAGCTCAAACACAAAGAAAACACTGAAGCCACTGGATCAGCGTGACCATCAGAGGAACTGATATATATGACTGAGAGGACAGCAATGATAGGCTCCTTACTTCCTTACACTGGCTCCCCTATAAACGTTGTAGTCAGAAAACATTTTCCTGCGTTTATTAACGTAATACCTCCAATCTGATACAACTTGTATATTTTTATTTTTAGGTTCCATTCCGCAGCCACTGACCAATGGAGTGACCAAGACACAGGTTAGTGCACAGCGTAATAAGAAAAGCAAAATACGTAATTCAAATACATGTCAGACTATTTTAATGCCCCCACAGTGACACTGTAGTACTCTGGTGGACTGATCAGGGATTTTTAACTGTCATGAATGGCTTTCATTCATGACAGCTTGCTTACTATTGTGATGCTGTGATTGGCTAAAGCTAATCACATGGTACATGGTGCTGTGATTGGTACCATGTGATAGCTGTGGGCCAATCTCAGCATCACAATAGAAAGCAAGCTGTTATGAATAGCTTCTATTTATGACAGTGTTGCTTACATGTAATAATGTGATCGCTATGATTGATCAGCTGGGTACTGAGCACCATGATCACATCGGTCACAGGATCGCTCCACGCCAGTGCGACGTTTAGCCTGGAGCTGCCACCCACCTGCAGTAAATGTACTGTGGGTGGGCATCAGGTGGTTAAAATATTTATCTGATGGTAGGTCCACTTTGATCTATAGGTTGGATTTACTAAACCAGAAGTGCAAAATCTGGTCTAGCTCTGCTTAAAAACCAATCAGCTTCCAGGTTTTATTGTCAAAGCTTAAATGAACAAGCTGAAGTTAGAAACTGATTGGCTACCATGCACAGCTGCACCAGATTTTGCACTCTCCAGCTTTAGTAAATCAACCCCTATGTGTACTTATTTAAGTGTACGTTAGACATTGGAGGCAAATAAAGTAAACCGACTTCTTTAACTGATTAAGCCCAGTGCAGAGTTCCCTGAAATATCCCACATTCCTGTATGTAGAACAGCTGATCATCTGCTGTAAATCTTGGCAGAATTGTTGTTAACACAGTGGTGCCAGAACGTTAGAGTTTATGTCTGCACGCTCCAAGATCCAGCAGAATTCTTGGTTGACACACCTAATGATGGCTGCAGGCCTTTAGATATAAATCTAATTGCTGAAACCGCAAAACAGACCCCAGTTGGACCCTTGCCTTTGTATTGGTACCTGTTAATTTATTCACGTACAATAAAGACGGCTTCAGATCTCTATGAGGAATCCGCTGGAGGGACAGAATGCCCCTTCACAGCCTTTGCTTAGAGTAGTTGAATAAAAACTCACCTCGCCCAGCAGATCTTCCTGAAGTTGATGAAATGTATTAGAAATGTCTCACACGGAAGCCAAAGTAGCTCACAGTGGATTAATCAAGATCTGATGGGTGCGGCTGTTCCATCGCTTCATTTAGTTTGGGATTTTATTATTTAGGCCCATTTCACACGAACAGACCAATCGGGTTTGCTGTAAGTTTTTTAGGTGGACCTGATTGGACCATCCATTGCACTCTATGGAGCAGCGGATGTCCACAGACATGTGTCCTTTTACACCCACCGACATCCGATCCAATCCTGTCTGCTAAAAACAGACATATCGGATGACAGTCGGATGGAAATAGCAGGTCTGTGTCTGCTCTACATAGCGGAGCGGACACGGACCTGTCATCCGCCTGCTCAGCGGAGAGATCCCCTGCTGAGCAGGAGGATCCGTTGGCAGACTCTGCACTAGCGGACCATTCAGATCCGGTCCATCAAATCTGGATGGATGGAAACCCTATTTTCCATCCGTCCAGCAGATCGGATGGGATCAGATGAGAACGGACAGGCGGTCCGCTCTCATCCGATTCCCCCATAGAGAGAACAGCAGGGAACCTGACAGCTCTGTCTCTGCACAGAGCCCGGAGACAGAGCTGCCATCTGCCTGCTCAGCGGGGGATCGGCGGATCTATCCCCTGCTGAGAAAAACGGAGTCCGCCTACGTACTCTCTGTGTGAAGGGTGCTTAAGACTGAACTCCAGCCTTCCCTTCAGTTGCAGAGGATCCAGTTATCTGCTGCAATAGCTTACTCTTATTTCACTGCACACAGTGAGCTTCTCACAATGTGGATTAGAAGCTGCAACAAATCAGATAGAGCCCACCTCCTTTCCTTGCTGGAAGACTTCTAACACCGTGTAGCATTTTCTCCCTAACCCAACCAGATTTGCATTCTCCATTTGTAATCTCCAGCAAAGGTCTGAAAGGCTGGAAGGAAGGGATTCTCTCTAGCAACAACCTTTAAAAAAAGATATCTAACACTAAGTCCACTTTCATTTTTAGAGTGTAAGAATAATACATCCAGGTTTGTATTACCTTCTCAGAGATCACATCTCTCCCCAAACAATGTCACCATCTGCTTTTCCCTCCAGGACGGAGCCATCTTTGTTCAGGCATCATTCAGGGTCGTTATCTACTTCCTGGAATGAGATGATGGCTCAGTGCTGAGCTTGTTTGTGTTCAGAAATGTCACCCAGCGACTTGCTACAAAGTTATAATATTGCAGTTTCAGTCAGGAGACTGAAGAAATGCTTCCTACTACCTGCAGCAGACTATTGACATTATCTTAGTCTAGGGTAAATCAGCTGATGGAGCTCAAAGATGGCCTTTTAATGATAAAAGAAGCTTTTTCTACAAATGACATTGTTGCTGTGTATGGTGACATGCCAGGAATGGGTTCATGTAGACTTATAAGGTTACTGAAATGTCCACTTTAAGTGGAGGCTGTGAGTTGTTGCAGTGGCTAATTTTCTCTGGCCGCGGTTTTTATATACAGACTCTCCTTTACCCCTTCCTGGCACTCACTTGGTTTCACATCGTGTGAGATAAACACAGCGCGTTTTATCACCATAAACAGATCGTACGATTCCTGGATCCTGCAATAAAATATCTTTTCTTGTTACATGGTGTAACTAAGTGCGGACACAATTCCTCAAATAATGACTACAAACATTACCACTTGTTCATCCAGTTTGCATATCAGACATTTTTGACCTACGTCTGTGCAGGAATTCAGCTGCTCAAAGTGTACCTGTCTCCCAAACAAAGCAGCAGCAGCCATTTCATTGGGTGAGCTAATGACACCACTGAGACATAGAGCAATAATGGGCTCAAAGGAAATGTAGACCCAAGAACAAAATGATTATATATAGAGGCTTACCAGTCCTTAGATCAGCTATTCTCAACCTTTTTATCTCCAAGGAACAGTTAAAAATATTTTTTAGGTTTAGGGGAAGCCTTGCTAAAACCAATTTTACAGTGGTGGTCAGTGGGTATAATGTACCCCTTACAGTGGTGACCAGTGGGATCAATGTCCCCCTTACAGTGGTGGCCAGTAGGAACAATGTCTCTCTTACAGTGGTGGTCAGTAGGAACAATGTCTCTCTTACAGTGGTGGCCAGTGGGAACAATGCCCCCCTTACAGTGGTGGTCAGTAGGAACAATGTCCCTCTTACAGTGGTGGCCAGTGGGAACAATGCCCCCCTTACAGTGGTGGTCAGTAGGAACAATGTCCCTCTTACAGTGGTGGCCAGTGGGAACAATGCCCCCCTTACAGTGGTGGTCAGTAGGAACAATGTCCCCCTTACAGTTGTTGCCAGTGGGAACAATGTCCCCCTTACAGTGGTGGTCAGTGGGAACAATGTCCCCCTTACAGTGGTGGCCAGTGGGAACAATGTCCCCTTTACAATAGTGGCCAGTGGGAACAATGTCCCCTTTACAATAGTGGCCAGTGGGAACAATGTTCCAATACAATGGTGGCCAGTAGGAACAATGTCCCCCTTACAGTGGTGGCCAGTGGGAACAATGTCCCCTTTACAATGGTGGCCAGTGGTGACCAGTGGGAACAATGTCCCCCTTACAGTGGTGGTCAGTAGGAACAATGTCTCTCTTACAGTGGTGGCCAGTGGGAACAATGCCCCCCTTACAGTGGTGGTCAGTAGGAACAATGTCCCTCTTACAGTTGTTGCCAGTGGGAACAATGTCCCCCTTACAGTGGTGGTCAGTGGGAACAATGTCCCCCTTACAGTGGTGGCCAGTGGGAACAATGTCCCCTTTACAATAGTGGCCAGTGGGAACAATGTTCCAATACAATGGTGGCCAGTAGGAACAATGTCCCCCTTACAGTGGTGGCCAGTGGGAACAATGTCCCCTTTACAATGGTGGCCAGTGGGAACAATGTTCCAATACAATGGTGGCCAGTGGTAAGCATGTCCCCTTTACTCTGGTGGTCAGTGGTAAGAATGCCCCCCTTACTCTGGTGGTCAGTGGTATGCACGTCCCCCTAACTCTGGTGGTCAGTGGTATGCACCTCCCCCTTACTCTGGTGGTCAGTGGTAAGCATGTCCCCTTTACTCTGGTGGTCAGTGGTATGAACCTCCCCTTTACTCTGGTGGTCAGTGGTATGAACCTCCCCTTTACTCTGGTGGTCAGTGGTATGAACCTCCCCTTTACTCTGGTGGTCAGTGGTATGAACCTCCCCTTTACTCTGGTGGTCAGTGGTATGCACCTCCCCCTAACTCTGGTGGTCAGTGGTATGAACCTCCCTTTTACTCTGGTGGTCAGTGGTATGAACCTCCCTTTTACTCTGGTGGTCAGTGGTATGCACCTCCCCGTTACTCTGGTGGTCAGTGGTATGCACCTCCCCCTAACTCTGGTGGTCAGTGGTATGAACCTCCCTTTTACTCTGGTGGTCAGTGGTATGCATGTCCCCCTTACTTTGGTTCAAAGAACACATAGCAACGTCTGGAGGAACCCTGGTTAAGAATGGTTGCTTTAGATTTTGTGGTTGTATTTGTTTTCTTTTCCTTTATTTTCACCTGGTGATCCTGCCAGTAACACACTTCCTGTCCGTAAATGACAAGATGCAGTGACTGTACTGTATGAATGTATGGAGAAGCGTTGTCACCCTAGGACAGGATACAGAATAATTTCCATGACATAGGGATAAGATGTTCTGTGGCCTACAGAGAGAACTAGAAACAATGTTTTACTGCTGTTGGTTACTGCACTGTTATACATTGTTCATTGCCTTATGAAATAAGTCTGCAGACTGTTACATTGTATCTCTCTGTGTTCTACAGCTTAATGGCGGATCCTCGACTTCTTCATCTCACAGTGATCTGCAAAGTCCTGACAAAGACTCACAGGTAGGGCACCTTCAGCCAACCAGCTAAGTACACAATATAAGCAAATCTATAATAAAGTTTTTACCTGCCATAGAACTTATAAGATAATGTATGTCACCTTGTCTTTCACTATTTGGCGCTGCACTATAATTGCTGCAGAAGGTGACAACACTTTTCAGAGTTTGCTGTTGTGTAGACATTGAGGTGGATTTACTAAAGGCAAATAGACTATACACTTTTCAAGTGCAGTAGCACTCATTTTCCCCAGAGCTTAGTGAATGTGGTAAATCATTGCTAATCTCCATTATCCAATCATGTGCAAGCAAAATGTTTTTTTTTGTTTTTTCCTTGTACCCAATTGGGTATTCTTTACACAGTGAAGCTTCCCCACATTGATTAAAGTAGAACTTTAGGCAAAACTTTTTCTCCATTTTAGATAGAGAAAGGAAGGGTTATAACCCCTATCAGATTTTTTTTTTTTTTATGCCATCAGTGTCCCATAGGGGAGATTTCCCTTCACTTCCTGTCCCATAGCCAAACAGGAAGTGAGAGGAACTCCCTGCAAATTAGGGGGATTCCGTGGGGACCCCCAGGTTACCAGAACTAGTGTCCCCATTGGAAGATTTCCCCTCTATTACTTTTCTGGGGACAACCCAAAATTTAGGATTTTCTTTTCCTTTTACTTTCAATGATAATGGTAAACAGAACAAATAGAGAGGGCAAATCTCCCTAATAGGGGCACAGACAGCAATAAAAACTGACAAGCATTTTTATCCCTCTCCACTCCATCCAAAACTAAAAAAAAGTTTTAGAACAGCGCATGCAGCGTATACCTAATATGTGTCAAACCAATTCGATTTTAAAAAAAGCATATATTAATCCAAAAATAAAAAATCTTAAACAGTTCATTCCTTCTTAGATCTTCTCAATATTATTCTGTGCTCAATAATTTAAAAATAAAAGTACTAATGTGATCCAAAAAAAAAATTCTAAAAATTCAAATCATACAAAATGATTGACAGTTCATTGTTTTCAGTTTGTTAATCGAATTGATTTGACACATATTAGGTATACTCTTATAAGATTTATCATGTGTTTGTAGGTGTGTCACACCTGAACAGTGGCTACGAAGGAGAGATATAGGTGGTTATCACATAACTGCGAGTATATACCTTTTAGATATAAAAAAACGTTTTGCCTTAAGGGTCCTTTCACACGAGCGCTCCGATCCGCCTGTCAGTTTTTTAGGCGGATCTGATCGGATGCTCCATGCATCCCTATGGGGCAGCGGATGTCAGCGGAGACATGTTTGCTGACACCCGCTGCCATCCGCATCCGATCCTGTCCGTGAACTCCGGACGGATGGAAACCCTATTTTCCATCCGTCCAGGGGATCGGATGAGAGCGGACAGGCGGTCCGCTCTCATCCGATTCCCCCATAGAGATGCATGGGGCTCTGACATCTCCCTCTCCGCACACAGAACGGAGAGGGAGAGGTCACCTTCCTGCTCAGCGGGGGATCTGTGTTTAAGATCCCCTGCTGAGCAGCATGGATCCGCCTACGGAGACGAACCGTGTGAAAGAGCCCTTAGTTGTACTTTAAACTGTGAGGAAAATGTGTGAAACTGCCCTTGTGAAGTGCAGTCTATTTGCCTTATTAAAGTGGTCTAAAGGCTGAAGGCCCCCCCCCCCCAAAAAAAAAACCTCACCTAAGCCCCATCTCGATCCAGCACTGTGAACGAGAGCAGCAGCTCTCTCCTCACTGGACATGGAGGCAGCAGTAGGAGCCATTGGCTCCCGATGATGTCAATCACAGCCAGTGAGGAGGGGGCGGGGCCGAACCATGCTCTGTTTGTCTATAGACAGACACGGAGAGTGCGGCTCAGGAGCGATCCCACACAAGTGCCTCCATAGCAAGCAGTATGCTATGGTGGGGAGGAGCAGGGCTGCTCTATGCAAAACCATTGCACAGAGCAGGAAAGCATGGCATGTTTATTATGGAAAAAAAAGTATGGGTTTACAATCACTTTATATCCACCCCTCTGTGTCACTGTAGGTCTCTTGCCTGCATTTTAGATCAATAATTAGGAGGAACTCCAGGCACGTTTTTGTTTCAGCTTTGGATAGGTTGGGGAAGGGCTAGAACCTGTCAGTTTTTTCTTTTTATTGCTGCATTTGTAGAATTCTCTAGTGAAAGCTCAGGAACAGGAATTGAGACTAAATCTCCCCAATGGGACTTACAGCTTTCTCTTAGTCCCCCTGCAAAGTCCCACAAATACTTGTTGATGCTGTCAGTGAAGTCCACCTGATGCAGCTTAGCTTCCTGTGATGGCGTGGCAACAATGCTGCACTGATCCTGAATTTAAAGAACAGTTGTCACTCACATGTAGGCTGCACCAATGTATGCTACAGTCTGATGAAAAAAGTTTGCAGGGGACGTGGCCAAACAGCATTGTCAAACCTGTAGCTTGTCAATCATCATCTGGCCACTGCTTTCTGCAATGACAGCAATGCCTCTGTTTCTAAAGCACTAACACTGTGAGCTGCAGTGTCTGGGAGGGGGAGCGTGTGAGACACCAATAAAGGGCAATTGGGTTCATTTAGTGGAGGTAAAGGAAGTTTTTAATTTTACTTTATTAAGTTTTCGTATCACATAGTAAGTGGATTTGGGGATTGTTAGGAATTTAGGTGTACTGTAACAGCATCTTTCAAGTCCTGGAAAGAAAAAAATCAAACTGCCGCACACCAGCACAGCTCAAGTGCGAAATAGTAAATACACCTTCATCCTGGCTCTATCCAGGCCATGCGCCCGATGCGTTTCGCCCCACCCACAGGGCTTAGTCTTGGAGATGTTTACTATCTCATACTTGGGCTGTGCTGGTGTGCAGCAGTTTGATCTTTTCTTTCCAGGAGTTGTATAGAGTTGGGATGAGCTCTTTCTTCCCCCTGCACCCAATAAGTAGGAGTCAAAAGACTTTTTGGATGTGCAGTGCCTTGCGAAAGTATTCGGCCCCCTTGAACTTTGTGACCTTTTGCCACATTTCAGGCTCCAAACATAAAGATATAAAACTGTATTTTTTTGTGAAGAATCAACAACAAGTGGGACACAATCATGAAGTGGAACGAAATTTATTGGATATTTCAAACTTTGTTAACAAATAAAAAACTGGAAAAATTGGGCGTGCAAAATTATTCAGCCCCCTTAAGTTAATACTTTGTAGCGCCACCTTTTGCTGCAATTACAGCTGTAAGTCGCTTGGGGTATGTCTCTATCAGTTTTGCACATTGAAAGACTGAAATTTTTGCCCATTCCTCCTTGCAAAACAGCTCAAGCTCAGTGAGGTTTGATGGAGAGCGTTTGTGAACAGCGGTTTTCAGTTCTTTCCACAGATTCTCGATTGGATTCAGGTCTGGACTTTGGTTATATCTTTATGTTTGAAGCCTGAAATGTGGCAAAAGGTTGCAAAGTTCAAGGGGGCCGAATAACTTTCGCAAGGCACTGTATGTCTAGAGTGACACCCCAAGCTATGCATTGTCACAGCATCTGGAATTTCAGTTGGGGGTCAGGGCTGGCCCAAGACATCGTGCTGCCTGGGTCCAATGGACCCAGCGGGACTCATGGTAGGGCCGGCCCTGGTTGGGGTGTACTGGCCCTTTATGTTATAACACATTTACCATCTATCCAACCATGTAGCACTCAAAATAAATTGTTCAAATTGCAGACAAGGCTGGTGCAAAAAAATCCTATTCTCTGTTCTATGTGTGTTATCTGCTCCCTACAGTAAAATGTAAACTGTTGAGTATTCCCAACAACATTTTTTTTCTTTCCACCTCTGTGAACAGGCAGGTGACGTGACCAAAATGGATCCCTTTGAAGAGAGCGGTCTGCGTCTGAGCCCCACAGCGGCGGAGGCAAAGGAGAAGGCGCGCGCCAAGCGAGCCAACAGACGGGCACCCCAGATGGACTGGAACAAGAAACACGAAATCTTCAGCAACTTCTGATCCCTCCCTATTCACCAACGGCTGGGATGAGAGCGTTCACTGGACTTAAACCCCCTCACCCGCCACCTTAAAAAGAAAAACTTAAACCACTGCGGATTAACAGGCGCGGGGAGGATTAAAACCGACTAACGAGAGGATATCACCAAATTACTTGTTTAACCCTTTCAGTTACGCAGCATTTCAAGGCATTTAACGCTGACTTTTTTTGTCTCTTCAGTGCCAGAGGCACCAGGTGAATGTCACCTTCACCGGCTTTGCAGGAGGGAGCCGACTTTATCTCAAATGAGTTTCTTTTGCAGCTCCCAGAATCCTTTGGTGCAAACCATACTCCTCCAGCAGCACCCTATGGGCATTATTGTCAGGCTGCCTTGTGGACTTTGCCTGGCCTCTACTGAAGAGCCTAAACTAAGACTGGAACTATTATTGGAAGCCAGGAAAGAAAATGAACGATAGCAGAAAGCAGAGTGCTGCAGCAGCTCAGCGAGGGTGGTGCATTGTGGGAAACAAGGCCAGCAAGGTCTCTGCAGCTGCATTGTATTCCTTCTCATATGTTTATAAAACTCCTTCCTCATCCTTTCCTCTGGTTCCACCAAGGATTAGAGTGTCTTGTTTCCACAGGCTATTACCACTGTTAGTAAAGAACCCGGGATATAAGGCAGCCAATAAGACCAATCAGTATACTGCCAGTTCTTATCCAAGAAAGCTGTACAATGGTGGTAAATTCTAAAAGTTCACTTGATTTACCCAAATCTGAGCTATTTGTTATTTTCAGTTCATGCAGCCAGGTCCAGGATTGCTTTCAGAGTGCATTAGCAAGGGACTGCAGCCTCTTGCCTGTTATTCTGTGTTGCAGAAGTCTTCACAGTGCTCGCAGGAGATTGCTGTGATGGTTGATCGGTTTGTGTGAATCATTTTGAATGATCTGGGGAATGCAGATTTAGCATGGCTCTGTTTTGGGGTGTAAATAATAAAATGCAGCGGGGTTGGAAACCTGGGACCAGGGCCAGGCTGATAGGTAGGTGAAAGGAGAGGCCGATCTTAGAGGCGGGCACAAAAAGGGCAGAACCGGCAATCTGTATTGCCGTTCACAGGAGGAAACTTTGATCTTTTTTTGCCTTGGGTGTTAGAGGACCTTGTCCCACCAATGACTACCTGGTCTGCTTCTCTTCAATGTTGGAAATATGGACGATGGGTTACCAGCAACTGTAGCGATTGACTTAATGCACAAAATTAGAGACCCTTGGTGGGCTGTTTCCATCTTTTTAAATGGCACATTTTCACAACTTGACAGGAGTGCGCCTTTAAAGAGGTTGTAAACTCGTAGAACTTTTTTTTTTTTCTTTTGAAACCTGAAAGACAAACACATAATGAGCTAGTATGCATTGCATACTAGCTCATTATGAAATACTTACCTTAGAACGAGCCCCCGCCATGCCGCCTGCTCATCTGTATGACGGGCGATATGTCCAGTCGCCCGTCTTCCGGGATCGCGGCATCCGGCCATCTGATTGGCCGGAGCCGCGGTAACGTCACTCCCGCGCGCGGGAGCCGACAGTCACGGCACGGGTCTCTGAAGAAACGGCACCATCGGCCATTCCTTCAGAGCGCATGCGCCAGTGATGTCACTGGCTGCATGTAAGGTGAATATCTCCTAAACGGTACATGTTTAGGAGATATTTACAGTACCTATAGTTAGCCTTATCATAGGCTTACCTATAGGTAAAAGTGTCAGAGGAGGGTTTACTTCCTCTTTAACTAACCTGGGTGGCCCCTATATCGTCTCAAGAGAACGTATATGTGGTAGAGGTTAATAAGCCAAACCTGATATACGAGTACATGTAGAAAAAGGTATCCAGTGACTTACTAACCCCACTTTCATCATTGAACACCCTCCCTCTCTCCACATGGACTGGTCCTCATGAACATTCCAGAAGTTAGTGTTAGGACTGGGTTTGGAAAAGGGGAGGTTTATGATTAGAGAAAGGCTGGGGGAGTTTGATTTATGCCTCGTACACACGCAACAATTGTTGGCCGACCGATCGGCCGTTTTTTGTCCAGTGTTGTTGTGTTGGTTGGAATGTGCTCTAGACTGCACACGAATTTTCTCGGCCAACAACAACCAACTTCAGAAGTGATGTCATGTGCTGGTTAACTTTCCGTGTGTTTTTTCTTCTCTGAACATGCCCAGTCTTGCTCATCAGATTTTTGTCTGCCGAAATCTGTACTGACTGACGGAAAATCGGCCGTTGTGTTGACGGCCAACAAAAATTTTATAGTCTGCACACCAGATTTTGTTCGGCCGAAAAGTCGCAGTCGGTTGTCGGAAGCATCATACTAACAAGCCGACAATCGGCCGATCGGACGTTGGCCGAAAATTCACGGCCAACAATCGTTGCGTGTGTACGAGGCATTAGGACAAAATGCTGGTTCAAGTGGGACCACAGGTGATTGGTGTTCAGCCTGCCACAAATATTAGTCTGCAAAATCTCTGTGTGGTCCCGGTAACTGTGGGGATCCACCAAAACATTCCATTTAATCTACATCCAATCAGGTAGGCCTGTGCTCTACATAAAACATTCTCTACCAGAGGTTGCCAGGTATTCCTTGAGTTGTGGCTGATTGACCTCCCATTGGATGGTTTCTGCATAGTTCTAGGATCAACGTGGCATGACACCAATCCCCTTTACAGCAGCACTCAGACTTAAGTGGAAGAGGCAGGACTAAGGCCGTCACCAGAACGGCCGATTGTTCTTCAGTCAGTACAGATTTCGGCCGACAAAAGTCAGATGAGCAAGACTGGGCATGCTCAGAGAAGAAAAAACACACAAAAAGTAGACCAAAACATGACATCACTTCTGAAGTTGGTTGTTGTTGGCCGACAAAATTCGTGTGCAGTCTAGAGCACATTTCAACCAACACAACAACACTGGACAAAAGACGGCCGATCGGTCGGCCAACAATCGGTGCGTGTGTACGGGGCTTTAGAGCCAATCAGGTGTTGCAGACAAGGAGCACTTTGATAAGAGAGAGAGCTTCTTCCCTAGAGGAGGAGGTGTGTTATTGGCAGGATCACAGCTGAAAAAAGCCACCACATCTATGGACCGGTAATCTGCAGTATATTACTGATTTGTTTTTGGGTTTAACCATAATCCATAGAACACTGACAAGGGGTAAAATCTGAAGACCTGCGATATTCTCATAGAGGCATTGCACAATCTCATGCCTGACAGTTGTGTTTTATGGACTGCAGGCCAATATGAACAACATGGCCCTCATGCTGTTAACACTTGTGGTGCCAACTTCATTTGCTAACAGGAAACAGACAGACAGACTTTTTAGCCAAGGATCGGGGTGATAATTCTGAAAATGAAGTTGCTGTTGACAGCATTTTACAGTTAGCACTGTTTACTGAAGCCTCCTACTTCTTCTCCTTTCAGGAGAATGGTGGGGGAAGGGACTAGGGCCTCATGTGGAATAGGCTAAGGATCACACGTCAAACAATCCCGTGGGGTCACGCATTCCTCTCTGCAGCCCAAAACCGCTGGCTTGCTCTACCCAACTTGTCAGGCAGATGGTTTCAGTTAAAGGGAAAAAGTTCGAGAAAAGCAGAATCAAGCCACTCAGCAATCTGTCCTTGAGCAAGAAGAATAGCTGGCTTCTTCTCCCATTGTAAGATGTTTCACAATAGATGCAATCATAGGCAGAGAGAATGTGCCGTGAGAGCAGGAGGGATTTAAAGGCAGAGTTTGCAAAATGATAGCTGGCGAGAAATAAAGATCCCAATGCCAGCGGCTGGATAGGAAAGCTGTGAGAGATTCTGTAGTCTACTGGGGCTTTCCACCATTTGTGGAACGGCAAACATCTGGCAGGGCATGCTGGGACTTTAAGTGCAACTACAGCTGGACAGCCACAGTAATCTTTACACATATGTTGGGTTTTCCCATCTTTTAGGATGCAGTGACATTGATGTGCAGCTGCCCATAGTGTCCAGGCAACAGCTTATAGTGGTTCCAATTGCTGTACCTTAGCAATTTTTGAAGCCTTTATTTAGCCTAGGTTCACACTTGTGCGGTGCGGGAGCCCTCATATGATTTGGATAGGAATTGTGAAATGTTGTATGGGCTCAAATCGCACCGCATGAAAAAAGGTGCAAGCATCTTTTTATTTTGGCTCAGCAGAATTGGATAGCATTGGTGGTCTCACCTATGTGATCCAATTCTTGAAACCTGTTTCGGGGTGTCATTAATTTAACATTGACTCCAGTGGCAGATTGCATGAACAGAGTGTGATTTCAATGCGGGGCAGGAAACGCTCAGGATTCGCTGTGTTTCCCGCACCACATATATGTGAACCAAAGTTATTTATAAGGGGTTTGTACACATGCTTTTCTCCCCTAACAAGTGAATGTGCATGCAAAAGAAGATTAGAAGGATGTCAGATGCACCTGTGAAGGAGCTCAGATGACTTTCCAACTGACCTCACTTGGTACATTCCCTTTACATTCTTTGCTGGGCATGACCTGGGGTAAGGGTGCTGTACTGACTGGTTGACTAGAATCAACATTGGTGAGAATGTTACCAGCACATCATGGATCCATAATCTGATAGTCCAAATGTTTTCTCACATTACAATGAGTGCAAGTGTAATGTTTGAACACCATGCAGGACCTCTTCTTCAGCCATGTAAGGTGACAAAGTTTTGAGGCCACACAGGACCTCTTTGTCAGGCATGTAAGGTGACAAAGTTTCGAGGCTACACAGGACCTCTTTGTCAGGCATGTAAGGTGTCAAAGTTTCGAGGCCACACAGGACCTCTTTGTCAGGCATGTAAGGTGACAACGTTTCGAGGCCACACAGGACCTCTTTGTCAGCCATGTAAGGTGTCAAAGTTTCGAGGCCACACAGGACCTCTTTGTCAGCCATGTAAGGTGACAAAGTTTCAGGGCACACCGGACCTCTTTGTCAGGCATGTAAGGTGACAAAGTTTCGAGGCCACACAGGACCTCTTTGTCAGGCATGTAAGGTGACAAAGTTTCAAGGCCACACAGGACCTCTTTGTCAGGCATGTAAGGTGACAAAGTTTCAGGGCACACAGGACCTCTTTGTCAGGCATGTAAGGTGACAAAGTTTTGAGGCCACACAGGACCTCTTTGTCAGGCATGTAAGGTGTCAAAGTTTCAAGGCCACACAGGACCTCTTTGTCAGGCATGTAAGGTGACAAAGTTTCAGGGCACACAGGACCTCTTTGTCAGGCATGTAAGGTGACAAAGTTTTGAGGCCACACAGGACCTCTTTGTCAGGCATGTAAGGTGTCAAAGTTTCAGGGCACACAGGACCTCTTTGTCAGGCATGTAAGGTGACAAAAGTTTCGAGGCCACACAGAACCTCTTTGTCAGGCATGTAAGGTGACAAAAGTTTCGAGGCCACACAGGACCTCTTTGTCAGGCATGTAAGGTGTCAAGATTTTGAGGCCCCACAGGACCTGTCAGACATGTGAGGTCCTGGCGAAGAGGTCTTGCAACTTTGTTCTTGCAGTTGTGATGTGATCACTTTAATAATCATTTGGACTTTTTAGTTATGGATCCATGGAGTGCTGGTGGCACATGTTCATATCAGACTGATCTCAAATACAAGCTAAGTGCATGTAAAAGCACACTGCATTTGCTCATCTATACAAGCCCTAATGGGCCATACACACTATAAGATTTTCTGAAGACTTTTTCCTTCAGACTTACCAAAACCATATAATATGAGGTCAAACCTAAACACTTTCAATTTGTATGCAATCTGGCAGGCCCTTACACTACATAGAAAAGGTAAACCTGAAGGAAATCTAACCACAAAAGTTGGATAGTGTGTATCCAGCTTAAGGCCTCTTTCACACGGGCGCGCACCGCCCAGCGGAGTCCGTTCTGCTCAGCGGGGGATCGATCCGCTGATCCACGCTGAGCAGGTGGATGACAGCTCCATCTCCGCTCTGTGTACGGAGACGGAGCTGTCAGATCCCCGCTGTCCTCTATGGGACGTAAGGATGAGAACGGACTGCCTGTCCATTCTCATCCGATCAGATCCTCCAGACAGGTGGAAAATAGGTTTTCCATCCGTCCAGATTTCACGGAGAGGATCAGATCGGAGAGCAGCGGGTTTTAGCAGACTGACATCTGCTGCCCCATAGGGATGCATTGAGCGTCTGATCAGGTCCACCTGAAAAAGTGACAGGCAGATCGGGGATCGCCCGTGTGAAAGGGGCCTAATGCTCCTAATTAGGTTTCTTGATAGCATTGCAGACTCTTATCCCCTGATTCAATACTAAATACCTGTGTGAGTATAGGGAAGCAGCAGTGAGTACATTGCAGACTCTGCTTCAGGGCCATTCAGATGTTGAGGTTGGTGACACTTATGGCACTTTAGTTAGCAGGACAGTTAGCCATGTAAAATAGATTTCAGGAAAAACAAATGAACCAAACCAACGCATAGCACAGTAAAGCCTTCTTAGAAAAAAAAGGTATTCACACGTCTCATTCCATCACATATCCCAAAAATAGGAGGATTATTCCTCTCTCCGGGATAGCAGGCAGATCCATGCAAATCATTGCTTTCTGCCCCATTGGCCAGGTTCTCATCCAGAACGGCTGCTGTATAGTGCAAATATAGCCTAATATTATAGAGCCATTTATTCCAAACGGCATAAGGGCTCTCTCCGCATTCTGCAACTACACTGCACCCACCGAGAGTCCAGGGGTAAACGTTTCATGATATGGGGGGGAGGGGGGGTCATGTAAATACAGCAGGGATGGCCGCTGCCAGGACTGAAAACCAATCCACACCCTCTAATTATATCACACCGTTCTGTCCCCAGACATATTAGCACGTCTCATGAAACTCAGGTTAGAAAATGATGAAATTAGATGAGGAGATTATGTTGTCCAATAAGCTTTTTTAAGCTCTTCTTACGAAAGATAAAGGTCTGAGAATGATTCAAGAATGTTGTTTTAATCACTTCAGGGAGATTCAGTAGATACTGGCCAAATAAAATAACTTTTTTTTTTTTTTTTTTTATGATAATCACCAAAACAGAAAGAGGTTAGTTACGTGATGGAATTTTCAATAAGCTAATGGTGCCCCCTGGTGGTCATTATACCTCCTTACAACATCTTCAAATTTTTAATGGAAAAGTAGTTTTATCCAGTTATCCAATTTTGGGCCGGAAGGATTTTCCCCCTAAATGACCAGGCCATTTTCTGCAATTCGGCACTGCGTTAATTTAACTGACAATTACGCGGTTATGCGACGCTGTACCCAAATAAGATTGATGTCCATTTTCCCCACAAATAGAGCTTTCTTTTGGTGGTATTTGATCGCCTGTGCGATTTTTATTTTTTGCTCTATAAACACAAAAAGAGCGACAATTCTGAGAAAAAAAAAACAATATTTTTCACTTTCTTCTATATAACATTCCCAATTTAAAAAAAAAAATGTAAAAATCTAATTTTTTCATAATTTTAGGCCAATTTGTATTCTGCTACATATTTCTGGTAAAAAAAAAAAAATCCCAATAAGAGCATATTGATTGGTTTGCGCAAAAGGTATTGCATCTACAAACTAGGGGAAAGATTTATGTAATTTTTATTTATTATTTACTAGTAATGGCGGGGATCAGGGACTGCAACATTGCGGTGGACAGATCGGACCCCTGACACTTTTGGGGGACCAGTGACATTATTACAGTAATCAGTGCTAAAAATATGCACTGTTACTGTACTAATGACACTGGCGGGGAAGGGGTTAACACCAGGGGCGATCAAAGGGTTGCGTGTTCCTAGGGGGTGCTTTCAAACTGTGGGGGGGGGGGGAAGATGGGCTTACTAGATGAACAGAGATCTGTATTCCTAAATAGTAGGAACATAGGATCCCTGTGTTCATCTCTGACAGAACAGCGGTCTGCCTTGTTTACATCGGGACACCACTGTTCTGTCTCCATGGGGAGAGATCATGGGTGGCCGGCAGACATTTCTTCCGCCAGACCCACTGATTGGCTCCCCCTCTAGCCAATCGGTGCGTGTGCCTGCCCCCCCCCCCTCACTATCTTTCACACTAAGCGACGTACGGGTACATCGTTTCGCGTAACAGAGCCGACCTGCTGCAGTAAAACTACGGTGGCTGGTCAGCAAGTGGTTAAGGAGCTTAAATTCTCTTCACCAACAATTGTATAGAAGCTTTATGCAGTCCAGAACTGGAGACCCTGCAAATCCTTATATCTGTACTCCCTCTTATGTAATAAAGCTAAACTCAGGGCGCATACAATTTCATTTAAAGATATTCAATCGCCACAAAGGATATAAATACGTTCTGTGTGCACCCAACGCATTTGCAAACCCAGTTATTACTTTGTGTAAAATAGTAGTGAAATCATCCCTGTGCAAAGAGCAGTGCTATGGAAGGGACCCGGCAGCTCCACCCACTCATAGGCTGTCTGTAGAAAACTACAGGAGGGGGCGGAGACAGGACCAGTCACCCTGCACAAGGAGATAGAGCAGCAGTGAGCGGTCTTTATTACAGAGGTAACGTTTATCAGGGAGTCGCTGCACAGATCTGAAGGAAACGCACACAGCACACCAAGGAAAACACATGGCTCTTGTATTTAGACAATATCTTTGTTTGGCTTTAAAGTGTATCTGTAGCCAAAAATGCAACTATAGAAAGTCCATTTCCAGTGCTGCTGTACAGGGAATTGCAAGGAAAATATTAGAACTCCGGTTATGTTTTTATTCCTGTCTGTATCCCCACTGATCCCACCCTATTTGTCCCAGAGGCTACCGACTCAGAACAGAAATGAGGGGAAAGCTAACATTTCACAGGTGTCACCAGGGCAGGAATAGTGGGGAAATCTACCAATTAGTTTAGGTGACAGATTGAAGAGACTGCAATTCATTGTTAAAGCACCCCTGCTTTAACAATTACCTACTCTATCCAAAGCAAACCACAATCATTTGTGATGGAACGAAAACCGTCTGGTTCAGCAAGGACTGGCCACATTTTGATCCAGGGCCTGTTTTACACAGGCTTCAGCTTGTATAAGAGCTGTGTGAACGGCAAGCTTTGACAAAGCATTGACAGAGCTTTCAGTCATCTTTTTTGAAGCTTTTACCGTACCATTCAACTCCAGTTTGTAAATGTTAAACACAGATCCTAATGACCTGATGGCCACTTTAAACAAGCTGCTAGCAGGCTTCAGCACTTCTTAAGGCCCCTTTCACACATGCGGACCGTTCAAATCCGCCTGTCAGTTTTTCAGGCGGATCTGAATGGATTCCCCATGCATCCCTATGGGGCAGCGGATGTCAGCAGAGACATGTCTGCTGACACCCGCTGCTATCCGATCCTGTCCGTCAAACCTGGACAGATGGAAACCATATTTTCCATCCGTCTGGCGGATCGGTTTGGATGAGAATGGACAGGCGGTCCGTTCTCATCCGATTCCCCCATAGGGGACAGCGGGGATCTGACACCTCCGTCTCCACACACAGAGCAGAGACGGAGCTGCCATCCGCCTGCTCAGCGGGGATCGGCGGATCGATCCCCCGCTGAGCAGAACAGCTCAGTCGACGGAACGGAGCCATGTGAAAGGGGCCTCTAGCTTGTTGAAAGCTTCCTCGCAGCTTGCTTACAGTGGCAATCAACACTCCCATAAGGATCTGTGCCTTGTCAAAGCTTGCTGTTCACACTGCGCTTATACAAGTTGAAGCCCGTGTTAAACAGGTCTAAAGCTGGATACACACTATCCAACTTTTGTGGTTAGATTTCCTTCAGATTTACCTTTTCTATGTAGTATAAGGGCCTGCCCAACTGCATACAAATTGAAAGTGTTTAGGTTTGAGCTCATATTATATGGTTTTGGTAAGTCTAAAGGAAAAAGTCTTCAGAAAATCTTATAGTGTGTATGGCCCATAAGGCTGTTCCAGCTCGAGCGGAGTTGATCTAATGATCAGCTTCTCACCAATTGGAATGTAACATTTTCATTTGATCTGTGAATTCTGCAGAATAGTGCCCCCCCCCCCCCGTCAGATTACAATAACACAGTGGGGAGGATTCCTCTATCCACCTCGATTATGTGGATGGAGAAATTTGTTCATCTTTTTATCATCCCGCTGGCTGATCAAAAACAGAAAAGAATTTCAAGCAGATTGACAATAGATAACAGGGCAGGTTGGGGGAAGGAGGGGTTGCCTGAGTTTTTCTGGGTTTAGGCTTGTGACCACACGGGCTCTATGTACGGTCCTTGTACATGTGCCCAGGCAGGTTTATGGACCATGGAGACGTCACAAGCAGTAAGGTCTCACTTGATGTAGGACATGTCAAACGTAGGTCAGCAAAATCACAAACCGTGAAGAGTTGTGTGATGTCTCCATGTGAAGATTGTCTAGCTGACTTCTTTATTGCAGCAAACACAAATTGACAGATGGTCTGCAGGTCACAGATGGGTCTTGCAGCATTTTTTGGTCAAATTTTATCCCTCCATGATGGGTTAAGATGGGTAGATAAGAAAAGAGAGGTAGGGAGTTGGAAGAAGACACAACCAGGCTTATTTTGTGGACCAAACAGAAATGTGTATCCACCCCCAGAAGCCAATCAGAAGTCATCTTTCACTGAGCTGGCTGCAGTAAACAGAATTCCGACTGCTTGTCCATGGGTTAGGCATCATCATTGCTCTTTGCAATTCATTAACATATAGACCAGAAAGTTCAATGTTCTCTGATGAAAATTCCTGACCTGGAGAGTCTGATCTCCGCGCTGCACCTGGACCCTGCTGTTTGTATCACCTCTGCCATGTTGTGACAGGCCGCAAACGACCCGAGACAACTGAGCTGTAGGTTTTCTTTTTCTATGAATGTTTAGTAAAGCCATGTCCTTCTAACCCCGAGGATCATAATGTCAAATGCATATAGGATGTTTTCCCCATAATCTAGAAATGCTTAGAAAGGATGAAAAGTGCTTATTGTGTTACAGCTGTGATCAACTGAATGTTTGGGTACTTGGGAAAGTTTTTGTGGAAGGTGAAGTGTTACTTAGAATAGGTCAGGTGACCAGGATCACAATCTATTGGTTGCCTGCAGGGTGGATCTTGTAGTGCAGGGAGGGACCTGGAGAGAGAAAGGGGCCCTCCGCCAGACAACAGTTTACAGATGCTGAGAATCGGAACCATCTGTAAGCTCAGCACTGATATCCTCTGCTACCTCCACCCAGTGCTGCCTTTGCAGATGCTGATGAATTGGGGTCTAGCAGCTTATGCTGGGATTGGAAATGAACTGGGGTCTGGCCATGTATGCTGGGATTGGAAATGAACTGGGGTCTGGCCATGTATGCTGGGATTGGAAATGAACTGGGGTCTGGCCATGCATGCTGGGATTGGAAATGAACTGGGATCTGGCCATGCATGCTGGGATTGGAAATGAACTGGGGTCTGACCATGTATGCTGGGATTGGAAATGAACTGGGGTCTGACCATGTATGCTGGGATTGGAAATGAACTGGGGTCTGGTCATGTATGCTGGGATTGGAAATGAACTGGGGTCTGGCCATGTATGCTGGGATTGGAAATGAACTGGGGTCTGACCATGTATGCTGGGATTGGAAATGAACTGGGGTCTGACCATGTATGCTGGGATTGGAAATGAACTGGGGTCTGGTCATGTATGCTGGGATTGGATTTGCTGTTTGCAGCAATAATGAGCCATTAGTAAAATGCTTCCTTTTCTTTTTTTTTTTTGCCGATGATATTGCATAAACTGGAAGGTAAGGTAGCTACTTCCCTGTGTTATGTGTATTTTACTGAAGAGTTGCATTTTCCCTAGGCAGTATGATTAAGGCCCAGGAGGGAAGAAGAAAAGCTTCCACTACCCTCCTCATTTTTGTGAAACAAAGCTTTTTTCTCCTTAGTGGCGCCAGTGTAAGCCAAGGGAAATCACTGCATATTATACTGATAGTCAGACTTCCCCAAAATGGCTGCCAGAAACCCATAACTGTTAACATTTTCTGCCTGCACTGGAGCCATACAGAAATGATCTAGGCAGCAGCAGCCTGACTACAGTATGTTCAGAGAGAGAGGAGATACTTTTGTAAAGTGAAGTAGTGGAGGTTACTCAGAAGAGGCCACATTCAGAAGGAGTACCTAGGACCCACAAAAGGCAAAATCCAGCCATGGAAAAGCCTCCTTTTAACATTAAGCTCTACTTGCTTTTTTTTTTTTTTGTTATGCTATTGGACAACAATAAAGAAGGGTTAGGTTGTGGGAGAGTTGGATCTCACACTGAGAAACTGAACTATTGTGCGTCAAACCTAATTCTCCAACAACCTAACTTCCTAGAACTACCATGGTAACACTCAAGCAACAAAGATTTACAGAGAACGGAATTGGCATGGGCAAGAGACAGGATTTAAGTGAACTTATCTTTTGCCCATGCCAGCAAACGCAACAGGTTTCCTTTACCCAACCCCTAACCAGTTGCGCATGCTCACCTTTCCTTTACTTCCCTGCAGCAGTTTAGCTGCAGAAAACATCCTCCCTGTGAAAGCTAAAAGCCATGTAATTCGTAGCTCACCTAGGCCTGTGCAATCTTTCTATGTGATGGTGCTGGTGATTGGCTGAGCACTGGCCATGGAGTAGGTCACATGCTTCTCCATACCTGGAAGTATCAGGTACAGGCATACCCGGTTTTACGTACACTCATGAATATGGACACAGCTTGGCATGGCACTACTCCTGGTTTTTAACATTGGCTTCTATAGGAAATCTTGGTAAGCTTGACATGGCACTGCTCCCTGTCTAACATTGGTGTCTATGGGAAATCTTGGTCAGCTTGACATGGCACTGCTCCCATGACATGGCACTGCTGTCTATGGGAAATCTTGGCCAGCTTGACATGGCATTGCTCCCGGTCTAACATTTGTATCTATGGGCAAATCTTGGTCAGCTTGACATGGCACTGCTCCCTGTCTATGGGAAATCTAGGCCAGGTTGACATGGCACTGCTCCCAAAGCATAAGTGACAGGGATACCAGGAGCACCGAGATGGGACCCAGGACTACAACATATCCTATTTTGTGGCCGGCCAGCTTGCCTAGGTAATCTACCATGTCATGGTCCTGGGTCCCCTTAGCATGCTCCCCAAGTTTGGTGTCCTTGTTACCTATGGTTTGGGAGTAGTGCCGTGTCAAGCTGACCTAGATTTCCTATAGAGCTAGTGTATTTATTTACATGCATTGAAAAGTGAAAAAAGGTATTGCTTCACTTTAAAACGAAAATGTACTTACATACATGTTCTGGACCCTTTGTGTACTTAAAAGTGGGATATGCCTGTATTTTCTTCACTTGCTGCAGCTGAGCAGGGGAGGAGGAGAGAAGGCAGATGGCATGTGTTACATTAAAGGAAACCTTTTGGGCAAAGTGAACCAAGGACAGCGTCTACCTACTTTCATGTTTTCCTGTTTATTACTGAATCAAAAAGTATGTCTTAAATAGAACTGCTGCCTTTATCCCTGTTTGGCCACACATGAATATGCAGCTTGTGGCCTTGCATTCAATGTTCTGAAATCTGGTCTATGGACTGATCCGGCTATGAAGATTGCAATGGAATGTTCTGCAAACCCATGAAGGATGGAGCTGGCTTACAGCGAACTTGATTATTCTAACAGAACTTCTGATTTAACAGTGAATGCAAATTTCTTATCAAGTGTTCTTAAAACCGGCCACAAGGGGGGGCAGGACTGTGCCTGACACAAGCAACGCCACTGTAGATGTTACCGCTCTGCAACATTGCTCTTGATTATTGACAAAGGAACTGACTGAACAGATTAACTCTGCCCTCTGCTGGTAGAACGGGGGGTCTGCAGGATACGTACGTGTGAAATGGACAACATTTTTGTTACAGATTGGAAACTTCTGACTGCAGACGGTCATTCAGCTGCCTATATGTAGCTCTGTTTGGAATCATATTTTTGTACTTTTAAACCTGTAATTATATAAGGCACATATCTGACAACATTTATCTGTGACACACGAAAATAAAAACACATTGTAAACTGCTATGTGCATAATAAAGGCTTTCCCAAGTACGTGTGATTGTTTACCTCCTGACTTCTACACTTCCAGAAGATTCATGAACCCCCCCCAAGTCCTTCACTGCATCTGAGCACCACATACCAAAAACACTATTTAATCAATTTCTATTATTTAAAGCAGGCTCCCCCATCCATCCACATCTTTTTGCTTTATTTTTGTGAGAAATATCTTTGAAAAACAGCCCCTAGTAGCATTTCTGGCCATAGCCATCTTAAGTAAGGGCAGATGATTCATGTAACATTTACTTCCTGCTCTTAGCTCAAGTATGTGGCTGAAAAAAGCCAACACAATCAATGCAATATGGCAATCTGGAGGCAGTTTGTATACAGATGGTTTACAGAACCCCCCCCCCCCCAGTCTTTTCCTGCTTGTGTGATAAGACACAATTCAGATTTTAGGCATTTGCAACAAAAATTTAATTTTTGGTGAAATTCTCCCAGATGAGAAAACAATGTCCTCCTTACAGTAGTGGTCAGTGGGAACAATGCCCTTACAGTGGTTGCAAGTGGGAACAATGTCCCCATATAGCGGTGGTCGGTGGGAACAATGTCCTCCTTACAGAGGTTGCCAGTGGGTACAATGTCCCCCCACAGTGGTGGTCAGTGGGAACAATGTCCCCCTTACAGTTGTTGCCAG
Organism: Pelophylax lessonae; assembly: GCF_965119305.1. Lineage (NCBI taxonomy): Eukaryota > Metazoa > Chordata > Amphibia > Anura > Ranidae > Pelophylax > Pelophylax lessonae. Next base: position 64,048,715 of record NC_138773.1, on the reverse strand, counting down.
TGGGAACAATGTCCCCCTTACAGTTGTTGCCAGTGGGAACAATGTCCCCCTTACAGTGATTGTCAGTAGGAACAATGTCCCCCTTACAGTGATAGTGGAAAAAAATGTCTCCCTTACAGTGGTTCCCAGTGGGTACAACGCCCACCTTACAGTGAATGTTAGTAGAAACAATGCCCCCCTTACAGTGGTTGCCATTGGGAACAATGACCCCTTACAGTGATGGTCAGTGGGAACAATGTGCCTTTACAGTGGTTGCAAGTGGGAACAATGTCCCCCTTACAGCAGTGGTCAATGGGAACAATAACAATGTCCCCTTTACAGTTGTTGCCAGTGGGAACAATGTCCCCCTTACAGTGGTGGTCAGTGGGAACAATGTCCCCCTAACAGTGGTGGTCAGTGGGAACAATGTCCCCCTAACAGTGGTGGTCAGTGGGAACAATGTCCCCCTTACAGTAGTTGCCAGTGGGAACAATGTCCCCCTTACAGTAGTTGCCAGAGGGAACAATGTCCCCCTTACAGTAGTTGCCAGTGGGAACAATGTCCCCCTTACAGTAGTTGCCAGTGGGAACAATGTCCCCCTTACAGTTGTTGCCAGGGGGAACAATGTCCCCCTTACAGTGATTGTTAGTAGAAACAATGTCCCCCTTACAGTGATTGTTAGTAGAAACAATGTCCCCTTACAGTGGTGCTCAGTGGGAAAAATGTCCCCCCTTGCAATGGTGGTCAGAATGTCACCCTTGCAGACAGCTTAAAAGATCACTAGTGTCATTGTTTTGGTTCTGCCAAATGACATAAAACCCAGAATTAAGCAGGCACCATCAGATGGAAAGTCAACCAGCAACAGCTCAAGAAATCCCTAGTAATGCAAGGTCTGGAGGAACCCTAGTATTTCACAAAACTCTGGTTAAGAACACCTGGGTTAAGCACTTTTAATGGGATGCAGACCCTGCAACTTTCCTCTGACGTGTATAAGCTGAATAATACAAAAAAAAAAAAAAAAAAAAAAAAAGATCACACTTGTAAAAAAAAAAAAAAGAAAAAATGAAAGTCACTCCCATTTGGATTCACTTGGCACACAAGAAACATGTTTTTCCTTAGAACAGAAACAGATTCTGCAACAAAGTTTGTTAATTCCCTGAAATGTACATTGATCACCCAAAAGGAACTGTTTTTTTTTTCCTCAAGAAAAGTTGAGTTACTCTTTAAAGTGCGATGACCCACTTGTTTTCTATATCATCATTGGAGGGTACTAATGTGTATACCAAGGTGTAAGTTTATATTGTAAAATAAAAAAATTAAGCTGCAGAGACCACCTGCCAGTCATTGGGGGGCAGCTCTGATAGAAAAAGAAATGCCTCTACCAAGATGGCCGCCTCCACACAATGCAGAGCAAGGCATAGAACATCAGGAATGGGGAAAAGACCAGCTGCAGGGAAACCATATGCTATATTAGAGATTAGTCCTTTGCCCTCTGCTTTCTTTTTTGGACACAACCTCAGGAGTTGAGGTCCTCTAAAATGGAAATAAATTAAATTTGAATAAAATGTTAGTCCAAGCTTTGAAAGGTAACTCCACTTTCATCTTGGAAAAAAATTGCAAATAAAGAAAAAACAATATAGCGTATACAGTTGCAACAAAAATCATATTGTAATTAGAAGGTTATTAAAATGACCTTTCCTTTTTAATCTGCAGCCGCTGTAAATTTCTCAAAATGCAATGCAATATGGCTACCTGGAGATAATCTGTATACAGAATGTATACTGACCACACCCCAGAAACATATTTTCCTGCTTGTGTGATTGGCTCACCAATTTTCCCAGAAGTCTGCCTGAGATACAAGTCAGATTTCAGGCATCCCCTGCAACGAAAATGTAATTTTTGGTGAGATACTCCCAATAGGAACACGTCTAAAGGGATGCAGACCCAGCAGCTTTCCTCATTAGAGCTCTGCAGCTGCACAGCTGATTGATAATTATGAAACCACTCCCATTAGACCCACTCAGCACAGAGGAACAAACAGGGATTTCTACAGAATAACAAAAAGGTAGGAATCTGCAACAAAGCTTGTTATAATCCTTACAATGTACAAAGATCACCCAGAGGGGAATGTTTTTTTTCCCAACAAAAGTGGAGTTACTCTTTAAATCTCACACACTATAGCCCCAGAAACCATGTAGAACAATCAGTTTAATAAGGGGTGAAATAAAAAGCCCATGTACACAAATCGTTGATCTCATCATCAGGAAAGCGATCCACACTGTGATGTCGCTCTCCTCCTGTGTCAGCTGTGTCCTTTTCAGTTAGCGGTCATTGACACGAATGGGCATCATGCTACTTCATCCTGCGGATTGGTGGGATTCTATGTGACATCGGCTGTGGGCCAATGAGGCTATTTGGAAAAAAAGGCTGGGGACTTCCCAAAGCGAGAGGGCTATTCAAATTCTTCTTATATTGTAGAAATTGTGACTATAGGTAATAATAAATAATAAATTCTGGATATAAGCTGCTTTTGAAAATATGTATATGGGTTTAGTTCCCCTTTAGGAGAGAGAAGGGCTGAGTGCTCCCTCTAGTGGCTAATTTTCATATCTCCTAAAAAAAAAAAAAAAAAAAATGCCCTCACGTTTATTTTAGATAATTACCAAACATGATTTAAGGAAAAAAAGTACCAACACACCAGAGAAAAAAAAAAGGTACCATATTTACTGAAACCATGGAAATATAAAAATATATACACTAATATACAGATATAGAGATGACAATATCATTGGATGGTTAGTGGAAAAATATCCTATGTTGTCTATAAAACGTTCTAATATAGTGTCTTCTCTGTAGTCTTGTAACTCCACCTTTAGTCCATTGTTAGCGGGATCAGGCTCCATCGTTGGTGTGATCAGGGTCAGGATCCTCCTCACTTCTTCTTGGCTCCGGGACAGATGTCTCTGTTCAGACAGTCGGAACATCGAGGGGCCACAGGGAGGCACATCTGCTGCCCGAACCCCACTAACAGCCAGTTAATCTCACTCCACAGATCCCTGCAATAGATCCAAATGCTAAAGCTGAAGTGTCTATATCACACGAAGGAAGCTGCGCTTAGATCATATTAAGCCAAAAAACATTAAAAACAAATTAAACTGTTTTCACAGAACCAGCTGCTACACATATGCAGGATAAAACCCAACATTTATGAGAAGGTGCAGTGCTAGAAATAAAATCACATTAATCCATTTAATGTTTGTGGAGAGATCAGTTGATCAGGCAGATGAGTGACACCACCACCAGCAAACACACCAACCACACTGCCTCTTACCATCCGACTGATTATAATGGAGCTTTAATACATCCCACAGCAGGCTCAACCGGTCTCCTTGTTTCAAAACCGATACTCCAATCCTATATAGCAGTGATAGTATCTCCAGGTGATCAAACCTCCAGGGATAAGTTCTCAAACAAGGTCCCAGGAATAGAGAAGTTTCTCATAGAGTAGTACGTTCAAACACTTGAATTTTTATTAGTAAAACAAGATGATATACACTCACATACATCAGCGCGTGTACAAATCGGGTTTGCTACCTGAAAAGATGGCTGCTGTGTCCTAAGCGTGATGACATCACACGTCCCAATCCCCCCCAATACGTTTCGTCAGCGATGACGTCAGGGGCGTGGCTAGTGTGCAGCATCGCACTCATTATATACGGAAGCAGAAGTATCTTCTCTATTCCTGGGGCCTTGTTTGATCACCTGGAGATACTATCACTGCTATATAGGATTGGAGTATCGGTCTTGAAACAAGGAGACCGGTTGAGCCTGCTGTGGGATGTATTAAAGCTCCATTATAATCAGTCTGATGGTAAGAGGCAGTGTGGTTGGTGTTTGCTGGTGGTGATGTCACTCATCTGCCTAATCAACTGATCTCTTCACAAACATTAAATGGACTGATGTGATTTGTTTTCTAGCGCTGCACCTTCTCTTAAATGAAATGTCTATACGTGGTAATTGGTTCTCCATCTATGGAATTGGTAAAGCAGGTGCTGAGGAACTACAACCCACAGCATTGCTTGTCAGTGGTTTACACTTAAAGCAGAACTCTACAATCTGAAAATGTTAATGTCACGTGTGAAGGTCTGCTTTAGGCCAAATGAACAATTATTATTATCAATATACAAGATGTATATAGAATTTAAGTGACTGTAAACAATGACTTTGTAAAACAACCAATTCAGTTTAAAATGGAAATTAAGGGCTCTTTCACACGGGCGGTCCGATCAGATCCGCCTGTCAGTTTTTTAGGCGGATCTGATCGGATCCTCCATGCAGCTCTATGGGGCAGCGGGTGTCAGCGGAGACACCTCCGCTGACACCCGTTGCCATCCGGTCCGTGAAATCCGGACGGATGGAAACCCTATTTTTCCATCCGTCCAGGAATCGGATCGGATGAGAGCGGACAGGCGGTCCGCTCTCATCCGATCCCCCATAGAGAGCAGCGGGGGCTGTGACACCTCCCTCTCCGCACTGCAAGCGGAGACGGAGCTGTCATCCGCCGGCTCAGCGGGGATCGCGGATCGATCCCCGCTGAGCAGCACGGATCCGCCTACGGAGGCGGACCGTGTGAAAGAGCCCTTAAGGAAAACATTTGTGTATAGATATAAAAAAATGAAAAAAAAACAAAAAAACAACAAACATTATAAATACCTTTTTCCCTTTTTTTAACAATGATCACATTCCCCCTGTTCTCAGCTGCATAAGAGCTGGGGGGAGGAGAAGCAGCAGTACACTGAGCTTCCCAGGGAATGGCTGTGCAGCAGGGGCGTGTCAGGACAAGTCTGATCATTGTAGCAGAATACACCGAGTGCCCAGCATAGGTAGAGAACTGAGCATGGTGTGCTGTCCTGCCTAGTGTGGAATGTTTCAATAGGAAAGCAGAGGGACCGGCAGGAACACCAGGGATTTCACATAAAAGGAAGCCATACAAAGCGAACAGGAGACTTTCTCATACAAGTACACGGTACACCAGGCACATATCAGGAATATGAAGTGTTGGGGTAAAAAAAATGCTTTAACAGTTTGCTCAGCGATTTACAAAAAAAAAGGGAGACAGCCCAGTTACAACACAAGAGGGTTAGGACTTAGGAGGGCCCTGCTGGTGAGAACTTACAATTTAAAAAAAGGGGTCAAATGAGGAATGGTTTGATGGAGAATGTAAGAATTCAGTTTTTAGGTGGAAGTGGGATAAATTGTACATTTTTTTTTAGTAAATCACCCCCAATATATTACTGGGACTGGAAGAAACCTGTATATATACAGGCTGGCTCAGCTGCACTAATCGCCATACCTATACGGAAGTGGTAGCGCTCCTGGGGGTGAATGTGCGCAGCCGGTGGCTCGCTCTCGCCCCCACTAGGCAGCGGGTTTGCTGATGAACGGGACCGGCGGCACTGACTGCCGCCGGGCAACCGCAATTGCTCCCCTGAGAAAAAACACTGGTGGTGTTCTCTCTGAAATGATCACACAGCGCCTCTGATCCTTCTATATAGGATCACAGGTCTCTATGATCATTTCACAAGTCCCTCCCCCATAGTTAGAAAACACCCCCTAGGCTCACAATTAACCCCTTGATCACCCCTATGTTAACCCCTTCCCTGCCAGTGTCATTATTACATTATTACAGTAACAGTGCATATTTTTAGCACTGATTACTGTAGTAATGTCACTGGTCCCCCCCAAAAGTGTAAAAAATGTCAGTTAGTTAGGGGTCCGATCTGTCCGCCACAATGTCGCAGTCCCACTAAAAATTGCAGATTGCCACCATTGCTAGTAAAAGAAAAAAAAACAATAAAAATGACATAAATCTTTCCCCTAGATTGTAGACATGATAACTTTTGCGCAAACCAATCAAAATATGCTTATTGCGATTTTTTACCAACGTCAGCTCTCTGCCCCCTTTTTTCTGAACTCTCAGACAAGCTTATAAATTCTGGACTTTGAAAGGCTGTAGAGAAGAGAAGACTGCAGATAAACAGGTACAACATTTGTAGGAGGATTTGTGTATCACCTGAGGATAGTCCCTTCACTGGGTAAATGTAAGGGTTTGCAGCCACTTTATGTCACCATATCAACCACCTTCATTGTTGATAAAAGCATATGTACAGCTTCCTCACCTGGGCATCCAGTCTTCCAGTGCCACCCGAGTGTCTTCCGGGTTCTTTGTCTCTTTCTTTACCCACTTCAGACGGTTGGAAATTCGATGTACATGAGTGTCCACACCTGAAAGCAGAGATCAGAGTACAACATTAGCGCTACATGTGATCAGAATAGTCAGTAAGATGGCTATAGAGTTCTGATGGTAGCAACATTAGTTTGTACAACACAATCCCAGTGGACGCCTTCTTAGGGGAAACGCGTTGGGTGGAGAAGCCTGCGCTGTCACTTCTCGCGGTCCGCGCTGCAGAGTGGCCGCAATCATCTGTAACCATTTACCGTACTCGCCCCTCTTATCGTCTGTTCATGTAAGTGTTCTACCTTTTTTGCATTAAACTTATCATTGAGATAATGCACTATTGCCTGCTCCTTACTTTCTTATGTGGGGACTATCACTGTGAATGAGATACACCGGGAGTGACCCATAGAGGACGTTTTTATCCATACGGATACGGAGCCGCGGTAGGACTGTTCAGAAGGAGACAACTTGGATATCAGAGATACCGGTGGTTGCTGGCAATATTTCCCATACCTGACCTGTAATAATTTACACCTGGTAAGAGTTTCATCCTATCTTACGAGGTGAAAGATTTGGTTGTGGGAAGACTTCTTGCTGCACTACACCAGCCCTTGCAAGTTATAAAGTGTATGCCATCTTGTTAGCTGGTAAGGGTACCATCACCATTCCCACTTTTCACGTGGTGTTGTGGAGGACACAAGTCTGTGAACTATTATTGCACTTTCTCATTTGCACTTTATCATCAAGACGTTTCATGTACTGTACACATGTTTATGGACTCTTGGGACTTGAATATTATATGCGTGTTTTCACACACACTGCACTTTTGTTGTGAATTTTATGTATTTATCTTCATATTTTATTATTTTATTTTTAAATAATTTATAACCTTTGATGGTTTTTTGAGCATCACTTTTCAATTTCGATCACATTTTTGATGATTTTGATTATATATATATACTATCAAGCGCACTCATACACCTTTTTCCACTGACAAATAATAGGCCATTATTTTTGTTTCGCTTGGGTACAAAAAGCTATTCGTTTATTTTTGTGACCAAAATAAGAGCGAATACTTGATTTTGGATTTCTGATATCAGAAAGTCACCGGCCTTATTAGGCAATGCTATCAAGGCAGAAGTGGAGGAGTTTTCCAACCTAACCAGACTTACCAATCCCCGACACCCTGTTCCAAGCGATGTCCATGACCAGATGAGCCATTTTGGGGCCCACCCCAGGAAGTTTCACCAGCTCAGCTACGTTATCAGGAATGTCACCGCCATACTTCTCCTGCAGGATCTCAGTGGTCTGCTTGATGTACTTTACTTTGCTCTGATGGAAGGAGGCAAGACGCTAGTTATTCCACTTCTATTACATTTACACCAGTTAAAGTGTACGTCACGCCAACATTTTAGATTTCTGATATGTGTGTATTGTTCCATGTACTTGTATTAAAACATATCCTGTTTTGTATTGCTTCCTTTGTGTGAAATACCTGGTGATCCTGCCAGTTCCCCTGCTCTCCAATTTCAAACTGACCACATTAGACATGAGAGCACATCCATCCCAGCGTGGTCAGTTTTCTTCTTTGCATTCTACTTGACTCAACAAACATGACTTACTCTCCCCCCCAAACAACACTTCACTGGGAAGATCAGTGTGCTGCTGTTTCTCTGCCTCCTGCTGCCACCCCTCTATGCCCCTTTTGCAGCTGAGAACAGAGATCATGTGATTACTTATATAAAAATTATTTAGAATTTAAAATTTACATATGCAAACATTTTGCCTTGCATTTCTATTATAGGCCAGGTTCACACTAGAGCTGCATGATTAATTGTTAAAAAAAAAATTGCGATCATGATTCAACCCCTTCTCACAATCTTAATCTGGCATTTTCACCATTCAGTGCAGAGCCGTTTGACAGCTGTCAAAAAAAAAAAAAAAAGTAGGGCAAGCCAGCAAAAGTTTATCACGACATTGCTGAGAGATAAAAAGAAACATTGTATCATTCAGTTCTTTTAGATCAAAGGGATGAACTTCGGTCTGTAAATGAGGTCAGTTTAACCACATAAAGGAATTGTAAAGTCTCGTTCTTTTTTAAAAAACAAAAAAAACAAACATGTTATACTTGCCTCCTCTGTGCAGTGGTTTTGCACAGAACAGCCTGGATCCTCCTCTTCTCGGGTTTCTTTTCAATGCTCCCAGCCCCTCCCTCCTGCCGAGTGCCCCCACAGCAAGCAGCTTGCTATGAGTGCACCCGAGCTGTGCTGCAGCTCACTGTGTACATTCAGACATGGAGCTATGGTTCAGCACCGCCACCCTCTCTCTCCTGATTGGCTAACTGAATTTGAATGACAGCCGCGGGAGCCAATGGCATCACAGCTGTGTCTCAGCCAATTAGGAGGGAGAGTCCCAGACGGCAGAGGGACTCGTAGACATTGCTGGATAGAGATGGGGCTCAGGTAAGTATTAGGGGGTGCTGGGGAGGTAGCTGCACACAGAAGGCTTTTTATCTTAGTGCATAGAATGCATTAATATAAAAAACCTTCTGACTTTACAACTAAGCCTTTTTCTGACACGTGTTGCTTACAAGTTAATTTTAGGTCACACTGTATTTGCGCAGCGGTCTTTAAAAAGCAATTTTCTGGGAAAAATATACTTCAATGAATAAAAAAAATAAAATAAACTTTTTTGTATAATTTAAAAGATGATGTTACGCAGAGAATCATGAGGGAATCGAGCTCTTTATTCCAAGCATAAAAATCGCGATTCCCATTTTATCCAGAATCGCGCGCAGCTCTAGTACACACTGTCGCGATTTGCATGAGTTTTGTAGTGCAATATGAAAGATTACAGCCAGTGTGACTTCATCTGCGATTCAACTGCGTTTGCAATGCAATTTTGATGCAACTGTGATTTTAACTCATGGCTTGGTCTTTTTCTCTCCTTAAAAACACAGCACTGAGTACTGGAAATCACACTGGAATCCAGGTAAACCAGGGATAAAACTGAATGGGTTTGTAGCGTCACCACTGAGGGAGCCGCTTGGTAATTTTGGGTTCCCTGTTCTGCTCCTCAACCCAAGAACAACCTCCGCCCCTCTGGCATACCTGGTTAAACAAATATCACTGCAAACACAATTGCAAGGGACACCAGACTGTAGCAGAACAAAAGAGTATTTTACTAAGGATTCTTAAACGAAAATAAGAACAAGAATGACCTAAATGGGTGTTCAGTGTTAAACGCTTAAACTGGGTAAATAAGAGCAAATAAATGCAAAAAGAGCATGCAAGGCAAAGAAATCACAATTGAAGCAATTATAAAGTCTAGTTTTTTTCCTATAAAAATAACAAACATGTTATACTTACCTACCCTGCGCAGTTGGGTTTGCACAGAGCAGCCCGGATCCTTCTCTTCTCGGGTCCCTCTTCTGTGATCCTGGCCCCTCCCTCCTGTTCAGTGCCCCCACAGCAGGCAGCTTGAGCCGAGTCACATTTCCCTTTGTCCATTCAGACACGGAGCCCCGACCCAGCCCGGCCACCTCTCTCCTGAATGGCTAGCTGACTTTGATTGACAGCAGGGACAGCCAATGGCTTCACTGCTGTGTCTCAGGCAATCAGGAGGGAGAATCTCGGACAGCCGAGACACTGGTGGACATCGCTGGATAGTGGTGAGTATTAGGGGGGCTGCTGCACACAGAAGGCTTTTTATCTTAACCACTTAAGGACCAGGCCTATTTCTGACACATGTTGTTTACAAGTTAAAATCAGTATTTTTGCTAAAAAATTACTTAGAACTCTGGAAAATAAAATGGCGGTTGTTACAAAATATTTTGTCATGCGGTATTTGCGCAGCAGTCTTTCAAACGCAATTTTTTGGGAAAAAATACACTTCACTGAATGTTAAAAAAACTAAACAGTAAAGTTAGCTCAATTTTATGTATATTGTGAAAGATGATGTCATGCTGAGTAAATAGATACCGAACATTAAAATTGCGCACACCCGTGGAATGTCGACAAACTACAGTACTTGAAAATCTCAAAATTTTATTATTATTATTCAAACGCCGAAATGTATAATGTTTGAGGTCCGCTTGATCGCTTGCTGTCTGAGTCTTCCCTTAGCTTGAACACGCCCGATGTTTTCCAATGGAGACTTGTAGAGTGAGACACAGAGAAAGAAGCCCTGAAGAAGCGGTCTGTACAGCGAAACATGTTGGCAAGCTCTGCGTGATACACCTACACCCTATTTTTGATTACCTTCTATGAAACTCTGATTTTATATACTGTATTTGGGTCTTTTTTTTTTTCTCTCCTTTTTTTCAAATCGATGTGTTCATATTAATAAATTATCTTTGTATTTTTAGATATTGTTTTGCCTTGATGTGGAGTTGTTGTAAATACCGAGGGTTCACCAGCTAAATGCCCATTGCTATGTTCTCTTTTTTCTTTATGCTTATAAGTATTTACTTGAGTTTTGCTTCATCTAACACTCCCCTCCCCCCAATACTGACAGTGCTGCTGCCCCCTGTGCTCCTTCATCCAGAGTGGAGGCACTCTAATATAGGAGGGGTATTACTGGCCAGATCACCAGATGAAAACAAAGGAAAAAAAGCCTAAAAAAAAAAAAAAAAAAAAAGAAAGGTAATGCAACAAGCACATCTAAGGATTGGTAGGCTGCAATAAATGACATTTTACAATTAATACTGATTTAAATATGACATTCAATCAGCTTGTATTTTTCCTCTTTTGGCCTCAGCTATGAGATAATGGAATTTTCGATAAAACCTTTCCATTTTCACTACATACCTTATTTATGGAACTGGTGACATCATGGTTGGGTCTCTGTGCTTCTCTTTGCAATACAGACAGATCATGGCTTACGGAGAAGCCAGCAGGGTGCTGTACATAGCTCCCTGAAAACATCACAGCACTCTACCTCAGTACTTCCCTCCACAGCCCTCAGCCCTGATGCAAGCCATTGACTGCCTTTATGAACAAGTTAAAGGAGATGTTCAGCCAAAGCTTGTTTGGCTGTACATCTCCTATGGATCACAGGAGCGGAGTTCCTTCTGCACTCCTGTGACCCATTTTCAGCAGAGAGCGGGCTGAAGTCTGCTGTCTGACATCACAGAAGTCAGTCCGGGCACCAAATCATCACGACCACGGAGTCAGGATAAAGCTGCTGGGAGCCTGAGCCAGCCACTCCCGCCCTTCTATAGCCCAGCAATGAGCGAGGAGGAGGCAGAGCAGAGAGCTGTGACTGACAGTCTAGGGGAGCTGTCAAAATCGAGCGATCGGTGGTTTTCCATCGCTCAGGTCTCAGTGCAGAGGGGCCAGGGGATAGATGCAGCATCCACCTAGGTAGGTATAAATTGGAAGGGGAGGGGGGGGGGGGGAACAAACCCATACTTCTCTTTCAAGCAAACATCAAAACGCAACATGGGCAAGTGTCAGTCTGGAGGAGCGCGCATTTCTAAGGAGGCCACATTTGATGTAAATTTGAGCCTCTTGATTAAAAGAACTGCAATCTGAAGAAAGAAAGAAAGGAGTGAGCCAGGGACCACTACTGAAGAAGTCGAACGTGTGACACGAGTGACGCAACGCGTATAGAGGGCGGAGACTTTCGGTTAAACGGGACTTGGCGGCCAGCTCGGAGTGATTCTATATACAAGCGGTGACATGCTTACAAGCCTGCACAGCCGATGTGCCTATATTATTTATATTATAATCCTGCCCTATGAATAAAACATTTTAATCAGAGAGCGCTAGATTTCCCCTCCCTTTTTTTTTTAAGCTTATATGAATATGATGATAGCCTAAATTTAAAGGAGACCAAACTGGCAGTTATATGACCCGAAGGAACAGCTCTGGAAATTGTGGAGTGGCCCCTATTTATATCCTCTCAGGGGAATAGCACTTATGACCTTGTGGTGAAACACAGGTCTAACCTTGAGGTGAGAGGCCACTTTTGCGTGGTTGAGGGATCACGAGCACTTGAGCACCTTATCATTATATCTTTTGCACCATTGGGATGTAAAGAAGTTATTATGAACTTTTGATTGCTTATTTGAACTTGAATTTTTTGTCAATGTGCTATTACTAGTGATGTGCACTTAAAGCGCAACTGATTGCACTTATTCAGCACTTATTGCACTTTATTGGTGTTTATCGCTAATGCACTTTATGAGATTTATTTATATCTAAATTATTATATAAGGGTATAAAGGAATTTAGCACTTTATACATTATAAGCACCTTATTTTTGGTAATATTCTGCATGCACTTTATTTGTATATTTGCACAGCATTTATTAATTTGGTATCAGTAGTGCTGTATCTTTTATGATATATTGTTTATTGATGTATGCGTAGTGATCAGCATATAGTTATAGCTGCTGCTTACACACAGGAGACAATTTAGGTTTAACCACTTGCCGACCGCCGCAAGTACATATACTGCGGCGGTCAGCCCCGGCTAGGCAAAGTGACGTACCGGTACGTCACTAGCCTGTGACTCGCTTGTGAGCCAATAGCGGGCGAGCGAGCGCGCGCCCCCCCCCCCCGGCTCGTTCCCTAACAAGTCAGTGCGTGTGACCGGCGGACCCGATGTCCGCCGGTCACTCGCGATCGTTCGCCGGGAAGGGAGAAAGGCAGGCGGCTAATGTAAACAAACCGCCTGTTATTCTACCCTGTGTAAAAATGGAGATCAGACGGTTCTACTATGTAGGACTGTTGATCTCGGTTTTTACACCAGTAGCCATGTCCAATCACAGTTAGAAGCACGCCCCTAGGACACACTTAACCCCTCCCTCTCCAATACAGTTAACTCCTTCCCTGCCAGTGTAATTTTTACAGTAACAGTGCATATGTATAGCACTGATTACTGCAGTAATGTCACTGGTAACCCCAAAAGTGTCAAAAATGTCAGTCAAGGGTCCGATCTGTCTGCTGCAATGTCGCAGTACCGCAAAAAAAAAAAAAACATCGCAGATCGCCGCCATTAATCGTTAAAAAAAAAAACAATGACAAAAATCTTTCCCTTTGTTTTGCGATTTTTTTTACCAAACATATGTAGCATAAAACAAATTGTCCGAAAATGTTAAAAAATTTTGATTTTTACATTTTTTTTTTGGGAATTACATATAAAAAAAAATGTGAAAAATATTGTTATTTTTGCAAAATTGACGCTTTTTTTTGTTTATAGCGCATGATCAAAAAATCGCACAGGTGATCAAATACCACCAAAAGAAAGCGGTTTGTTGGGAAAAAAAAGGATGTCAAATTTGTTTAGGTACAGCGTCGCACGACCGCGCAATTGTCCGTTAAAGTCACGCAGTGCCGAATCGCAAAATACCCCCTGGTCAGGAAGGGGGTAAAATCTTCCGGGGCTTAAGTGGTTAAAGGAACTCGATTGTTTCGCTGATTTATCCACTACCTTTTCGGTGAGCCAGGGACAGCCAAGCTGGGGAGGAAAGCGCTAGATGATGTTGGACATCCTCCAGCCAGTCTGGTTGATGTAACCTGCACACATGTGCATGAAAGTTGCTTTCTTCTGGCACAGAATCGTGCCGAGACTGTACACTGAGCTGTGCATGCATGGCTCACAGCACACTCACAGACAGGTAGAAACATCTATGATAGAAGAGACATACACAATATGGTAATAAATCACTGCCCCTCTCACCTTCCAAAATCCTACTGGATAGATCAGCTTCCCCAAAGTCGCTTCATCAGTTTCCAGAATCTTCTGTACAGTCAGTCCATGGTCCCGTAACTTGGTCATGGCTGCCGAGGTCACCTGATCCTTTGTCTGGCTGGAGAGCATCAAGGAGAGCAGGACCTGATAACGCATCACCTGCACAGAGACAGCGGATGGATAAGGCGACATCATGCAGCTTTCAGCACTTCATATCATTCGACCATTGTTCAGTTTAGGTAAGGACTATTTTACATCAGTTTGGACCAATATACACAATGTTACCAAAAGTATTGGGACACCTGCCTTTACACGCACATGATCTTTAATGGCATCCCAGTCTTAGTCCGTAGGGTTCAGTATTGAGTTGGCCCACCCCTTTGAAGCTATAAAAGCTTCAACTCTTCTGGGAAGGCTGTCCACAAGGTTTAGGAGTGTGTCTATGGGAATGTTTGACCATTCTTCCAGAAGCACATTTGTGAGGTAAGGCACTGATGTTTAATAAGAAGGCTTGCTGTCTCCGCTTGAATTCTTCCCAAAGGTGTTCTATCGGGGTTGAGGTCAGGACTCTGTGCAAGCCAGTCAAGTTCCTCTACCCCAAACTCACTCATCCATGCTTTGTGCACTGGTCCAAATCATTTGGTGGAGGGGGGGATTATGGTGTGGGGGTGTTCTTCGGGGGTTGGGCTTGGCCCCTTAGTTCCAGTGAAGGGAACTCTTAGGGCGTCAGCATACCAAGATATTTTGGACAATTTCATGCTCCCATCTTTGTGGGAACAGTTTGGGGATGGCCATAAAGACATGGATGAGCGAGTTTGGGGTGAAGAAACTTGAGTCCTGACCCCAACCCAACAGAACACCTTTGGGGTGAATAAGAGCCGAGACTGTGAGGCAGGCATTCTCTCCAACATCAGTGCCTGACCTCACAAATTTGCTTCTGGAAGAATGGTCAAACATTCCCATACACACACTCCTAAACCTTGTGGACAGCCTTCCCAGAAGAGTTGAACCTGTTATAGCTGCAAAGGGTGGGCAAACTCAATATTGAACCCTACAGACTAAGAATGGGATGCCATTAATGTACATGTGTGTAAAGGCAGGCGTCCCAATACTTTTGGTAATATAGTGTAAGTATGCATTTGCCATACCTGGCTGATTCCCATAGAAGCTGGAAATCACAGCTACTACAGTGATCTTCACTAGCTTCCAGGTCCCGTGCCAAGCAGCTGCCCCACTGCTTAGTAAACACAGGAAGTCGCTCGCTCCCACCCAGCCCTGGACAGCCCAGCCTTACTATAGCAGTGCACAGGAAACAGTGGAAGCCAGCGGCACAGTAGATACAAGTCTCACTATCTCGGATAAACAAGCTCCGCCCAATGTGTTTTGTCATCAACATCATAAGGTGCCCCCGATGATGTCATGGCGATGAAACGTGTCGGTAGGATATTTTATTCACCAAATAGTTTTGATTGTGTTATAAGATTTTGGAGAGTTTGAGCCCTTATGTTAGTGACTGAGTATTATAAATTACATTTTATCACTTTAGAGCGCAACACTGTTAGTTTAGATTATTACACACAGCTTTATTTTTCTTTATGGTTTAATTTTGATATTGATGAACAAACATTTTGCATTGTTCTTTATAAGAAGAGCTGAGCTATGTCCCCCAAGATCAACCTGCCAGGGGTGCCCAGGATTTCTCACAGAGATTATCACCCACTTATCATCGTCATGTCTATACGTATTTTATGGTTTCTATGCACATTTACATGTCTGCTTGTGAAATAGAAAAATAAAAATATGGAACAGCAAGCTAGTCTCATTAAAACACACTTTCGGGTAAATATTACAAGGATAATAAAAATGGATATATTAGGCAGCAAGTAAACATGTTGTCCCTGCAGTGTATGTGTAAAAAGCAGAAAAAAACAGGTATTGTAGTTTGTTGTGTACGGGGCTGTATAGCCGAAGGCCGGTCAGGGAGCCCATGCTGACCCGTATCTACATCCAAAAGTGCCTACAATAAGCATCAGAAGTGGACAACTGAGCAATGGAAGGTGGCCTGGTCTGGGGAGTCCCATTTTTTGTCACATCATGTGGATAGCTGGGTGTGTGTGCATCATTTACCTGGGGAAGAGATGGCAGCAGGATGCAGCATGGAAAGAAGACAAGCTGGCGGAGGCAGTGTGATGCTTTGGGCAATGGTCTGCTGGGAAACCTTGGCTCCTGACATTCATGTGGATGTTACTGGACCACCTACCTAAACATTGTCGAAAACCAAGTATACCCCCCTCATGGAAATGGCATTCCCTTATGGCAGTGACCTCTTTCAGCAGAATAATGTACCCTGCCACACTGCAAAAAGGGTCCAAGAATAGTTTGAGAAACACCGCAATTTGTTTGAGATGTTGACTTGGCCTCCAAATTCTCTAGATCTCAATCCAATTGAGCATCTGTGGAATGTGCTGCAAAAACAAGTCCAAACCATTGGGGTCCCACCTCACAACTTACAGGACCCTCAAGGATCTGCTACTATTGGCTTGGTGCCAGATACCACCGCATACATTCAGAGGTGTGGTGGAGTGCATTGCTTGAAGGGTCAGGGCTGTTTTGGAGGCAAAAGGGGGACCTACTCAGTATTAGGAGAGTGGCCATAAAGTTATGGCCGATTGGTGTATACTTACAGAAGACACACCATCATTTTCCTTGAGTGTAAATTAAAAAAAAATAAACAGGTAGACTGGCTCAGCAGGTATGAGGAGCTGGGGGCTCCTACTGTAGTTTGTGAAAGTTAATGACATTTACTAGCATTTCCTCTCACTCCCCTCATTTCTTTTTTCCATTTTCTTCATCTTTAACTCCCCCCTCCCCCTTTTTTCCCCTCCCCTCCTTTTTTTCCACCCCCCCCCCTCCTCCCTTTTCTTGTTTCTCTGCTCTCTCTGAGCATTATACATTCTACCATTATTATTATTTTTTGACCAGATTTATCTATTATAGTCCCCCATGCTCGCCGGGGGAGAGTGTTTTGGCTGAATCGCTATTGGACCTTGGTGACTTGTGCTGTTTCTACGTGACCTTAGACGTCCCCCATTAGCTCAAAAACTTCTCATTGTGTGCATATTTTGTATATTTTATGCTGTATACGTATTCATTGGCATCACCCTTTTACATGTTGTCATTACTTTTAGAGAGTGTGTATATACCTACCCTCCTGAAGAAGCTGATCACCACCACGATACATGTTGAGGAATATACGCCTAACATGAATTACTGCACTTTGCCTTGACTATAAGTATTTACTAGATGTCCCACGTTATATTAGTTTTCTTTTTACATAGTTACATAGTTACTGAGGTTGAAAAAAGACATCAGTCCATGCAGTTCAACCTATGTGTGTGTGTGTTTGCTGTTAACCGCACATTGTATACCCCTGTATGTTGTGGTCTCTAAAGTGCCCATCTAATAGTTTTTTGAAACCATCAATGCTTCCTGCTGATACGACTGCTTGTGGAAGAGAATTCCACATCCTTACCGCTCTTACAGTGAAGAACCCCTTACGCATTTTAAGGTTAAACCGCCTTTCCTCTAGTTTTAGTGAGTGGCCACGTGGCTTATTGTATTCCCTTTCTCTGAATAGTTTGTTCCTTATGCTAGGGTCACCAGTACAGTATTTGTACATTGATATCATATCCCCCCTCAATCGTCTCTTCTCCAGAGAGAATAAGTTCAGTGCTTGTAGCCTTTCCTCATAGCTGATGTCCTCCATTCCCCTAATTATTTTTGTTGCCCTTCTCTGGACTCTCTCCAGTACCAGCACCATCCTTCCTGAGGACCGGTGCCCAGAACTGGACAGCATACTCCAGATGTGGCCGGACCAGAGTCTTGTAGAGTGGGAGAATAATCTCTTTATTTCTGGAGTGAATCCCCTTTTTTATACATGCCAGTATTCTGTTGGCTTTGCTTGCGGCGGCTTGGCATTGCATGCCACTGCCAAGCCTGTTGTCTACCAGTACCCCCAAGTCCTTTTCCATCCTAGACTCACCCAGAGGTTCCCCCCTAGTGAGTAGCTTGCTTTCTGGTTTCTGGCACCCAGGTGCATTACTTTACATTTTTCAACATTAAACCTCATCTGCCATGTAGTTGCCCACCCCGTTATTTTGTTCAGGTCCGCTTGTAAGATTTCCACATCCTGCCCAGAAGATATTGGCATGCCTAATTTAGTATCATCAGCAAATACTGAGATTGTACTAGATATCCCCTCCTCTAGATCATTTATGAATAAATTAAACAGGATTGGTCCCAGGACCAATCCTTTTGTCTAATGAACTATTGTCAGGATACTTGTCCATGTTCTTTTTAAAAATATTTTGTATATGTTTTTATATAAACCTCTTTTCTGAACCAAAAAAGGTACAGGGAAAGTCCAACTACCCTTCCGGGTTCTCCCGATCCTTTTTTGAGACTGTTTTCTTGGGGATAACAGTCCCTGTCCCCTCATCTTATCCTGTGTCTCAGGCTGTAGGTGTGCACCCCAATCTGCAATATTACTTCTGGATGGGATTTTTAAGCTCATGAAATGATGTATTAATCTATTTTATGACCAGAGGCAGACTGCAATTCATGTCTAAGATGATCCAGGAAATGTAACAATAGAGATGAAAGCCAAAAGTGCATCCAGCAAACACAATTCCCGGCTGTTCTGTGCTGTAATGAGCACTCTGGATGGGTTTCCTCTGTGCACCGCGTCCGTCCGGGATCACACCGTCATTTTACTGCCATTCCAATCAGCTAACACACACACAGCCCAATAAATTACACATCTGCTATCCACTATCTTCAAACACACAGATAAAATACTGCTGTTATTCTGACTTTAACATTTTGCCCAGGAATGTTCTTATGTGGTCAGAATTCGAAGAAAAGCTTCAGAACATTCTGGACTATTCAGTACATAGAGGAGACCTGGACAATATTACAGTGAGAATAATAGACATTCTAAAACAGTATCTCTCCTGCGCTCAGGTGATGTGCGAGAAAGTGAATAATCTGAATGGTCTTTAGCACAAAACATGCGCTCTTGCTGCCCCCTCAAGACCAAGGGCATCCAATTATACTGAAAAACGACAAGAGAAGGGCGCACCAACCTCGTGCATTACCACTAAAAATGTAGCATACATTGTACTCACAAATGTAAGATGCGTACACACATGTAAGAAATAGAGACCAATCACCTCCAGGATACTCCTATATTGCTGGATGACGTGATGGTATCCGGAATGGTCTGGCTGACGCGTTTTGAGGGAGAACCCTCTTCTTCAGAGCCAAAAGTGCTACTGACCCACCATCAACTCCCAAAATGTTATATAACCAGTCTGCACCTTGTGGGGTGGGGTGGGGGGGGGGGGGATGTGTGCGGTGTAGAGCAGCTATATAACATTTTGGGAGTTGATTTTGGCTCTGAAGAAGAGGGTTCTCCCTCGAAACGCGTCAGCCAGACCATTCCGGATACCATCACGTCATCCAGCAATATAGGAGCATCCTGGAGGTGATTGGTCTCTATTTCCCACATGTGTGTACACATCTTACATTTGGGAGTACAATGTATGCTACCTTTTTTGGATTTTAATAAACTTTTTTAGTGGTAATGCATGAGGTTGGTGCGCCCTTCTCTTGTTATTGTTTTTCAATATTACAGTGAGCCCTGTGGTATAGAGCCAATTGTATTAGACCCCCTTTTACACTGACGGACCGATAGAGTCCTCCTGTCAGTTCTCCCAGCGGACCAGACCGGACCATCTATTGCTCTCTATGGAGCGGCGGATGTCAAAGGCCAGGAGTCTGTTGACACCCGCCCACATCCGATCTGATCCAGGCTGATAAAAACTGATGCAAAAAAGTTCCCTGTGCTCAGAGAGGTGTAGTTAATAGTCCACCTGAGGGCTCTGAGGAAGAGGCTAAGCCTCAAAACGCGTTAGCCATTACAAATTCAAGGGACAACTTACCCTCGGATCCAACTACTGAGGACTGCGTTCCTTATGTGATATGCTTTTAACCAAGAACTCGTTTGTGAGTATTTTTAATCTTTTTACTTTTAAATAAACCAACCAAAGGATAATGCACTAGGCCTGTGCGCCCCTGTGTTTGTTTGTTGTTTACAGTGATAAAAACAGATGGCTGGGGTTCCATTCCCAATCCATCTGGCGGATCGGATGACAGTCGGATAGAACCGGACAGGTGGTCTGTTTGCATCTGACAGCGGACTGTGTCTGTGTCCGCTCTGCATCAGTGGAGCAGACACAGGGACCTGTCATCCGCCTGCTCAGCAGGGAGATCCCCTAATAGCAGGCAGACTGTCAGTGTGTAAGGGGCCGTAAAGCTGAAGTTTAACCGCTTGCCTACCAGGCACTTTTACCCCCTTCCTGCCCAGGCCAATTTTCAGTTTTCAGCGCTCTCACACTTTGAATGACAATTGTGCAGTCATGCAACCCTGTACCCATATTAAAAATTTGTATAATTTTTTTCACATAAACACAGCTTTCTTTTGGTGGTATTTAATCACCACTGGGGTTTTATTTTTTGCTAAATAAACGAATAAAGTCTGAAAATTTTGAAAAACAAAACAAACTTTTTCATAGTTTGCTATGAAATTTTGCAAACAGGTTTTTTTTCCCCTTTATTGAGCTGCACTGATGGGTACGGATGGACAACAGTGATTAGCAGGATACTGATAATAAGTGCCCTGATAATAAGTGCCCTGATTATCAGTGTACATGTCCCTTTTTAGAAAAGCCGGTTATCGGCTTTCTTCTCATGCTGAAAGAAGTGCCGATAACCGGCTTCTATTTACATCTGTGATCAGCTGTGATTGGACACAGCTAATCACATGGTAAAGAGCCGCTGATTGGCTCTAAACCTCAATCTGTGATCAGTGTCCTCCTGACACTGATCACAGAGCGCGTCGCCTTCGTTCCAAGGCAGGATTCTGTTGCATGCAGAATAGCCCTATGTAACACCCACATGTGATGCTACACCTACAAGACTCAAAGAACTGAAATCCAATGAATAAAAGGGGTGGGCTAGGGACACCTAAAATGTTTTAACCACTTACCGACCGCCCACCAGCTTTTTACTGCGGCAGGGCGGCTCGGCTGCGTCCAGTCACGTAGTACTATGTGACTAGAGTGCATGTGGTTTAGACACAGCGGGAGGCGGGCCACAGGAGGAGAGGCGGCGATCGCCGCCTTCCTCCCACGATCATCTGGGAAACGGAGAGAAGTCCCGCCTGCTTATGTAAACAAAGCAGGCGGATCTTCTCACTAACAGGCAGGGACAGAGCAGCAGTTTCAGCAAAGCTCTCTCTGTGCCTGTCACAGAACCACCCCCCCCCACACACACACACACAGTGAGTAAGCACATAGGCATACATTTAACCCCTTTGATCACCCCCGATCTTAACCCCTTCTCTGCCAGTGTCATTTATCCAGTAACAGTGCATATTATTTAGCACTGATTACTGTATTAGCGTCACTGGTCCCCAAAAAGCACCAAAAATGTCAGTTAGGGGTCCGATCTGTTCGCCACAATGTCGCAGTCCCACTAAATATCGCAGATCGCCGCCATTACTAATAAAAAATTAAAATAAATAAAAATTCCATAAATCTATCCCGTAGTTTGTTAACGCTATAACTTTTGCGCAAACCAATTATTATACGCTTTTTGGGATTTTTTTAACCAAAAATATGTAGCACAGATTGGCCTAAACTGATAAAAAATTTTAATTTTTAATATTTTTTTTTATTGAGAATGTTTTACAGCAGAAAGTAAAAAAATATGGTGTTTTTTTCAGAATTGTCGCTCTTTTTTTGTTTATAGCGCAAAATTTAAAAACTGCAGAGGTGATCAAATACCACCAAAAGAAAGCTCTATCTGTGGGGAAAAAAGGACATCAATTTTATTTGGGTACAGCGTCGCACGACCGTGCAATTTTCCGTTAAAGCAATGCAGTGCCGAATCACAAAAAATGGCCTGGTCATTAAGGGGGCGAATCCTTCCGGTCTTAAAGTGGTTAATAGGTGGCTGTCAGTCTGGAAGATGGGCGTGCCTAGGCAGGCTGTATTTGCATTCAGACCACTCCAGGCAACACCCACGTTATACTAAGCTCCCCTCCCATGATTAAAAGACAAGTGAATAAAAAGGGGCGGGCTACAGAAGAAAAGGATGATGCAGGACAACCTCCAGCCTGGAAGTGAGGTGGACTCTATCGGACATATAATTTAGTAAAGTGGAATGATGATAACTCCCTATGTGATAATATAATGCAAATGTGAAAAAATCCCATAATAAATGCAATCAAAAAAACAAAAATATCTTCTCCAAAAAGCCATTCACCATTTCAGTACACATAAATGAATGCAGTGAACGTATGGTGCAACACGTAAGTATAAAACATGAATATTGTAATAGTAAGCAAAATAAAAGCAGTGAAAACCACCGTGAAATTCCACACATAATATTGTTATGAGAATCCTATGTAGAGATTGTGAGTCACCATAAAGAAAAGTTCATAAATAAAGTGCTGTGATCACTGTGAAATTCCAAACAAATGGTGCAATCAGGAGCTCAATCCAAGCAATCCACCACCGTGTACAATGGCCGCTCACCTCGATTTACAAGGTATGCCCATCAAGCTGTATGGGCTGCTGGAAAACAATCTCCATACACTTTTATCTGCTCATTACCTTGTCAATAGAAGTGTATGGAGATCAGCATGTAAACAAGGCAGACTGCTGTTCTGTGACAGGGGAAGATGGGATCTCTGTCTTCCCCCAGTAAAAGCCCCCCCCACACAGCTAGCAAACACTCCCAGGAACACATTTAACCCTTTGATCGCCCCTGATGTTAACCCTTTCCCTGCCAGTGTCATTAGTACAGTGACAGTGCATTTTTTTTTAACACTGATCACTGTATTAGTGTCACTGGCTCCAAAAGAAGTGCCAGTTAGTGTTTTTACTTTCTGCTATAAAACATTTCCAGTTTAAAAAAAAAAAAAAAAATGTAAAAATCTAATTTTTTCATCATTTAAGACCAATTTGTATTCTGCTACATATTTTTGGTAAAAAAAAAAAATCCAAATAAGTGTACAGTAAACCCCCCTCCATTGCGGGGGTTACGTTCCGGACCCAGCCGCAAAAAGTGAAAATCCGCGAAATAGAAAAACGATTAAAATGCATTGTAGGCATGTTTTTTTTACTGTCACTGTACGTGTAAAAGCATTTTAAAGGTCTTTAAACACACTTTTAAAACAATAGAAACTCATTTAAACACATAAAAGATACTGAGAGACAGAGCAAGAGCTATGGAAAACACAAAAATATTTCATTTTTAATGATTTATATAGTAAAATAACATTACAAAAAAAAACGCAATATACCGGGATGGCAAAAACTGAACCGCGATGGAGCGGGGGATTACTGTATATTGATTGGTTTGCGCAAAAGTTATCGCGTCTACAAACTAGGGAAAGAATTTGAGTCATTTTTATTTTTATTTTACTAGTAATGGTGGCGATCAGCGAAATTTAGCGGGACTGTGATATTGTGGCGGACAGATCAGATCCCTAACTGCCATTTTTGACACTTTTGGGGGGACCAGTGACATTACTACAGTAATCAGTGCTAAAAATGTGCATTGTTACTGTACTAATGACACTGGCAGGGAAGGGGTTAACACCAGGGGCGATCAAAGGGTTTAATGTGTCCCTAGGGGGTGCTTTCTAACTGTGTGGGGGATGGACTTGCTGGATGAACACAGAGACCTGTGTTCCTAAATAGGAGGAAAACAGGATCCCTGTGTTCGTTACAGACAACAGCGGTCTGCCGTGTTTACATCAGCAGACCGCTGTTCTGTCTCCACAGGGATCGATCGCAGGTGCCCAGTGGGCATTGCGTCCCCCGGACCCGCTGATTGGCTCCCCCTGTGGCTAATCGACGCATGTGCGGGCCCCCACTAGCTGTCCCGCGAAACGACCTACAGGTATGTTGTGTCGCGGGACAGAGCTGACCTGCTGCAGTATAAGTATGGCGGCTGGTAGGCAAGTGGTTTATTCACTGAATTTCATTTTTTCATGAAGGCTCGGCATCACATGTGGGTGTTACCTAAGGTGGTATGCACGCAAATACAGCCTGCTTAGGAACGCCCACTTCTCCAGATTGACGCCCACCCATCAAAGCAATTTGATATTTGCATAACCCCTCGCAACAGCCAGCTCACTGCTTGCATCAGGACTGATGGCTACTGAGGCAGGGGCTGTGATGTTTTTATAAAGCCATGTACAGTACCCTGCCTTCCCCTTCCATCAGACATGTTCTGGCTGCATTGCATAATGAAACACAGAGACCCAGTGATGATGTCACAGGGTCTAAAATACAGTATGTAATGAAAAGGATTTATTTAAAAATGTTATTAGCAGGCTGATGAAAGGAGGGGGGGTGGAGAAACCAGGGAAGGAAAGAATGAGCAGATAACACTTGAGCTTTCATTTGGCCCTTTACCTATTGACTGTGGCCCCTGAGCTGACAATGGTTGGGGCCCTCTCCTTCAGACCATACCTCTGGGGCAGCGTTCTGATCAAAACACTTCTCAGCCCCCATCTGATCCACTGGGGCGTCCCGTCTGCTCCTCATCTGCCGGATGTTCTCCAGGTGTTTCTGCCAGTTTTTCGGCTCCCACTTCAGCTTCTTCTCCACATCCTCTGCTGAGTCTTCGTATGCCACCTGCACCCTCTTCTGTACCACCCTGCTCCTTCCTCCAGAGGGGGGTGTGCCAGCCTCACCTGCCAAAACACAAACATTAGAAATTTGATTAACAGTTGCCACCACTATGGAGCCGAGCCCATATTCATTACACAGGTTCAGAGGCTAATTTAACGCACCAAGTAAATTTAATTACCACCTGAACTTCTTAAAGCCGGGTACACACGGGCCGAATGTCAGGAGGCATTTGCCGGTTTAAAAAAAAAAAAAAAAGGCCAAACATTAGGCCTGTGTGTATTTCGGTCTGGCCGACTTCTGTCAGATTTGCATGCTGGAGAACCAGCAGCCGACGGATTTCAGATCAGCGCTCTCAGCCAATGGCAGGGAGCGCTGATCGGAGGGGTCTGGTGGGGTGGGCCATCCCCCTGTCAGAACACAATGACTCAGCAGGGGAGAGATCGCTATACTAACTTTTCATAGTAAAGCGGCTCTCAACCAGGAAAAAAAAATGAATTTTTGTAAAATCTTACCTGTAAAATTCCTTTCTCTGAGTCCTCCGACAGTCGCCGCCGCCTCTAAGTCATCACTGTTGGGTATTGACTTCCGCTCCGCAGGAGCAGCTAGGCATAAAGACTTAGTCAAAAGAACAAAGGCATTTGCATATACACACACCCATGGGGGCTGTCCCACTGGTCAATACCCCCCTGCAGTCACTACTCCCAACTCAGTTTGGTAGCATATCAGTAGGTAATAAGAACACAACCCCAAAAGAGGGGCGGGGGCGGCGACTGTCGGAGGACTCAGAAAGGAATTTTACAGGTAAGATTTTACAAAAATTCCGTTTTCTCTTACGTCCTCCGACAGTCGCCGCCTCCTCTAAGTCATCACTATTGGGATGTCCCAAAGCAGTATAGACATGAGGGGTGGGAGACGCAACCGTAGAAAAGGCAACGCAGTACCCACATCAGAGAAAGGAACCTTACATGAACAGCAAGAGAACCTGCTGGGCAACAGAAAAAGCTCAACAGGAGCAACAATCCAGGAAAGCAAACACCAACAGCCAGGGACCCACAAAAAACAAGGGTCCTTCATGGCACTGCCGCACTGAGAACTTTGCGGCCAAAGGAGGCATCAGCTGATGCCAGAGCATCTACTTTGTAGAATTTAGAAAAAAGGTGTGCACTGACGACCAAGTCGCAGCCTTGCACACCTGGGCTACCGAGGCCCGATGCCAATAGGCACAGGATGCACTCACAGATCTGGTAGAGTGCGCCTTAACAGGGAAGGGCGGAACCCGTTCCTTCAAAGCATAAGCCTGCTCAATGGTCTGCCTGATCCATTTGGCAATAGTCGCTGCAGACGCAGCCATGCCCTTCCGAGGTCCCTCAGGAAGGACAAAGAGGGAATCCGTCTTCCGAAAGGATTCCGTAGACGACAGGTAAAACCTGACATTTTCAAAGAAAATCAAATAAAAGATTAGATAGGCTGAGACTGTAGCCTCAGCACAGGGAATCCTAACTACTCCTGACGCTAGGCAGAAAGAAACTGAGTTGGGAGTGGTCACTGCAGGGGGGTATTGACCAGATGAGACAGCCCCCATGGGTGTGCATATGCAAATGCCTTTGTTCTTTTGACTAAGTCTATATGCCTAGCTACTCCTGCGGAGCGGAAGTCAATACCCAACAGTGATGACTTAGAGGTGGCGGCGACTGTCGGAGGACGTAAGAGAAATTAATATTGTGTACCAGGCTTAAGGTTCGCCCTATAGCAGTTTACAGCTACAGGGCAGCACCTCTGCGCCGGATCATGTATATGTGAGCTGGCTCTTCTGGCTAGTGGGTGCGAACGCGTGCTGCTGCCAGCTCGCTTCTGCTGTGATTATACACAGCGGGAGCGGATTCGCAGGTTCTGTGGACTCGATGTCCGCCGACACCCGCTGATTCTTCGGTACAGAGGCAGAATGGCGGTCTGTCCATGTAAACAAGGGAAATCGCTGTTCTGTCAGTAGGGAAGGCATGGATACTGTGTTCCTGCAAAGCACAGACATGGATCTGGGCCTTTCCTTAGTGAAAGCCCCTCCCACACTACACTGAAACAGCTTTGATCACCCCTATTAACCCATTCCCGGCCAGTGTCATTAGTACAGTGACAGTGCATATTTTAAGCCCTGATCACTGTATTAGTACAGTGATCAAAATACATAAGGACCCGATTTGCCCACCTGGGAGGCCTATAGTTAGCGGCATTGATTCCGTTACCTCCCGGGTGGGCAAATATATTGATCATTTCTTGCAGCCTGTTGTGGTGAAAATGCCCTCGTATTTACGAGATTCTATGCAGGTGATCAACGAGCTTAGTAATATCACCTGGCAGGATAATTACATATTGGTTACAGCGGACGTTTCGTCACTGTATACCATAATATCACACCAACATGGCAGAGAGTGTCACATTTTTTGAGGCTTGAAAGTCTTCTGAGTTTCCAGAGGGATTATATCATCTCCCTTCTGGACTATGCAATGTCTCGGAACTATTTTTGGTTCAATGGTACTTATTATCTGCAGAACAGGGGGGTGGCCATGGGCGCGAAATTCGCGCCCAGCATGGCCAACCTGTTCATGGCCAAATGGGAAGAGGATATGTCTGGGGTGTGCCTAGGCCGGAGCTTGTACTCTGGCGTAGGTACATCGACGACATCCTCTTCCTATGGGATGGTACGGGGGAATCCTTGAGTCAATTCATGGAAACCCTCAATAACAACCATAGAGGCATTAGCCTGACCTATGAATCAAGTAACAGGGAGATTCACTTCCTGGATTTAAAAATCCGAATTGAGGATGGTCAGATTGTGACCTCAACTTTTTTTAAGCCGACTGACAGGAACGGATTCATAGACACCACGAGTTGTCATCATAAGGCGTGGTTGGAGTCTGTTCCTGTCAGTCAGTTTCTGCGTTTGAAGTGGAATTGTTCACACCAGGAAGACTTTTTGCAGGAAGCCTCCATTTTGAAGGAAAGATTTCAAGAGAAGGGGTATGATGAAGCTCTTCTAAATCAGGCCTTGGTTAAGGCTGATTCTAGGGCTAGGGGGGATCTCCTACAGCCGAAACAGAAAGATTCACAACATTCTTTTGATTTTGCCTTCTTTTCTTCATATTCAACCCAACATTTTTCCGTAAAGAACATTCTACGGCGCCATTGGCATATTTTGAGAAACGATACGGTGTTGGGTCCCCTTTTACCTCCACAACCTCAGGTTATTTATAGGGGTGTTCCTCCCTTAAGGCTACAGATTGCTCCCAATATTAGGGATCCTCCTAAAAAAGTCTTGTCTTTTCAACAAGTGGGAGGCTTTTATAGGTGCAGGAGGTGCGCCATCTGCAAGCTGAATGTGGAGAAAAAGAGACGTGTGGACACTTTTAAGTCCGGGTCCACTGGTCAGGATTTTATTATTAAACCATTTATATCCTGCACTACAAGGTATGTGGTTTACCTGGTGAGGTGTCCATGCGGCCTTGACTATGTTGGCCGCACTATCCGGGAGCTTCATGTGAGGCTCAAGGAGCATGTGGCCAACATAGTCAAGGCCTTCCCCAAACATAGCCTCTCTAGGCATTATGATGAGTGTCATCACAGAGACCCCAGTGGAACCCTGTTTTTGGGCATAGACAGGTTCTCGGGACACTGGAGGGGGAGCAATTTAACGAGAGGAGTATCAAAGCTCGAAACGAGCTGGATTTATAGGCTTAAGTCTTATACCCCCCTGGGTCTCAATATTGAATGGGATTTAAATGCCCATATCAATAATTCTTAGTTTGGGTTCTCTTTTCCTGCTGTGCAATATGTGACATTTTTATGCTGATGTTTTTTAAACAAATTTTAAAATTGTGGTCTTTTATTTTTGATATGTATTGTATGTATGTCTTTTATATTATTATGTACATATCTTTGTGATTATTTGCTATTGTTTAATGGGGCCTCCTTGTTCCTGGGATGTCCTTGACGATGAACACCGGTAGATGGCGCTGTCTCCCCCGGGCCGCGGCCTTTTACCTTATGGTGGGCATATATATATTTTTTCCCGAGTATCTATTATTTGCCCCATCCTGGTTTATCCTGGGTTTAGGGCATTATTCATATGGGGGGAGATTGAGCTAATGATTGTTTAATTAGAATATGGGATGAGTCTGGATTTACTTCTCCTTTTTCTTTCCCGATATTGCTCTCTCTCCTTCCCTTCCTTCCGGTTTATGTGGTGGTTTCGCACTGTGGATCGCATACCAGATTTCCGGCCACTGATCATTTCCGGCAGGCGGGTTCTCCTCCGCAGCTATAGAAGGCACCAGCGCACCTTGAAGCCACACCCCTTGACGACGTCTATTACGACGAAACGTACGTCGGGTGGCATGCTTGGTGACGCGTGTCGCAGCGTGGAGGAGACAGAGCGGCCATCATTCCGGTGGTCTATGCTCAAGACGCCCAGGAACATCGGGGAGGTCTCTGCAAATCTTTATGGATGCGAGATGTCTTCTTCTTTCCTGTAAGTAGGGATGTAACGATATTGACGATATCGCATCGTCGTGGTCGTCTCGATATCGTCGTGGTTGGGTTACAATATTAAAAGGACAGGTGTCCGTCAAAAAGCAAGAGGAATAAACACAGTCCCGCGGAACAAATCATTGTTAACTACATAGACCAGAGTTTAAGGATTTTTTTTACTGTTTTTTTTTTTTTTTTCTTGCAATGTAGATATTTTGATCTTTCTGATGAAAAACGTGAACATAAGCTAAATGATAGGTCAGTGTTTTTTTTAAAGGCTTTTTGACTGACTATTTTATTTAAGTTTAAGTTATGTTCCTAAATACCAGTTTTAAAAGGCTGCCTTTATTTGCCTTGCACATTTAAACCGGACTTAACTTGATCTTTGTTTGCACTTAAAGGGAATTGCCTATTGTTTGTTTACAATTGTTCTAGCTGCTTCTTAAAGAGGTTGTAAACTCGTTTAAAACATTTTTTTTTTTTTTACAACCTGCAAGAGAAAGACATAATGAGCTAGTATGCATCGCATACTAGCTCATTATGAAATACTTACCTTAGAACGAGCCCCCGCCGTGCCGCTCTCTGTCGCCCGTCTTCCGGGATCGCGGCATCCGGTCATCTGATTGGCCGGAGCCGCGGTGACGTCACTCCCGCGCACGCGCGCGGGAGCCGACGGTCACGCCACGGGGCTCTGAAGGAACGGCACGATCAGCCGTTCCTTCAGAGCGCATGCGCCAGTGACGTCACTGGCTGCATTAAAGGTAAATATCTCCTAAACGGTACATGTTTAGGAGATATTTACAGTACCTATAGGTAAGCCTTATCATAGGCTTACCTATAGGTACAACTTCCTGAGGAGGGTTTACTTCCTCTTTAACTTGAACATTGCACAGAAGAATCAGTTATGCAACCAAATATTACTATACAGAATATTTGATGTTCCTGACTACAACTTGCACTTTAAAAGCACTATGTGATCAGTGTTTTATGTTGTCATGGATCCATAAATACAACAATAAATTGCCTGTTGACTGGCAAAAGCAGAATAAATGTCGGTATTTTTTCGCTATTATCATCACAAACACTATCATGAGCTATTTAACAATACGATGAGCTTTTCCACAATATCGCAATAAATATCGTACCGTGAGGTCAATATCGAAATTGTATCGTACCGTGAGATTTTGATATCGTTACATCCCTACCTGTAAGTGGCCAAATATATGAGTAGGAATAAAGTTTAAAAAGCAGTCTGCGCTATGTGATGTCCCTTTTTTCTTCCGCATACCACACCATCCTGTGAGCCTGTTAATTGGACAACATATTGGGAAGCCTTCTGTTGCTATACCTACCGTTTATGCGCATTTGATCTCTGTCATGGGGATCAACTACATCTGGTAAGGAGTAGTGGTGCTGGAGTGCTTTCTGGTGGTGGTTCTTCTACTTTGGAATTACTTCTCAAGTGTGGAGACAGATCTTTATGGACTGCTTTCTCATATATTTGGGACTGTACTATATAGGGTTTAGCGCCGCAGCTATTGTTTCTATTCCTTTTTAATCTGCCATATTCCAGATTAGTGTGGCTGCTTTATCCTCATGTTTTAAAGCGGAGTTCCACCCATTTTTAATAGGTTGGAATACATAGATCTATGTAATCCCCTTTAAAACGGCTTTTACCAATGGAAACTTTTTTTTTTTTTTTTGCTAGTAAATACCTTAATTTCGGCTTTATTCCTCCTCTCCTCACTTCCGGGTCCGATCGGCGATGACGTCATTCGGCGATTCGCAGTGTCTGCTGGGATGTATTCTATTCCAGAAATCTCGCAGTAGCTGAGCTGTAGTGAGCCGTGCCTGCCCCGCCTCCGCCCCGCCTCCTCTCATTAAGTTGTATTGTATGAATGTATTAAGGCCGTTCTCTGCCCCGCCTCCTCTCATTGGTTGTATTGTATGAATGTATTAAGGCCGTTCTCTGCCCCGCCTCCGCCCCGCCTCCGCTCATTAAGTTGTATTGTATGAATGTATTAAGGCCGTTCTCTGCCCCGCCTCCTCTCATTGGTTGTATTGTATGAATGTATTAAGGCCGTTCTCTGCCCCGCCTCCGCCCCCTCTCATTGGTTGTATTGTATGAATGTATTAAGGCCGTTCTCTGCCCCGCCTCCGCCCTGCCTCCTCTTATTAAGTTGTATTGTATTAATGTATTAAGGCCGTTCTCTGCCCCGTCTCCGCCCCGCCTCCTCTCATTGGTTGTATTGTATGAATGTATTAAGGCCGTTCTCTGCCCCGCCTCCTCTCATTGGTTGTATTGTATGAATGTATTAAGGCCGTTCTCTGCCCCGCCTCCGCCCTGCCTCCTCTTATTAAGTTGTATTGTATGAATGTATTAAGGCCTTTCTCTGCCCCGCCTCCGCCCCGCCTCCTCTCATTGGTTGTATTGTATGAATGTATTAAGGCCGTTCTCTGCCCCGCCTCCGCCCCGCCTCCTCTGCCCGCCTCCTCTCATTGAGTTGTATTCATACAATAAAACTCAAAGAGAGGAGGCGGGGCGGAGGCGGGGCAGAGAAGGCCTTAATACATTCATACAATACAACTCAAAGAGAGGAGGCGGGGCGGAGGCGGGGCAGAGAAGGCCTTAATACATTCATACAATACAACCAATGAGAGGAGGTGGGGCGGAGGCGGGGCAGAGAACGGCCTTAATACATTCATACAATACAACTTAATGAGAGGAGGCGGGGCGGAGGCGGAGCAGAGAATGGCCTTAATACATTCATACAATACAACTTAATGAGAGGAGGCGGGGCGGAGGCGGGGCAGGCACGGCTCACTACAGCTCAGCTACTGCGAGATTTCTGGAATAGAATACATCCCAGCAGACACTGCGAATCTCCGAATCACGTCATCGCCGATCGGACCCGGAAGTGAGGAGAGGAGGAATAAAGCAGAAATTAAGGTATTTACTAGCAAAAAAAAAAAAAAAAAAGTTTCCATTGGTAAAAGCCGTTTTAAAGGGGATTACATAGATCTAAAGTTCCAAAAATGGGTGGAACTCCACTTTAACATATCATTATGTTGTTTGTATACAATTTTTATATGCTTCCTTTAGCGCAGCAATAGTGTATGTTTTATCACTGTATTAGTGTCACTGGTCCCCACAAAGTGTCAGTCCGCCACAATATCGCAGTCCCACTATAAGTCGCTGATCGCTGCCATTACTAGTAGAAAAAAACAAAATACTCCATAGTTTGTAGACGCTATAACTTTTGTGCTTACCAATCAAAATACACTTATTGGGATTTCTATTACAAAAATATGTAGCAGAATACATATTGGCCTAAATTGATGAAGAAATTTGATGTTTTACATTTTTTTTATTGGATATGTTTTTTAGCAGAAAGTAAAAAATATATATATTTTTTTTTTTCCAAATTGACGGTCTATTTTTGTTTAAAGCGCAAAAAATAAAAAGCTCAGAGGTGATGAAATAACACCAAAAGAAAGCTCTGTTTATGGGAAAAAAGACATCATTGCTAATTGGGTACAGCGTCGCACGACCGTCCAATTGTCAGGTAAGGTAACACCGTGCCGTATTGCAAAAAAATGGCCTGGTCAGGAAGGGGGGTAAATCGTCGGGAGTTGAAGTGGTTAATCAGCTGCAGAAGCTGTGTAAATGGATGAGGTGGCAGCTTTATAAATACACATTGGGGGGAAATTTACTAAAACTGAATTGTGCAAAATCTGGTGCAGCTCTGCATGGCAGCCAATCAGCTTCCAGGTTCTATAAATAAAGTTTAAGCCCCCGTTTTCACTGAATGGAGCTTTGGAATTGTGCGACTTCACTTGAAATCACACAATTTCAAAGCCTTGTGTCAGTGCGAACTCAGGTGCGACTTGGCTGACATCTATGCGACTCCATGCACACATATCTATGAAAGTCGCACCTGAAAAACAGTGCAACAACTTTTTTTTTTTTATCAGTGTGGCACCGCAAAGTTGCACCGATTTGAACAGTTATATTGCCAACAATAGGGGGCGACATGGCATGCGATTTGGACCTGTCGGGGGCCAACTGAGCATGCTGAAGTTAGAAGCCAATTGGCTACCATGCCCAGATTTTGCACTCTCCAGTTATAGTAGGGCCCCTTTCACACTTGTGCAACCTAAAAGTCGCACGACTTGACACAATGGATCTCAAGTTGCATTGTCGCAGTAAAAGTCAGATTAAAGCAGTGCAGGGACTTCTCTGGAGTCGCACAGATATGAATAGAAATTACGGGGTAAGACTTGTCATGCAACATCGCAGTCTCAAGTCGCACAGGTGTGAAAGGGGCCAAAATCGACCACCAGGTGTCTATGGAAGTGACAGGTTCTCTTCCTTCACCAATCACCTTCCCTCAGTCCTCCATATTACCTCCATGCTTCTCTTCTCCGTCTCCTCTCCTCCTCCTGCTGCCCTCCAGCGCTCTTCTCCCACTTCTGGTCACCCTGGCAGAGCTCATCCCTCAGCAGCCTCACCACACATGGGCAAAATCAGCACCGCACTACAACTCCCAGCAGCCTCCACGGTCGCTTCCGGGATGGGGAACGTGATGGCAGCGGAGGGCGGGGCCCCGGGGTTGAAGGGGGCGGTACCCGCAGGCCTAGAAGCCGAGGGTTGAAGTTAGGTGAGTGGGCGCGTGCCAGTGACAGCTGAGGGGGAGAGAGTGCAGGTGAGTGAGAGACTTCTCTGTGCAATGACCATTACTACCATTGTGCTCCTCTCTATGGTACTGCAATACCTGACCACTGAGACCTCTGTATATACAATGTCTGCATTACTCACATATACTCTGCACTTCTTTACATGTATACACAGAGACTAGATATACTGTAGGTGTGTATATATATATATATATATATATATATATATATATATATATATATATATATATATATATATATATATATATATATATATACTGTAGGTGTGTGTGTATATATACTGGAGGTGTGTGTGTATATACTGTGTGTGTAGGTGTGTATATACTGTGTGTAGGTGTATATACTGTAGGTGTTGGTGTATATACTGTGTGTAGGTGTGTTTGTATATACTGTAGGGGTGTGTGTGTGTATATACTGTAGGTCTGTAGGTGTGTGTGTATACTGTGTGTAGATGTGTGTATATACTGTAGGGGTGTGTGTGTGTATATACTGTAGGTCTGTAGGTGTGTGTATATATACTGTAGGTGTGTGTGTGTGTATATATACTGTAGGTGTGTGTGTGTATATACTGTGTGTAAGTGTATATACTGTAGGTGTGTGTGTGTGTGTATATACTGTGTGTAGGTGTATATACTGTAGGGGTGTGTATATACTGTAGGGGTGTGTGTGTGTGTATATACTGTAGGGATGTGTATATACTGTAGGGGTGTGTGTGTGTGTGTGTGTATATATATATATATATATATATATATATATATACTGTAGGGGTGTGTGTGTGTGTGTATATATACTGTAGGGGTGTGTATATACTGTAGGGGTGTGTGTGTATATACTGTAGGTGTGTGTGTGTGTGTATATACTGTGTGTAGGTGTATATACTGTAGGGGGGTGTGTATATACTGTAGGGGTGTGTATATACTGTAGGGGTGTGTATATACTGTAGGGGTGTGTGTGTGTGTATATACTGTAGGGATGTGTATATACTGTAGGGGTGTGTGTGTGTGTGTGTGTGTGTATATATATATATATATATATATATATATATATATATATACTGTAGGGGTGTGTGTGTGTGTGTATATATACTGTAGGGGTGTGTATATACTGTAGGGGTGTGTGTGTATATACTGTAGGGGTGTGTATATACTGTAGGGGTGTGTGTGTGTATACTGTAGGGGTGTATATATACTGTAGGGGTGTATATATACTGTAGGGGTGTGTGTGTGTGTATACTGTAGGGGTGTATATATACTGTAGGGGTGTGTATATACTGTAGGGGTGTGTGTGTGTATACTGTAGGGGTGTGTATATACTGTAGGGGTGTGTATATACTGTAGGGGTGTGTGTGTGTATACTGTAGGGGTGTGTATATACTGTAGGGGTGTGTGTGTGTATACTGTAGGGGTGTGTATATACTGTAGGGGTGTGTGTGTGTGTGTGTGTGTTTTGGTGCCATGTAGTCTCCACTATGCAGTGTGTGGCTTTCTTTCTATCTGTGTATGACTATATAAAATATAAACACTATGATGGAGCTGTGGTAGGATAGCAGCAGGCTTCACTCACTATAGACCAGTGATGGTGAACCTTGGAAACCCAGATGTTTTGGAACTACATTTCCCATGATGCTCATGCACTCTGCAGTGTAGTTGAGCATTATGGATAATGAAGTTCCAAAACATCTGGGTGCCAAGGTTCTCCATCACTGCTATAGACTATTTGTAGATAACTACAGAGGAAGGTGTACCCCAGTGTGTCCCTCTCCTCCCTGTAAGGGGGATCTAGGTGGAGCTCAGAGATGGATCCGGTAGCCCTATAATGGCACCCAGGCAGATGTTTTCATCCAGGAAACAAGCCAATGTGTATTGGTAGGAATGGGGCGTTCATTCTGGAGTCTGCTCCTTTACATAATGTCTTCCATGGACCGCCTGATGCTCACTCAGTGTTTGCAATTGCTTCATTTGCAACATTGTTTCTAATGATCTGCATGTAATGCAGTTACAAAGCTGCAATAACATTTTACAGTATTTAGAAGAGTAGTATCGCCGGGCTAGAATAATAATCCCACTATGGCAGCTATAATGTATTATCTGCATTTTTAGATTCTTGTTTTATAGCCAAGATCATAGCAAGAATTACAGCAGATCTCCACTCAAACGTTACATTTGTTACCAGTCTAATATCTCCAATGTGTGTATACTGTATAGAGAAACATTTCTAAAGGCTTCTTACACACGATACTCCTAATGAGCATCTCCTTTTTTCAGCCGTAAATTTCAGGCGTATTTGTCTTATTGAAATGCGCACAGTTTTGCGCATTCGCATGCATTTTCACGCATATGCATTTGCGCAAATTCGGGTCTTTTTGCCCAAATGTATTCTCGTGTTCTTGTAAAATTCGCAAATTAGCATTTTTTCAGATCAACAGTATGTTCGGTGTGTTCATTTGTTTGCAATCGTGCGTATTGGGCGTAAATTACTGTCCAAAAATTCAGATTTTTCTATTTTGTTCCTACTGAAGAGTACACGGCGCTCATTTACGCACTTGTGTGCATAGGAACATTACAATGAATGGGTTGTATTTTAGCTAAAAAAAAAAAGCTGTAGTGAGCTTTTTTAACCACTTGCCGACCGCCGCACGCCGCGGTCAGCCCCTCACAGGCAGAGAGACGTAGGGATACGTCGCTAGCCTGTGAGGGTCTAGGGAGCGAGCGCACGCTGCCGGAGGCGCGCTCCCGCGTGGTCACGGATCCCCCCCCGCGTGTGACCAGCAGACCCGATGTCCGCCGGGCACTCGCGATCGTCGGGTGGAGAGGGAGACAGGCAGGCGGCTAATGTAAACAAGCCGCCTGTCAGTTCTCCCTGTGTAGGAATAGTGATCATACGGTTCTACTATGTAGGACCATTGATCACTGTTCCTACACCTCAAGCCACAGCCAATCACAGTTAGAATCACGCCCCTAGGGATACACATAACCCCTCCCTCTCAAAAGTTAACCCCTTCACTACCAGTGTAATTTTACAGTAACAGTGCATATGTATAGCACTGATTACTGTAGTAATGTCACTGGTAACCCCAAAAGTGTCAAAAATGTCAGTCAAGGGTCCGATCTGTCCGCTGCAATGTTGAAGTCCCGCAAAAAAGATCGCAGATCGCCGCCATTACGCGTTAACAAAAATGATAAAAAACCTTTCTCTTTGTTAGTAAACGCAATAACTTTTGCGCAAACCAATCAAAATACGCTTTTTGCTTTTTTTTTTTTTTTTTTTTTTTTTACCAAACATATATGGTAAAAAGAAAAATTGGCCCAAAATGTTAAATTTTGATTTTTACTTTTTTTGGGGGGGGGGGGGGGGATTTCATATAAAAAAATGTGACAAATATTGTTATTTTTACAAAATTTACGCTGTTTTTTTGTTTATAGCGCAAAAAGTAAAAATCGCACAGGTGATCAAATACCACCAAAAGAAAGCTCTGTTTGTGGAAAAAAAAGGACGTCAAATTCGTTTAAGTACAGCATCGCACGTCTGCTCAATTGTCCGTTAAAGTCACGCAGTGCCGAATCGCAAAATAGGCCCTGGTCAGGAAGGGGGTAAAATCTTCTGGGGCTTAAGTGGTTAAGCTGCAGTGTGCAAGAGGCCTAAAGGGTTGGGGTTTTTTTTTTTTTTTTTTTAAGTTGCCTCCATTCTCTCCTAGGTGAGAACGCCATTTGATGCGCCTCCTGGGATATTGATGCTGCATATCCTAGGAGGATTTACTATTCCTGTTTGTAGAAAAATATCCAGAGGAAGGCAGCACCAGATCTCACACATGTGCCCTATCCTTTTATAAATCATTATACACAGTGGATAAAATAAGTATTGAACACGTCACCATTTTTCTTGGTAAAAATATTTCTAACCTAAAATCTTCACTACATGTCGCTTACAACTCTATATGCAATCTATACATACAAATTACCCAAAACAATAAGGCCCCTTTCACACCAACAGTCCGTTCAGTTCATCAGTTCAGTCACGTCAAAATGACATCCACTACCAATGCAAAAACGGACTGTATGTGTGAAAGGGGCCTTAAAGTGATACTAAAAGCCAGTTCACACTGATCCGACTTGTCAGGCGACTTGGTTTCCTGACAAGTAGCTCCCAATGCTGTGCAATGGAACCGTTCTAATCAGAGCGACTCAAATCGCTCCGACTTAGAAAAAGGTTCCTGCACTATTTTTTGGCAAAGTCGGAGCGACTGGCATTGACTTCTATTGTGAGAAGTCGTTTGTAAGCTGCAATGAAGTTTCGCTGCACGGGCGACTTCAAAGTCGCCCCAAAGTCGGGGCGACTGAGTCGGATTAGTGTGAACCCGCTCTAAAATCCTTTTTTTTTTTTGGTTTTTTTCTTTTGGTAAAAATAACAAACGTATCTTTAAAATAAAATATATTTGAGAAAAACAATAACAAACGTGTAAGGCCCGTTTCACACTTAGGCTCCTTTTCAGACGGCCGCTCCGTGTGAAAGGTCCGCTGCGGGACTTTTTTTTTTTTCCACGGAGCGGATGACATTTCTGTCATCCGCTCCGTGTGCCCGCATATCATCCCATCCGTTTGCGGATGATATGCGGACATAATGTAAGTATATGGCACTGCGGATGTCAGCGGATGACACCGCTGACATCCGATTTTCCTTCCTTTCCGTTTTTTACACGGAAGGAAAAATAGGGTTCTGTTCCATTTGTAAAAACGGAACAGAACTGAAAGGAGGAAAATCGGGTGTCAGCGGATGGTATTCCGCTGACATCCGCAATGCCATTCACTTACATTATGTCCGCAAATCATCCGCAAACGGATGGGATGATTTGCGGACACACGGAGCGGCCGTGTGAAAGGAGCCTTACGGTCCGTTTTTCATCCAAACGTTGACAGATGAAAAACGGACATCAATGCATCTCTATGTAAAAATGGACGACAACGGATGATCATCCATTAACATCCGTTTTCATCCACTTCCGTCAATGTCAGTTTTTTGGAACGGAGGAATGCCCTATTTTTCATCCGTCAACAAAACGGATTGGACAAAAAAACGGACAAACGGTCCGTTTTTCATCTGTTTTTACATTGGTAGTGGATGGAAAAGAAACGGATGGAAAACGCATACATTTTGACGTGACTGAACTGATGAACTGAATGGACCGTATGTGTGAATGGGGCCTTACACTTAAAGAGGTTGTAAACCCACATTTTTTTTTTCACCCTGCAAGAGAAACACATAAATGCATCGCATACTAGCTCATTATGAAATACTTACCTCAGAACGAGCCCCCGCCGTGCCGCCCGCTTACTTCTATGACGGGCGACATGTCCAGTCGCCCGTCTTCCAGGATTGCGGCATCCGGCCATCTGATTGGCCGGAGCCGCGGTAATGTCACTCCCGCGCATGCGCGCGGGAGCCGACGGTCATGGCACAGGGCTCTGAAGGAATGGCACCAGCGGCCGTTCCTTCAGAGCGCATGCGCCAGTGATGTCACTGGCTGCATGTAAGGTAAATATCTCCTAAACGATGCATGTTTAGGAGATAGTTACAGTACCTATAGGTAAGTCTTATCATAGGCTAACCTATAGTTACATCTTCAAAATCCAATAAAAAAAATCTGATTTTTTTTTTTTTTTTTT
Source organism: Pelophylax lessonae (assembly GCF_965119305.1). NCBI lineage: Eukaryota > Metazoa > Chordata > Amphibia > Anura > Ranidae > Pelophylax > Pelophylax lessonae. The sequence goes on along the minus strand of NC_138773.1, from coordinate 64,009,153 downwards.
TTTTTTTTATTTAACTCACATTTTTTTTTAATTTAAATTTGTTTGTTTTTTTGTTTTGTTTTTTGCATTAAAATCAGATTTTTTTTATTTTTATTATATTTTAATAAAATGCTTTTGGAGTAAAAATCTAGATAGTTTTCTATTTAAGGTACAGTAATAATTTCAGTTTATTCAGCATGAAATGGAGCTCAGTTATGAAGCATGAGGCTGCACGTTCTGCAGTGTTTACATTGTTGGTAAAGTCGTTCAATGAATCCATGCACTGCAGGCTAAGATAACATGCACTGCATCGATGCATTCACACAATTTCACAGTAACCATGAGATAAAACAAAGATCAGGTATATTCTTTTATTCCATTGTTTTGCAACTTACGTACACTACAAACTGTATGATTAAATCAGTTCTGATATCGCTTTTTTACTAACCAAAAGCTTATTCTATATAGGAAACCTTCATATTGTTTGCAAATACTAAAAGGTTTTAACAGCAAGAAGTCAAGCCTTTTTACTAGTGATTGTAAATGTTTAATAAAATTGATTTTAATCCAATCCAAACCGCCACACACCATGATGTTGCCACTTCAAAGCGTCAGTGTTGGTATGGGGGTGTTTTTGGGGGGGATGGGCAATGCCATTTAACCTCCAAACATGTTCTGTATTATGGCAACCAAAGTACTATTATGGTCTCCTCTGACCAGACTTTATTCTCCCATTATTTCTCAGGCTTGGCTAAATGTTGTGCAGCAAACTTTAAACAAGCTTCAACATTCTTTTTTCTTTAGCAATGAGAAAACAGCAATTCCCCTGATGTTGGGGACTTTAAAGGCACTTTGATCATAAAATTTAGAACTGGTAATTGTAAAAAATAAATATATTCACACATAACATAAAAAATATTACAAAACAGTGTATACATGGTATGAACAGCTACAAAAAGACCGACTGTGAGAGATGGCGATAAGACTAACATGCTCCGTCCGACGCGTTTGAGAGAATGAATCTGTCCTTCAGGGGTGCCGGATGGTGGCACTCTGGATGGTGGCATTATAGTGGCACGCTGGATGGTGGCATTGTAGTGGCACGCTGGATGGTGGCATTGTAGTGGCACGCTGGATGGTGGCATTGTAGTGGCACGCTGGATGGTGGCATTGTAGTGGCACGCTGGATGGTGGCATTGTAGTGGCACGCTGGATGGTGGCATTGTAGTGGCACGCTGGATGGTGGCATTGTAGTGGCACGCTGGATGGCGGCATTGTAGTGGCACGCTGGATGGCGGCATTGTAGTGGCACGCTGGATGGCGGCATTGTAGTGGCACGCTGGATGGTGGCATTATAGTGGCACGCTGGATGGTGGCATTATAGTGGCACGCTGGATGGTGGCATTATAGTGGCACGCTGGATGGTGGCATTATAGTGGCACGCTGGATGGTGGCATTATAGTGGCACGCTGGATGGTGGCACGATGGTGACACGCCGGATGGATGGTGGCACTGTGATGGCCACACTGGATGGATGGTGCTTTTAGATTGTAAGCTCTAACGAGCAGGGCCCTCTGATTCCTTTTGTTCCAAATTGTAGTGTAACTGTAATGTCTGCCCTCATTTTGTTAAGCGCTGCGCAAACTGTTGGCGCTATATAAATCCTGTATAATAATAATAATAATAATGGTGGCACTGTGATGGCCACACCGGATGGATGGTGGCACTGTGATGGCCACACCGGATGGATGGTGGCACTGTGATGGCCACACCGGATGGATGGTGGCACTGTGATGGCCCACACCGGATGGATGGTGGCCATGTGATGGGCCACACCGGATGGATGGTGGCCATGTGATGGGCCACACCGGATGGATGGTGGCCATGTGATGGGCCACACCGGATGGATGGTGGCCATGTGATGGGCCACACCGGATGGATGGTGGCCATGTGATGGGCCACACCGGGTGGATGGTGGCCATGTGATGGGCCACACCGGATGGATGGTGGCCATGTGATGGGCCACACCGGGTGGATGGTGGCCATGTGATGGGCCACACCGGGTGGATGGTGGCCATGTGATGGGCTACACCTGATGTAAGGGGGTACCTTGACCCATAACCACTGAATTATAGAGCAACTGAGCATGTACAAAGCAGGATGAGACAGTGTAACACTGGATTTTAAACCCTATAGACACCTATTTTTAATGTTTTACATAGCTGTACCTGCAAAAGGAGCCAGAACGAAGTGCTGTAGCAGGACTTCATTTTCTGACTAAAGTTCAACATTAAAGACATCTCATACCTTGAATCTCACCCAATCACATCAGCATATGTTAATACCAATATTCTAGAAATCTATAGCTTTAAAACCATATTAGTGTTTTTAATAATTGCCCTGTGTGTGGAATCTACGCGTTTCGTAATGTAGCTTCCTCCGGAGGCACCAAGGTGATTTTGTTCTAACCTATTTCGACAAGTTAAGTCACTGCAGTCTGAAAAACAGCCAGGGGCGTGCAATGCTTCGGCTAGTATCTCTCCCAGGAAAGTGGTGGGGCACCAGAGGAGACATCTAAACATATGGGTGATCATTCTGAGGCCAAAGATATCAAATACTTAATGAGTGTCAGCACATGCACCAAACTTCTGCACCAACTTTTAACAGTGGTGGTAGTGCATCTCCTCCTGGGATCGACTTGGTCAAGGATTTGAAACGTATTGCACACAAGGCCCAGAATTTTTCTTGGTATTTGCTGTCCTACCAACTGCCTAACTTTGTGCTGACAGTATTGTCTTTAATATATTGAAATCCTAGGTTCAGGTTCTTGCAGAAGCCCATTTATGTCTTTTTCGATTTGAGCCAGGCAGGGTTCAGAAATGGAGGTCCTTCTAGGTTTAGCATTCAGAGTATACATCTCCAGAACCCTAGACTTTTCACAGAATTACGTAGGTTTGGAGACCCTGGGTATAATGTTGGAATCATCTTGAGTGTGATTCGGCATGTCCTGGGCTGCTTTGTCATGTGAGTGCATTCCATTCACACTTCCCCTTTACGGAGGGAATCCTAAACAAGGGATCACGTCTGTTCTTTTAACCACTTGAGCGCCAGAAAATTTTACCCCCTTCCTGACCAGGCCTTTTTTTGCTATTTGGCACTGCGCTATTTTAATTGACAATTGCGTGGCCATGCAATGCTCTAACCACATGAATTTTTAGATCATATTTTTTTTTTTTTTTGTCACAAATGGAGCTTTCTTTAGGTGGTATTTGATCACTATTGGCTTTTTTATTTATATAAATGAAAAAAGACAGAATTTTGAAAAACTATATTTTCTGTTTTTAAAACCTGATCAAAAAAATTGAATTTCTTCATAAAATTAGGAAAAAGTGTGTGTGTATATATATGTGTGTGTGTGTATATATGTGTGTGTGTGTATATATGTGTGTGTGTGTGTGTATATGTGTATATATATATATATATATATATTATATATATATATATATATATATATAATATAGTATGTATGTATATATATATATATATATATATATATATATATATACACACTCTATCTCTCAAAAGTGAGTACACCCCTCACATTTTTGTAAATATTTTTAGATCTTTTCATGTGACAACACTATCACTGTCAATGACACTTTGCTACAATGTAAAGTGAGTGTACAGCTTGTATAACAGTGTAAATTTGTCCCCTCCAAAATAACTCAACACCCAGCCATTAATGTCTATACTGCTGGCAACAAAAGTGAGTACACCCCTAAGTGAAAATGTCCAAATTGGGCCCAGTTAGCCATTTTCCCTCCCTCGTGTCATGTGACTTGTTAGTGTTACAAGGTCTCAGGTGTGAATGGGGAGCAGGTGTGTTAAATTTGGTGTTATCGCTCTCACTCTCTCATACTGGTCACTGGAAGTTCAACATGGCACCTCATGGCAAAGAACTCAATCTGAAAAAAAGAATTGTTGCTCTACATAAAGATGGCCTGGGCTATAAGATTGCCAAGACCCTGAAACTGAGCTGCAGCACGTTGGCCAAGACCATACAGTGGGTTACCAGGACAGGTTCCACTCAAAACGGGCCTCGCCATGGTCGACCAAAGAGGTTGAGTGCATGCGCTCAGCGTCCTATGCAGAGGTTGTCTTTGGGAAATATATGTATGAGTGCTGCCAGCATTGCTGCAGAGGTTGAAGGGGGGGGGGTCAGCCTGTCAGTACGTCAGTACTCAGACCATATTCTACACACTGCATTAAATTGGTCTGCATGGCTGTCGTCCCAGAAGGAAGCCTCTTCTAAAGATGATGCACAAGAGAGCCTGCAAACAGTTTTGCTGAAGACAAGCAGACTAAGGACATGGCTTACTGGAACCATGTTCTGTGGTCTGATGAGACCAAGATAAACTTATTTGGTTCAGATGATGTCAAGCACGTGTGGTGGTATCCAGGGGAGGAGCACAAAGACAAGTGTGTCTTACCTACAGTCAAGCATGGTGGGAGTGCCATGGTCTTGGGCTACACCTCCAAAATGAGCACTGCCTTGCTAAAGAAGCTGAGGGTAAAGGTGATGGACTAGCCAAGCATGTCTCCAGACCTAAACCCTATTGAGCATCTGTGGGGCATCCTCAAACAGTAGGAGTGCAAGGTCTCCAACATCCACCAGCTCAGTGATGTCGTCATGGAGGAGTGGAAGAGGACTCCAGTAGCAATCTGTGAAGCTCTGGTGAACTCCATGCCCAAGTGGGTTAGGGCAGTGATGGAAAATAATGGTGGCCACACAAAATATATACACTTTGGGCCCAATTTGGACATTTCCACTTAGGGGTGTACTCTTGTTGCCAGCGGTTTAGACATTAATGGCTGTGTGTTGAGTTATTTTGTGGGGACAGCAAATTTACATTGTTGTACAAGCTGTACACTCACTACTTTACATTGTCGCAAAGTGTTACTTCCGGTTAGGAGTCTTCAAACAAGACCTTTAGGATGAGATAAGGAGTCCAAATTGATGAAAGAAAAGGTGCATTTATTCACTGCAGTGGAGAGATACAATACACAGAGGCACAACAATTCTTGTGAGCTGAGCAAAAAGAAGTATCTCTAGCTAACAAGCATTAAGCCTCGTACACACGCATCGATAGTTGGCCGTGAATTTTCGGCCAATGTCCGATCGGCTGATTTTCGGCTTGTTAGTATGATGCTTTCGACAACCGACTCCGACTTTTCGGCCGAACAAAATCTGGTGTGCAGACTATAAAATTTTTGTTGGCTGTCAACAGAACGGCCGATTTTCCATCAGTCAGTACAGATTTCGGCAGACAAAAATCTGATGAGCAAGACTGGGCATGCTCAGAGAAGAAAAAACACACGGAAAGTAAACCAGCACATGACATCACTTCTGAAGTTGGTTTTTGTTGGCCGAGAAAATTCGTGCGCAGTCTAGAGCACATTTTAAACAACACTGGACAAAAGACAGCCGATCGGTCGGCCAATAATCGTTGCGTGTGTACGAGGCATTAGGCTAACTAATTTTATAGTAATAGATATGCATAAGGCATAGGCGTGTTCTAGGTTGGAAACTAGGTGTGATCCTATAATCAACCAAGTCAGTGTCCATATCCTCTTATGGTAAGTTAATAGTTAAATGGGCGTTAACATCATGCAGTTCCCCCCTGACGGTAGGCGTTCTGACCTGAGGGTGCCCATAATGGCCTCCAGGGCCCCAGGACCCCATCCAGCGTGGTGCACAGGATAATGGGAATGAGGATGTTTCTTTTTCCCAAAGGGTCTCCTAAATTCTGGATTATAACCAACAGGTTGATTTATCTGGGGTTGCATGTTATTACCAATAATAGTGGGAAATTCTCCTGAATAAACTACATTAGGTTCACTATTACTAAGAATATTCCCTGTCTCTCTTTGCACCATTTCTTTAACCACTTTACCACCGGAGGATTTTGCTGTCTTACGTCCAGGCCACTTTTTGTGATTCGGCACTGTGCGACTTTAACTGACAATTGCGCGGACCAATTTGTTTTCTGCTACCTATGTTTGGTAAAAAAAATCGCAATAAGCGTATTTTGATTGGTTTGCGCAAAAGTTATTGTGTTTACTAACTAAGGGAAAGATTTCTGTCATTTTTGGTGTTATCTTTTTTTTTTTTTTTTTGCGGGACTGCGACATTGCGGCAGACAGATCGGACCCTTGATTGACATTTTTGACACTTTTGGGGGTACCAGTGACATTACTGCAGTAATCAGTGCTATATATATGCACTGTTACTGTAAAATTACACTGGCAGGGAAGGGGTTAATTTTATTGGAGAGGGAGGGGTTAATGTATGCCTGGTGTTACTGACGTGTGTGGGGGGAGGTGACTGAGTGACACAGGGACAGATCGCAGATTCAGCTATGCTGAACCCTGCAATCTGTCACTGTTTGTCACTTAGGAGATCCGCGCCGCTTTGTTTACACAAGCGGGCGGATCTCCAGACTCGATTCCCCGACGATCGGGGAAGAGCAGCGGCGATCACCGCCTCTCCTCCCCTGGCCCGACTCCCGCTGTGACTGAAAACAGCGGGAGTGAGCCTCCGGCGGCGCGCGAGCGCCGCCCACATGGGGGAGGGGTCCAGCAATGTAGGTCTACGTCGCTGGACGGAAACGAGCCACTTTGCCGCAGTACAGTCAACGTGACTGGTCGGCAAGTGGTTAACCTGCCATTTGAAGACCAATTGATGTGTAATCCTGCACATCCCTGTTAATTTTTTTTATTTTTCATGCAGCAGGTGAAACTGCTCTTACACAGGTTGGTTTTCCTTGAAGAATTGGGTCCAGTTGTAGGCTTTCATAGGCCACTATGTGTGTTCCTGATGGTGACCTCGGAGTAAGGACTCCATTGCCTGTGGCTCCCTTGACGGAACAATTATAATTGGATGGGCTTGTTTTGGTTAGGCAATTTGAGAGCGGTGCAATCTGGATATCCGCTTTAAACTGGTTGAGGTTGAAGGCATCCTCCAATTCCTTTGTCCATTTAAATAGTATAGTTATGGCCGAATACAAGGGTTTCAACTTGGGGTTAGCATCTGGTATCCATTGGCTCACATATGACACCATCCCAATAAATTCCCTGAGTTGCTTGTGGTTTTTCGGCTGAGGCATTTTAATTGTCTGTTTTTTCTTTCAATGTGCTTGGTTCCAGGGCCTAGACTCAAACTACGGCCCTCCAGTTGTTAAGGAACTACAATTCCCATCATGCCTAATCATGTCTGTGAATGTCAGGGTTTTACAATGCCTCATGGGATGTGTAGTTCCGCAACAGCTGGATGGCCGTAGTTTGAGGATCCCTGCCTAGACAGTTACCAAGGAATTTCACATGAGGCCTACACCATTGTACCTTTTTCCTTTGACACCCTGCAATTCTGTTCACTGAGATTTTTCAACAGAGGAAGAGTCTTGTACACAATGTTCTTTTGTGTCTGCACATAGCAAGATGTCCTCAATGTACACTTTAATCACTGTGCCTTCATGGGCTGTTTGCCATCCATTCAGGATTGCCATCATGGCCTTTGAGAATTTACTTGGGGAGGAAACCATTCCTTTTGGCATTTTTGTCCAGGTTTACATTTCTCCCTAAAACTGGAAAGCAAAGAGTTTTTGGCTTTTTTTTCATCCAGGGTGACACTAAAGCATTGGCCAAGTCTATTACGGTGTACACCCTTGTTCTTGTAGGTACTGTATATCATTGAGCAAAGTACTAGGATTTGGGACAACAGGAGTGTCTTCCTCGATCTGATTGATGGTCCTTAAAGCATGTATCATTCCATATACTCCCTTTTTTGACCTTTTTCTTTAAGGGAAACATTGGCGTCTGTGCTCTGCATTGTTTTCTTTAGAACACCTGCTTTAACCACTTTACCACCGGAGGATTTTGCTGTCTTACGTCCAGGCCACTTTTTGCAATTCGGCACTGTGCGAATTTAACTGACAATTGCGCGATCGTGCGACGCCGTACCCGAAATTTACGTCCTTTTTTTCCCACAAACAGAGCTTTCTTTTGGTGGTATTTGATCACCTGTGCGATTTTTTACTTTTTGCGCTATAAACAAAGAGCGTAAATTTTGAAAAAATAACAATATTTTTCACATTTTTTTTATATGAAATTTCCCCAAAAATAAATGTAAAAATCAAATTTTTTTTTTTTTTTACATTTTTGCCAATTTGTTTTCTGCTACCTATGTTTGGTAAAAACAAATTACAATAAGCGTATTTTGACTGGTTTGCGCAAAAGTTATTGCGTTTACTAACGAAGGGAAAGATTTCTGTCATTTTTGGTGTTTTTTTTTTTAAACGAGTAATGGCGGCGATCTGCGATTTTTTTTTTTTTTGCGGGACTGCGACATTGCGGCGGACAGATCGGACCCTTGACTGACATTTTTGACACTTTTGGGGGTACCAGTGACATGAGTCAGGGACAGATCGAGCTATGCTGAACACTCCGATCTGTCACTTCCTGTCACTTAGGAGATCCGCCCGCTCTGTTTACACAGGCGGGCGGATCTCCAGACTCGATTCCCCGACGATCGGGGCAGAGCAGCGGCGATCGCCGCCACTCCTCCCCTGGCCCAACTCCCGCTGTGAATGAAAATAGCGGGAGTGCGCCTCCGGCGGCGCGCGAGCGCCGCCTACAGGGGGAGGAGTCTGGCGACGTAGGTCTACGTCGTCAGACCTACAAGAGCCACTTTGCCGCAGTAGTACTACGGTACTCAGCGGTAAAGTGGTTCAGTAGTTTTTATTTGTATTCGTATACCGGTGAGTTGATCTACTGATAGTGGGTATTGTGGTATGCATGGGATTTGGACTCCTGCTTTTATTTTAACTTTTACTGGAGGGACTTGTAGAAATCCCACATCATACTTTCCCTTGGCCCAGAGAGTATCCGGTATTTGGGCAACAATTTCAGGTGGAATATTGCCTTCAATCTCATCCTCTACTTCCATTGCTGTCAATTCACATATTTCCTCATCTAATTTTTCAACGTGTTCTACTCCATTGAATGTGTACTGTATGCAGGCTTGGAAGCGATTCAGTAACTCTCTTCCCAGTAGATTACTTTGTACAGTGTCAGAGACCAGCAGTTTATGAAACATAATTGTGGTTTCCAACCCCTTTTTGTATGGAAGGCGTTTCCTTGAGAGGCGTGGACTTTCCTCCCACTCCAATTGCTAGTGGCCCAGATGTAAGGGGGTGTCCGTTGATAGGCAGGGCTTTTGAATTCTAGTCCAAAAAATAGCATAAAATCAAAGCCAAAAAAAAAAAAAAAAAAAAACTTGCATAAAAAGCCACCCCTTTCACCACGAGGATTAATCAAAACACCAGAGGATGATCACTCTTCATTTCATAGCAACAGTCTAGTGCATATTGTGGTTTGCCATCTGGTGAGTGTTTAGATTGGTGCACAGTTGTGACAGGCCTTTCCCAAACACACTGGATGAAGTGTGTGGATTTGTTGCTGGATTTTTTTCTACTTTCTGGTGAGTGGTTGGACATATCACACATTGTTGGAAGATTTCTTTTGAGTCGAGTCACGGATTTATATTTGGAGACTTTTGCTTATTAATCACAGTGAAGCGCTGCACACCTTGTTTTTATTGTCTCTTGGAGGTTGTATGTTCACACCTTGTGTGCCAGCTGCTAAATTAAACAGCTCTCACTTTTTACGTTGTGGGCGCATACATGCGGGCTACTACCAAGCCAGACTGTGTTCATCTATAGGAGCACCGTGTGGCTGAACCCTGCTCCCCCCCCCCCCCCCCACAGGATTTGACTGACAGCAACAGGAGCCAATGGCCTGTGAGAGCAGGAAGAGAGACCAGTGCTGCTGCAGACAGGCACAGCTCTGGATCGAGAGAGGACTCAAGCTGTTTAGGAGGGGAAGGGGGGGGGGGGGGAGACAAGTGGAAGTGGAATTTTTTTTGGTTTTTTGTTTTTTGTTTTTTTACCATAATGCAGATAACGAAGAATAAAAAAAAAAAAAAAAAAACCTGATTTTATAACCACTTGGGCAGCCGTTTTTTAAAAAAATTTGTGCCAATTGACAGAATGGAGCTTAGTGTACATGCCGTACCTGTTGGCTATGTGTGACTTCCCTGAAGCCTGGCTACAAAACTACCATCCTAACGGATCTCCACTGTCCTGGCATAGAAGCTGGGACATGTTGAATATTGCGTGCACCCCCAGCATCACAGGAATGAGCGTTCTCCGATTTTCACAGATAACCAGAGATGTATAGTAACTAAGTAGAACTACTTCACTACTGTACTACCGTAAGGCGGTATCTGTACTTTCCTAGAGTAGAATTTTTTTCTCCTACTTCCACTTTTACTTCACTACATTACAGTAGATGGCAGGTTTCATGAAGCTCAAAAAAAGTGTATTATGTCATGTGTACTTTTGACTTCTTTTGGACTTCTTTCTTTAATAACTTTAACTTTAATAACTTTAACAAACGTTCTTTCTTTAATAACTACATAACACAGTACTTGTACTTTTACTTTCAGTACTTGAGTAGCAAAATTAAAAAAAAAAACTACTTGCAATAAGTACAAAAAATGTTGAATACTTTAGTACTTCTGCTTAAGTCACTTTTTGATCGAGCACTTCCACTTCTACTCAAGTCACTTTTTGATCAAGCACTTGTACTTTTACTCAAGTATGGGTTTTGAGTACTTTATACAACTCTGCAGATAACATGCTGTGACGTGGACGTCACATATGGCATGTAAACTAAGCTCCTTTATGCTAAGCCTTTTTTAAAACTACTGGGGCTCCTTGACTGCACAGTACTTCACATTCACTCTGTGGTCTACACAGTGGGATGTTTTATATTGTACTTCAGTTTATTGATTTACATCAGAGTTGTATAAAGTGCTCAAAACCCATACTTGAGTAAAAGTACAAGTGCTCGATCAAAAAGTGACTTGATTAGAAGTGGAAGTGCTCTATCAAAAAGTGACTTGAGTAGAATTACTAAAGTATTCAACATTTTTTGTACTTAAGTATTGCAAGTAGTTTTTTTTAAAAGTTTTGCTACTCAAGTACTGAAAGTAAAAGTACCAGTAGTTTTTTTTTTAAAAAAATCGCTACTCAGGTACTGAAAGTAAAAGTACAAGTACTGTGTTATGTAGTTATTAAAGAAAGAAGTCAAAAGTACACATGACATTATACACATTTTTTGAGCTTCATGAAACCTGCCATCTACTGTTCTGGCAGTGGTAATTTTTATAATTGTAACGAGTAACTATGCAGCACAAAAAAAAAATATTGGAGTAGAAGTATTGAAATCATTGAAAAAATGTAGTGAAGTAAAAGTGAAAGTAGGAGAAAAAAATTCTACTCTAGGAAAGTACAGATACCGCCTTTCGGTACTTAAGTACAGTAGTGAAGTAGTTCTACTTAGTTACTATACATCTCTGATTTACATCTATTATCTTGATTATTTTATCTGGCGCTACACTTTTTTGGTATACAGATTGCATTTGTGCAGTGGACACACACACGAGTGATTGCAGCCAGATTGATTCATTATTTATTTGATTCATTTATTTATAACTGTTTGATTTGCGCTGATTGTATTCACTATATACTTTGTAGATCTTCCTATCTAGCACTTTTTTTGAAATGTCAGCCAGTGTACTGTTATGGAAAATGTTCACTCCCTCTGGCCACAGTCCGACCCCCCCTAAAGGCTAAAGGACAATAAACTGGCCCTTTGTTTGGAAAGTTTGGAGACCCCTGGTATAGAGGGATGCTGAAAGTGTGTCTAAACTTAAGTTTGATAACTTTGTATTCCATTTGTACTAACCGTGCTTCGTGTCCACACAGGGCCCCTTGTCACTCCAGCCATGGCACGGCAAATGGGCAGAGACCCGGGCCTGAAGGAGAAGGTGAAGATGTTCCTGGGTTTTGGGCCCCCACGTCCCAAATCCAAACATTCCGACAGGCAGCCAGAGTACATTATCACTCCTGAACTCCTGAAAGTAAGTGGTCTAGGGTCATGGCTGGATTTCTTGTATCATCTAAAATGGCCAAACTTAACTGGGGTTCCCGCAGAGGTTGCTAGGGGTTCCTTGAGCTGGGGCTGATGATCTTTCCATCTGATGGTGCTGGGGCCAACACCAATCTGAAGAGCCAGTGACATGGCACCAACATCCTTTTCATCTGTCTATTAAGGTGGTATTCTGATCACCACTGTAAGGGTTGCATTCTTCCCAATGACCATCAATGTAAGGTGCATTTTTCCTATTGACGCCCAATAAATTGTTTGTAGCAAGGGTTCCTCTAGATCTGAAAGTATTTCAAGGGTTCCTCTAGATCTGAAAGTATTTCAAGGGTTCCTCTAGATCTGAAAGTATTTCAAGGGTTCCTCTAGATCTGAAAGTATTTCAAGGGTTCCTCTAGATCTGAAAGTATTTCAAGGGTTCCTCTAGATCTGAAAGTATTTCAAGGGTTCCTCTAGATCTGAAAGTATTTCAAGGGTTCCTCTAGATCTGAAAGTATTTCAAGGGTTCCTCTAGATCTGAAAGTATTTCAAGGGTTCCTCTAGATCTGAAAGTATTTCAAGGGTTCCTCTAGATCTGAAAGTATTTCAAGGGTTCCTCTAGATCTGAAAGTATTTCAAGGGTTCCTCTAGATCTGAAAGTATTTCAAGGGTTCCTCTAGATCTGAAAGTATTTCAAGGGTTCCTCTGGGGTAAAAAGGTTGAGAAAAGCTAATCTAATTGCTTTCTCTATTTTCAAGATTCTTTAACACTAAAATGCCTCCTATTTTCTGTCTGACCACCAGGATCTGAGCCCGGAGAGTGCCTTCAGCGTTCGGGTGCGTGCAATGAATCATGTATGTGAACTGGCGAAAACAAAGAAGTTTGAGGATGTAAGTGTTACGGATTATCAGAGAGAATGTAAAAAGGCTCTAATATTTGAAGCAACAAAGGCTCTTGCGGAACCACCTGGACTGGAAATTTGTAGCGGTTTCAGGCAATGCTCTGCTATAAGAGAACTGTGGTCTTATATGTAAGCGTATGTCCGCACACCATGAAACCATTTTCATGGAAATTACTAGTAGAAGATTAGGTGGACATTGCTACGTTAGGGATCTCTGCTAGCCTCTGGGTCCCGTGCTGTCTGGCCTGTTCCATGTGAGCACTGGAATTCATGGCCACTTTGTGTTTTCTGAATTAAATAAGTGTTCTGATTGGATGAGAGAGAGAGCAGGAATAAAATGTGAAGTGATGTAAACCCGCACTCACAGTAAGTTAAATAAAAGAAAAATTGCAGCTGCTGTTTCACTAAGTATAATAACTTAGACAATCTAAATAAAAATAAAATTCAACACAGCGCTACCATAAACAATATACCATGTGTCTTCAAAAATATCAATAATAAATATATAATGTACACAATATAAATCAATATAACCCGTATTGTGATGTGAAAAAAGTCCAAGACGCACTTCCGGTATGGCACTCTTGGAATCGTCACTTCCGGTCAACTTCCTGGGCTGACCGTGAAATGCACGCCATAGCGGCGCTCGTGGGATTTCTGTATTGTTTTACACTGCGATCCTACTTCTTATGTTTGTATGTTTTTTTGGGTTTATAATTGATTAATAAAAATACCATAACATACTTCACTATCCGTGGCTTTTTCTTCCTGGTATTTGGGTTCGTGGAGGAATCTCGGACTATCCTTGGCAAGAACTATATTTTATTACCTGGCATCCTATAGGAGAAGTCCTGGTGCATCATTACACTCCATTGATTATAGGCTTTCCTGACCCTTCCCAGGGTCCAGTTGTTCTGGTGAGTGGGGTGCCTGGAGGGGGGGGTCACGATCACCTGGAGCACTTATGATTTCCTATTTCACACTGGAGCACTATGCACTTTATTGACTAATTTTGGACTTTTTTCACATCACAATACGTGTTATATTGAATTATTTATATTGTGTACATTATATATTTATTATTGATATTTTTGAAGACATATGGTACATGGTTTATGGTAGCGCTGTGTTTAATTTAATTTTTATTTAGAGAGCAGGAATGTCACACTCTCTCTCCCTTATCCAATCAGAGAATGCTTTGCGTTTAGTCAGAAAATGCAAAGCTTTTTCTGAATGGCACCTGTGCCGAGCAGGTGACCTTCTGTGTTCAAAGTTCAGCAGACCAGTTGCCCAGCATGGTCCCCAGAAGCCGGTGGAGACAGGAGTAGCGGTGTCTACTACAGTGATTTCCAGCTTCCAGGGCCTTCAACCAGGTGTGGTTATATGCATAGAAAAATTAAATATTTATAGACCTGCGCTTATTAAACCGTCAATAACTAGGCTGCTGTATCAGGCACAATATGGTGCCCTTGTATTAAAAATTAAAATTTACAGCGCTCACTTGATCTTCTATTCCCCCGATTTGTATATATGTAGAACATTCAATATTGCACACACTTCCTGCTCAAATTCATGCAGTAAATATGTAAATGAACCAAATAAAACACTCCAAGAAAGTGCACAACAATATAAAGTGAACAGTGCTATGTAATAAAGTGTTCTTAACAGTGCTACAAATAGTGTGACAGTCTTTCAGATCTAATGTGCAGTTGGGGCCCCAATTGTCCATTGCAATCAGTCACAGTGTTTTCTTTCCTCAGTGCTTCCCTGCTACCTCCAAACTTGCGAGAACTCCCCAGATAGTTGACCTCTTTACATAATAGGTCAATTGCGCCTTCTCCTTTAAGGGGTTATATCCACATATCGCTTGCACAATCGAGTAAAGCTCATATATCAAATTCATAGGGAAGGAAAGAAATCTGCCATAGTAATAACTTTTTTCATCATATTAAAATTGTATAAGTCAGATCCGCTTACGTTTATAAAGTGCTGTCCCCCGCACTAGGGTGTGTTTGCTTACTGTTGTGAAGATGCCGCCTCCACCACTCCCTCGGTGCGAGCACTAGAGCCCTCACACAGAGTTGTATAAAGTACTCGAAGCCCATACTTGAGTAAAAGTACAAGTGCTCGATCAAAAAGTGACTTAAGTGGAAGTACTCGATCAAAAAGTGACTTGAGTAGAAGTACTTAAGTATTCAACATTTTTTGTACTTAAGTATTGCAAGTAGTTTTTTTAAAAATTTTGCTACTCAAGTACTGGAAGTAAAAGTACCAGTAGTTTTGAAAAAAAAATTGCTACTCAAGTACTGAAAGTAAAATTACAAGTACTGTGTTATGTAGTTATTAAAGAAAGAAGTCAAAAGTTTGAACATCATATTGTTTTTTATTATTTCAAATGCAGCTTTTATTTATACATACAGTAGCATTTATTTTTGTATGCGCTGATAATACACATGTTTTTAGCTTCATGAAACCTGCCATCTACTGTTCTGGCAGTGGTAATTTTTATAATTGTAACGAGTAACTATGCTGCACAAAAAAAAAAAATATCGGAGTAGAAGTATTGAAATCACTGAAAAAATGTAGTGAAGTAAAAGTGGAAATAGGAGAAAAAAATTCTACTCTAGGAAAGTACAGATACCGCCTTTCGGCACTTAAGTACAGTAGTGAAGTAGTTCTACTTAGTTACTAAACATCTCTGCCCTCGCGGGATGACGTAAGGATTGCGCAATCGTTATTTGCAAGTTACATTGGTCCAAGCTGGACCAATGTAACAGTGTCAAATCGCCATACCTTAAATTCCTCTTTAACTGTAGTAGGATTTTATTCTACATACATTAACTATGTTTCATTTTTCTAACCAGCATGCAGTTGAAGCGATCTGGCTGACGGTGGTAGATCTATTGCAGCCAGACCAGCCAGCTGAGGGCAGATTTGATGTTCTAAATTTGTTGAAGAGTCTCGTCATTGGACAGGTAGGTCTTCCTTTTCATGGAACTTTCATGTCAAATATGTTGCATCTATTTTAAGATCTTCCTTGGACTAGATATGTATTGGGTGAACAGTCATCCTATGCTAGATAAAGGTTGCTCATAAAAATATGAAGACACTAGCTGTAGTCACGATTGAGCCCAAATAGATAGAAAAAGGCCAGCTACAGTGCGACAAGCTGTTGCCATTTATGTACGAGGGTATTCTGTATCTGCCATTAAATCCTGGGTGGGGAAAATGCGGCTCCTTTGTGCGTCAGAAAAACCTTACATTTATATGTGCTCAGACTTGCTATGTTCACTAAAGGCTTTCATATTGAAGTATTTCAAGGGTAGAAATGAATGAAATGTATGCAGAACGGGGTACTAAAGAAACATCCAACCTATCCCATGTGGGTAGAACTGTGTCCATGCAGGGTTAACTGTATTGTTCCCCAATGTAGATCTATTGAGAGGAAAGGGAAGGGTAAATGACAGGATTCTTTACTGTAAAAGAGCTGGAGCTCAGTTGCAGCGCTGAAAGAAGAGCACTGCATATAGGAGATTAGTCATCATAGAGGATACATAGGTTGAAAGACACAAGTCCATCTAGATCAGGGGTCTCCAAACTTGATAAACAATGGGGGCCAGTTTATTATTCTTCAGACATTAGAGGGGCCAGACTGTGGCCAGTAGGAGTAGAAAATGTCTTGGCATCAGTAACAAAGCCTTGTCATTGGTGTCAGTGGGGAGGAATAGTAACAGGTATGTAACCGCGCTAATAGATCAAAATATCAACAGCTGCAGCTTTAAACCCCGGTTCACATTACTGCGATCGCAGAGATTGCGTGTAATTCGGAGCGCACTGCTCCTAAATTGCATGCGATCTCATGTGCGGTGCAAATTTCAGCCATACACTTTGTATGGCTGAATTCACACCGCATCCGCACTAAACTCGCACAAAAGGCTTTTTTTTATCCACAGCAGAATCAGATCGCATAGTGGTTCACACTAGTGCGATCGGATTCTGTGCGAACTTGCAGATCACACTGCGATATGCGATCGTAACTGGGGGTGTGGTTAACTTTTAATTGACACCCCCCTGCGTATCGCATATGGCAGTGTGAACTGCCAGAGGTGCGGATGCAATGCGGGAACACGCTGCATATTCGCAGCATTCCCGTATCGCGCAAATGTGAACCGGCACTAAGTGAGATAACACCAAGCATAAATTAAAAGAAAAAAAGCTGCGCTAATGTGAGGGAGAAACAGCTGAAGTGACTCAAATGTAATTACTCAAAAGGATTAATGTGAACAAATAACAGGTGAAATTCATCATAAACATCATAAAAATCCCAAATAATGTGATAGAAGAAAATGAAGTGACTCCAAATAAATAAATCCACAAGGATATGTGCACAAAATTGTGAACATATTACTAAAAACACTGGATATGAAATTAATTTATTGTGCACATATCCTTGTGGATTTATTTATTTATTTGGAGTCCCTTCATTTTTTTCTATCACATTATTTGGGATTTTTATTATGTTTATGATTTCACCTGTTAATTATTCACAAAATATTTGTTCACATTAATCCTTTTGGGTATTTACATTTGAGTCACTTCAGCTGTTTCTCCCTCACATAAGCGCAGCTTTTTTATTTTTTTGGTATTTTAAGGAATTGTGCCTCGTCGGTGTCGGTGGGGAGGAATAGTGCCCCCGCCATTGGTGTCGGTGGGGAGGAATAGTGCTTCCGCCATTGGTGTCGGTGGGGAGGAATAGTGCCCCCGCCATTGGTGTCGGTGGGGAGGAATAGTGCCCCCGCCATTGGTGTCGGTGGGGAGGAATAGTGCCCCCGCCATTGGTGTCGGTGGGGAGGAATAGTGCCCCGCCATTGGTGTCGGTGGGGAGGAATAGTGCCCCGCCATTGGTGTCGGTGGGAGGAATGGCACCGTGTCGGTGGGGAGGAATGGCGCCCCGTTTTTGGTGTCAGTGGGAGGAATGGCGCCCCGTCATTGGTGTCGGTGGAGAGGAATAGTGCCCCCCGCCATTGGTGTCGGTGGGGAGGAATGGTGCCCCCCGCCATTGGTGTCGGTGGGGAGGAATAGTGCCCCCGCCATTGGTGTCGGTGGGGAGGAATAGTGCCCCCCGCCATTGGTGTCTGTGGGGAGGAATAGTGCCCCCGCCATTGGTGTCGGTGGGGAGGAATAGTGCCCCCGCCATTGGTGTCGGTGGGGAGGAATAGTGCCCCGCCATTGGGGTCGGTGGGGAGGAATAGTGCCCCCGCCATTGGTATCGGTGGGGAGGAATAGTGCCCCCGCCATTGGTGTCGGTGGGGAGGAATAGTGCCCCCGCCATTGGTGTCGGTGGGGAGGAATAGTGCCCCCGCCATTGGTGTCGGTGGGGAGGAATAGTGCCCCCGCCATTGGTGTCGGTGGGGAGGAATAGTGCCCCCGCCATTGGGGTCGGTGAGGAGGAATAGTGCCCCCGCCATTGGGGTCGGTGGGGAGGAATAGTGCCCCCGCCATTGGGGGTCGGTGGGGAGGAATAGTGCCCCCGCCATTGGGGTCGGTGGGGAGGAATAGTGCCCCCGCCATTGGTGTCGGTGGGGAGGAATAGTGCCCCCGCCATTGGGGTCGGTGGGGAGGAATAGTGCCCCCGCCATTGGTGTCGGTGGGGAGGAATAGTGCCCCCGCCATTGGTGTCGGTGGGGAGGAATAGTGCCCCCGCCATTGGTGTCGGTGGGGAGGAATAGTGCCCTCGCCATTGGTGTCGGTGGGGAGGAATAGTGCCCTCGCCATTGGTGTCGGTGGGGAGGTATAGTGCCCCGCCATTGGTGTCGGTGGGGAGGAATGGCACCGTGTCGGTGGGGAGGAATGGCGCCCCGTTTTTGGTGTCGATGGGAGGAATGGCACCGTGTCGGTGGGAGGAATGGCGCCCCGTCATTGGTGTCGGTGGGAGGAATGACACCCCAAGGGCCTAATAAAAGCAAGCAAAGGGCTGCAGTTGGTGACCACTGTTCTAGATCAATCAATAGGAAAAAAAAATTACAAAAAAAAAAACCTTTATATACACAATCTTATACCCAGAGTTGATCCAGAGGAAGGCACAAAAACCTATAAAGCATGGTTCATTTAGCTCCTGTGAGGGGAAAAATAAAATTGTTCTTGATCCCCCAGAAAGAAATCTGAATTTTTTAGGAATTCATCCTTCTATTTTGTGAGGGAGCCTAGGTAACTTATCTGACTTGTTTCCAAACAATGTCCTGAAATTGTACTTTAATCATATCTAGGATTCTGATTTGCACAGTCTCAATCCTCTGTCTATTTAAAGCCAAACTGAAGTGTTAAGCAGCCCATAGAGGAAGTCATTTTCTTTCCTTCCACCATGGGTTAAAGGAAAGAAAATCGCTCAATTTCCCCATCAACACAGTAAATGATGATGGGAGAATCCATCCCGCAGTGCTGTTGTGTTCTGTCGGCAGAGCACAATGATCACTGCTGGCAGTTATAGCCACCAGCAGTGATTGCATGAACAAAAACCAACAGGCTGGTTGTACTGAAGTCGATTGATTGAATCAATTCAGTACAACCAGTCTGCCTGTAGATAGATGGAGTCTCAGCTGGTCCTTGAAGAACCAGCCAGGATTCAATCCATCTATGGCAGACTTTACTCTCCTTATGCTGCAGTTCCCTGTGCTGGCAGAGCTTAGTCATAGCCACACCTCTCACACAGATTTGCATTGGAGAGGGGGAGGGGTTGTGTCAGATTGTGTGTTACATTACAGAATGCTCTGGTGCTAACTCTGATACCTTTTGAACTGCCCCATCGTATTTGGGCATCCTACATAACTGCTGTAACAGGAAAATAAAGGTAAATTAGAGGTTGGTATAAAGGTAATATGACTGCATGTCTATTATGTCTTCAGTTGGGCTTTAACTAATAATTGCCCATCTGTCAATCTCTTCCAATAAATCTTCCTTGCTAATGCATCCCAAAACATTGAAAAATTGATTTACATTGTCCATGTGAAGTGATGAAGAAGAAATGCTATATTTATTCTAATAATATGAAATTCTGTAGGGTGAAAGGCTGGGATTTCTACGTGCCCATTTTTTCCGGGTTATAAAGGATTACCCCACCAACGAGGACCTTGAGCAGAGACTGGAGGTCTTCAAAGCTCTTACCGATAATGGCCGAGACATCACCTATCTGGAGGAGGAGCTGGGTAAGTCAAGTCTGCCTTTCTAAAAAGTCTATAAATTCACTTGGGTGTTTAAAAATTGATCTACTATACCTAAACCTGGATTTTTATCTTCAAAATCCCCTGTGCAGCTTCACTCAGACTGGGAGAGGGTGGGGCAGTGCTTGCTAATAGGAGCAGAGAGCGGACCTTACCAGTCTTTTGCCACTCCAACATTGTCCAGTCACAGGCTGAGGGGCAGAGAGGTGACCTAGCTGTATGACTTAACTGCAGTAGAGAAGTCAGGTCACCAGGCTTGCTGTGCGGTAGAGCTGTATAATTCTCAAGATTGGATGGACAGCAATATAAATCATTTGATAATTCTATTAGGAATGTGTGAAGGTGCTCTGTTGTACATTCAACGATATCCGTTATATTCCAAGAGGGCATCATCCCTCACAGACCATATAGGAATCTTTACACTCCCACCACTGGGAGGGCAGGACCACTAATTGGGACTTTTATATATGCCAACAGGGATTCCCATACTTCCAACAATCAGTTTATTTTATTACATCAGTCTTAAAAACCTACAAAATAGAAAACATGCTTAAAGTGGTTGTAAACCCTCTCATATACCCAGTGAAGTAAATAGCCTCAGATGATACAGACCTAAAACAAATCCTGACATAAGTTTTACTTGTTTATCTGCAGTCTTCTCTAGTCTACAACCCTTCAAAAGAGTTTAAAGAATTCACAAATTGTGATAAAAATCCTTCTACATCTGTGAGGAGGGGGAAGGGGGTGGAGAGCTGCAGTTACGGGTCTTACACTGTAGGAGAGTCCAAACAGGGCCGGTGCTTCCACTAGGCAAACTAGGCAGCCACCTAGGGCGCATTGCCACCTAGGGGCGCAGCCAGAAGTCGGCACTCTCTCTCTCCATCATGAATGATTGTGAGCTGAGGGGAGAGGTGGCGGTAGGAGAGGAAGAAGGGACAGAGAAAGATGCCAGGTGTCTTGGGCAGTGGCGGAACTATCAGGCCCTGGCTTTCCACCACTGTTGGAGGGGCCCCAAGAGGCAGGAATGGAGCCCACCAGAGTGCTGCCTGCATGATGATCCTCTTCAGCTGGAGCTGAACGGCCTTAACCCCAGTTCATTTCCCTGGGTTGGTATTAAGCAGGGAGCAGAGGAGAGCTGAACCTGAGCCGGAGCTCGGCACTGGAGGGGGGAACCTTTACTGGGGCAGAAGTGACGAGGCACCGGAATGGCCTGAGGAGGTTGGTGATGAAGGACATGCGGAGTTCTCTGACTGCTGCTTTTCCCTCCACCAGGAGCCGGTTGGAGCTGTGGTGAGCACTGTGGTCCAGGAGAGGAGCGTCCTGGGAGAAGGAATCAGCAGGATCACTGTGAAGGAGGGCAGAGTGGGGGCCACTCTCTTCATACCGCCCAGCTAGTGTCCCCAGAACAGGGGATCGGGGTCCCTGGGTGTTACATGGAGCATCCCTGGTATGAAAGGGAATCGGGGTCACCAGGTGTGACATGGGGATAGGAGTCACCGGGTGTAACAGGAGTTTGGGGTCACCAGGTGTGCCATGAGGAATTGGGGTCCCTGGGTGTGCCATGGGGGATTGGGGTCCCCAAGTGTGTCAAGGAGGAACATTGGGGTCCCCAGGTGTGACATGGAGGAACATCCGGGTCTGACATGGAGGAACACGGGGGTCACTGAGTGTGACATGGAGGAACATCAGGGTCAGTGGGTATGACCGCATGACATGGAGGAATATTGGGGTCCAAGGGTGTGACATGGAAAAACATCAAAGTCCCTGGGTGTGACACGGAGAGACATTAGGGTCCCCGGGTGTGACATGGAGGAATATGGGGAGTCACTGGGTATGAAAGCATAACATGGAGGAACCATCGGATCAGGGTCACTGGGTATGACATGGAGGAGTTTTTAACCCCTTCCTTTTTTTTTGGGGGGGGGGGGGCACAAGTAGCTGGTCTTGCCTAGGGCGTAAAATAGTCTAGCACCGGCCCTGGGTCCAAACCAACACTCCACTCTCCTGCGCTTGAAGATGGGCCTCACGCAAAGAGAATCTCAGGACTCAAATGCTTAATAAACCAGGATGGCACTCGCCTTGCTGCCCTCCCAAGACTGGGGATGTCCGGATAAACTAGGAACAAGAAAGGAGGGCTCACCGGCCTAGCGCATTACCTCAAATAAAATGGCTTTATTAAAAGTTGGTGTAAATTCATACTCAAATGAAGATAATACAAAGGCATATCAACAATTAATTGTTGCAGCATCTGGATTGTCACATCACAGATATGAAGTCCTTGCAGAGACTGGCTAACTCATTTCGAGGACCTGCCTCTTCCTCAGAGCCCCAGGCCGACCGGTGCGCCCTCTTTTTTTCTTGTACGGTGTGAGAGCTGATTGAAGGAAAAGGGCAAACCCCCTACATAGGCAGAGGAATGAAGAAACATGCAGGGCTGTATTCTCACGAAGAAGACATGTCAGACTTTTGCAGAGAGACTGCTGCTTTCCCACAGAGAGCAAGGGTTCTTTTCTACAGCATGCTGTAGGCCAGGGTGTCCAATAGTGATCGATCGATATCGGTTTTTCGTTGCCGATACTGATATTATGGCCAATGCATACCGGTATTGGCCGATATTTTCGTACAAAAAATGACAGGTACTCTTGTGGAGGGATCTGGGGATCTAAAAGACTCCAAACCCCTCCTCTGCACTTAAAAGCATTCAAAACGCCAAGTTTGGCTGTTTTAAATGCTGTCATTTTTTTTAATCTGGCGCCAGACAGTACCCGGAAGTGATGTCATGACATCACTTCGGGTTTTTACATGAAGACCCGATCAGAGCCGAATGCGGCTTTGATCGGGTCTTCGGGGGCTGTGCAGGCTGGTTGCCCAGGTCTCCCGGTGGGATGGGAGACCCGGGCGAGCCGCGGAAGAAGGGGGGGACATCCCCTCCCGCTCCTTGTAATGACAGCCGAGTGGCTTCTCAGCCTCATCGGTCGTCATTAGAAGACAGCCGACCGTCGGCTATGGACGCCGGTCCCGGGGTGATGCCTCTAGCTGCAGGCATCACTCCGGTACAAGCACTTTCCCGACATATCGGCAATATCGGTCACCTTGGTGGCCAATTCCGATATATCGGGGAAAGTGCATATCGGCCCTCAATATATCGGCTTTGCCGATAATCGGTCGAGCTCTAGTGTCCAACTCAATTTAATTGCAGGCGGCATCAGCATTATGGTTGTTCTCAAAGGGCCAGTTGTATCTGAAAGACTAGATGTCAAGATCACCCCACCCCTCTTACATCAGATGTCAAGAGTCCCCAAACCGTCTGTCATAGTGCACCCACTTACCAGCTGCCTGGAAGAAGCTGGGGTAGGAGCTGGGAAGCAGAATGTGCAGGGTCTGTAAGAGGAACTAAGGAGAGTGGGAGTCAGCGGAGTCTGCTGAATGCTAAGACCAGGAGAGGCAGAGATGAGGGTATGCTGCGGCTGCACAGAGGTGCGTGGGATCTGTAGGGGGGAGTTCTAT
Source organism: Pelophylax lessonae (assembly GCF_965119305.1). Lineage (NCBI taxonomy): Eukaryota > Metazoa > Chordata > Amphibia > Anura > Ranidae > Pelophylax > Pelophylax lessonae. The sequence goes on along the minus strand of NC_138773.1, from coordinate 63,985,504 downwards.
CCTCCTTTCTGCTGCGACGGGCAGAGAGGACCCTCTCCCTGGCTGCACAGAAAAGCTCAAGATCTGGCGGAGGAGTTGCGTCCTCTCTGCTGTCAATTGAGACTGAGACAAGGTGGGGGTGGAAATGGAAGGGGGCAGCTACAGGAGAGGTGCGAGGGGCCACATGTAATGGCCTGGAAAGGGGCTAGATTCGGCCTGCAGCCCTTGTGTTTGACACATGCATTTTAGGCAGTGGTTGCTTTATAAAGGACTGTAAGATGGTTATTTTGGTGCTCCTGAAAATGATGTAACTGATTAAACTCTTTAGGCTTTAAGATACTTCTTCCCACCCTTGGTTTTTTTTTTTGTTTCCTTGCAGCGGCGTTTGTACTGCAGTGGATGGAAGTGGGCCTGTCACCGGATTTCCTGCTGGTTCTGGTGAATCTGGTGAAGTTTCACAGCTGTTACCTGGAACGTTACATTGCTCCTATGGTGCAGTAAGTCTTGTTATGTATCCTTGGCTTTCCAGGTTGTTGTAGCACAGCGTAAATTGCATCCCTAATGTAATGTTTTCTTTTTTCACAGAATGATTTGTCTGCTTTGTAATCGGACTACATCTTCCTATGACATCGAGGTTCGATTTTTATTTTTTTTGTACTCTTTTTGCTTATCTGGGAACACAGTAGACCTCTGGGGTATTGGCTCTACCCTCATGAGGATAAGGGCGGCACAGTGGCGTGGTTGTTAGCATGTATTCCTTTATAGCAATTATTCCTTATAGCATTGGTTCAAATCTAGGCCCAGAAATTATCTTCGTGTAGTTTGCATATTCTCATTGTGTGTCAATGTTTTTTTTTTTTTCCCAGTTACTCTGGTTTCTTCCCACACACCAGAGACAAACTGGTAGGTCAATTGGCTCCAGGCTAAATTGTCCCTCGTATATGTGAGCATAAATTGGCTATGCACATATGCTATCACATTGTGCATTCTAGTCCCAAGCTGAGCAATTTGGGAGGGTTGAGGCAAAAACCTACCATGGGAAAAAAAAAAAAAAAATAAAATAAAATTCTGTGCTAAAGGCTCCATTGTGTTTTAGACATGGTGACCAGGTTGCTAGTCTATAAAATTGTGACAGCCAGATGTGACTGAACGGTATATGTATACACACATAATAAAGTGATCAGTCCCTGATCTTATGACTTATAGCGGGACTGCAATATTGTGGCAGACGTATCTGACATGAAGGGCCGTTTAACACTTTTGCAACCTGAAAGTCGTGACTGTGACTGGGCTTGAAGCAATGCCTGTGTAATCTTTAGGTCTATGGACCTCAAGTTGTATCAGTTGAACCAAAAGTAGTACAGGGACTACTTTGAAGATGCTGCAACTTGAAGTCACCCAGATATGAAGGGTACTCAATGGAAACCATGGGGTATGACATGTCATGCGACTTTGCAATCCCAAGTCGCAGTACAAGTCGCACAAGTGTGAAAGGGACCTAACTAACACTTTCAACACTTTTTGGGTACTAGTGACACTAATACAGTGATCAGTGCTAAAAAATATGTACTTATGACAATGGCTGGAAAGGGTTAACATCAGGGGCGATCAAAGGGTTAACTGTGTGCCTAGCCAGTGCTTGTTTACTGTCTGGGAGATGCTTTTACTAGGGGAAGGCATGGATCCATATCCCTGCTTTGCAGGAACACAGGATCGATGCCTTCCCTACTGACAGAACTGCAAACTGCCTTGCTTACATAGGCAGATAGCCGTTCTGGCTCTCTGCCTAATGATTGGCTGGAGGGGGGGGGCTTAGTCCATGGTATCCGCAGATCAGCTCCCGCTGTGTATGATCACAGCAGGAGTGGGTCACCGCATGCACGCCCCAGACCTGGAAGTACAGGATCACCTACTGTGTACGTAATCCTGCACAGCAGAGCCGCCGTATATGTAAGTTATAGAGTTGGCAAGCAGGTAATGCATTCCTTGCATTAAAGCGGAGTTCCAGCCATTTCACTCACCTGTCCAACGGTCCAGCGATGCAGCCGCCCGAAGCCTCGATCCTCTCCCTCGGCGCCGGCATCACTGCTGTGGGCACCCGGCTGTGACAGTTTGCGGCTTCACAGCCGGGTAAGCACTGCGCATGCGCGAGTTGCGCTACGCGCCGTGATTGGCCGGCAATCTTCTGGGACCTTTGACATGTCCCAGAAGATTGCAGGGAGGGAGGGGGAGAGGAGAACTTCCGCTCAGGGCGCCGCGGCGCTCCGAGCGGAAGTGGGAGCGGGCACCTGTCAAAACTAGGTACCCGCTCCCCCCCCAAAAAAATGACATGCCAAATGTGGCATGTCAGGGGGTTAGGACCACCTAAAGCGGAAGTTCCACTTTTGGGTGGAACTCCGCTTTAAGGTAAAAAATGTTTAGATAGCAGTATGTATCCTCAACCCCCCCCCCCCCATTACTTACCTGAGCCCTCACTCTATCCAGCACTGTAAATGAAAATATGGCAACCCAATCATTTCTAAACCCACGCAAATCAAAAAACAAACTACAATAAAGAGCTGCATGTTGCAAAGTGTAAACCGCTATACCATGAAAACCAACAAAGGAACCATGCTCTTGCATCATAAAATACATATCACCATAATGAATAAACAATAATAGTGAATAGACAAATACTTCTTCATTGAAATTAAATGATAGAAAATACATAAAAATTGTGAAGTCCATAAATAATCCCACACCGGAATAACATCCATTGAGTATAGGAAAGGTTCCTCTCCACCAGCATGCCGGCGCACTACTCACCAGACTTGGTTGACCCCCCCCCCATTCCAGGGAGTCAAATTGCACATATGGGAAAATCCAAGAGGACATCAGACATAGACTGACAAAACGGCATTGGGTGGTGTTTGAGATATGTCATTTCCGGTCAGATGGCACGCAGGTGGAGCGCAAACCGGCAATTCCTATACAATACATGCTGATCCCGGTCTTTGATGTAGGTGCAATACAACCTTTTTTGATTAAATGATTTGAAATACTGCACCATGAGTGTGTAAATGGCAAAACTGGAGCTTTGAATACGCAATTTTATACATATTAAATGGATGACCGCAGCGGTTTGAATGAATTCCTGTGACTTCATGTATGACGTCTTGTATTTTCTCATATTCGTAATTTGACTCCCTGTAATAGGGGGTCAATCAATGTATATATCTATACAATCTAGTGAGTGTATAGTACGTCTGCATGCTGGTGGAGGGGAACCTTTCCTATACTCACTGAGGACGTTATTTACGTGTGAGATTATATATGGACTTCACAATTTATGTATTTTCTGTAATTTAATATAAAGATTATTTGTCTATTCACTATGGTGATGTGTATTTGGATGTAAGAGCGCGGTTCCTTTGTTTCTTTTCCCACTCCAGCACTGTGCCTGTCTGTAGCAGCTCTCACAGGCTTTGAGACAGTAAGAGTTATTGGCTTCTACTACTGTTAGTCAAATCCTGTGGCAGGGCCAAAGCACTGTCTGTGGATGAGGCAGCGTGGCTTGGGATCGAGCCCACAGGTGTGCCACCATAGGAAGCCACTTCCTATGGTGGCAAAGTGAGAAAAGGAGCCAGGAGCACCTGTGGGGGACACCAGAAGTGGAGCATCGTGGCTGGTCTGTGCAACAGGCAAGTATACACCGATTTGTTTTTAAAAAAAAAAAAAAAAATTTCAATCACTTTAAGCAATGGTATGTAATTTTTTTGGTATGCACAAGATAACACTGAGTAATAGGAATTTCAGGGTAAAATTGTGGTGCACTGCTTTGACACCTGATCTGAGCTGTTTGTATTTGTAGGTGTCTTTAAAGGTCCTGGACGCTGTGGTGTGCTACAACTGTCTGCCGTCGGAGAGCATCCCAACATTTGTCATCACACTGTGCCGAACCATTAACGTCAAAGAGCTGTGTGAGCCCTGCTGGAAGGTGATTGATGCTAGTCTGTTAGTGTGTGTAGGGTTTGTTTACATGGACGTCATTTTGCTGCATTTCATGTCCGTTTCAAATGCAGGTCAGCAGATTCCCTTTGACTTCAGTGAAATAGAGTAGATGACTGTTTTATAAGCTGCGTTTTTTTGACCTACTTTGCATTATGCTTCAGGCCCTATTGAGGTGCATTTGGGTTGCAGGTCAAATTTCTTGTCAAATGCTGCCTTTTGCATTTAAACTCATGTGTTTGAGCAGCATATCACTCTAATGCAGGCATGTCCAACCTGCGGCCCGGAACCGAAGGCAATGCGGCCCACTGCCCCCTGACTATTTATTTATTTTTTTGCTGGGGAGGAAGGAAGTCGAGTCGGGGGCAAGGCCACAGCGGCTTCCAACTAACTGTAGGCAGAGGCTGCCTCGGAGGGGATCATCCACTAGTTGTGTTAAATTAGTGCTGGGGGGGGCGCAGCAGCGCAGGAAGGGCGCAGCAACGTTTTATTACTTATATACCTTTAACTATAGTATATATTTTATATGCGGCTTGGGAAAATGTCTCTACACTCAATGTGGCCCAGAGAAGCCAAAAGGTTGGACACCCATGCTCTAATGGAAAAGGACCACTGTCTACATAACAGATCCACTCTGGACACAACATATTGCACCGTGCAGAAGTAACAGTCTTATGACATACACAACTGCTGGAAGGGAATGTGATGCAAGAATGGGAGTCTTAAGGCCCGTACACACGTACCGATCATCGGCAGACAAGCGTCGGCCGACGACCGATCTGCCGATTGTACGCTTGTTAGTATGATGCCTCAGACAGCCGTCAGCGCACATTCTGCCGACAAGAATCTGTCATGCAAGCATTAAAATTTTTGTATGCCGACACCAGAGCGGCCGATTGTTCGCCAGTCAGTACAGAATTCGACCGACAGACCGCAGATTTGCAAGACTGGGCATGCTCAGAAAAGAAAAAACACAGGGAAAGTTAACCATCACATGACATCACTTCTGCAGTCGGCTGTAGTCGGCGGACAAAATTCTTGTGCTGTCTTTGCACTTTTCAACAGACACCGACAGCCCGGGGACAAAAGACGGCCGATCGTTCGCCGACGATCGGTACGTGTGTACGGGGCTTTGTGTAGTGTCTGCAGATCAGATTATTTTTCCCTTGCTGCTTTTTTGACTTTCGATTTGAATCAAGTTTTCAGCTGCCTGGAATAATTATTATTTTTTTTTTTTTCTTTTGGTTCCATCAGCTGATGCGAAACCTCTTGGGAACACACCTGGGTCACAGCGCTATTTATACCATGAGCCGCATCATGGAAGACAAGTAAGTCTCGGTAGTGTTTAGTTAAAGCCAATGTTAAGGCAGTGTAGTCTTTCTGCAGGCTTTTTTTTTTTTTCCAAGCTGGACTCCAGGTAAAAATCTAAATTGACTCTTGCAGTGGGGTTCCCACTTTACTGCAAGCGTTAAAAGCTTGTTTTGTTTTAGAGGGAACAAAAAAGCAGTTTTACTTGCTTTTAGCTCCTCGTCCCTCGGACTTCCTTCTGCCTGCACAGCCGGTAGCCCAAAGCAGCTTCTATTTGGGACTCCATTATTCATTCTGATGTCATTGTGTACAAAGCAGGACCTGTGGTCTTGCAGTCTACATGAGAGCACAAGGGGCCCACCCATAACCTGAATTGCCAGAAAGAGAGGAAAGCGCTGGCTGTCAGAGTAAGAAATAAAGGAAGTAGAACTAAACCCCTGAAGAAAAAAATGAGCATGTAACCCTTGTAGTGTGGGGGAGCCATACTGTAAAGATAACTTTTGGGGTTTTTAACTAGAGTTCAGATAGACATGCAAAAGAGGTAAGCTTGATCTTTTTAGCGATAAATCTTATTGTTAGAATTTTTTATTTCTGTAATTTGTAATGATCGTTATCTATGGGGCAGCCATACTTGCTCTGTTCATCCTTTTCAGTGCTTCTCACGATGCAAAGCTGTGTGGTCTAAATCTTAATAGTAGTCCTTTTAGTGGCTTATCAGCCATATATCCAGTGGATAATATGGAAATGTTGCTATAACCAGTGAGCGCCAGAGATTTCAGGCACAAAGAGCTCCAGGAACCATAGTTTGTATTTGTATTCTCTAGTTTCAGGAAAGGTGTTCACTGCTTGCCTCATGCACTCTTTTGCTTATCCAACAGTCAAGCATGCAGACAATTGACCCTTTCTCTGTGGTCTCTTGTTTTTTTCAGGGTGTATTGGGAAGATGCCCCGTTGTTGAGAGGAGCTGTCTTCTTTGTTGGGATGGGGCTCTGGGGAGCACACAGGCTCTTCTGTCTAAAGAATTCTCCGATATCTGTGCTACCCTCATTTCTGAAGGTAAGTTGAGACTCTTAATGTGTGAGCTGGAACAACCAACCAGATCATTCCTTAATGTATATAGATTAGAAGTATGTTGGTAAAGTTCAAATTTAGGCTCTCCTTGCCTTTTGTACCTACTCTTCCCCCTTTCTCCATTGTGTTGCTGTGGTGTTTTTTCTTTTTTTAATACCTTTCCCTATCTTCTGGATAACCCAGTGATGCTGCTGGGTCCTCTCCCACTTTGGGGCTTCTTCAAGCTAGTTGGTTCTTACTAATGCAGAAAATAAAAATGACATCATATCAGCATCTTTCTCTGCATCAATATCCTGAACATGCAGGAGGTGGGCCCTTGACACCCTGCACTCACATTAAGTCCTTAGTCTTCTGGATGTAGGACTTCTGGTGGCAGAAAAAAGTAATGTGAGGCACTGCTCTGGTTTGAAGGTGCATTTTTTAGCCAGAACTGTGTGTGTGTTTGTTTTTTTTTTTATACTGTATATGATTTTCTGCCTGTTTAGCATTGTTGCAGAAGACCCCGCGCTTGGTGCTTCTTTATAATTAGTTGACACATGGTGGAAAAAATAGGCAGGGTGGTACACATGGTTTGGCTGGGATACTTTGCTTCCTGGCACGGCCAGAGTTATCCCTTTGACACGTTCGTTGGGCTATCCTGCTGGCAAACGTTATTCATTTAAGTGAATAGGACTGGCACCACACTTGCGAGCCAAGCACTAGGCTTGTGGTTGCGGTGCAGTAACCTCATTTAAAAACCCCTTTTTAGCTGTCCAAAAAAAAGTAATTCACGGGGCCGTAGTATCTTCCATGATTGCTTGTCAGCTGCTTCTTTACTGCTTTCTCAAAAAAGATCCTATGCAGATGGCTTTTCAGAAACCAGTGTAGTGTAAACAAGCCTTTAAAGCAGCATTGAAGTCGCTATACTTGCCTCCCCTCCAGCTATGCGACATCTGCAAGATCATTTTCTGGCCCCGACTTCTAGGCTCTGTCTTTTTTTGGGGAATCTTCGTCCATCTCAAACTGGCTTGCCCAGGGCAGTGTAATTTCCTGCGTGCTCACAGAAGACAATTGATCTCACTGGCATGACAAATCGTACACTGAACTGCGGCTCTGTGTACATTCTAAAAAAGTTTGCAAGCAGGATGGTAAGTCTTTTATGTAGAAGAACACAGGGGTTGATTTACTAAAACTGGAGAGTGCAAACTCTGGTGCAGTTCTGCATAGAACTTCCAGGTGTTTTGTCTAAGCTTAAAGTAGAACTATAGGCAAAACTTTTTTAATTTGGGATATGGCAAAGGAGAGTTACAACCTGTCAGATTTTCTTTTTTTTTTTTGCCATCTGTGATATATTGTGGAGATTTCCCTTCACTTCCTGTCCCATAAGCAAACAGGAAGTGGGAGGAGATCCCTGCATATTGATGGAATTTCCTGGGGACCCCCAGGTCCCCATAACTAGTGTCCCCATTTCTCCTCTGTTACTTTTCTGGTGGCAGCCCAGCATTTGAGAATGATAATGGTAAACAGGACAAAAAGAGAGGGAGAATATCCCTAAAGTAGTACACAGACAGCAATGAAATCTGACAAGCATTCTAATCCTACTCCGCTCTATCCAAAACTAAAAGAAAAGTTTTGCCTTTAGTTATGCTTTAATTGAACTAGAAGCTGATTGGCTACCATGCACAGCTGCACCAGATTTTGCACTCTCCGTTTTAGTAAATTAACCCCATAGTATGTCCCTTCTGCAATAAGAACCTGCCTGTTAAAGTTTTTCTAAAGTAAAGTTCCTCTTTCATCTAAGCGCATGTCTACCAATCAGCTTAAACCCCAATGGACTAAAGTGGAACTCCAGGCAAATGTTAACATGTACTCCTATTTACAGTTCTAGCATCCACCACATGAAGCCCCACTCCCAACTCCTCTCGTTTCCTATCCAGTGTATGGCAACATCTCTACAAAAGAGGCAGCAGGCTGATGACCTCATACCTTTCTTCTATAAATTAATTACCCTATATGCCACAGAATGGGGCTACTGCTCTCAACTGAAATCACCGCTGTCAAGTGGCGCTCCACCATACGCATTGCGTCAATGACTTTATCCAGAGGGCTCTGATTTTTTTCACATACATATTGAGCACTGTTTTGTAAAGCTATTACTGTGGAGATAACAATAGAATTCTTTTCATTTTTTCACATGGACACTGATTTTGTGGAAAACATTTTTTTGTCACTGGCCTCCTAGTGTATATTCCATAGTAGTATGTGAAGAATGTTGGGTCCCAGGCTGTTCTGCTCAAACCTCTACCCTTCACTGTTAGGGAGGGGGGGTGGATTCTTATGCAATCACGGTTAATAAAAAGACCTGGCAGCAGACATTACTTCACTTGATCTTTTTTTTTTTCTTTCTTTCTTTTGTGTACAGTTTGTCTAAAGTTTGAACTGAACAGTTTGCATTCCATGCTTTTTTGTAATGCCAGAACTTCTCATTAATTTTATTTAAATTTCTGGTTAGGCTATGAATTGCCCAAATGCTGTGGTTTCTTATGAGATTGTCCTGTCCATCACAAGACTCATAAAGAAGTATGGGAGAGAACTGCAGGCGGCAACGTGGGATGTCCTCCTGGCTGTCATCGAAAGGTTATTCCAGCAGCTGCAGGTACTTAACTGCTAAAGGGAACCAATTGTCAAGCACTTGCAAAACACACACACGTGTATGTGTGTGTGTGTGTGTGTGTGTATATATATATATATATATATATATATATATATATATATATATATATATATATATATATATATATATATATATATATATATATATAATTTTTTTTTTTATTTTTATTTTTTTTTTACTTTATTGCAAAAGGTATAAATACAATTTACAGAGCAGAGTCATTTTCATTATCAGGTGCTCTAAAGGGTTGCAATAAAAGAGAAAAATATTGAAAACAGCTTGTCTCGCATCCAGGGCTGCTGTTAGAAATCATGGGACCCCGTACTGCCTTCCTGATGGGCCCCCCAACCCTGCTTACACCCCATCCCACCCTTTCTCTCATTAATATTCTCCTATATTGGGGCCAAAGCTCCTCCATCAAGGATACTTAGAAGGCACCTCTTGGGTTAAAGGCATCGGTGTGAGAAATATTCTGGACAGAAAATCTAAAACCTTTCGCCAGTACCTGGCAATTTCTGGGCATAGCCGAATGACATGTGTGAAGTCTGATCTAGAGAAATCGCTCCTTGTGCAGTTTGTGGGTGCACATTGCATAGTATGTAGTCTGACTGAGGTTAAAAAAAGGCTGGTGGCCTTGGGTCAGCTCAGGGCTTGACAAATTTTTTTTTTTTTTGACTCTAGGAGTCAGCTAAAAAAGTTAGGAGCCAGTTTTTCAAATCAGCTGCCCAGCGCCCAGAAAAAAAGCAAGAAAGGGAAATAGGAAAAAAGAAATGGAGGTGGAGATGGGGGGAGGGGGAGAGAGTGAAAGCCTTGAGTAGATGTGTATATGTAAAGTGAGGTCCCCTCAGCTCTATATTGTGTACAGAGGAATCCTCCAGAAGTGTGGCACTCTCCCACCTCCACCTTCCTCACGTACACCCAGAAAATGGCCTGCTCTGCTCCCACACTCACGTGTCTATGGAAGGGGGGGGGAGGGAGTCTCTCACACCTGGCCAATTAAAGGTAAACTGTCCCCCCCCAACTATTTGTAGGTTGGTGCCCTTCCCTCAGCCACGGGAGGATGGGCTCGGTCTGCACTCACCTTCCCCAGGGGCAGTGACACCCAGGCAGGCAGGCTAGAATGGAACAGTGGCATGGGGAGCGGCTGACACATGAAATTCTGGCCCAGGCTCAGCGCACCATTCCTCCGCCTCACACACCACTCAGCCGCGGACCTGCCACTCTTACCCGATGTCAGATAGATGTTCGCCAGGTAACTGCAACGAGGTGGGCTGACAGTGGCAGAGATCGAGCAGTGGATCCTATGGATGTGCTGAATGTGGAGAAGAGGTAGCCGGTTCTGATTTGTCAGCGGGGTCCATGTGACAGTGCTGGCCAAATGGAATGCCTCTTGTCGGTACACTGAGAAGTATGGATAGGAGCTGTGGGGATTTCAAATCTCTGGATCAGCGAAGCAGCAAAGCTTTGCCCAATCAGGGTGCAGAATGCACTGTGCAGTGCTCAGTGCATTGCAGGTTGTTCGTCAGGGCGAACACCCTGCAAATGCATGGGTGCGCGAACGGCCGGACAGGCAAATGTTCGGCCCAAACAAATTTTCAGGCCGAACCGTTCGCCCATCCCTAGTGCCTAGGCACTCCCATGCCTACAGCCTCACAACTGTATATCTGCAGTGTGAGATCTAAATCACTGCTGCCTCTGACTTCTAGTCTCAAGGTTTAAAGTGAGATTTGGTGATGCTCACTATTCTTCTTGATAAAGACTCTGAGAATGCAAAAGCCATGTTTCTTCCAAGATGGCCACATTCACATATACTGCAGAACAGGGCATGTTTCCATATCCGTGACAAACCAATGGTGTAAGAGTCCAAAAGTGCCTAATTATTCATAAAATAAATATTTATCAGCCAACAAGTTTCGTTGGCAAAGACACTCTTTCCTTCATCAGGGTTCAATAACTTTCACAAGTGAATGGGACTCCAGGAAGCAGATGCAATATACATCTTAGTCTTATTGAGGGAAGGGGATGGAAGATAAACCTTTTAGGATTACTGCTTGAAAGGAAATCGGATGGGGAAAACTAGGCCAGTAAAATGGCCTGAACAAACTGACTGTTTTCATAGGTCATTGAGCTCTGAAGGGGCTGTGTATGATCCACCCGAAATGCGTTGGGCAAGGAAAATAGTTTTGGACTCTTTCACCATTTGTCTGGCACTTTTGGTATTTTGTATGTATCGAGTATGTTCCAGGTACTCGAGGAGCCTTGCTCCTCTTGAACAGCCGTACAAGTTAAAGTTGGCTCATTAAATGATTATGGCCTTTACATATTCAGGAATGAAAAGGCTTTGACATCCTAGTGCTTCTGTTTTTTGACATTGCAGAACAAGGCATAGAAAGTCACTAATGAGGGAAACATCGGCTGTGCAGGCATTGGGCAAGCTTCCACAGTACAGGTCCACTTTAAGCTGGGTATACGTGTATCCTGATTTTCCCCCTGAATACCAGATCCCAAATACCAGTTGATTTTCGGTCTTTGTACCCTGCGTTAGAGCCAATGGGTACGGCATTGATCTATGTTAATGGGGGAGGAAACAGTAGTGCAGTTGGGGGGGGAGATCTCTGCATCCATATTGCTTTTGTGGATGTGGGAATCTGAGGGTTTTTTCATTCAACTCAAGTGTATACTCAGTTTTAGGCTGGATTCACACCCCCATGCAGAGCGGCTCACAGCAGGGGTCCAGTGCGTCTTTTCACTGTTTCAGGTCCGATATCAGTCCGAATTTTTGGCTGAATTAGGACCTGAAACAGATCAGAAGACACACAGGACTCCTGTGCAATTCACTCTGCAGATGTCCCGGAGCTGTGTGAACCTCCTCCACTGAGTGCCTTTCACGGACTCCTGACATGTGAATTTCCCCGCATCCAGTTTGCATTAGTGTGAACCCAGTCTTAAAACTGAATTCAGGAATTCCTTCACTTTGTAAAATGTGAAGGTACACTGAGTGAAGTCCAAGGTGCTGCATGACATCTCTTGGGCTTATCTCTATTAATAGCTGACAGGTTTTTTGCTCTGCTGGGAATTACACTGGAGCTGCTTGGGGCTGAGAGGAGAAAGGCACATAGAGCAGCTATGCCCACCCTTCCCCTCTACTGCCCATTTAGAGAAGCCTTTGTATTCTGTGAAGGTGTTCACATAATAGGCTTCTGTGATTGGACAGGAGGGGGGAGGGGTGGACATAGCAGCTGCAGAAACTCTCCTGTTCAAGATGCTGATCTTAGAAGGATTAGCAGGGCTCTCCTGGAATTAAGGGTCGGTGTCTTCCAGGAATGCTATAAAGCGATCAGATAGAAGTATTCGAGATAAGCCCAGGAGGTGTCATGCACCTCGCTGGGCTTAACTCGGTGTGCTTTAAAGGGAAATTCAGCTTTTAAAGGGTCAGTGCACTCCCAAACTGATATTCTAGTTCTTAGTAAATGAGATTCATCACCCACAGACTTTTAAGGTCAGAGATTCAGCTTAAAGCATAAGCTCACCTTTGGAACATGCCTATTTTTAGGGGTGAACATGTAACATGTTCCAGCATCTGCACCCTGTGCTCATCGCAGGTACAATGCTCTGCAGGCACCTCAGAAAGAAAAAAATAAATGCACATTTTTGTACTTGCAAAAAAAGTTTTTAATGGAGAAAAAAAAAAACATACTACTAAAAGCATTTTACTTGTTCAATAAATGCAAATAAAAACCTGTTCATCCTCAGAAACGTCCAGGGCTGTCCTGTGCACTCCTACAGTCTTCTCTCAAGCAGTCTAATTAGCCCCCCCCCCCACTTCTTCTCTTGGACTACAGAGCACATTCCCTCTTTTGTGGAGATGAGGAGAGGTATTGTGTAGTTCAGTTGAATACAACTGGGCAGGGCTGATACCATTCCTTGTGATTTGTCAGCTGACTGCATTTCTGGTAGTTCAAAGGGTATTTTTCTGTACATTGAAGTTTTTTAAAAAAAAAAAGGGAAATGTGCTTGTGTTGCAGACATAGACAACATAACTTTTTCATCATTTTGTCCCGACGCACGTAAGATAACTGCCTGGTCTATCAATTAGATTGGAATGCCTGGTCTAACAATTAGATTGGCAATCGATGAAATGATTACTAAAAAGTTTTGGATTCAGTCAGGATCCAAAGAATCTAAATTGTCTGGGTTGTCCAGTAATAAACATGAAGATCTGCTACCTTGTTGTAGTAAGCATTGATGTTTTAGGAGTGAATGGTTTGGTTTTGTGTTAAATTTTTTTTTTTTTTTTGTCCCTGTTATCCTGCTTAGGTGCGAAAGATTGTATGGTCCCGGTAGTGTCGTTTATGCAAACATTCAAGCAATTAATTTTTAAATTACTGGAACGTCTCTTAGATCTGTGGGCTTCCTTTATTACACAATGTCGTCTTTGCTGATTTTCAGGTGCTGCGCAGTCAGGAGTTGAAGGCTGCCATACACAATTTGCTGACCGCAGTGGAGGAGCTCTATGACCAGAATGAATTCCATGGGGATGGGGAGAGATTTTTTGAACTGGTGGAGAGACACTCTGATGATCGGCCTGTGAGTTTCCGATTCATTATCCTGTAGAAGGCCAGCTTGGCCATAGGTTGCAAAATCCTCCCTTCAGTTTAATGGCATATCAAGGATCGGGTCCATAATGGCTACCCTAGAATGGACATCAAACTCTTGCAGTGTCGCAGTGATTCCTAGCATGTTTAAAAACCTATATGCCTTAAACAACTTGCATTATTATGATGGATTGGCTGTCAGTCTATGGATGTGTTCAGATACCACAAGCCATGAGAAGATATGGTGATTGCATACGTTGGGAAACCTTTTCAATTACAATTGTTCCCACCAAGATAAACCATAGATGCTGCATGCACCTGGATTAAAAAATGACTTTTCATCCTCAGACTTCCGTAGCTGGTTTTTGGCAGCTCTTACATTAGAGGTAGCTGCCTATTACATTTCCAAGAACAGAGTAATATGAATATTAGCAAAGTCATCTGATTATACAAATGGTAGAGTATAGAAAATCGGGTGTATCTATGAGCTGTTTATTGGTTCAACCATCAGCATGGGCCCTAAAGACTTTTATAAACCTCTAAGTTTAAGTACTGGCTGATACATTTTTATTTTTTTTATTTGATTTGCACTGGCATTTAAATTTTCAGGACAAGCTTTCAAGTGGGTTCCTCTCATTTCAGTCCAGGCAGTACTGGACTAAGAAAGGATAACCCCCAAAGGCTTGACATGAAAATGTCACTGTTTATGCAAATAAAGTACCAGACAGTACTCAGCCGTGTTGTTAAAAGGCCACTAAAGCCTGGTACACAGTAACAGTCTGGTCGGAGCCAACGTTAGTACAGCGATTTCCCCTTCTGGGCTGTTGTGTTCTGGTAGGAAGATGGCCCCCCTGCCAAAATACTTTGGCTGAGGGTGCGGATTGGGAGATGGTCGACTGCTGGTTTTCCAGCATGCTCATCCAACAGAACAGGCCGGCTTCTGTCGGACCGGCTGACTGACATACACCAAACGGCAGCCAGTTTTTATTGACCCTGCCAATGTCTCCCGACATTCGGCCCGTGTACAGGGCTTAAGCAGAAGTATAAACACCCATATAAAGACCTCTCCCACCTTACTATAGGTCATTGATCTTTTATGGTTTTGGTGTCTTTCTAGGCAGCCTCCGTGGTGAACCTGATAACCTACAGAGCTCAGTCCATCCACCCGGGGAAGGAGGGATGGATACAGGATCTGCAGAAGCTGATGGATAAGTATTTCAGGTCAGAGCTGTTTCATTAGTACCTTTCTACCGATCAATTGTCCAGCATCTTGGGCAAAGTAAATATTGCTACATTCCTGCTAAGCGGTCACCAGATGGGAGCAGATTAAAAGCATATCTAAAACCAAAATAACTAACAAAAATGTGATATGTTGCAGTTAACCAGTTGTCAAAGGTGTTGTCTGGTGCATTTCTTTGCTATTTATTTGTAACCTGGTATCACTGAGAATAACACCCATTCTAGGGTGACAACGTTCACTCCGCTGTATGTTTGGAAGGAGTGTTGCCAGAGCTACATAGCGCAAAAGCGGGACGCTGCCCAGTAGGAGTGGTTCTGGATCTGAGGGTTATGGATTATTTTTGAATAATAGGACTATCGTTTAGTGTCAATTTAAATAAAGTTGTTTTCCCCATGTGCTACCAACATGACCTTTTCATCTCCATTACATAGCCAAATATTTAAAAGAAAGATGACATTGTTTAATATATCCGCTCAGCCTACAGAAGGCGACAAGGATTTCTGACATGATTAACCAGTATTTAGTGTACTTGCTGAAAATGTTCTTTTTCTGCAAAGAGAAAACAAATGCAGCTATCACAACGAAGGACTGGTAAGCTGCAATATATTACGTTTTGGGTTTAGATGCACGTTAAATTTCACCTTCACAGGAAAAAATGTAAAGCTGAACTAATGTGCACCCTTCCCAATCCCTGGACTGCTTGACCAGCTACATGGGTATTGATAGCTCAGCATCCCTGAAAGTAAGTAGACTGGGGGGGTGCATGATTTTCACCTTTTACATTTTTTCTGTAATTGTCAACGAACACTTTTTAAGGTTAAAAAATAGACTAAATTAAATTGCATCTCCTAAGAACTTTTGCATAGAGTAGGAGTTAGAAAAAATCAGGTTTTTATTGTAGTCTGTGTCCCCGCTAGGGAGATTTATCCTGTTTTTTGTCCTGGTGACCAATTTCCACATTAGAGAGATGGAAACATTTTCAATTGTCACCAGAACATGAAGTGAGAGAAAATCTCTTGAGGTTCATCTGTTCAGGTTGAAGAGACTTCCTCTTAAATGTTTTTGTCTTCTCACATGAAGTGAGGGGAAATGTCCCCAACAGGACACTGACAATCATAAAAACAGAGGTTTGAATCTTTCACCATTCTATCCAAAAGAAAACTGTTTTACTAATGCATTTTAAGCATTGCAGTTGACCTGTGAAAACTGAATAATACAGTTCCATTATTTCATATTATTATTTTTTTTTTATTGAGGGACACACCATCTGAAAAATGCCCATCCTGCAGCTAATGTTGTTTTTAGAAGTTGTGCATACCTAATAATTTAGTTGGCTAAAACATTTTTGTCATTTAAGACAGTGGTCCGTGACCAAAACTTAATGAATTACCCCACAATTTTGTCAGTTGACAAACTATGACGGAAATTAATACACATTTTCGTCAACAAAAGAAAACTGAACGAAAATGCGAGGAAGGGACATTTACCCATGTGAACCTCCGGTTTCCTCAGAGCACCGCCTGTAAAGCCTGTGAGTGTTTTCCCTTCCAGCAAGCAAGGTAGTGACCATAGAGTGTTTAGTGGTGTGGCATGCTTAGCATTATGCAGCATTACAGGCCCCCTCAGAACACCATCCAGAGCACTGTGTGCATTACAGGCCTCCTCAGACCACCATTCAGAGCACTGTGTGCATTACAGGCCTCCTCCTCGGACCACCGTCCAGAGCACTGTGTGCATTACAGGACTCCTCAGACCACTCTCCAGAGCACTATGCAGCATTACAGGCCTCCTCCTCAGACCACCATCCAGAGCACTGTGTGAATTACAGGCCTCCTCCTCAGACCACCATCCAGAGCACTGTGTGAATTACAGGCCTCCTCCTCAGACCACCGTCCAGGGCACTGTGTGCATTACAGGACTCAGACCACCGTCCAGAGCACTGTGTGCATTACAGGCCTTTATCAGACCTCCAGAGTGTAGTTTGTTAAAACCTAATACCATAAATAATAACCTATTTGATTTTTATTACTCCCAAGTGTATAGAATGAGTTTGGAAATTCTAGAGAAATGCCTAAAAAATGCGTTACAATTTAGCTAAACCTATTCGATTTTAGTTGACTAAAACGTACTAGGGATTTTAGTCGAATAAATACTACTTAAACAATTCAGATTACTGAAATACAACTAAAACTAAAATGGCATTTTAGTCCAGACTATGCCTAAATGTAGGTTTGTTGCCAAAATTAACACTGGTGCCTACAATGTGAAAAAGACGGTGCAGCAATTGTTTTGGAAGATTTCTGCTCACTATAAAATGCTCTTCTTATCCTCATGACTTGTTGCAGTACAGGATTTCATGCATAAATAGCAGTGCTCAGGAAGGCTACCTCAGCTGCCAATATCAGGCCTTGTATGGCGGCCCAGGGTAAGTATTTCTGGGGGGTTCCATTCTTTTAGGTCAGACCTTTTTGAGTCTTTTTTTGGATATAACGAATGTGCCATCTTTACTCGTTCCTGTTTATCAATACCAAAGGTGCATCATTTCTCTTCCAGGAATGAAGCTCGATGTATTGTACGAATGAAAGTCTTGGATGTCCTATCCTTTGCATTGAGCATCAACAGACAATTTTATGAGGTTTGTTTTGGCAAACTTTGTGTGATAAAACTTCTGGGAATGCAGATGTTCATCCTTTAGAGGGAAAGTCCTCAGCAAGCCAAAAAAACTGGCAACATATTGTGTTCTCTTAGTACTTTACAGTGTGGTTTTTTTTTTTTTTTTTTTCATATATTTATACATAATTGTATGTTTCCCTTTTTCTGTAAAACTGACAATTTGGTCTCATGTACAGTATATGTTTTCTTCAGAGACAGTCATTTACCGATTTAGGGCAAAGTGACATGCGTCAACAAACCCCCCCCCCCCCCATAGATATGTAGAAGCTCCTCCCCACTTCATTGGAACCCTTGCTGCGTAACGTTTAAGTAATGGGGCTTCTGAGTATGGGGACCACATTGCCTACCTTTATGTGACTGTTTGTGTTGCTGAAGCATTGACATGGCAGAGC
Organism: Pelophylax lessonae; assembly: GCF_965119305.1. Lineage (NCBI taxonomy): Eukaryota > Metazoa > Chordata > Amphibia > Anura > Ranidae > Pelophylax > Pelophylax lessonae. The sequence goes on along the minus strand of NC_138773.1, from coordinate 63,967,606 downwards.
AGTCACTTTATCCACCTAAGTAAGTACTGACCCCATACAATATTGGAGTTTATCCAGGGTGGACTCCTGCAGTGGGAAGGCAATGAGGAACCATGGAGATGGGTATATATGACTAAGGGGTGTCAAACTGGCAGCCCTCCAGCTGTTGGGGAACTACAAGTCCCTTCATGCCTCTGCTTGTTAGTCATGCTTGTAACTGTCAGCCTTGCAATGCCTCATGGGGCTTGTAGTTCCGCAACAGCTGGAGGGCCACCAGTTTAGCACCTGTGGGTGATGAGTCAGGACTTTTGTAAATAAAGTGACTGTGTCTCTTCATTTATGATCAGGGCTAAAGTTTTAAAATTGTTTTTAAAAAGGTAAAAATACAGGGGGATTCATAAAGAAGTATACAGTTTCCAGATGCTGTAAAACCGTGTAGCACCCTCCTAGGTAGGTGCTAGTGAGCAAGTATAGTTTTGAACTGTGTCTGCTTACCAGAGGAGCTGCAGGTAAATCTATATAGCTCTCTGCCCATCAGGGAGCAGGATTTGTTAGTGAGGTCTGCTCATTGTGCTCAGTATGCAATTCATTCAGTCTAGAGAGTGTTTCACACTGGTCCAATAGGGAGGCATGTTGGACAGTGGGAGGAAACCTGACGCATGGGTGCATAGGCTTTTGATACAGTCCTGGTGATTGGCAGAGGGCAGGTTGCCTCGGTGCATTCTGGGATACTGTATAAAAGCCAGGAGCACATGTGCTGCAGTGCCTTTGGCTGGAGAGCAGAGTCCTGCAGCGAGGGGGCGGCTGCCTCCTCCTCTGTAGAGGTGTCATGCAGTCGCAGCTCATTCTGAGGACTAGAGGATCTGAACCATGAGGTCCAGAAAAACTGACTGAGAGGGGAGACATTGGAGATCCTGGGACTACGGTATCTTGAGTACAGGAACTTGTGTCAAGGGGCTTGACCTGAGGGGGGCCACCCCTGCTCATAGGATAGTCAGTGGACAGGTGTCAGCAGAGGAAGAGAGAGAGGATACTGGGGAGAGTGTCCTGAAGATGATTTGTTCAGAGTCATCTTAGGAAAAGAGACTCAATCCAAATTCATCCAAAGTGGTAGGGTGAATCGACAGCCTGGCTGTATCAGAAGATAGTAGTCATCAACATTGTCTATAGTTAAATTGAAGTATCCTACTATTTCCTTCTCCTATCCCCATTTTGCAATAAACCACAAAACTAAATAATACCCCTGGACTGGTTATTGGAGTGAGCCGAGTGAAGGAATTAAGAACTTGTCTGTCCTGGCTATGTGCTGGTAACTCTGGGGGACCCGAGGAGTGAACAACTGGCAGTCCTTTACGGGGGCAGTTCTACAACCGTAACTGTTGAAGACACGGACCACAACTGAGAACAGTTAGGTTGATGTACTCCTAAAGTTTGTATCCCGCTACCGAGGGAAGTGATGTAGGCGATTTACTAGTCATGTGACATACGTGCTGTCAAAATAGCAGTGTCTGCATGCAGTGGAGAAGGCGTTTGTGTTCTTGAATTGAGCAAAATGGAATCTGTAACTGTTGTGCAGTGGCATTTTCGATCACGATTCGGAAAAGAACCTCCAACCAGAAAACCTGAGATTTGTCATAAAAAATTTGAAACTGTCAGCTGTTTGTGCAAACTTAAAAGTCTTGGATGACCGTGTGTTTTGGAAGTCGTCGTTGGGGTTTGCGCCGCAATTCAACAAAACCCGGGAAAATCAAAGCAGAGGTGAAGTGCAGATTTCACAGCCCACTGTCTGGAGAATTTTGAGAGCAGCCGAACTGGCCTTGACCAGACAAAGCGCTTTGAATTGTGTGCAGCACAATTTTGAAAATTACGATTTTGCTGATCGCTGATTTTTCACCGATTTGAAGCTATATTCCACGTAAGTGGTCAGGTAAACAAGCGAAATGTGAGATTCCCCTAAGGTGAATGTGTTCTGTGCTATGTCCCAAAAAGAGTGTACGGCCCCTTTTTTTTTTTTCACGTGCAAACTATCTTGGGGAGGCTCTTTTCTGCATATGTTAAGTCGTTGGTAGATGTCACAGTCGCAGGACAACAGTGACAACTTTATTCTCCATCTGAATGGTGCACCATCCCACTGGTCAGGCGCTGTGCGAAATTACTTTGATGAACATCTTCCTCACCGATGGATTGGATGAGCCATGGACTACAACATGCTATTGACCCAATGGTCACCCAGAAGTCCTGACTTAACACCTTGTGATTTTTTTATTTATTTTTTACTGTGGGGAGTCCGTAAAGCACAAGGTATTCGCCCCTCTGCTTCCTGTTGATCTAGAGAAGCTGAAACCGCGTATCTTAACTCGCGTTTGGACGGAAATGGGTTACTGGCTCGATGTGTGACTAAGGGGGCACACATAGAACATCTGTGACTGTCTCTAAAAAAAAAAAAACTTGAAACCTTCCCCTGCAATTCTGTTACAGGTAACATAAAATATCCTTAAACTGTTCTTGTTTTATAGTGCGTTGAAAATGTATACTTCTTTATGAATCACCAGTATATTGCTTATAGATTTGTAAAACCTGTATTATACTGTAGGAGTACATCAGTTTCTCCATATTACCTACACAGAGAGGGCTACAGAGCTGAATAGCTAAAGCTGAAATTTACACCTGCCAGTGAATGAGTAACACCAGTGATTCATTCCTTTTCCTCATCCACCTTTTAGAAACCTGCAAATGAGAGTTCAGTTCGAAATCAAGTACCTGAAAGGAGGTTACTGCTGTGCTCTGACAATTTAGAGAACCCATAGTGCTCTGACAATTTAGTCCTTTATTACGTTTTTTTAAAACCAATATATTGTGTGTTTGTGTATCTTTGGCATCTCCTTGAATTGTTCTGGCAGTTTTTTTTTTTTTTTTTTTTTTTCAGGAGGAACTAATAGAAAAGGTGGTGACCTGCCAGCTGGCGCAAATCCCAGAGGATAAAGATCATCAAGTCCGAAAACTGGCCACGCAACTTTTGGTTGACTTGGCAGAATGCTGCCACTCTTGCCATTTCAACAGTTTAATGGATATCATTGAAAGGGTGAGGCTTTGCATTCTCTACAGTCATGTCATTTATTTTATGTGCTTTTTGTAATTGCATAAAAGATAGTCCGGAGTAATTTCCAGAATGCATGGGGGAAAAATACACTTTAACATCACTAACACAAAACACAAAGCTGGACATTGGGCTGTTATAAAAGACACAACTGAATGCAGCTCTGTAATCAATACATCAATTTTTGTATTTTTTTTTTTTTTTATTATTTCTGGTAATTTTTACTGAAAGTACTTTAGTTTGATTACATGTTGGGGTTCTTTTTTTTAATGCAGGTAGTGTAAGTATCTGAATTTTGACCTGGTATCAGCCTCCTGCAGTCATTGTACGACCAGGCTGGAGTGTGAATGAAAGAAGCAGTACAAGAAGCCTAATGGTTCTTCTGATAGCAGAGAAGGCAGTTTGACTGCGAAATGAGCTCATCACTACACTGCTTCTCCTTTCACTGTCCAGTCATAGGCTGGTGTGGGTCCAGGATGGCCAGCGTTCAGCAGGGTTGAATGATTATCCTAGCACAAGATCTCTAATGGCAGAAAAATGTACTCTGGGGGAAGTTTCTGGATTAAATGTGATTAGTGCATCAAAAGCTGGCTATTTTATCATTTTTAATGGGTAATTTTATTTTTTTTTCACTGGATTTCTGCTTTTATATATTCTAGGGGTGGTGCTTAGTCAGAAGTCGGGTTACCTATTTTTTTAGTGTGAGAAAGTGGGAATTCCAGGAGGAAAGGCTTGCAAACCTGCAGAGAACATGCAAGCAGATTGGCACATCTGTGCCTGGGGTGAATCTCCACATTTGGCTTGCACCTAGAAGCGGATTTTTTTTCTTTTTTTTCAAATGACACTTAAAATCCGTGAGCAGCAAAAAATACAGGCATCTCATATAGATGTATTTTCGCGTTGTGTCATGATACTAATAAAGCTTAGGACCAGTCGGGGTGGGGGTGGGGGGGGGGGGGAATTCTTCTGTGTTGAGCATTGATCCATCCCAGGGGATGTTGCTTTGGACACTAAAGGTTGCATGTCTACAGGCACCAGCATTAGAATCCAGTCCTGCCTCCAATTCATAATGTGCAGGGAAATCAATCCTCCCTCTTCTAGAATATAAAAATGTTTCGTTTTCAGCTTCAAGAAAATATCCTCCTCCTTCCTTTTTTTTTTTTTCTTAAGGTTGTGACTCGATCCCTGTCTCTTCCTGCGGACTATAAACATGATGCATCATCATTGGAAGATGTAAAAACATCTGTGTTGGGCCTAATGGTCATCCTTCAGGTACAAACCAGTCATTTTCTCTCTAGATGTGTATTAAGGCAATAGTTATTTTATGGTAGTTATTTGAACTTCTCTTTATTTGCAGACCAAGCTATACATCCTCCCTGCCAGTCATGCCATACGTGTGTATGAAATGCTGGTCAACCACATTCAGCTTCACTACCTGAACCTGTACAGCTCTCCTATCTCCAGCAGCATCAGACTACAGGTCAGGCCATGTCATTCCGAGCACTGTGTGATGAGTCCATATAGCGCTCTACAAGGAAATTCGTAACCAGACTAAACATCTTTTGTGTGTTTAACACTTTTTTTTTTTCTTCCCCCCCCCCCCCCCCCCCCAAAACCAAAAGGTCTTTGACTTCTTCTTGCACCTGCGAACGGACTCTCTGAAGCGCATTGGTCTCCCCAATAAAGATGGAGCTGTGAGGTTCAGCCCATACTGCCTGTGTGAGTCTGTGTAAGTGTCACATGACTAGTGCCGCCTCTTTTTTTCATACAAAAACCATCAAATCTACAACAGCTTGTGTATTGGGCTCTGTTAGTATAAACAGTTTGTCAAGTAAGGCTACTTTATACATGAAGTGATCATTACCCAGTTCAGCCAGGAGGCAAATAATTTCCCGGTCACCCCTCTGCCTTGGTGGACGCCCTATTGTTTCAAATGGATTGTCACAATACATTTTTCTTTTTGTGTTTTCTGTTTAGATCATAAATGTACCTGATTGGTCAAAAATATCATGCACCCTTCTAGATCCAAGTCCAGCCAAAGTATATTTGTTGGTTTTGGCTATTGAGGGAGAATGAGAACATTTGTTCAGGCGTTTTTAGCTTGTGTCCCTCACTGGAGAGAGATTTCCTAATTTCCGGTCATGGTGAGGAAATCTCCCCAGCGAGGGTGCAGTTCACCAGAAAAACCGGACAAAGGTTCCTGATCTCCATCACTACAAATGTAAAATATTTTAATGGTCTGTCTTGTTGGCGTGCTGGCAGCTAAAGCAAGACACCATTGCTTCTTTGTGCATTCATCAATTACGTTAATGTTCGTATCTCGATTATCACCAGGAAATTAGCAACACTGGGTTTTATAGCTTTATAGTGTTTTGGTCTAATGGGTTGGAGGTAAATTGCTACAACACTGGAGATAAGAAAATCAAATGGTACCCTGGTGACACATAGGATCCATCTTGTGAGAGCACAAGTTGGATGACATGTGAAAATTGTTTTATCTATGAGAGCCATCTTAACTGATACTACGCAAATCTGTTTGACTTTAGAGCAGGCATGTCCAACCTGCGGCCTGGGGGCCGCATGCGGCGCAGAACCGCAGGCAATGCGGCCCACTGCCCCCTGACAATTTTTTTTTTTTTTGCTGGGGAGCAAGGAAGTCGAGTCGGGGGCACAGCCACAGCGGCTTCCAACTAACTGTAGGCAGAGGCTGCCTCGGAGGGGATCATCCACTAGTTGTGCTAAATTAGTGCTGGTGGGGGAACGTAGCAGCGCAGGAAGGGCGCGGCAGCGTTTTATTACTTATATACCTTAACTATAGTATATATTTTATATGCGGCCCGAGAACATTTCTCTACGCTCAATGTGGCTCAAAGAAGCCAAAAGGTTGGACACCCATGCTTTAGAGCTTCCTGCTCTAATTTGGTCCGACTTTGATACCACTTTGCCCACATTCACATTGAGATGATTTAACATGTCAAATCACATGCCAAATCGGAGACTATTGCCAGCAATGGCACAGTCCAAATCAGTGCGATGCCGTCTCTTCGGCGCCGCACTAATCCTTAAAGTAGTTTCTGCACTACTTTTGGTGACTTCAATAGACATCTGTGCAGGAACCCACACAGAGGTCTGTAAAATCGCCCCTGAAGTTGGACTGAAATGCTGGTTTGAACTCGTGCCATTTCAAACCCGCCCTCAGTGTGAACCTAGGCTCAAATGCCATAGAGTGTAAAGTCACATAAGTCGGCTCAAAGACAGACTGAAGTTGTAGAGCAAGGTCAGATCCAAAGTCCTGCGACTTTCATGTCGGAGCAGTGTGAACCTGGGCTAAATGGCAAGTTCATCTTTTACAGAAAATTTGTAAGGTGAACGTACACTGAACCCCCTCACCCCAGTCCCATTGTACTGCGAGTCCTGCGATCCTACGCTGTGAGGCATCGGGACGCCACTTCACCGGTCCAGGGATTTAAAATCCTCCTGGCTTTCTTTCCTCACCTTCATTCGAAATCACCCTGGCTTATTCTATCCGTATCTCTCAGCGTGTATGGACAGGAGGCATTCTAATTGGTCAGCACCTTCAGATGGACAGCGCTGACCAATCAGAATTAGTCTAGCCCGTCTTCTCGGCTCGGTCCATGTGACAGAGCTGACCAATTAGAATGCCTCCGATCTGTACATGCTGAGAGGTACGGATAGGAGATTAGGTCGCGGTGATTTAGAATCCTCGGAAGGCTAAAGCAGTGTCCCTGTGCCTGACAGTGGGGGATCGTGAGGGGGTCCAGTGTAAGATCACCTCAGATTTTCTGTAAAGGTGAACTTTCACTTTAAAAAAAAAAAAAAGTGAACCCTCACCTTCGAAATAGAATTTAAAGGCAAAACTTTTGGTTATACATATACAAGAAAAAAAAAAAAGTTGTAAATACATTTTTTTTTTTTTATGATCCTATACCCTGTTGCACTGATCTTCCCAGTGAATGGCTGTGCAGAGAGCGTGTGTCGGCACAAGTATGATCATTGAAGGAGTGTAGGCCTACACTGGTCAGTTTTTGATAGGCGAGCAGAGTGATTGTATGGAACATCAGGTGTTTCACATACAGGAAGCAATACAAAGAGAGCGGGATACTTTTTCAAACAAGTACTTGGTACAGCAGGCACAGATCAGGAATATGAAATGTTGGGTTTACATATGCTTTAACTTCTGTGCACATTACAAAGTAGTTTTGATGATTTAAGGGCACAGTGTGGGCTGAAGTATCCTTTTAACTGCTCTGATCTCTGTTAGGATTGAGCCTGAGAAGAGGCCGCCAGATAGGAAGCCCGCCGGCACGCTGTCTCCCCCTTCTGGAAGTCCCAGTCTCTCTTCCCAGGGCGGTTGTCCTCGATTGGGCTGCCTGCCTTTCTCTCTGGCTTTTGGGGTCATTCTGCAATGTTTAAAGCAGGTGTGGTTTCACATTCTCCAGAGCAGATCTGAACAAAGACAGGTCTGTTCCGATTGTATTTGGGTCTTTTCCTAGAGTCTTTCATTTCTGAAAAATCACTACACTTTTTCTCTTCTAGGAGACGGACTGGAAAGTCCTCAAACTGGTTCTCAATAAACTGCCTGAGTGTCTTCGCTATAAACTCCTCATTCTGTCCTCTCCCTGTAACATCGACCAGCTTTCTGCATCCCTCTGTACCATGGTGAGTAGTCAAACTACAAATTGTAAACCTCACCTATCACTTATTAAACTCGGTACAGCACTACCTTATAGAAGCCTGCTCCAGGACCTTACCTAATCTGTGCTGCTTGCATATGTAAATGTTTAGTATAGGGAACTGACCTGCCTGTTAAATATTGGTTAGTAAGGAAACGAAATATATATATTTAATATAACGCATGTGTCCAAGCGTTTTTTGCTGTAGTCCATTTTGTAACGGTTGCACCCAACCACCTCAGTTTTTAACTAGCTTTTAACCACTTGCCTACTGGGAACATTCACCCCCTTTCTTCTCAGGCCAATTTTCAGCTTTCCGCGCTATCGCACTTTGAATGACATTTGCGCGGTCATGCAACACTTAATCCAAACAACATTTTTATCATTTTTTTAAACCGCTTTCTTTTGGTGGTATTTTATTACAACTGGGGTTTTAATTTTTTGCTAAACAAAAAAGAAAATTTCATTGCACTGGTGGGCACTGACTGGCGGCATGGTTGGGTGGGCACTGATGATCAGTGTAGGTGTCCCGTGTGGATTTGCCAGTTATCGGCTCTCCTTTACTCACATGCTGTCAGTGTGAGGAGAGGATTGCCGATAACCGGCAAATCCTGTTTACATTGTGATTGGACACAGCTGATTAGGTGGTAAAGAGCTGCCGTGATTGGCGTTTTACTATGATCACTGCCAATGCGTGCCATCAGGGGGGGAAGGCCACAGGCAGGGCAAGCATGGAAGGTACACTAACTCTTCAGGGCCCAAACTGCAGGCGTCCCCTTTACACTTCAGGGTCCTCAATCTAGGTACCCTCTCTAATACTTCAGGGTCCTCTGACCAGGCACCCCCTTTACTACCAGCTGACTCTTGGATCCCTGAACCTTCTCCGGAGTGGTCCTCTCTGACTCTAGGCAGACAATCCACAGTACTCATGACCTTTGTAGGCTTTCCTAGGACTGGACCCCTCTCACTGCTGGTTCTTGGCACACCAGATCCCCTTCAGCTCAACTCAGCACTCTCTGGATTCTCAGATGACACCCAGAGACATCCGGTTCCTTTGACAGGAGGAGAGACAGCCGTACTCTCCCTCCTGGGACACTGCTTCTCACCAAAGTCACACTGAGTCATGCACCCCCTTCAAACTTATACCCACTCCCAGAATCCTCTGCGGCAGAATCTGCCTTCTGGGGTAGTTACAAGCCTGAATGTGTCTCTGATTGGCTTTCCTCCACTGCCCAATGAAAATCCTCTCAACTACTCCAGTTGAGTCGGACTAGCTACTAAAAGCTTTACCATGACCTGGATACAGGAGAACCTTCTTGGACACATTTTACATGATCTCTGTTCCATATTTTGATGAATCAATGGTGTAAAAACAGGATGCAAGGGAAAATCTCCCCTATTGCAATATATCAGTAAAACAGACATAGTATCTTCTATTCTCTTCGCCCCCCCCCCCCCCCCCCAAAACCAAATAAAAAAAAAAAAAATAGTAGGTGGAGTTTGTACTTGTAGCCTAATGAGATGGTTATGTGTATCTGTGGTAAATTGGATCTATCCTGTACTTCCAGCTGATTCAAGAGACAACTTCTCTGCAGTTGTGTGTGGGGTTAGGTTCGCATCTATGCATGTGCAGTTGTTGCATTTTTTTAGGCCCATTTTGTGGCACATCTTGCTTTTTATGTGCAGTTTTGAAGCCCTTTTTGGATGTGTTAATGTTGCTAGGAGGAGGTGTCAGGTATGCAGAAAATTCATTTTTAATGCAATTTAGTTGAAGTCTAGGCTGGCAAAAAATGCACCGTGCTGTTAAATAAAAAAAGTAAGTCCCTGCACCTTTCCAAAAAAGGCACCAGTGGAAACAGCATAAATGTGATTGTGACCCTCAGGAACTAATGTTAAACTGGCTGCACATGTGCAAATGCACTGCAAAATCCATAGGTGTGAACCGAGCCCTTGAAAGAGTTTGTCCCACTGCTCTATCCCTTGTTGTTGTCATTACATGTGATTTGTGTTCCAGCTCTCAGACCGGAGTGCCAGTGATCGCTTGTATAATACCCCAGATGGTTTCTCTCGTACGGACCTGCAGCTGGCTGTGGTTCCTGTACTGACTGCATTGACCTCATACCATCAATATCTGGATGTCGGCAAACAGGTATTTTTTCTGGTGCTTTTCTTAAAGGCCTAGCGGGGAAAAAATGTTTTGTAACCGTAACTCTGAACAAGCAAGTATACAGCATATCTACTGGTTATGCAGTATTTATATCCTCTCCTATTTGGATTCAGCACTGTAAAAGCCTGATTGCAGTATGGTTATTTAGGAGTATTCAATAAATGGGGCAAGGAATCCATGTGTAAGTGCAAAGTATCCTACCCAGAGCAGCCAGTGAGAATCCATCTTTTGCTGCTCTAACTTCTGATAATTAAAGTAGAACTATAGGCAGTATTTTTGAAATGGTATATGGTGCCGTCTTGTGTCCCGAAGGCCTCTCCGCAGTGCTTTAGGGGTTATGGTTTGGAGGGCACGATGTTTCACATTTGGTGGACATGCCCAAAAGTAAGGAAATTTTGGATCTGTACCTACAGTCGGGTCCATAAATATTGGGAAATCTACACAATTCTAACCTTTTTGGCTCTATACACCATCACAATGGATTTGAAATTAAACAAACAAGATGTGCTTTAACTGCAGACTTTCAGCTTTAATTTAAGAGTATTTACATCAAAATCAGGTGAAAGGTGTAGGAATTACAACAGTTTGTATATATACCTCCCGCTTTTTAAGGAACCAAAAGTAATGGGACAATTGGCTGCCCAGCTGTTCCATGGCCAGGTGTGTGTTATTCCCTCATTATCCCATTTACAAGGAGCAGATAAAAGGTCCAGAGTTAATTTCAAGTGTGCTATTTGCATTTGGAATCTGTTGCTGTCTATAACTTATCTACAAACTATGGGATATTTTTATTTTATGTTTATATATTTTTTTACTAGTAATGGCAGCGATCAGCGGCTTATAGCAGGACTGCGATATTGCAGGGGACATTTGACTTTGACACTTTTTGGGGACCAGTTACACTAATGCCGTGATTAGTGCAAAAAAATATGCACTGTCCCTGTACTAATGACACATTCGCACCCCCTAGGTGGATGTGCAGATTACATAGTATGCGTTAAACATAACGCTGTTAAATCCAACACTACATTCTGCCATCTACTTTATTTAAGAAAAGGTCATTTAATTGTGGTGGAAGGATTTGCATTATATATTGAAGGTACTACTGCAGCTCTCAGGAAAAGCAGTGAAGGGTTCATATAACTTGATATTTTGTTTTCTGACAAGGTTTCTGAATTCTATCCTCTCATGAAAAGGTTTAAAGCTAAGCAATTCTATTGAATTCTGTGTGCATGGCAGACTACAAAAGGTAATTGTGTTTATTTTCTCTTCTGGTAGAAGGAAATGGTTCGCTGTCTAGAGACCGGCCTGATCTATCGCTGTGCCAAGCAGTGTGTGGTTGCTCTGTCTATGTGCATGGTAGAGATGCCGGGGATACTGATCAAGTCCCTTCCGGTGCTAATAGTGAAGCTGACACACATCTCCGCCACTGTCACTATGGCAATCCCCATGCTGGAGTTCCTTTCCAGTAAGTTGTTTCAAATTCCTCCAATTCATCATGAGTTGTCTGGCCCCCACTCATAGGTTAGGAAAATCAGCCATCAGTCTGTAATATGTAGACGGGCATGGTCAGCCATTATTTCTCCATACGTAGGCTGTATACATAGTCCTCCCATGTAGTTATTTATACATAAAGTAGCACAGTGGGCTATCATATGTTGTCAGCCATCATAATCATTGGATCTTTACTGCCAGAGGAAGACGCCTAGATTGTTATAGCTAGACTAGCTATGGCTTCTTATTGGGTTCTTCATACAAGGAATAAACCGTGTCAAGCCATTTTGTTTTATGTGGAGTATATAAAGTCAGGCACCTTGCACATCACAATAGGAGGCCATCACCTCTGACTTCAACTTTCTAAACTTTTTTTCTCTCCTGGTTTCTTTCAGCCCTGGTCCGGTTGCCCCACCTTTATGGGAACTTTGCTGCAGAACAGTATGCAAGTGTGTTTGCCATTTCTCTGCCGTACACTAATCCTTCAAGGTGCGTACATGTCCAAAATGCAGTTAACCGAAAAAAACCTAAAACTGGAAGGCAAAAGTAGAGAGATCTTATTGTCAGATTGTGTATTCATTTAACCACTTGCCAGCCATGCTGTAACTGATTGACAGCAACAGCGTGGACAATTGTAGTCTTTAGAAGGGATGCAGTAGTACTCTCCTCTCCCTCAGCCTGCCGATTAGACCATTAAAGAGCAGCAGCAGACGGATGAGGTTAACGCTTTGGTTTCCACGTCTATTAGTATGTTCCTTGTCAGTGAATTTGCTTGCAGATCATCCAGACTTGATATATTTGATATATATATATGGGATCGCAACAGGCTTCTACCATGTCCAGTTTATGCATTTATACTAGTTGCATTAGAGTATGCAATTACTGATTAACAAGTCTAATAAGTATACAGCTGCATTAATTTTGTTTCTTTAGATCTACATCTGTTTTTGCTTTAATTATAGCATACAATTTAATCGGACAAGACTTTTTCGTTTTATTTCTTCCAGGTTTAATCAATATATTGTGTTCCTGGCCCACCATGTCATTGCTATGTGGTTCATCCGATGCAGACTATCTTTGAGAAGAGATTTTGTGCCTTACATAACTAAGGTAAGTTCCATTCCTTAGCTGGGAAGCATGGCTGCGTGTACTGGACCAATCACATGACTTACTCTGCCCTCCCATAGGGTCTGCGATCAAATGTTTTGCAGAGCTTTGACGACACTCCTGAGAAAGGGAGCTTCAGAGCCCGCAGCACCAGCCTGAATGAGAGGCCTAAAAGGTACGACATGTCTACATATCTGCTGGCTCCTACGGGGAGGGGGAGAATGTAGAAGAAATACATTACCTATAACCGCAGCAAACTCACACTATGGCAGTTTTCAGGATACCCCCAAGAGGAGCTAATATATTACAGTGAACCTTAAAGGATAAGCCTTAAAAACTTGAGCAAGTGAGGACAAAGTGTGTGTGTGTGTGTGTGTGTGTGCGCAAAAAAAATTAAAGGAACACTTTGAAAACACATCAGATCTCAATGGGGAAAAATCTCATGGTGGATATCTATACTGATATGGACTGGGTATTGTGTTAGGAATGAAAGGATGCCACATTGTTTGATGGCAATAAAAATTATTAACCTATAAAGGGCTGATACCTAATGGCAGTCAGGGCGCCATTGTTTAGCCTGAAGAGGTCTGTGCCTCCCTCCATGGATATGCCTCCCCAGACCATCACTGACCCACCACCACACTGGTCATGCTGAACAGTGTTACAGGCAGCATATTGTTCTCCACGGCTTCTACAGACCCTTTCACATCTGTCACGTACTCAGGGTGAACCTGTTCTCATCTGTGAAAAGCACAGGGCGTTATTGGCAGACCTACCAATTCTGGTGTTCAATGGCAAATGCCAATCGAGCTCCACTGTGCCGGGCAGTGAGCACAAGGTCCACTAGAAGACGTCAGCCCTCAGGCCACCCTCATGATGTCTGTTTCTGATTGTTTGGTCAGAGACATTCACACCAGTGGCCTGCTGGAGGTTATTTTGTAGGGCCCTGGCAGTGCTCATCCTGTTCCTCCTTGTACAAAGGAGCAGATACCAGTCTACTGATGTGTTAAGGACCTTCTACGGCACTGTCCAGCTCTCCTAGAGTAACTGTCTCCTGAAATCTCCTCCATGCTCATGAGACTGTGCTGCGATACACAGAAAACCACCTGGCAATGGCACATATTGATGTGCCATCCTGGAGGAGTTGGACTGCCTGTGCAACCTCTATAGGGTCCAGGTATCGCCTCATATTACCAGTAATGACACTGACCCTAGCCAAATGCAAAACGTGTGAAAAACAGTCAGAAAAAATGTCAGTGGCTTCCACCTGTAAAACCATTCCTATTTTGGTGGTCGTCACATTGTTGCCCATCTAGTGCACCTGTTAAGCAGCTGAAACCGATTAACAACCCCCTGCTACTTACTGACCAGATCAATATCCCAGGAGTTTAATTGACTTGATGCTATACTCTGATTAAAAAGTTTTCCTTTAATTTTTTTTTTTTATATATATATATATAAATTAGTGTGTGTGGATGTATGACTGGTCAGTCACTAGAAGCCTGCATTAGGAAAAGGCCCCCCTTGGTCATTGGCTTAGGCTGAGGTTCTTTGTATTTAATTCAGCATATCCTGAAGGCCTGTCATGAAGTCTGCCCTAGTTTGGTTTTAAGGAAAAATATATATATATATATATATATATATATATATATATATATATATATATATATATATATATATATATATATATATATATATATATAATATATATATATATATATATATATAATATATATTTTTTATTTTTTCAGAGAACATATTTTGAGTTGTTGTAAAGTTTAGCTAAAAATAATGGTTTGAAGACCAATGCACACTATATGCGGTGACAGACGTTTTACCTCATGGAAAAATGTCTGTCACCATAGGAGCACACAGGAAACAATTGTTTTCCTATGTGTCCCATTCACACTGCAATGCAGCCTAGCACTGCGTTAAATGCTGATATACTGCATTTTATCGCAGTTCGCAGGCCCAAATCGCATTGCAATGTCAGGCAGCGCAGTGCACTCGCCGACGTTGCAGTGAATGAAGTATGTTTTGTGTACATTTCAAAAAAAGTTTGTACAAGAAAAGAACGCTGAATTGTGCACCACACTGCCCCTTAGCCAGCCGGAAACGCAGAGCGGCCAGATCGTTGAATCACTCCGGCTGCTCTGCGATACATGTGTGAATTCGTCTTGAGGGCTCATTCACATGGGGACGCTCCTCATGACCAAAGCTCCGTGTGCGGAGAGAAATGTGTTGGGGACCTAGCCTGGCTGAAGCCAGGGCTGAAGCTGTTATTTACCACCTAAGGCTCGGTTTACACCTATGCAATGTGGGAACCAGTGCGGGTTCCTGCATCGCATGTCTCTTGCAGGCAGTTCCCGCTGCCCTAGGTGAACCGCTGCGGGCGTCAATGCAAAGTTACTGACACCCCCAGATCGGTTCGCAGATTGCAGTGTGAACTGCCAAATGGTGCAGGAATCAGATGTGAACACCCATGCGATCCGATTCCAGTGCTGACCAAAAAAAGGGTCCTGTACCATCTTGGTGCGAATGCGATGCAAATTCAGCCTTACAATCTATATGACTGAATTTGCATTGCATGTGATCTGCACAGCAGTGCGGTGCAAATCACATGTGATGTCGAACATCACACCAGTGTGGACCCAGCCTTATGGGCTTTTGTAGATATTTGCACCTTCCAGGGCTTTTGCCCTTTCCGTTTTCCATTTGAGCTGCCAGTTGCTGTGTGCAGGCAGACCATGTAAGTGTATGGGGATGCTCGCACACAGCTGCTCGTCCCAATTTAACAGCTGTGTGGGTGAGCGGCTTCCAAACAGTCTACATTTAGGGGAGCTCGCCCACATACGTATGCCTGTCAAATTGGGACATGCAGGCCACTTAATGGGCTGCCTGCTAGCACCGCCTGGCGGCTCAAGCCACCCAGCCCATTGCCTTAGCACCATTGTTGATCAGGCCCAAGAAACATGAGCTTATTTTTATGCTTGTGGTTTTGTAAGTCTGTTTATTATGGTGATTTGTAGCCCTTTCCTTTATTTGCTTTCATTACACCAGACAGTGTAGTGTAGAACCCATAAAAAAAAGAAGAAACAATTGACCAGACATACAGTGTTAAGTGCATCTAGAACACAAAGTATTATTGCAGCTTACCAGTCCATATATGGTGGCTGCATTGGTTTTCTTTTTTCAGATGGAGTACAATTATTGCCATTTCAGAATGGCTACTGTTGATGCATCCATAAATATTGTGTCCCTGTAACTTCCTTCCACTGAACTAAAATATCCAACAATGCTATCAGTTTTCCCAGTTCTGATTATTGAACTATGGAACACTTATGTAATGGAGAGGGATTTGTAGTCTTAAGTCAGAGCAACCTAGGGTGGCAATGCTGCTTCTCCGTAGATGCAGTATGCGCCCATTGGCCCAGTGGCTCCTATGGCCCAGCCATTGTCTGCTCTCCCCCCCTGCAGCTGCCACTGGCTGACACGGGAGCTGGATCACATGACCAGAACAGGCTTACAATAGGTGAGCAAAGGACCCTTTATTACACAGGTCAATCAGCATAGGTGTTAGAAGGGAGGAAGGAGCATTGAGAATTTTTAAGATTAGGTTTAGCCTGGAATTCCACTTTATTATAATAACCTACTAATGGAAAAAAAACAAGAGCAAGGTTAAAAACCTTTAAATTTTTAAAAAAATGCAGATGAAAGCATTTCAAAGTTGCCATTTAATTTGCTGCTGTTACAAATCTCTACAAGAAATCTAATTTTTCAAATCTGGAACAGCAACCAAGTACAAATTGTGAAAGTGACCAAAAATGTTCCATTCAATGTTACAATGATCACTAAAAATATGTACAGTACGTACTGAAAACAATATACTATAGTTTCCCTTTAAATTTGTTCATGTCCCTTTCTCATTTTCCTCCCACGGTGAGTTACATAAGAACCCGTTATTTCCCTTAATGGAGATTTAAATGTCATTCTGTCAGTAAATTTTGTTGCTGAGCTTACTGACATTTAAATGTCAACGACATGCTTAGAACATTCTATAAAGTCCATTTTTTTTTTTTTTTTTTTTTTTCATTAGAAGTTACTCATTTTTTTCCCTTTTTCCTTGAATTAACCTTCTGTTCATTCTCCATGTGTTCATTCTCCATGTGTTCATTCTAAATGCTCTTCATTGTGATCATTTTCTTCTCAGTATGTGTTTAACATGTATTACACCTGTGACATTTATTGTAATTAAACCATACTGACATGCAGTGCCTGCTTTTAGGGAGATCCTTTATGTAGTAAACAGGTATGTTCCATCCTTGTCCCTTCACTTCAAGTGATATCATCGTGGTGCTGCTTTGTGACAAGTACTATGATTGGAATTCAGCCACTGGTCTTTATGGTGGAATCATAAGAAATGGAACACAAGTGCTGAATTCGATTTAAAACAAAAGCTGCTCAGTAAACGTAAAAACAAAAAAAAGCCGTTTTTACTGCACTACTGATCTTCAATCCAAAGCTGCCCCCTTCCTTTCTATACTACCGCCATTTCAGGAATTCCTTTCTGCCAGTAGATGCCACCAGTCTCCAGGGCTGAATGATGGCCACTATAATTCAAAACAATTCCTAAACCAACTTCCTATAAATGTTTCTCTTCTCCACCTAAATGAAGTTTGCCTTGAATTGTTGGGTGAAGATTGGTGTTTTGAAGCACACGTCAAGGCCTCACGTTTCTTTGACATATTTCCAATTGCCTTAGCCCAGTGATGGGGAACCTTGGCACCCCAGAAGTTTTGGAACTACACTTCCCATGATGCTCATGCACTCTGCAGTGTAGTTGAGCATCATGGGAAATGGTAAACCTTGACACCCCAGATGTTTTGGAACTATGTTTCCCATGATGCTCAACTACACTGCAGAGTGCATGAGCATCATGGGAAATGTAGTTCCAAAACATCTGGGGTGCCAAGGTTCACCATCACTGCCTTAGCCCAACAACCTTTGGTTTGTTTACAGCCTGAATTGGGACAAAAATAGGCCCAGGCATTTTAGACTGAGCAGCCCATTTTTCCGGGGGAGGGTTTTGGCGGGCAGGGGTGGTTGAGGATGGGATATTTACGGAGTCGGTCCATCTGCACTGTAAGGTCTCCAGATCACAGTGCCCCTTGCAGTCATGCCACCCACCTCACTCCACCCCACCCCACCTTCTTAACCATATTAAAGATATGTAACACGTATGTAACAATATGTAACGAAACGCTTGTATTGGTATATATAAAAGACCAAAAAGGAGCCACAGAAGAGTTGTTGGTTGGTATGGGTTATATACACTACTACCATGGGAAACTACAACCAATACAAGAACATCGTTACTGACATATTTTTAACCGCAGGAAACAAAACTATAAATACGGAAGGATATACTGTGCCAATTACCCACATACATCCACTTCTGACCTTGGCTAACCTTTATCATCAAGTACTTAGTCTTGTCCAGTAGAACCACAATGATTTCTCTGGTCTATTCACAGGTGGACTTTCATGGTTTTTTTTAATTTTGCCACATTTCACATGTTTATTGCTGGGATGGGTATAATAATTAGCCCAGCACAATGTTGGTTCAAATTATTTTATTTTAATTGTCTGCTTTTTCCTCTTAAATACCTCCAAAAGGGGGGTAACCTCATTGGGACATTTTTCCATCATCCTTCTAGTAGTACTCAGATGGCTGGACCACGAGTCCCAGTCTGACATGTTAGTGGGATTTTACCAGTTGAGGAATGTCATTAAAGCCTTTTGAAGCAGATGACTGATTTTGCCCATGTTGAGGTCCATAGCATCAGCAATCTTGATTGACCCAGGGCAGATGTCCCCAGCTGCTAGACGTCCATGTCATTCATTCACAAAAAGTAGCCAACTTTAACTGATTACTACTAAGTGGTTGATGGGGTAGACTTCCCAAATGTGGAAACATCCTAGAAAATTTTCTTGACTTCAGAAAGAAACATTTGTGTTCTGGGGTATACTAGAAACCTGATCCAACCTGCGTCATGTGATGCAAATTGCCCTTATTTGGCATATTTCATTTAAATGAGTGTTTGCTTTTTCTTAAGCTAGCCACATACTGATTGATTAATACAGCAATGGTTGAGTAGTCAGGCTTAAATTTAAAGCTGAACTCCAGGCGCAAAAAGAACATTCCTCAATCTGAAAGGATCTAAAACTGCTTTACCTTGTAAAAGTAGCAGTGACATCCCTGTGCTGTACATAGCTCATGCAGAGGGAGGGACCCAGCATATTCCACCAACTACAAACTGCTAGCAGACAACGACAGGAGGGGGGCGGAGACCAGACCAGTCTCCCTGCACAAGGAGAGAGCGCAGCAGTGAGCGGTCTTTATTACTGCACAGATCTGCAAGAAATACGCACAGCACACCAAGATTCAAGTATGCACATGCCTCTTGCATTTAGACAATATTTGCTTATCACAATGTTCAGTTTGTAAGCTGAACTCCAAACAGATGTAATAAAAAAAAATGATTAATGTATTTATAAATGCAACTAGTGCAAGAACCTTATTGGCCTGTAATACCTTGTACAGTAGACTGGGAGAGGGGGTGTCAGTTCTTGGGGCCAGTCAGGTTTACAGCAGTGCATATTTGCGGATAAGAACATTCTGATAAGGAGTATGCAGAGAGATTACTTAATCAGTCTACTGCTGCACCTTCCCTGTCCAATCACAAACAGGGGGTGTGTGTAGGTAACTTAGCTGTATTACTTACTGCTGTGCTGTCTGGCAGGGATGTGTAGATCTCAGAAGTGTATTGACAGAATTATAAGATCCTTGAGCAGGTAAAACTGCTCTCATGTATAAAAATGTGTATTTGGCCTTTTTTACCCTCTGTCAACTAAGATAAAAAAAGCTATTGGTCAAAATTATTTTAAAAAATGTGTTCTTTTCAAAAAGTGCCAATCCAAACACCTGTCACTGCCAGATTGTGTTTGTTGTTAGGTCTACAATTGTAGCCAATTTACATCAAGGGATTGACCTAATGCATGTGGCTACCTTAAGACCGTTTCTTTGATCGCCCCACAATGCAACTGGCTCTTTTTTACAATGCTGCTGCTATTTGCTTCCTTTTTTTTTTATGCTCAGTTTTTGTTGCCTTTTTTGCTTTCTCATGTGTGTGGCATTTATTTTTTGTTTTCTGTTTCTCCTTTTCTATGGTGTACCCCCAATACTGATCTTCGCGGGCCTTCTGCTGTACCCACTCTACACGTCCCTTCACTGGTTTCCACTGGCATCCTGTGTGTGGGTGGGGTGACTTTCTTATTTTTTTTATTTTTATATACCACTTGTGTGGAATATGCCTTGGGTGGTGGGCACCCTTACGCTCTGCTAACGGGGCACTGTTTATTGGGGTAGCTTGAAGCTATCCAAACCCTCAAAGCCGGGCTTGAGTGACTCCTCCCCCGTGAAGGAGATGAGAGACCTCTCGAACGCCTTTCGCTCTCGCAGCATCAGTGTGTCGGAGCGTGCTGCGTACAGGTAGAGGCTGGGCATGGTTACCTGGGCCCGTTGCACCCAATGGCGGGAGGTTGCATGCCAGGGAAAGACTTGCATGGACAGTCGTAGACACTAGTGCCCATTCCATAACCCTTCTAGCTCTCCCTGATCTGTTCCGGGCCCCTAACTCACAAAGTGCACGTGTTGGACTGAAATACTTAAACCTTTGCAGCAAGTTTAATCCCTAGGTGATCTTAACACTGTTTATTTTTTTAAAACGAGAAGATTGCAGTCCAGTCCTCCTAATATTTGAAAATTTAAAACTGTTCCTGATCTGAGCCGTGCTCATCTTTCTTAAATTTCACATGACTATGGTCATTTGTTGTCTTCAATTGAACATATTGGGCTTGCACTGCACTCTTTTCTAATGGGAAATTATTGTACACTTAAGTCATTTTACAGTTTGTGCATGAAAGACCCACCTTCAGATTTTTGTTACAGGTCTGTGGATCATGACTTTTATCCCCACATTATGCTAGGAGATTCAGGAGGACCAGATTGGACAAGTTCTGGACTGTGTAAGAAGAGGGCTTACCAGTGGAGAAAAGAGATTTCGACTAGTCCTTAAGCCTAGTACACACGGGCCAAATGTCGGGCAGCATCGACTGGTTCAATAGAAACCGGCCGACATTCGGCCTGTGTGTACTGGAGGCGGTCCGAGAGAAGCCGGTTTCGTAAGGGGGGCATGACCAAAAAAGGTCTGCCGATCGTCTCCTGATCAGTGCTCACAGCCAATGGCACTGACCGGGGTATTCCGGCGGAACACAATGGCACAGCAGGGGAAATTGCTGTATGAACATCGGATTTTCAGTACAGCTGCTCCTCCTGAGCTGTCAGGTTTTTTTTCATTCAGCACTGCTTGGTTAAATAAAAACTAGTGTCTGAGGCTTTAGACTTAGGCCCCTTTCACACAGGGAGTCCGTCAGGTGGACTCCGTTTTTCTCAGGGGGGGATTGATCCGCCGATCCCCCGCTGAGCAGGTGGATGGCAGCTCTGTCTCCACGCTGTGTGCAGGGACAGAGCTGTCTGGTCCCCATTCCTCTCTCCGTTCTCATCTGATCCATCAGACTGATGGAAAATAGGGTTTCCATCTGTCCAGATTTGACGGATCGGATGTCAGCGGACATGTCTCCGCTGACATCTGATGCCCCATAGAGATGCATGGGGCATCCGTTCAGATCCGCCTGAAAAACGGACAGAAGGATCTGAACGGACTCCCTGTGTTAAAGGGGCCTTGGGCCCAAATCTTGACATTTTGTTCACACCCTTCATTAGGATTATTGGTGAAAACAGAATCCAAAGGAACATAATAAAAGTGGTGCTGGGTTTTAAAAGCGCACCCTATTTTCTTTTGAAATACTAAATCCTACACAGTCGATGTATGTCTTGGCATAGTGTAAGGCAGGCCATAGCTGATGTGATTTTCTTTCCTGCAACCACGGGTGGAAGGAAAGAAAAATCACCCAATTCCCTCATCAACACAGTGTTGAGCTATTGTGTTCTCTAGGCGTGGGGAGCCGCCCCTGCTTGGAGAACACTGTGATTATTGCTAGTGTCTCTTGCCGCTTGCAATAATCACATGCTAAGTCAGACAAGTTGGTTGTACCCAACTCGATCCATCGGTCGACTTGGGTACAATCAGCCTGTCCATACGTGGATCGAATCTCTGCTGGTTTTTAAAAGGGAGAATAGAGAAAAATATCATTCTTGCTGACCTAGCCGAGATTCAAATTATCTATGGCCGGCTTAAGTATACCCTGATGTGTAAAATCACAACCTGGAGTTTCTGCAGCACTTGTTCCTGATCTTGTAATAGTGCAGGTCAGGCTTTCTCATCCTTTGCCCATGGCAGTTTAATTCTGTACCCCTTGCGAAATCAGAAAACTATTATCCTGCTAGCGCCACCTTGCAGTTTACAGTATTACATGTAGAGGTGAGTAGAGCTGACTGACTGGGGGCTGCAGTACCTTCCAGAGGTCTTCGAAAGACCTGTTGTTTATGCAGTGAGCCTAACGAAATCCACAGTACTAGGTCGGTTAACCCAAAATTATTTTAGCTAAAAGGGGAATCGCTTGCTGGCTTCTGATCCATTGTGGACATCAGCTACCAGTTCTCTCTTCCAGGGTTCTTGTCTCTGATCCCATCCACCTTGGCATATTTGCTGTTACTACTCCTGCCATTGCATTCCCTGTGCTATAAATGTAGAGTATGTAAACCCTAAATCTATTTTTCAGTATGTTTGGCATCATGCCTCACTGTAGGCAGCCCAACAGCCAACTGAAGGAGCTTGCATGGCAGGCTGACACAGCTGCTTAGCATTGTTAGCCTGCTAACCATAGGTCTGTCATCTCCATCCTTTTATTACTACTTAGTAAGTCACTGACCTGATTTATCATGCAGCCATTAAAGTGTCCTAACTTGCTCGTTCTGGTTTAGTGACTTGCCAACTAGTGAAGATAGGATCAGAGTTGGCACTTGCAGCAATGTTGGCTCTCGTGTTCCTTTTCTAACTAGTAAACAAAAAGATGACATTTCTTCAGATCTGCCTAGTTAAATGTCTTGTGGTAGATACAGCCACCTCCTGATTTGTTGTGGATAAGTCATGATCCAACAGACCACCACTGCAGTTTGTCGCTCATCTAACAGTCATTGCTGTTTTGTGCAGTCGAATGCAGCCCTCGGTGACCAGCTCTAGTCTGAGCTCTGCTGATGAAAGCTCTGTGGCCCAGGCTGATGACAGCCTGAAAAACCTTCATCTGGAACTAACGGAGATCTGTCTAGACATGATGGCCAGATATGTGTTCTCCAACTTCACAGCAGTTCCTAAGAGGTGAGTGTGTATGGTTGCATTGCACACCAGAGCTGGGGCTTGTATCAATGTCCTTGGGGCTTCTGTCAAACTCGGAAGAGTCTCAAACTAATGGCATTGTTTCTAATTTATGGACATTTGCATTTGACATTCAGTTGACCTTCTGACCTGCTTTTATGCAGGTTTTGCATTCCCATAGACTTGTATTGGTATGCAAAATCCATTTTATACTAGCAAAACCCATTGACATGGGGCCTAAGCTACACATTCATAGTGTTTTCTATACCTGTGGAAATCCAATGCTCATTGATGGTGTTTCTTCATACTTTCATGCAGTCTTTTACTTCCTCAACTGACCAAAATTCTAACAAACACAGTGGCCAGCTTTGGACCATTGGCAGGAGTTAGCTGTGGCCTTGTGTATGGCCGCTTAAAATTGGCAAGTAAAGGAGAATGGTCACAAATGTTCAGGGTTTTTGTTAGGCCTGTTTCACACAAGCTTCAGCTTGTATAAGAGCAGTGTAAACCGCAAGCTTTGACAAAGCATTTGCAGAGCTTTAAGCAAGCTTTGTTGAAGATATTAAAGTACCATTTAACACCAGTTTGTAATTGTTGAACACTGATTCTTATGGGAGTGTTGATTGCCACTTTAAGCAAGCTGCTAGCAGGGTTCAGCAGGCTTTCAAAATGCTTGAAGCCTGCTAGCAGCTTGTTTAAAGGGGCAATCGGCACTCCCATTAGGTTTGATCTGGTTGAAAGGTTGCTCTGTGTTCAACATTTTACAAACTGGAGCTGAATGGTTCTTTCAAAACGCTGAAAGTTTGCCTAAAGCTCTGCAAATGCTTTGTCAAAGCTTCCTGCTCACACAGCTCTTATACAAGCTGAAGCTTGTGTGAAACAGGCCTTAGGTAGATCTACTAATTTCTAGAGGTCACAAGATATAGATTTGTTTTTAATTTACCTTGGCATATGTTTTCACTACTCTACATGAATGAGAAAGCCAAGAAGGCCATTCAAATTTTAGGCTGGGTTCACACTTGTGGGAATTGGATGCGGGGACCGACTCTCAATGGTGCCAGTTCACACATCTCCAGGGTGGCCGCAGAGCACACTGCAGAAGGTTCCTGTGCATCTTTGGCTCCGTTTCTGGTCCGAATTCAGGCCTGATTTGCCCCTGAAATGGTGACCAGGGATGCACCGGAACCCCTACTGCGAGCCACTCTGCAGATAGTGTGAACCCAGCGTTTACAGGAGCATGTCTGGTCTTTGCTAAATGGAGACAAATGGTGAGGGGAAACCTTCTCAACAGGAAGTTTGGCTGGCTCCAAAAGAAAATTGCAACTGGGTGGTGCAACCCCTTAAATTTATTGATGTGATGAAGACTGGCAAGCTACATTGTCATAAAAAAAGACATTGTTTAAATTTTTTTTTGTTTTTATAGGTCACCAGTTGGAGAGTTTCTGCTGGATGGTGGAAGAACGAAGACCTGGCTTGTTGGGAACAAGCTCATAACTGTGACAACTAGTGTAGGGAGGGGAACACGGTCACTTCTAGGGTTAGATACTGGGGAGGCCCCAAAAGAGGGAGAGTCGGAATTCAGGTAATAGCTCACTACATTTTATTTATTACAGGTAATTGTATAGTGCCATCAATTTACGCAGCGCTTTACATATACAGAATATTCACATCAGTCCCTGCCTTTGAGAAGCTTAAACATTTAGGTCCTTAACTCCCATTCATACATACACATACTAGGGGCCAACATAGACAAGAGCCAGATAACCAACCAGCATGTCTTTGGAGTGTGGGAGGAAACCAGTGTATCAGGAGGAAACCCATGCAGGCACAGAGAGAGCATGCAAACTCCAGGCTGGTAGTGGTGGTGTTGGGATTCGAACCCACAACACTAGGGCTGCTAGGTGGAAGTGCTAACCATTTAGCCACAGTGATGCCTTTTACATGAATGCATGTTTTCCATGCTCCCTAAAATAAAATAAAAAAGTAAACGCCTTACAACACTTAAATTCTGCTAATTCAGAAATTCTGCTAATTCAGAAGTCCTAAAGTACAATACTTTTCTATATTTTTCAATAAAAGCTGCTTTGAATTTATATGGTGACTGGTCAAGTGACCAACTGCCTAGGTATCAGTGAGGTGTCCTAACCTGAAGACCTCTATCCAACTGTCCGATGTTTGTCCTTTTGTCTTCGTATTTGGTCATGTAAAAAGTAGAAGCCCGGTGTAAGACTACTAGGGGGTGCGCACCTTCGCCTCGGTCCTTGGTCTCACAATGTGATTACAATTATCATTTGAAAGATTTGATTCCGCGATGCATCACAATAACTGCCCATAATTTTCATCCAAAAATTCAAGCAGTCAGAAATGGAATTCTTTTTATTTTCATCTGCTTTTAATAAAAAACACTCACTTGCATATAGGAAAGTCTGAACAGTGAACACCGCAGACAATCGTATTTGTTTAGAACGGTAAATACTATGGAATTAAACTGATGTATTAGTGCAGTTTTACTTCTTCATAAAAGAAAATATTATAATGTAAACATTAACATAAAATGTCTAAACCTTAAAGTACAACTAAAGACAAAACTTTTGGTTTTGGATAGAGTGGAGATTAGAACATTGGTCAGTGTTTATTGCCGTCTGTGTCCCCCATTAGAGAGATTCACCCTCTCTATTGGCCCTTTTCCACTGCATGGAACCGAACGGTTCGGCTCGCTTTTGTGCTTTTCCACTGCTGGTACCGCATGGTATGGTGTAGGAACGGTTCTGTTCGGTACGGTACAGCGGCGCTTTTTCCACTGCATGGAACCGAACGGTACGGCTCTCAAAAACAGTACCACCTCGATTGTGGTTCCAAGAGGTACCATACCCGGTACCATATCCCACAATCCTTTGCATGCAGTCACTACTAGCCACTGATTGGTCAGAGAATCCCACCCACCCCGTTGTTATCCCACCCACTTTACTTTAGTACTACTTTAGTGGAAAAGCAAACCATACCGTACCGAACCGTTCCAACACCGTAACATGCGGTACCAGCAGTGGAAAAGCAAACCAGCCAAGCAGGGCCGAGTAGAGCCGAGCCGGTACTTGCAGTGGAAAAGTGCCATATTTGTCCTGTTTACCATTATTGAACGGGAAAAAAGAGCACATTTTGGGTTGTCCCCAAAAAAGTAATGAAGGGGAAATCTCCCAATGGGGACACTAGTTCTGATGACCTGGGGGGGGTCTCCAAGAGATTCCCTTAATTTGCAGAGATTTCTTCCTGTTTTGGCTATGGGACAGGAAGTGAATGTAAATCTCCACAATGGGACAAAGATGGCAAAAATAAACCTTAACCGGTGTAAAAACCTTCCCTTACTCTATCCAAAATAGAAAAATAAAGTTTTGCCTATAGTTCTGCTTTAAAGCCAAGATCAAGGCCAAGCTTACCACCTATATTATTCTTGTGAAAATGGTCATCCACACAAAACAAGACCTAAATCCCTTACACGGTGCAATAAATACCAGGTGTGCTATAACCTGTAAAAAACATCTACAAAACAGAGCTCTTCCTGACTGGCAAACATCACAATGAACCTGGAACACTGTGTTGCAGAACTTCCAGGTTCATTGTGGTGATTGCACGCCAGTGTGTTGACGCTAGAGCGGCATTCTAAGCACTCGTCAAACTTTACCTGCACTCTACCACGCTTATCAAAGTCCCAAAATGCATTCCCTAAATGGACAATATATAACTTGATATTAACATTTAGAGGTAGGTATTGGTAACAGCAATTATCCAATTGCCTTGGGAGCGGGAAGGATATATTTTTTTTCCTGGCTGCTGGTGTAAATGTGACCATACGTTTTTTTCCTCTAGAGGTTTTTTCTTTTTTTTCTATTGGTTGTACAACTACGGGGATTGGGGACTTATTCCCCATTTTTTTTTTTTTTTTTATTATAATGCATGATTGTTGTTTTTCTACCCCCCCTGGAGTTTAGCTTTAGTTTAATCCGATACACGAGAAGACATACAACTTTTTATCATTCTGTGCTAATTTAATGGAGCAATTTACTTCAGAGGCTCGAACTGTGCTCTGGTACCATCCATGGTCACCGCACCATCCAACCATGATTTAAACTAGAAACAACCTATTGACCCCCTCCTCCTCATATTGCCATAAGGAAAACTACTTGTGTAGTGGGGGGGGGGGGGGGAGACTCGCATGCTTAAGGTCATCCCAATATGTGAATGAAGCTGCTAGCACTATAATACCTTGGCAAAGTATTACTGTAGACAATGCAACAACATGTGCAGTGCTAAACACTATAGTAATGAAAAAAAAATGAATGTTTAAAGTTTTAAACAGACAATATCTGATGTGCCAGTTATGTGCAAATTATGACTGTAATAAAAATATGAACTGGAAAAACAAAGTGACTGTGCATGCGTGGCAGTAATGAGCAAAACCATAAATCATACTAAAAAGGTATCGAAGTATTTGTAAATCGATCACGAAGACCTAAACCATAATGAAAGAATAAGATATTATAAATATAGTCTAGATTTAAAAGACATTGCCCTTACAAATTTATCCTGAATTATTGCGCCAGTGTATATTCCACAAACATCTACAAGTGTCCCCATAAAGTCCCCGAACGTATGCCATTTCAATAATTATAGTTTGTCTTCATGATTGATTCACAAATACTTTATTGATGCCTTTTTTTTTTTTTTGTATGATTTAAGATTTTGTTCATTACTGCCCCACACATGCATGGTCACTTTATTGTTTACAATTGTCATACTTTGCACATAATGACTGGCGCATCAGATAGATCCTGTCTGTTTAAACATTCACTTTTTTATGATTATTTTGTGTAGTTGATTACTAGTTAGTACCTACCTACCAAGTAGTAAGTACCTGATGACACTGCAGTCTGTGAGGAGGACTGAGGACAAGCACGTCTAGTATTACGGGAGTCGGGGGACGCTCGCTCGGGTCTCCTGCAGCAGCCTGCAACACAGCGATGCCGGACGGCTGGCGATGTCAGCGGCTAGGTAGGAGATGGGAAAAGCGGGCGAAGCTAATGCCCACGGGTCCTTTTTCAAAGTGTTCCACTTACCTGTGAGGAGAAGCAAGGCGCATAACCACATGACATCATCCGCGAATTGCGATGCATCAATGCTACGATTAAATTCAACATCTCTAAAGACTACCTAAACATTTTAGAATTCTCTCATTCATCCCCGCAGTCGAGTGAAATCACTCAATTCCTCTCTCCATTCAAAACCGCACGGATGGATGAATCTCCCCTGCCGGCTGTTGTATTCAGACAACTGTGGCTGTCTGAATACTCAAACTAATTGCATCTGACTGGATGAGGTTACTCTTCGGGCCAACAATTTTCCACCTGGCTCTGTTTTTTTTTTTTTCAGTTTTTTTCTCCATCAAGGTTTGTTGAGCCAGGTAGAACCAACAGGGCCACCCACAGCTTGAATCTAATGCGATTCTGCAGAAATCAGCCAAAATTCAAGCCGTGTGTATGGCTAGCCATGTTGGTATGTTGACAGTTTTGTTGAAAATGCCAATAAATGCAACAATGAGAAGCAGAAGTGTAGTCCAGCCTATGTATAAAGGCTTGATCAAAGATGTCCTGCCAATTAAATTGTCTGTCTTTTTTTTTGCCTTAAAGCTCACCTATGCAAACCGAGCAAACCAAAGAAGCTCCACCAAAGATCGACCTGCAGGCGAGAAAGCCGGGTATGCAAACGCCGCGTCACAGAGTCCGCTCCATGTCTGGTGAGCTCACTTCCCTGGGAGAGCGTTCCTCTCCTGTTCTAGTTCTTTCCACACTGGTGACATTGAGAGTTCAGAGGGGAACTTTTGTGAGTTCAGCACACCATGACCTGTCTGTGACCGGTTCTCTTCTTCTTCAGCCTAAAAGCTGCTACTACTAGCTTTGCCATGTGCTTGTTCAGATCACTAACAAATTGTATAATTGTGTCATTTTAATTGATAACAAATTTGCTGATTGGCTCGAAGCAGATCCAGCCAAGTAGATCATAGAACCATTGCAAAATTTGCATCGGGTATCACGGGCCTGCAGGAAGGCAGATGACCCAAATTAATGCAGCTCTGTAGTAATTTATGCCTAATTGCATTTCATTTTTTTTAAATGAAAGCAGAGCCAGTACTTGAATCTGACTTGGCATCACTCTTGCAATCCCTGGTACAGCAAAGCTTAAGGCGACCATAGACAGAACAAATGTATTTCCTGCAACCACGGACAGTGTTGACGGGAGTCCCTTCCGCTGAGCCTATGTATTTTTCCGGCGGGGGGGAAGCTGTCGCTACTGGAAGAACACATTGATTATTGCTAGTAGCTATGCCCGCTGCTAGTGATAATTGCATGTAAAATCCGGCAGGCTGGTTGTACCAAAGTTGATCGATCAACTTGGGTACAATTGGCCTGCCGTTTCATGGTTCACATCCTGGCCAGTTCCTGCTGAACCAGCTGAGATTCAAGTAATCTATAGCCGGTCTTAGACAGAGAGGGAAAAACAGCACAAGGATCCAATCAGCTGTGCTGCAGTGCCTTGAAAAAGTATTCATACCCCATGAAATTTTACAACCAAAAACGTAAATGTACTTTATTGGGATTTTATGTGATAGACCAACACAAAGTGACACATAATTGTGAAGTGAAAGCAAAATGATAAATGGTTTTCAAAATGTTTACAAAATTCTGCAAAGTGTTACGTGCATTTATTATATTCAGCCCCCTTTATTCTGATGCCCCCTAACTAAAATCTAGTGGAACCAATTGCCTTCAGAAGTCACCTAATTAGTAAATAGAGTCCACCTGTGTGTGATTTAAACTCAATATACAGCTGTTCTGTGAAGCCCTCAGAGGTTTGTTAGTGAACAAACCGCATCATGAAGGCCAAGGACCACACCTGACAAGTCGGGGATAAAGTTGTGAAGAAGTTTAAAGCAGGGTTAGGTTATAAAAAAAATATCCCAAGCTTTGAACATCTCACAGAGCACTGTTCAAGCTATCATCCAAAAATGGAAAGAGTATGGCACAACTGCAGACCTACCAAGACATGGCCGTCCTCCTAAACTGACAGGCCGGGCAAGGAGAGCATTAATCAGAGAAGCAGCCAAGAGGTCCATGGTAACTCTGGAGGATCTGCAGAGATCCACAGCTCAGGAGGGAGAATCTGTCCACAGGACAACTATTAGTCGTGCACTCCACAAATCTGGCCTTTATGGTTGAGTGGCAAGAAAAAAGCCATTGTTGAAAGAAAGCCATAAGAAGTCCCGTTTGTAGTTTGCGAGAAGCCATGTGGGGGACACTGCAAACCTGTGGAAGAAGGTACTCTGGTCAGATGAGACCAAAATTGAACTTTTTGGCCTAAAAGCAAAACACTGTGTGGAGGAAAACTAACACTGCACATCACCCTGAACAAACCATCCCCACTGTGAAACATGGTGGTGGCAGCATCATGTTGTGGGAATGCTTTTCTTCAGCAGGGACAGGGAAGCTGGTCAGAGTTGATGGGAAGATGGATGGAGCCAAATACAGGGCAATCTTAGAAGAAAACCTGTTAGTCTGCAAAAGACTTGAGACTGAGGCAAGGATTCACTTTCCAGCAGGACAACGACCCTAAACATACAGCCAGAGCTACAATGGAATGGCTCAGATCAAACCTAAATCCAATTGGGAATTTGTGGCAAGACTGTTCAGGCGCTCTCCATCCAATCTGACAGAGCTTGAGCTATTTTGCAAAGAAGAATGGGAAAAACTTTCACTCTCTAGATGTGTAAAGCTGGTAGAGACATCCTCAAAAAGACTTGCAGCTGCAATTGCAGGGAAAGGTGCTTCTGCACAGTGTTGACTCAGGGGGAGCTGAATACAAATGCACACCACACTTTTCACATTTTTGAAAAAAAAATTTTACAAATAAATTTAATTTTCCTTTCACTTCACAATTATGTGCCACTTTGTGTTGGTCTATCACATAAAATCCCAATAAAATACATTTAGGTCTTGACAAAATGTGAAAAATTTCAAGGGGTATGAATACTTTTTCAAGGCAACGTAACCAGCAGCATGCTAATGGGAGTGGAAAACAGTGACAGATGAGCTAATCAGTCTGCTACCTCCTTTCTCGCTGTCAAGACACAGGTTAGGGGTGAGGAGAAGACCAACCCGTAAGTGTTAACTGCAGTGAAGAAAAATCGTATCCCCTACCAGACAGGGCTGTACTGTATGCCAGAGCTGTTAAATCTCAGGATGGGATGGACAGAGCTACTAATTCCGTGGCACATAGAATAGCTCTGTTATGTGTATTTCTTCTGCGTGTTTTTTGGTAGTTCAGGTTAAAAGCTTGAATCAGGACAAGAACATTTATTTACTTGACATACTTATCCACTTGACCTCCGGAAGATTAACCCCCCCCCCAGGCCATTTTTTGCACTGTTATTTTAACTGACAATTGCACGGTCGTGTGATGCTGTCCCTGAACAAAATGTCGTTTCCCCCCTACAAATAGAACTTTCTTTTGGTGGTGTTTGATCACCCGTGTGTTTTTTGTTTTTTTTTATATTTTTATGCCCTTGAAACAAAATACCAACAATTAAAAAAAAAAAACTTTACTTGCTGCTATAAAGCCGATACAATAAAAAAAGAAAACCTTTATCAATTTTGGCCAAAATGTATTTCGGCTACATATTTTTTTGTAAAAAAAAAAAAAAAAAATCCCAATCGTATATTGATTGTAGATGCTAAAACTTTTTTAAGCAAACCAAAACTGATTTGTTTTTTTCTATTTTTTTCTTTTTTTTTTTACGCTAGTCATGGTGGACAGCGGCTTGTAGCAGGACTGCGATATTGCGGCGGACAGTCGGGACACTGACACTTTTTGGGGACCAGTGACACTAATAATAGTGATCAGTGCTAAAAAAAATGTGCACTGTCACTGTACGAATGACTGGGAAGGGGTTAACATCAGAGGCGATCAAAGAATGAACTGTGCCTAATCAGTGCTTTATTACTATGAGGGAGGTGCTTGTACTAGAAGGCATTGATCAGTGCCCCTGCTTGGCAGAGACACAGGACCCACGTCTTCTGTAGTGACAGAATGGTGATCTACCTTGTTTACATAGGGAGCCCGCCGTTCTGCCTGTGTACAAGACTGATCAGTGGGTGCCGACAGACATAGAGTCCGCCATACCCGCCAAACAGCTCCTGCTGTGTCTGATCAGACCCGAAAGTGCAGGATCATGTACTAGGTACGTGATCCTGCGCAGCAGAGCCCACCTTGCCCCCGTATATATACAGTATATGGTCGGCAAGCGGTTAAAGGGTTTTTCCAGTTTCATGGGGGAAAAAAATTGGCAAATAAAAATATAGCCTATACAAATGTGAATTTTATTAACAATTACCTTTCCTTTTTAATCTGCACTCGCTGTAATTTTCTGTAAAATGCTATGCAATATGGCAACCTGGAGGTGTTCTGTACACAGATGGTGTACAAAACACCCCCCACCCCCCAGAAATGTCATTGGCTGCTTGTATGATTGGCTTACTGATTCTCTGCAACAAAAATGTAATTTTTGGTGAGCTACTCCCGAGGGGAAATCATGTCTGCGTGGATGCAAACCCTGCCACTTTCCTCCATTAGAGCCATGCAGGTTCAGCAGCTGATGATTATAAAATCACTCCCATACAGATTCACTTTGCACATAGACAAACCACTGTTTCTTCAGAATAAGGTAGAGCTGCACGATTAATTGTTAAAAAATCGCAATCTCGATTTAACCCCCTCGAACGATCTTAAAACGGCATGTCCTCAATTCTTACAAAGCTGTTCTCTGCTCACTCACAGCTGTCAAAAAAAAGAGCCACCAGCAAGTATTTATCAACATTGTTAAAGCTGCTAGATGACTATAAACACAATGCTTTACAATGTATCATTTCCTTATAGATGAAAGGAATGAACTTCCGTCTGTAACCTTGTAAAGACGAAGCCTTTTTCTGACATTTGTTGCTTTCAAGTTAAAATCAGTATTTTTTGTAAGAAAATTATTTAGAACCCCCAAACATTTATACATAGATAGATTTTTTTTTTTTTTTAGACACCCTAGAGAATAAAATGGCGATCGTTGCAATATTTTATGTTATGCTGTATTTGCGCAGACGTCTTTCAAACGCAATTTTTTGGGAAAAAATACTTTTTTTTTTGATTTTTTTTTAAATTCATTAAACTGTAAAGTTAGCCCAATTTTTTTGTATAATGTAAAAGATGTTACACCGATAATCGTGATCTTTATTCTAAGCAAAAAAAAAATGGTAATTCTCATTTTATCCAGAATCGTGCAGCTCTAATGAAAGGTTTGAATCCGCAACAAAGTTTAAAACCCCTGCAATGTACACAGATCACCCAGAGGAAAATGTTTTTTTTTTTTTTTGTTTTTTTTCCCCCAACAAAAGTGGAGTTAGCGCCGGTTCACATACACGCGACGCTACTTCCCGGGGCGACCGCCGAGATCGCGGTGCGAGCAGCGCGCCGCGACCTCGGAGCGGCCGCCACGGACTTCATAACATTGAAGTCTATGGCGGTCGCCTCCTGGTCGCCCCAAAGAAGCTCCGGACCCTTTTTCTAGGTCGGAGCGACTTGTGTCGCTCCTATTAGAACGGGTCCGCAGCTTCCCTATGGAAGGCAACCTGTGAGGCGACCAGGTCGCCCTAGTGTGAACCGGGGCTTACACTTTATTATTTCAGACTCAGCAGTGGTAATATAAAAACAAAAAAATTGGGTTTAGGGAGAGCAATGATTTTGCCCCAGTTATTTCCCTCAAAACAAATGCCACCTTCTGAATTTTGCAATAACACTTAAATGGCTGCCTTGGATGTGCTGTAGATTGGAGCACTTGAAGAGCTTTGCATGCCTGTGCATGTTGCATGAAGAAGACATTATTTTCTAATGATTTTTGATTTTCCAGGTGGACACGGTCTACGTGCTGGATCAGACGGTGGATCCTTGTCCTCTCCTGGTGGCGCCCCAGGAAGCAGAGGAGATAAACTCCCCCGCAGGCCTCAGGTCAAGAAGGAGAAAGCCACCTTGGCTGATTTTGTGCCGGTACTGACCCAAGGCTGGGCAGAAATACTTGTACGCAGACCTACTGGTGAGTAACCGAGAGCACGGGGGACTGTTGCATGATTTCCTTTGGTTTTACTGAAGTTGTAACAGTTACTGTCTGTGCATGGTATCGTAACCGATTGTATACAGTAAACTAGATCTTTTGTGCTCCAGCTTTGACCAACAAGCTAGAGTGAAGAGGGCAGCATGGTAAATATACACCCACAAGCCACTTTATTAGGTACACCCTGCTAGTACCGGGTTGGACCCCATTTTTCCCCCAGAACTGCCCTAGGTCTTCATGGCATAGATTCAACAAGGTGTTGGAAATATTCCTCAGACATTTTGGTCCATATTGACATAACATCACGCAGTTGATGTGGATTTGTCTGCTGCACATCTATGATGCGAATCTCTCGTTTATCACCACATCCCAAAGGTGCTCTATTGGATGAGATGTGGTGAGTGTGGAGGCCATTGGAGTACAGTGACCTCATTGTCATGTTGAAGAAACCAGTGGTGAGATGATTTGAGCTTTGTGACATGGCGCATTATCCTGCTGGAAGGAGCCATCAGAAGATGGGGACACTGTAGTCATAAAGGGATGGACATGGTCAGCAACAATACTCAGGTAGGCCGTGGCGTTTAAATTAAGTTCAGTTGGTACTAAGGGGCACAAAGTGTGCCAAGAAAATATCCCCCACATCCTTACCACCAGCCTGAACTGTTTATACAAGGCAGAATTGATCCATGCTTTCATGTTGTTTACTCCAAATCCTTACTCTACCATCTGAATGTCGCAGCTGAAATCAAGACTCCTCAGACCAGGCAACGTTTTTCCAATCTTCTATTGTCCAATTTTGGTGAGCCTCTGTGAATTGTAGCCTCAGTTTTCTGTTCTTAGCTGACAGGATTGTTGTCTGGTGTGGTCTTTTGCTGCTGTAGCACATCTTCAAGCAGGGGAAGACTGGCCCAGGTGGCAGGGGGGCAATTGCCCCCCGGGCTGCTCTCTTGCCCTGTAAAAAGGCTGCACCGCTTCTGCCACAGACATGACTAAAGGATTCCTGGGTAAGAGAGGTAAAAGTCCCCACCACTTACCTACTGAGTGCGGGATGAGAACAAGGAAAAAGCACAGGCCCCCCCTCCACCCCACCCCCAGCATGGATGGTGTAAACTGTGTTTGAGTAGAGGCTGGCTCTATGCCCCACTGGAGACTCTCCTCCCCCAGCCAGCCCTGACCAAGCTGTCCCAGCTCCCCCCAACTGCCCCCCCCCCCCCACACACACACACACTATGGCCCCTTTCACACTGGCTTTCCGATCCGGTCCACCTGTCAGTTTTTCAAGCGGACCGCATCGGATGCTTCATGCACCCCTATGGAGCAGTGGATGTCAGCGGAGACACCGTCACCTGCTGCTATCCGATCGTGTCTGAAATCCAGACAGATGGAAACCCTATTTTCCATCCGTCTGGAGGATCGGATGAGAACGGACAGGCAGTTCGTTCTCATCCGATCTCCCTTAGAGGACAGCGGGGCTCTGACAGCTCCGTGTCTGCACACAGAGCGGTAAGAAAGCTGTCGTCCACCTGCTCAGTGGGGATCGGGGGATCAAACCCCACTGAACAAAACTGACTTCATCAGGTGCACTGCCTGTGTGAAAGGAGCCTAGGGTTGAACTGGATGGATTGATGTCGTGTTTTTTTTTTTTTTTTTTTTTCTACCTCCCTATCTAACTATGTAACAAGCTGACAGGTTCTAACCCTGCTCAATGTATTTTATTGCTGGATTTGTGTCTATTGAGAGATTTGCAGTCTGAAGCTTCCACCCCCCCCCCCCCCCCCCTCAGCACTTTCACAGACCCCTATTTAAACCAGACACTGCTTCTAAGCTTTCCACCCTACAGCCAGGACAAGGTTTTATCTAGAAATTCAGTTTACATTTATGGTAAAGGTTGACTAAAGACATCAGTCCATCCAATGTAACCTGTGTGGGTGTGTGTATGCAGTTTATATGTCTAGCACTTCCCATATCCCTGTATATTGGTTATTCTAAGATGCCTTGGCTAAGAGTTATCTTTTTAGGTTTTATTTATTTATTTATTTTTTTTAAATCATTAACGCTTCCAACTGACAACACCAATTGTGAAAGGGAGTTCCACATCTTTACTGTTCTAACATATCCCCTCTGAAGTGTCTCTTCTCCAGGGAGAAGTTTAACGTATGCAGTTGTTCCTTATAACTGAGGGCCTCCAGCCTCTTATTAGCTTTGTCCAGTTCCAGCACATCCTTCTTGAGAACTGGTTGTCCAGCATTGGATGGCATACTCAAATTGTGGCTAGACCAGAGTCTTGTACAGTGGTAGAATTATTGATTTATCTTATAATTAAATCGCCTTTTTAATGCATGCTAATATTCTGCTGACCTTCCTCACTGCAGCTCGGCATTGCATGCCATAAGGGAGTCCGTAATCTACTGGGCCCCAGATTCTTGTCCATCATAGATTTCCGCAGAGGTTCTCCCCCTAGGGTTTAGTTTGCATTCCTATTTTTATCTCTACAAATGCATTACTTACTTTTATCAATATTAAACCTCATTTACCTTTTTTTAGTTGCTCACCCCTTTTTTGTGTTGAGGTCCTCTTTAAGAGTCCATTCACACTGGCACGACTTGTCAGGCGACTTGGTCAGCCTGACAAGTCGTGCACCGTCACTCCCACTGTGTAGTACAGGAGCCGTTCTAATAGGAGCGACACAAGTCGCTCCGACTTAGAAAAAGGGTCCTGTACTACTTCGGGGCGACCTCGGAGCAACTTGCATAGACTTCCATTATGTGAAGTCCGTGCAAGTCGCGCTGCACGCGACTTCACAGGTCACCCCCGAAGTCGGAGCGACCTAATGTGAACGGGGGCTAAGTTTCAATATGTTGTGCAGTTATTACCCTGCTTCTCTTCGTATCGTCAGCAAAATGTAATTCGTTTGTATCCAGATTGGTCTGATTTTGTGTGTGCGATTGTTGCCTCGTCTGGGGGCAGATACAGTTAGGGGCATCTTTGTTTTACAAAGCATTGTATCACATCACAGTACAAACCCAAACACTGCATCTTTTCATCCTCAGGTAATACCAGCTGGCTGATGAGTTTGGAGAATCCGCTGAGTCCCTTTTCCTCTGATATTAACAACATGCCTCTCCAGGAATTATCCAATGCTCTCATGGCAGCAGAGCGATTTAAGGAGCACAGAGAGACGGCTCTCTACAAATCCCTCTCCATGCCCTCCTCCTCCCTGACTGCTGCAACATGCAAACCTACCCTGCTGCAGAGATCCAACACAGGTAAGTAGGCTCTTGTCTTCTCCAGGTAATGTCCCATCACCCATCCTATGACAAAGCAGATGTAGGTGGTGTTTTTTGCTGACTGGAGGCAGAAATGCCAACTTGTACAATACCAATAGGTATATTGTTGCAAAATGCATACTACATCCACCACCTAACTAGGGCCATCAAATTATTACATTAATGAGACAAATGTATACAGAATGGTAGCTGCGCTATGACAGCCTTTTAGTTGCTGAGGTGGGTGTGCAGTGAAACATAAAAACTGTCATACAAAAGACACTCTTAGACCATGTCTGTTCATTTATACAGTAACACTGTGGGTCAGGTGACCCATATTTACTTACAGCTTTTTCTAAACCTCTAAAAAAATCCTCACTCCTTAGGCCGGCCACAGAAAATAACTTGATTCCCCCATCAAGGCAGTCGGTGTTGATGGGAAAATCCCTCCCATTGAGCCATTGTATTCTCTTGGCACTGGAAGCCGTCCCTGCCAGGAGAACACAGTGATTATTGCTAGCAGCCTTTAACAGCCCTTAGCAATAATTGCATGTAAAATCCGACAGGCTGGTGGTAACGGAGTTGATCGATATTAATTTGGATGCAACCAGCCTGCCTATACATGATTCAAATCTCAGCCAGTTCCTGCTGAACCAGCTGAGATTTGAACCATCTAGGGCAGGATTTAAATTGTGTAATGGGATTGTTCTGCTATACAAACAAGACAATTGACAAGCCCTTAATGCACAATCTGGTGAATTTATCATAATCCAATGCACAGAGGCAAAATCAGTGGAGCTCATAGTACTGTTTAATTTAAAATTTATTTTATAACAATTCTATACCTGATTTGATGTAACCCGTCTCATTCACATTGATATATTGTGACTATTACCCCACTGTCCTCTGATCTTGATTAATGTGTTAACAAAAATAGAACCTACAAGCTTTTCTTCTAGGTCAGGACAACCTTTTCTCCCCCATAACTTGTGGTTGCTTTTGAATAAGACCAATCAAAAGCAAACCTAGCTGTAAAGGTAGGGGGGGAATAAATAAATAATTGTATTTATTTATATATATATATAATATATATATATATATATATAATTAGTTTTGCTCATAAGTTTACATACTCTGGCAGAATTTGATTTCTTGGCCATTTTTCTGAGAATATGAATAACACAAAAACTTTTCTTTCACTCATGGTTAGTGCCATTTATTAGCATTCAACTGTGTTTACTCTTTTTAAATCCTAATAACAGAAACTACCCAAATGACCCTGATCCCTAATTCCGTGTATTGCCCCTCTACATCAGTGACAGCTCGAAGTCTGTTTTGTTATTAGTGGATGAGGCTCTTCATCTTCTAAGATGGTAAAGCTGCCTATTCTTCCTGGCAAAAAGCCTCCAGTTCCTGTAAATTCTTGGGCTGTCTTGCATGAACTGCACATTTGAAATCTCCCCAGAGTGGCTCAATGATATTAAGGTCAGGAGACTGAGATGGTCATGCCAGAACCTTCAGTTTAGTCTGCTGTAGCCAATGACAGGTGGACTTGGCCTTGTGTTTAGGATCATTGTCCTGTTGGAATGTCCAAGTACGTCCCATGCGCAGCTTCTGGGCTGATGAATGCAAATTGTCCTCCAGTATTTTTTTGTTAACATACTGCATTCATCTTGCCATCAATTCTGACCAAATTTCCTGTACCTTTTGTAGCTCACACATCCCCAAACCATTAGCGATCCACCTCCGTGTTTCACAGTAGGAATGGTGTACCTTTCATCATAGGCCTTGTTGACTTCTCTACAAATGTAGGGTTTATGGTTATGGCCAAAAAAAGCTTAATTTTGGTTTCATCACTCCAAATGACTATGTGGCAGAAGGTTTGAGGCTTGTCTCTGTGCTGTTTGGCATATTGTAAGCAGGATACTTTGTGGCATTTGCGTAGTAATGGCTTTCTAGCGACTCGACCATACAGCCCATCTTTCTTCAAGTGCCTCCTTATTGTGCATCTTGAAACAGCCATACTACATGTTTTCAAAGAGTCCTGTATTTAACCTGAAGTTAATTGTGGGTTTTCTTTGCATCCCAAACTATTTTCCTGGCAGTTGTGGCTGAAATTTTAGTTGGTCTACCTGACCGTGGTTTGGTTTCAACAGAACTCCTCATTTTTCACTTCTTGATTAGAGTTTGAACACTGCTGATTGGCATTCTCAATTCCTTGGATATCTTTTTATATCCCTTTTCCTGTTTTATTCAGTTCAACCACCTTTTCCCGCAGATCCTTTGACAATTCTTTTGCTTTCTCCATGACTCAGAATCCAGAAACGTCAGTGGAGCACTGGATGAAAGATGCAAGGGTCTGTCAGGAGTCCAGAAACTCATTCACCTTTTATACACACACACTAATTACAAGCAAACAGATCACAGGTGAGGATGGTTACCTTTTAATAGCCATTCAAACCCCTTTGTGTCAACTTGTGTGCATGTTATCAGGCCACAATCACCAGGGTATGTAAACTTTTGATCGGGGTAATTTGGGTAGTTTCTGTTGCCAATATGATTTAAAGTGTAAACACAGTTTGATAATGGCTTCAGCCAAACACTAACCATGAGCAAAAAAATTTTTGTTTTATATTCTCAAAAAAATGGCCAAGAAATCGTAAAGCTATGAGTATGTGTGTATGTGTGTGTGTGTGTATGTGTGTATGTGTGTATATATATATATGTGTGTGTGTATGTGTGTATATATATATATATATATATATATATATATATATATATATATATATATTATAATACATTATTAAAAGATCATGATGTCACTTAGTCTGCTATTTGAAGCCTAAGAGCCCTTTTCCCAAGACCTGCTGTAGTAAAGCAGAAGAAATCACGCTAAAAGATCCAGTGAAAAAGCGACTGGCAAAACAATCAAATCAAATATTGTGTAGTTTAAAAGTGCAAATATTGAAACCAACATGTAATTAATATAAAGCACCAATGGTTAAAAAAAAAAATTATTCCAGACGTGAAAATAGTCCAAAGCAGTAATCCTATGCTGAATCTTGCTTTACAAGAACATTACTCCAAACCCCAAGAGTGTGCCACTACCTTGAGTTTAAAAAGACTCTTACTAGAACAAATGGACACTTTACATCAAGAGTCACATGCGCTTGTGTATCTGTGTGATTTTTTTTTTTTTTTTTTTTTTTTTTTTTAGAGGAACGCCAACCAGGTTTAAACCTCCACATATGGGTATCCAAGACACCTCATCAATTCAGCAAGGTTCTCCCACCATAACATGATATTAGAGTCTGTGACACCCACATAGCATAAAGCCATATAGACAAGTTTATTTAAAAAAAAATTTACTAGCCACTCATATGGAATAAAAAACATAAGCGCTTATCACATATGAAACTTTGTTCCAAGGACATGAACTTGCACTCTCCTGATGAAGATGGGTGTGACAAAACCAGTAGGGCCGAGCTATTGCTCGTGACATCACCACTCATGAAGTGACCTCCACCACTAGGAAGTGGCAAGCTCTTATTCTGGGAACAAAGTTTTGTATGTTATAAGTGCTTATGTTCCTTGTGAGTGGCTCGTAAATTTTTTTTTTTTTTAACTTGTCTAAATGGCTTTATGCTATGTGGGTGCCCCTGACTTTCCTTTCATGTTATCAATCTAAAAATATGAATATTATTTATTCTGTATATGTTGGATTCAATATTTGCACTTTTTTAATCTCAGTATTATAATGGTGCACAGAAATGAAAATGTTGGTGCTGAAACCAAAAATTCAGGATGCACTTGACAAAATTTGATGGTTTATAGAAAAAAAAATATACACATATATATATATATATATATATATATATATATATATATATATATATATATATATATATATATATATATATATATATATATATATATATATATAATCTACCTTTTTTTTTTTTTTTTTTTTTTTTTTTTTAATTGACTTTTAATTTAATTTTTTTAGTTGACTTTTTTTCCTTTTTTTAGTTGACTTTTTCCTTTAATATCATGATATTAAATTAATATGAATTTGTTAGCCATTATCAGCACCTTTTTTGAACTGGTGTTAAAAATCTTGCTGCATGTTTGGTCAAAAAAAAAAAAACACACCACCTGTTCGAAATGCATTGAAAATGCATCAAAAGTGCACCTGTGTTGCATTTTTTGTCACATGACCTATGCAACACACACCATAAGTAATGCAAAATCGTGGCTGTTTTTGGCAGCAATTATCTGCACTTTTTTTTTTTTTTTGGTACAACCCTGCTGAAAATACTTATTTTCAGACGATAATTTTTGCCGGCTGAAATTTCGGTGCATCACTAATTATAGTGTGCAGAAAAGCAGCCATGTTGTGATGTCATCTAGTATCCAGTATTCATTTTCAACAAATGTTTCAGTGGTCACTAGTTCATGGTGGTTTTATAAGATGTGTGCTTATTGGTGTTGGGCTAGACGAGGAACTTCCCTGCAAATTGAGGTTGGATTTAGTGCACAGAATGATCTCCTCCAGTTTCTGTTTGGGTAACTGGACCAGTGATTGAGCCATTATGACCTATTACCACATCCCCAGAAATGTTGTCCGCCTATTAATAAATTACAGGGAGCTTTTGATAGAAATGTCTTTTATATTACTGCCTCTGAATAGCCTTCCCCAATACTTGTGGATTTGAGGATGGTATTGGGTGGGGGGGTAGGGGGGAAAGGGAGGAAACCCTTTTAGAAAGAGCTTATTGAGATTAAGAAAATTTATCTAAACTCTATGAAAATATTTGGTGGGGCGTTGCTTCTACAATGTGGTGCTTTCTTTCAAACTCTTGTTCCTCTCCCATTGCAGTGGCCTCTGTTTCTCCCATCTCCCCGTCCAGTGGTCAAGGAAAGCTGCTTAGGAGCATATCCTGGGCAGGTACATCTATATTAATCAAAGGATCCCCGCAAAACTGTCTGACCCATTAACAAGCCTGTGGCACCTTTGCAGCCGTATTATGAAGTTTGTTAGCTACGTGCTTTGTTGCTAATGAAGAGGGAAAAAAAAAGGGAACCTAACTGTAGCATGGGCTTCTGAGTGTGCATGTAATTAGTTTGTCAGAGATTAGCTCAGCTTTTGTTGAACCCCAACTGAAAGTGCATGCTGACTTGTCTAACTGTGCTGGAATCATCATTGTGCTCCATGGAAGCTTCAGTTTTGTAGATAGAAATTATTTAATAACCATATTAATCAGCGATAATCAAAGTGCTTATTTTGTCATCACTTTGATATTAACCCCCTCCTTACGTTTTGACTGTCCCAAGCCATGCTTGAATCTCAGGATTTACTTGTAAGGCTTTGTATGGCTTAAGGTGCCATGCACACTTCATTATAGTCATCTGACATTCTGGTTGTATTTCCAGAAAATATCAGAGAATGGGTGGGCATTCTTACAATCACTTCTTTATTTAGGTCTAAATGAACATTATTGGGTGGTTTGGAACTTTGGGTTGGCTTTCCATGTGGTTGTTTCATGTGTTGTACACTTTGTTGCCAAAATCCTGACATCACAGTTACCTATTCGGCCCAGAGTATGGGACTACCCCTCCAAATGACTATATTCACATGTTTTATATAGAAAGCAGTGATGGTGCTACAGCAGACAAAGATGTTTTGTGCAAATTCTAACCTTCTGGGAACAGTTTTGAGGAAGGCCACTTTCTGTTCCACCATGACTGTGGCCCTGTATACAAAGCCAGCTCCATAGAAAAAAAAAAAAAAAAAAAACACACAGAAGGGCACAAACACCTAGTGCATTACCAAAGGTTTTCTTGTGTAA
Organism: Pelophylax lessonae; assembly: GCF_965119305.1. Taxonomy (NCBI): domain Eukaryota; kingdom Metazoa; phylum Chordata; class Amphibia; order Anura; family Ranidae; genus Pelophylax; species Pelophylax lessonae. The sequence continues at coordinate 63,924,356 of NC_138773.1, read as the reverse complement.
AGAACAAACAGCCAAATCCATACTCACAACAGTGGGAAATACAAGGGTTTACACCAAATCCCAATCCAGTGCGAGTATCACGTGGCCTGGCCTGATGCACCACTATGTTGGTAAGCTGACGTGTTTCGGGGACGAACCCCCCTTCCTCAGAGCTAGCTGAACACCTTTTGGGATGATTTATAATATCAATTGCAAGTCAGGTCTTTTTATCGAGCATCAGTACCCGACCTCACAAATGCTGTTGTGCCTTAATGTACACAAATTCCCACAGATGACCCAAAGTCCTGTGGCAAACCTTCCAAGAAATAGACCTTTCTTAGATGTGATTATTTAATTGGGAAGTATCAGGTTTGTCTGATTTTTAGCCTTGTTCATGATTTTACAATAGTTTACCAAAAGTATTGGGACACCTGCCTTTACACGTACGTGAACTATAATGGTATACCAGCCTTAGTCCGTAAGATCCAATATTGTGTTGGCCCGCCCTTTGCAGCTATAACCGCTTAAACTCTTCTGGGAAGGCTGTCCTGTCCACAAGGTTTTGTAGTGTGACTATGGGAATGTTTGCCCATTCTTCAAACATTGACTGCGCACCAGTGCACAAAGCAAGGTCCTAAAGACCTGGATGACTGAGTTTGGGGTGGAGGAACTTGACTGGCCTGCACAAACTCGCTCATCCATGTCTTTATGGACCATGTTTTGTGAAATGGTGTGCAGTCATGTTGGTGTAGGAAGGGGCCATCCCCAAACTGTTTCCACAGAATTGAGAGCATTAAATTGTCCAAAATATCTTGGTATGCTGACGCCTTAAGTGTTCCCTTCACTGGAACTAAGGGCCAAGGCCAACCCCTGAAAAACAACTCCAGAACATAATCCCTCCGCCACCAAATGATTTGGCCCAGTGCACAAAGCAAGGTCCATAAAGACATGGATGAGCCAGTTTGCGGTGAAGAAATTTGACTGGCTTACAGAGTTCTGACCTCAACCCGATAGAACATCTTTGGCATGAATTAGAGCAGAGACTGCAGGCCAGACGTTCCCGTCCACATCAGTGCCTGACCTCAGATGCGCTTCTGGAAGAATGGTCAAACATTCCCATAGACGCACTACCAAACCTTGTGGACAGCCTTCCCAGAAGAGTTGAAGCGGTTATAGCTGCAAAGGGTGGGCCAACCCAATATTGAACCCTACGGACTAAGGCTGGGATGCCATTAAAGTTCATGTGCGTGTAAAGGCAGGTGTCCCAATACTTTTGGTAATAAAGTTTACATGTACTGACAGGTCTCTATTGTAATTTAAGCTGGATGCCAGTTAAATACAAAATTTAACTAGATATACTGTATGTAGACTGATGTGCCTGACAAAATAGTTTAATTCTATTTATCCTGTGTAGTAATCAAAGTAACTCCACCAGATGGCACAACCAGGTCCCTAACCTTACTTTACTCCACTACCATTTTGAATCAAGTAAGGGAGGGTAGTAATCCCAGTCATTTTGTTTCGCTTCGCCAACTGTCCATCTGTCCCATTGGGGAGATTTCCCTTCACATCCTGTCCCATAACCAGAACTAGTGCCCGCCATTGGAACATTTTCCTCTTGACTACTTTTCTGGGGACCAGCCAAAATTTTGAGATTTTCTTTCACTTTCAATGATAATGGTAAACAGTACAAATAGAGAGGTTGAATCTTCAAAATGGGGGCACAGACGGCAATAAAAACTGACATGAGTTCTAATCCCTCCCCACTCTATCCACAACAGAAAAATGAGTTTTGCCTTTAGTTATACTTTTAGTAAAGAAGTTCAGCCATACACACATTCTAGCCTGCTGCATAGATAATAAAGAAGCATTACCTCCTTGATTAGGTCCTTGCTCCAATGTCTTTCCTGCTAGTGAAGGCCTAGTGTTAGACTGACTACACCGAGCAATACATTAGAGCCCTGATTGGCTCATGATGCTGCCTTCCCCCCCCCCCCCTTTTAGTCTTGGATCTCCTGTTAAAGGCATTGCAGCTAGCTAATATAAAGACTGTAGCATGGTGTATTTACAAGATATTTGTGTGGGTTTAATACCTTCTGAATGTTCCAGAGGTCACTGCTTCTCTGCCATGAAGACTGGACTTTGCTTGAGAAAGGAGCAGAAAGTGCCAAAATAATGCAGTAATTTCCCAATATGGCAGCAGCTGCTGTGTCCCAATAGGCATCAATGGGGATGCACAGAACGCCTGTACATCCCCGTGTAGATAAACAGGGCTCTCCGCCCTCGTTCACATTAAACGTGGCTTTAAAATCGTGCGACTTCATTTGAACTCTCACGATTTCTAAGCTGTATTTTAGTCCGGCTTCAGGGGCGATGTGAAAGACATCTGTGCAGGTTCATGCACAGATGTCTATTGAAGTCGCCCCCGAAGTCTCCAAAAGTAGTGCAGGAACTTTTTTTGGAAAAGCACCAATTCAGATGGTGCCATTGCTGCATTAGGCTGCGATTTGACATGCTGCTTGACCTGACAAATCGCATGTCAAATCACACTGATGTGAACGGGGGCTAAACAGGTGTATGCTTTTACACGCCACGTGTGAATGAGGCCTTAAAGCGGAGTTTAGGGCAAAAAAAAAAATGTACCTAAAAATACCCCCGGGACATTCAGGGCTAGTGCATTTAAGCAATGATAGCCTCTGAACTGTCCCCGGGTTCACTTACCTTTTTTGAAGTAATACTTAACCTTGAAAATGTCTTGTACAGCGCTGCCATCTCAGGTGTGGGCAGCTGAAGCCAGAGCCTCCTCTTCGGTGACGTCGGAGTCCCAGAATGCCCTGCTCTTCACTCCCGGTGCAGGCGCTTCATCCCTGCACAGCTGCTGGGCATGCCCAGAAGCTGTTCAGCATGGAATGACACGCCTGAATCGGAAGTGAAAAGCAGGGTCGGTGCAAGCGCATTGACTCCTGAGATCGATGATGCTCATCTCCCAGGAGTCAATGCAAGGAGGAAGTGACGGCGCGGACCGTGGCCGCAGAGGGAGGAAGAGGAATGAAGGTAAGTATATTTTCATTAAAAACAAGGTAAGTGAAACAAAAAAAAAAATGTAATATCCTAATTCTTTTTCAGGTTCATCTAAGCTTGCCACAGTACCCAGGGCAGCCGGCCCTGCTCACACGCTTTGATAAATGTGCCCATTTGCTTCTGCTGTTGGTGACCCGAGGAGTGGACCATTTTGTTCAAAGAGTATCTTGATGCCAAAGCAAAAATATCACCTCTTGCTGCTTACCAATCTTTCCATGTGGTGCCTGCATTCGTTTTCTCAGGCATTTTTCTTCCTTTTTTCTTTGGTAATCCTGCCACTAATTTACTATCTTTCAATAGTTTTTTATTGAATTTATAGGTATAAACAACATTAACACTCCAACATGGAGTGAAAAACATACAAGTATAACAATATTAACAGTGATAATCAACAAAGTTTCCAGTTTATGTCCAGCAGTACAGGATTATTAGGATCAGGTATTTACACTTAATACAATGTCACATCATTAATCTGTAATAGTAGGAAGATTGAGTGTCACTCCCCCTCCGACCGGTGTAGCGTGAGAATTACCTACCCCGTGAGAATTACCTACCCCTCGTCACTTCCGGCCAGGAACAGCTGAGCAGCGCAGCAGTGCGCATGCTCACAGGGCCGGATACCTAAAGGGACGACAGAGGAGCAGACTAGTGCGCATGCGCACTAGTATGGAAATAGCACGGTGTACCGTGAAAAAAACCTACCCACGCGGCGGTTAAATAAAACAGCGGGGTTGCAATACGAATCATCTCCGCTCCTGTGGCTATCACTTCCCTGCTCTCGGCAAGTAAATATAAAAGCGGCTGGCGTCTCCGTGATTTATCTTTTCATACAGCCGCCGCCGCTTTTATATTTACTTGCCGAGAGCAGGGACGTGACAGGCACAGGAGCGGAGATGATTCGTATTGCAGCACAGTTGTTTTAATGTAACAGCTGCATTCCATACAGTGCCGTGAACCGGAAGTGACGAGGGGTAGGTTTTTCTCACGGGTAGGTAATTCTCACGGAACACCGGAACCCCTAAGGGAGCAATGTCTCCAGGTCGAAGGAGAGTTGACCCCAGCTCCCCATGTGTCGGGATGAGTGTTATTACTTCAGTTATTAAGACATATATTTTTCTATCGGGGGTAAAAATGACGCCCAACATCTCGCCACTATGTTGGCGAGAATGCGGCCAGATTGGCACGCTACAACACATGCTTTGGGAATGTCCTTCCTTAACAACCTTTTGGAACTCGGTATTCCAGTGCATAGCATCTTGCACTGGAGTATTGAGAACCCCAACCATTGAACTGGCTCTTCTGAACCTAAACATTGATACCTATCCTATGACCTATAGACCAGGGCTTCCCAAACTTTTTTGGGCCGAGACCCACTTCTGAATACAGTTATTTTTCGGGACCCACTTGCTTGTAATTGAATATTGTAAAGCGCTACGGAATTTGTTGGCGATATATAAATGCAAATATTATTAATAATAATGCATATTTTGAAAGGGAGGGGGATGTTAAATTAGAAATATCAATCAATTTATTTTTGAATACACTTAATATTTAAATAAATATAAGGCTATATGGCACTCGCCCTCCTTCCTCTCCCATAGTGAAGGTGAAGCTCCTGTTTGCCCTCTCCAGGGCCCAGCACACCTCACCCAGAGTCTCCATGATGAGGAGCTCTATGCTGGTCTTGGTGTCCTGGCTCTTCTCCTTCAGATCCTCTACTGGGGTCACAGAAGCTGCCATGAACTCCTGACCCCGCCGGGCCACCTGGTCCTCCTATGGCACCAAGGCTGCTGTCTCTGTCCGCTATAGCTGAGAGAATCCCGCCGCCAGTCTAACCACCACTGCTGCTGCCAACTGGACTGAGGAGCTGGCTCTGCACCCCATGAACATATCCTACATAACAGCCCACATACGTACTCACTGATGCAAGTATCCTCCTCGTGGGAAATGCAGGCCAGCCTCCATAAACTGCATGGGCGGGGTCCTGAATCCTGGCTCTCTGTAATTTGCGCAGGCTCGCATAATTTAAGCAGGCCCGCTCTCAGGGATTTCCAGCTCATCGCGACCCACTCAAATGCAGCTCGCGACCCACCAGTGGGTCCCGACTCAGTTTGGGAACTCCTGCTATAGACAAATGATGATCCACTTGCTACTAGCTGCTAGAACTATAATATTAAGAAATTGGAAATCCACGTTCATTCCGAATCTCTCAGATGTCATAAATTTAGATAACTATCTACTAGAGAAAGCTTTGTCAGTAAATTATTTAACTTACCATAAATTTCAGGTATCCTGGGCCGCCTGGCCTGATCTTACCCCTGATAGTAAGTTAGTTTTTTAAGACATTCTTCTATCTGTTGCAGTACAATGCTGTCCACTGTACTGTAGTAAGGAAGCAGAGTTGTCACCCTCGGCTGCTCTCCTGACTTGGATGCAAACTTCTCCCCATCTTCATTACATGACGGGAAGGTTTGTATCCTACAGATGAGAGCTGGGAAGTCATTTTACATGTTTGAGATTTCACTTCTGTACAGTAGTTGTTACAAGGGCACCAGATTCTGGATGGATCATTGAGAGGCTTTACCTTACAGAAAATGTACTTGGGCCTGAAAAAAAGAAAATGCAGCCATCACATCCAAGCACTAGTAGGGTGCAGTATAGATTTTTATTTTTGGGTTTAGATACTTTATGTAGACTTCTAGGTTATACATAACCGTAACCCACAGCAACCAGGTTTATTTTATTTTGCTTGGGGTTGCTACAGTTTGCATATAGTGTTTTCCCTTTATAAATAAATAGTGAACTATTCTCTTTAGGACTCATGCACACAGGCTTATGAAAATGAGCGACTTCTTTTTTTTTTCTGCCAGCATTTGGTAGAAAAAAAAACTCCTCTAATATGAATGCATTTATTTATGCACTTATGGCGTTTTAGCTTACTACTGGGCAGAATATTAAAGTGATTGTGGAGCTTTAGTCCCGGTTCACACTACCGCGACTTGTCAGCCTGACAAGTCGCGGTCCATTCAGTGCTACAGGAACCGTTCTAATAGGAGCGACTCAAGTCGCTCCGACTTAGAAAATAGTTCCTGTACTACTTCGGGGCGACATCGGAGCCAGTGGTGTATAAGGGTTTTGTGCTGCCCTAGGCCTGACTAAACTTGTGCACCCCCTAATTTAAATATGACCCACCCCTTCCTGTTTCTAACCCGATCTGTCATCTGTAAACCACATACCACAACCACAGTCTATCAGTGCCCATCAGCGTAGCCTCATCAGTTCCCATAAGTTCAGCCTCATAAGTGCAGCCATATCAGTACCGCCTCATTACTGCCCATCAGTGCAGCCTCATCAGTGGCCATCAGTACAGCCCCATCAGTGGCCTCCAGTGCAGCCTATCAGTGCCCATTGGTGCAGCCTTAGATATTTGGACTTGTGTTTGCTGTCACTGATTGCAATTATAGGAATATTTCACTTATTTGTATAATGACTAGGAAGTCCATAGTCGTTATATAAATACGTGAAATAATCAGTAGCAGCAAACACAAGTCCAAATATCTTATAAGAAAAGAGTAATCTTAATCATCCAGTGACATATTGCGATAGCACATATGAGGTGAGCAGGTCCAAAATATTATTGCCATCATATACAATTAAAAGTCTTAATTGTATATGATGCAATTCAATATGCTTGCTCAAGGACAAGGATGTTTAAAGAAATGAAAATATATTATTGACATGATGCCTGCCATACCTGGGGGTGGAGGAGGGTAGGCGGAGCATTAGGCTGCAGTGCCACACTTATTAGCATTGGGGGCTGTCGGGCCAGTTGTATTAAGTGTGGTTGGCGGCCTGCGGCCTGTCCGAATGTCCTCCCCCGCCGGTATTATATACCGGCAGGTAGCAGTATAAGTGCTTTATGTGGGTGCCAGACTTATTTGCCTCCTGGACCCTGCCCTATGGGCCAATTTGCCCCATAAGCCTGGCACTATACTAAAAGTGTAGCGCAAGCCAGCGGGGACCCTTTTCGTGCGGGAGCAGGGAGGAGGCTGTTTTTTTTTTTTTTTTTTTTTTTTTGTGCGGGGTGCAGTTTTTTTGCTGCCCCCCTGCAAAGTGCCGCCCTAGGCCTGGGCCTTGTTGGCCTAGGCCAAGATACAGCACTGATCGGAGCGACTTGCATTGACTTCCATTATGTGAAGTCCGTGCAAGTCGCGCCGAAGTCACGGTGCATGCGACTTCACAGGTCGCTCCCGAAGTCGGCTCGCCATAGTGTGAACCGACACTTAGGCTCGGTTCACACTGCCGCTACTTGGGATCTGACTTGTGCTTACCTAATAGGTACTGTATGTAAATATTTCCTAAACATGCACTGTTTAGGAGATATTTACTGTACATACAGCCTGTGATGTCACCGACGCATGCAAGAAACGGCCACCCTGTGTTCTGTGCTGTAAACGGCAGTCCCTGCGCGCTTGTGCGGGAGTTACATCGGGGAGCCGCCACTCACAAGGCCAGAAGGAAGACCAAGTGAAGATGGAAGCGCCATCAGCGGTGATGGCACACCGCTGGAAGGCCTCGTTCGAAGGTAAGTTTCAAATGTGCAAGTATGCAATGCATACTAGCACGCTATAAGTTTGCCTTGCAGGTTTAAAAAAAAAAAAAAAAGCTATCAGTTTACTACTGCTTTTTAATTAGCACTACTAAAGTCGATCCGACTTTAGAAAAGGTTCCTGTACTATAAGTGACTTCTATCCAATTTGTGCCCATAGACTTTAATAGAAGTTGCTTCCAAGTCGGGTCCTCTAAATTGATGAACCGTGCCACAATTGTTTTTGTATGTTTGTTTTTTTTCTTTTTTTTTTTTTTGTACAACAAACCGGTTTATGCTTACTTGCTCTGTGCATTGGAATTGTACAGAGGCCCTGAGTGCCGGTTTACACTTATGCGATCAGACATTGCATATGATTCGGAGCGCACTGCTCCTAAAATCACATGCAATGTCTGTGCGGTGCAAATTCAGCCATACAGTTTGTATGGCTGAATTTGCACCGCAATCGCAGTGAACTCGCACAGGACCCTTTTTTTTTTTTTTTTTGGTCCGCAGCAGAATCAGATTGCATGGTGGTTCACACTAGTGCGATCCGATTCATGTGCAAACTGTCAGATAGCACTGCGATATGTGATCTGATCTGGGGGTGTCGTTAACTTTCAATTGACACCCCCAGCGTATCGCATATGGCAGTGTGAACTGCCTGTTCTGCGGATGCGATGCGGGAACACGCAGTATATTAGCAGTGTTCCCGCATCGCAAGAGTGTGAACCGGGACTGAACCTCAACTTCTCGGCCTCAGCCGGTGCTCGGGGCTGTTGAGTGCCCCCATAGAAAGCCCTTTTTATAGGGGCACTCGTACGGGCTCTAATAAAAGTAGGGGTGACCAGCGCTATGGATTAAGTAATAAAACGAATAAATAGAAATTCAAGATAAATTAATATAAATAGGTGTTAGCTGCCACCAACCAACCCCTGGATACCAAGGGTTAAAATGAGATAAAGAGAGAAAGGTCTGTAAAAGGCGCTACCTATGAATAGATGCTAAAATGTTGCTGAATAAAGTCGTACGGGCTCGCTCCCGAGCCTCACTGTCTGAGTCTATAGACAGAGACAGTGGAACTCTGCCTCGCTCCTTTGTCACTGGCTTTGATTGAGTGCAGCAGGAGCCAATGGCTCCCCTGCCTCGGCAAAGCCTGAGAGACCAGGAAGTGAGGGGAGAATAGAGCTGCAGGCGGGCAGAGCGCTGGATTGAATGAGGGCTCAGGTAAGTAAAAGGGGGGATTACTGACAAATATTTTTTACCTTAATGAAATGGAAGGTAACTGGATGGACTGTTGTCTTTATTCAACCTCAACTACTATGTAACTATGAAATGAATGCATTAAGGTAAAAGATATTTGGGTTTTTTTATTCTGGCTATTGGAATATATTTACGTGTATTTTTTTTTTTTTTTCTACTCAAAAGTTCCCCTCAGAACGCGCTTTTGGTGGATTTTTTTATTTATTTTTTCCTGCCTGTAAACACTTCAAATACTCCTGTAAACGCCTATCTGTGCAAGGACTGGTAGACTTGGAGGTGCTTTTACAGCCCTACAAAATAAAAATTTTGCTGAACGCTTTAAAAGCGGCATTTTTGTAAGCTCTTTGTGCATGAGCCCTTCATTGTCTTTTCTAAAGTGGCATGTGTGATACTCTTTGTACTTTCTGGTTTACATGCACGGCATGAAGTCTGCATGAATCTAGAATATGAAAGTAACAAATACCGGTCAGAAGTAATAGAGAGAGGGAATAAAAGCATCTGTAATCGCTTCTTCCATTGAGTTATATGTGGCCTGTTGCTTTTGGATTGATAAATAAGAGGTTCGGATTGGTTGCTATAGGCAGCCTTCCCACTATTCCTTACCTCCAGGCTGTACATATCATCCCAGAATTCTTCTGGCTAGGAGATGCTCTGAATTCTATTAGTAATGAACCTCTGTTGTTTCCAGAGTCCTCTGTGCTCCCGGAAGAAGGCTCCCAGACTGAAGCTGACGTAGACACGACCTCTCCGGCTGGGTCCCAGGAGCTGGATGACTTTAAGCCTGTGACCAATGATGACACACCAAGTGAAGACAAAACGGACAAGAAGTCTGAAGGAATCAGCAGGGTGAGCGTGTTACGCTTTAAGAGTTCTTGAATAATTCTAGTATCTTAGAGGGGGCAAAGAGCCACCAGCTCTTTGCTCAGGAAGCAGTGAGAATCTAGCTATCGGCAGTGTTTGCTCATTTCTCAGTGTTAGTCGGCGGGGGACAGAAGCAGCATTGGGCAGATGCTGCATCCACCCAGATAAGTATGATTAGGAGTCCATACTTAAGGTTTTTATATTCATTTTTTTACCATAATGCATTCTTTGTATTAAGGAAAACACACTTGTGCACAAGATCCCTCCCCCACCACCCTCTTATACTTACCTGAGCCTGATCTCGATCCAGTGCTGTGCACGCGAGCAGTGGCTCTCTCCCTCCTCACAGGACAGAAAGGCAGCAGTGGGAGCCCTATTGGGGCTACTCGCTAAAAAGGTGGAGCCAGGAGCACTGACAGGGGACCCTAGAAGGGGAAGATTTGGGCTGCTCTGTGAAAAACCACTGCACAGAGCAGGTAAGTATGACATGTTGGTTTTAAAGTTTTACAATCCCTTTAAATCGTACCTGCAAGGTGTATTTGAGACCCTTTATTTTTAATGGTAACAACTCCTAAAGCAGAACTAACGTTCCGCTATTCACTCTGAGCAGGCAGGCTTTTTATTTCAGAAGAGACATGATATTTCTCTTCTGCACTAAAACACACCTACCTGCCTGCCCACAGCCATCCCCGGCACATAAACTGTGCTGTGCATGCACAGCACTGAGCTTGCAGCAGCCGGCCTTTTCTCTGTGCCAGAATGATTAGCTCCTGCACATGCGCAGAGATAACGTCATCCCACGCTGGGCAACGAAGATGGGTGAAAATGCCGGCACCGGCTAGAGAGGGGATGGAAAGGTGAATATTCTTCCCTTTTTAGTTCCTCTTTAACTACAACATTTTCTGTCATGCTCCTGAGTTGGACAGCAAGCAGCTTTACTATTGCATAGTGCACTGGCACATTCTGGTGTAGTCACTTCTTCTAAAATAAATGAAGATCAGCTTCTGTCCTGTGCTCACATCTGCAGGAGGTTCATACGAAGAGTCTACAGGATGTGCATGATGTAGGGAGAGAAAATCTGATCAATCTATGCAATCACTTCAGCTCACTATTTACTTCAAGTATTCTTTGTTAATGTCCAAAAAAAGTAAACACCAGGACTGCTAGGACAGGAGGGCATTTGCCTCCTGAGCCAATACTAATCAGATATGCTAGATTTATGGTCCTGGGTGGAGATACTTCACCATTCAGCTAAATAGTCCCTAGAGTCTGTGACCTGTGCTGGGCATTCTTTATATTCCTGTTCCTTGTTCTGACCTTCAATCGCAGCATCTGGCCAACCTTGGTGGCTCTGGGATGTCATGTGATCAATTTGCCAAGGGCCCCAAAGGAAGCTGACGCTATACGACGTAAACAGATGTCCCAAAAAAACATGCCGCGTCGGAACATTCTCTTTTCACCATGCCCACTATGCACTGTGGCATCATGTCACACTTTGCATTGTATGCTGCCTTTGGACCAAATAAATCTACCATGAAAGGGCACTCAGTCGCTACCCACTAGGCCAGAGTTTCCCATTCCTTACCTGCAGAAAGGTTATTGTGATTATTTTAGGACATTCCTGAAGTTAGACTCTAATGGAGCAATGCTTATAATGAAAATGTGGTTGAAAAGCTAAGCAGCTATGCCCAGCTATCACAAGTTAAGTGAAAAACTTCACTAAACACATTTTTATTAAAACTGGCAAGAAAACCCCCAAAAAAAGAGAGAAAAACTAGTGTTTTCTAAACATGCAAAATGGAATTGTGAAGATGGTACCCCCTTCATAAAGTTTTTCCTTTCATCCTTTTATTTGCATAGTCCTCCTCCACCTCCAGTCAAGATTTGTCCACCCAGCAGTCAGAAGAGTCAGAACTTGGTGGAATCCCTATTGAAGGGTCAACACGGGAGATTCCTTTCCAGCCCTCCCAGACGCTGAGCAAGTCCAGCTCCTCCCCAGAACTGCAGACATTGCAGGAACTGCCTAAAGAGCCCGAGGCTAAAGAAGATCTCAGTACACCAACACCAGAAGCCAAACCTCTGCTGCAGACTCCAAGCGCAGAACCACCTATCATCCAGACTGCCAGAGCAGAGGAAGATAGCTCTAAACAAGAAGCTGGAGCCAGGCTTGAGCCAGGGGTGTCGCAGCAATCTCCAATATCTCCGAATGGATACCGTCCCAGAGGTCACACTATTTCTGACTCTGAGCCCTCCCGTCGGGGAAGGAGGATCAACGTTGATGCTTTCAGGAACAGCACAAAGGCCAGCAAGGCTGAAAAAGTGCCTGGAATAGACCCAAGGTACATCCCAGGTCTCCCTGTCTGATTATTTTAGGTTTATTGCATAAGTATGAGACAAAACAACAATGCTCACATCAACCAATTTATTTTGTATCCTTGTGCTGTGCTGGGAACATGAAAGGACAATCCAGTTCTTGTCAATTGGAAGAGCCTTCCTTTAGATACTTTTATGCATGTGACGAACCATTACACAATGTTCTTGGCAAAATACTCATACTCTACAGTTACCATCTTTCTTTCATTGACTGATTGGATGGGTAAAAGTGTACTTCTTATCCATAAAGGTCTGTTTTAAAGAACTAGTGACAACAGACATGAGGCTTGCTACACCTAGTTCTAGTTCTCATGAAGGGCTTTAGGAAATTAGTAGACTTTTTAATACATTTATTACCCTGTTTTTTGTTTTAGACTTTTGGAAAAGGACTAATTGACAAGGCTTGCCAGACTAGAGGCTGAATTGCTTATTGTAGGAATCAGTCTGATCTTTTCATATAGGGGAGCAGATTGATTTAATTTAGAAAATGGGTCTGTTTACTGTCTTAAACATCAGGTAATGGGTCTGGTTTTATCTGGTCTGGGACTAGTTAGCAATGGCCGTTACTCTTATTGGGTAATGAGGCTGATCCTTATGTCTGGGAGCAGGTTTTTCCTATTGGGGGGGGGGGGGGGAGGGCTGATGATGTTGGATTGCCTGTTGGCAGTGGGACTAAAAGAGAAGTCCTGTAAGTCCCGCATCACTGCAAGACCCTGTGTTTAAGCGTGTAACAGCCTCAACCAAAGTTCCCCATAACTAATCTCGGGGGCCGGACAAAACGCGTGGGGGAGGTGGCATCGTGGTGCCTGGGCTGAGGCTGCTACTTACAGTGTTGATGCAGTGATTTGCAGCTTACGGGACTTCTATTTTTCCCTGTATTGACATTTAGAGATGGAACAAACTGTCCTTGCCTGCACTCCTAGCGGTCGGTTCTCTGAAGAGGACCTGACGGAGCTTCGAGCGGCACCCGCAATTTTTGTATTGGCAATGGGGCTAGTTACTTATTTTTAAGAAAATGCTTTTTCTCTTACGTCCTCCGACAGTCGCCGCCTCTCCATATTCGTCACTATGGGGTTATTGACCTTTGCTCCGTAGGAGTAGCTAGGCAACAGAATATGTCAATATTAAAGCTTTTAGCATATCCCACCCCCAGGGGGTGGTCCCCTCAGTCAATACCCTCCTGCTTCCTGTATCCATACCTCAGTTTCATTGTCTAGCTTTCAGGAGTTAGCTGGCTGTTTCTGTGCTGGGGCATTTTGTCTCAGCCTTTATCTTCTTTTTAATTTTATTTGAGTTTTTTTCTCTTTCTTTACTTAGCTGTTACTTTTGTCAGCATTAGTTAGTTCTTCTGATGAAGAGGATCGTGCGGGCTGGGTCTCGGGCTGGCCCCCCTGGTCGCAGGTTGTGGGTCAGTGGCTTCCCAGCCTGCCATCGAGCGTTCCGTCAGGTATTTTTCCTGACATATGTGAACGACCCATCCCTGTTCACTGCAGGGATGCTGTGGTGAGGTGGCTACCTCACTGGACGCCATGCGGTTTCGCACCGCAGTTCTACTGCGTCCTGGCTGCGACTCTCCCTGTCCCATGTGCAGTGGCTTGATCGCTTGTGCGGGTTCCCCACGCCATTCAGAAGGTAAGTGTACTCTGTGTGGGGACCTGTCTGTTTAGTGGGTGTCAGTCTGGGACTGTGTAACCCTGCATGTCTGTTCACACTATTGTGCTCCCTGTCTGGATGCTGCTGTGGGCTGCAAGGAGGGGGGCTGTTATACACTGTTCTGTGTTACAAACTGTGTGATTCTCTGTGTGACATGCTGTATGTTGTAGGGCATGCTGTGGTACATGTTTTGTGCAACATGCGGTGGCCGCTGCTGCGGTCCGCCATTTTATTAATAGCTGCAGGCATATGAGGGTTTTTTCTGTATGCTGGGAGCGGCGTTTTTGGCGCCAAGCGCCGCCATTTTGGCGGCGATCGCTCCGGCCTCATGTTAGCACTGCATTTACTTCCTCCCCCGGCGGCCATTTTTTTGTAGCTTTCCATAGGCTTTATAGGAGCGGCTTCTATTGCATCACTTCCTTTTCCCTGGGCACACCGATCGATGCAGCAGTGATCTCTCCAGGTTTTTACCCTCTTTATTCCTGTATTCCTTGCCTGAGTTTGTCATTTTCCCTGTGGGGGTCGGCTTGTGCTGGTGTGTGTGAGCGGTGGGCTGCGCTCGCCGCGCTTTTAAAGGGGCAGTTACCCTTTTTTCTCCTGCACACTTCTGGGGGCATGGATTCTCAGGAAAGCAAATTTCCTCCCACTTTGCTGGGAGGCCAAGGGGCTGCTGCTGTTCCCCCTGAGGGGGGCGATTTGGCCACCATTGTGGCTAACCTGGCTGCTCAGGTACAGATGCTTGTGGCTGCTCAATCCACTAAATGGCCCAGAGTTTCAATCTCCTCTGATTCAGAGGGCGATGGGGCTGCTATGGCTGGGGTCCCCTTATCGGGGTCCCGTTCGTCCCTGGACTTTGCAGGGTCGGAAGGGGAGGCAGAGGTTGAAGGGGTTGATGATTCTCCCCCTGGCTCGTCTGAAGAGCTTGCAATCATGGATGAATTGGTTGCTTCTATCAAACAAACGCTGCATTTGCAGGATGAACCATGTCCTCCTGCCGTCCTGGCCTCTTATGGGACGCAGCGGAGACGCAAAATGTCGCAGGTTTTCCCTTGCACTGAGGATTTTCAACGCGCTGTTAGTGAACAATGGCGCAATCTAAAAAAGCCTTTTGCTGTGCCCAGTAGGTTTAAGCTGCGTTATCCTTTCACGCCTGCCACTGACGAACGCTGGTGTGTACCACCTCCGGTGGATCACGCGGTGGCGGTTTTAAATAAATCCACTGCGATTCCAGCAGAGGATACCCCGGTGTTCCGGGACCCTACGGACAGGAGGCTGGAGTCTCTTGCCCGCCATACTTACTCGGTTACCGGTTCCATGCTGAAAGTTATTTTTGCTTCCCTTATGGCAGCTCAGGCTGTCGCGGATTGGACGCAGGTGCTCAGGCGCGTCCTGGTGGCTGATTCTGCCCCGCCGACGACGTTGGCTATGGTGGATCAGATTCATCAGGGTGTCATGTATTTGTGTGATGCGGAATTAGATGTAATTCCTTTGGCTGCACGTGTGCACAGCGTGGCTGTGTTGACACGCCGTTTGATTTGGCTGAAATGTTAGTCTGTGGACCAATCTTCTCGCAAAACTTTATCTAATTTGCCATATACGGGATCTCGCCTTTTTGGCGACTCCCTGGATTCACTGATAAAGGGTATTTCTGGGGGTAAGAGCACTCTTTTGCCCCAGACTCACAAGTCTAAGTTTGTTCGTGGTAAGAAGAATACCTCGTTTAGACCCTCTCAGGGGTCCTTTCGTGCCTTTCGGTTGCACTATAAGGGCAAGCCCTTCAAAGGACAAGGCTCCCAGAAAAAGCTGTGGGCAGGTAAGCAGAAGTCCGGCCAGTCCGGGTCCGCTGCCCATAACAATGCGGCCTGAAGGGACGCCCTCACCCAGTTCTGGGGTGGGGGGACGTTTGCTCGGTTTTCTTCAACCCTGGCTGGCCCGCGTTCGGGACAGGTGGGTTCAGGAGATCGTTCGGTCCGGGTGCAAGATCGGGTTCCTATCTCGGCCGGCGAACAGGTTTTTTCCCTCAAACCTTCAGCTGTCTCCGGAGCGTTTGCGGGATCTGCACCTGGCGGTGCAGGACCTGCGGGCTCAGGGAGTGGTGGTTCCGGTGCCTCATCAGGACAGATTTCGGGGGTTTTATTCAAATCTGTTCACTGTGCCCAGAAAGGAGGGCAAGGTACGTCCAATTCTGGACTTAAAAGCTCTGAACCGCTTTGTGCGGGTTCGCAAGTTCCGCATGGAATCCCTGCGCTCGGTGGTGGCTGCTCTAGTTCCGGGAGAATTCATGGCCTCCATCGACTTGAAGGATGCGTACCTACACATCCCCATTTTCGAGGGTCACCAGAGGTACCTTCGATTCGCCATTGCGGAGGATCATTACCAATTCGTGGCGTTACCCTTCGGTCTCGCTTCGGCTCCGTGGGTTTTCACCAAGGTGCTTGCACCGGTTCTGGCCTTACTGAGAGCCCAGGGTATCTCAATCCTGGGGTATCTGGACGACATTCTGGTTCGGTCTGCAACCAGTCAGGGTCTGGTGAAGGACCTGTCCGTCACGATGCAGACTCTGCAGGAGTTTGGTTGGACGATAAACTTCCCAAAATCGACGCTGTGTCCGTCGGTTCGTCTTCCCTATCTGGGAATGATCCTGGACTCTGTTCAGGCGAAAGTTTTCCTACCGGAAGACAAGCTCAAGACACTTCAGGACGAAGTCAGGTCCCTTCGGGACGCTCCGTGCTCATCCCTCCGGACGGGCATGAGGTGTTTAGGTTTGATGGTCTCGGCCTTCGAGGCGATTCCCTTTGCCCAGTTTCACACGAGGGGTCTCCAGGCGGAGATCCTGTCCAGGTGGGACGGGCGACCACAATCTCTGGATCTTCAGATCTCATTGAGTCCTCGCACCAGAAGGGATCTTCTGTGGTGGCTACAGTCCCCGGCGGTGTCAGGGGGCAAGTCTTTTCGTCCGCTTTCATGGACGGTGATCACCACGGATGCCAGCCTGTCGGGCTGGGGTGGTGTTCTGGGCGTTCTGTCCGCCCAGGGTACTTGGTCAGTGGGGGAGTCCTCCCTTCCGATCAACCATTCTGGAATTGCGGGCGATAAATCTCTGCCTTCGACGTTGGACGGACAGGCTTCAGGGCCGTCCGGTTCGGGTGCAGACGGACAATGCCACAGCGGTGGCCTACATCAACCACCAAGGGGGCACCAGGAGTGCCTGAGCGGCTCGGGAAGTAGCCGACATTCTGTCTTGGGCCGAGACGCACGTCCCGGCGATAACGGCAGTTCACATTCCAGGGGGTGGAGAACTGGCAGGCGGATTATCTGAGCCGCCAGACTCTGGACCAGGGGGAATGGTCGCTCCACCCGGATGTCTTCCAGATGTTGTGCGCGAAGTGGGGTCTTCCGGATGTGGACCTGTTCGCGTCTCGTCTAAACAACAAGGTGGGAAGGTTCGTGGCAAGGACGCGCGATCATCGGGCAGACGCGTCAGACGCGTTAGTGGCTCCGTGGCATCAGTATTGACTGATGTATGCATTCCCACCAATTCAGTTGCTATCCCGGTTCCTTCGCAGACTGTCCTCGGAACCAAAAACGGTGATTCTGGTGGCGCCGGACTGGCCCCGCCGGTCTTGGTATGCAGACCTTGTGAATCTGGCGGTCGACGCTCCGTGGCGTCTGCCTCTTTGAGAAGACCTTCTGTCTCAAGGACCGATATTCCATCCTGCTTTACTGTCGCTGGCTTTGACGGCCTGGCTGTTGAAACCGAGGTCCTGAAGGATAGGGGTCTCTCCCCGGAGGTCATTCATACTTTGATCAATGCTAGAAAGGCCTCTTCGGGGAAGATATACTACCGTATTTGGAAGGCCTATTTTGCCTGGTGTGAGTCCAGGGGGTTTTCCCCTCGCTCATACTCGGTGTCTAGGGTGTTGTCTTTCCTTCAAGCGGGTGTGGACCAGCGTTTGGCGTTGGCCACGATTAAGGGTCAGATTTCTGCGCTGGCCGTTCTTTTTCAACGCCCTGTGGCGTCTAATTCTCTGGTTGGCACCTTTGTTCAAGGGGTGCGACACTTGGTCCCTCCTCGGAGGGAGCCTTTGCCTCCGTGGGACTTGAACCTCATTCTGTCCATGTTACAACATGCTCCTTTTGAAAAGATCAGGGAGATCTCGTTGCCTCTGTTGTCCAGAAGGTCGCCTTTTTGGTGGCGATCACTTCGGCTCGCAGAGTATCGGAGCTGGCAGCTTTGTCCTGCAGGTCTCCGTATCTGGTGCTCCACTTGGATAAGGTGGTCTTGCGACCGAATCCTTCTTTTCTTCCGAAAAGGATCTCGGAGTTTCACCTCAATGAGGACATTGTCTTGCCTTCGCTTTGCGCGAAGCCTAAGCATCCGAAGGAGGTGGCCTTACATTCCTTGGATGTTGTTTACCTGTCGGCGACTAAGTCTTTTCGCAAGACGGATTCCCTCTTTGTCCTTCCTGAGGGGCCTCGGAAGGGCTTGGCGGCATCTGCTTCTACCATCGCCAAATGGATCAGACAGACCATTGAACAGGCATATGCTTTGAAGGGTTCCCCCTATGCCTGTGAAGGCGCACTCTACGAGATCTCGGAGTACGTCTTGGGCCTGTCATCATCGGGCTTCTGTGGCCCAGGTGTGTAAGGCGGCGACTTGGTCGTCCGTTCACACCTCCTCAAAGTTCTACAAAGTGGATGTTCAGGCATCGGCTGATGCTTCCTTTGGCCGCAAGGTTCTTAGTGCGGCAGTACCTTAGGGTCCCTTGTTTTTTTGGGCCCTTGGCTGTTTGGGATGTTTTTATCCCTAGGTTATTTGTTCTTCCTGGGTTGTTGCTCCTGTTGAGCAAAACTTTATTTTCATGTTGCCCAGTTGGTTTCCTTCCTTTGGTAAGGTTCCTTTCTCTGATGTGGGTCCTGCGTTGACTTGGGCGCGGCTGTGTTTCCCACCCCTCATGTTTTTGCACTGCTTTGGGACGTCCCCATAGTGACGAATATGGAGAGGCGGCGACTGTTGGAGGACGTAAGAGAAAACGGAATTTCTCTATCGCTCATTGACAGACGTAGTCCTCGGTGATTCAACACCCTCGGGTTATGCTGCCCTCTACAGGAGTAGGACTAGACAGGAAAGAAAACATTCTGGCCACACCCTAGGGGCAGTCCCAGAGGGTATATCCTCTCACTTCCTGCCCTAGCAAATCAGTTTTTTTCTGTCTAGTTAGGAGTAAGGACCTTGCTGGGATCTTCCTGGCAGGATTTTTTTCTTAGAAAAGATTTTTTAGACAGCTTTTTTTCTCCTGTGAGATCTTCAAGTCCTTCTGCAGACATGCCGCTATTCTGTGCAGGCCGCCGCCATTGTCTGGTAGATTGCACGAGGCCGCCATTTTGGTGTAGCCTCGTGTCTCCAGCATGGGGGCGGCCATGTTTGAGGTGACTCAAACACCTCATGGAGCCAGGGGGAGGCGCCGGCAGGCGTGTTAAGGGGTGGAGCCGCCTCCTTTACCCAGGAAATAGGGCCAAAGACTTCCTGTCTGTAACAAGACAAGCATTGAGCAAGCTGATGAAAACTTCTGTGCATCAGGGATGAGATTTGGTCTCTCTCTCTCTCTCTCGTTCGTTTGTTCGTTCGTTCGTTCGTTCCGCGAGGGCGGGCGATAAGGCGAAACCCTCCAAAGCCCCTTTAGAGGGGTTTCAAAGGGCGCTGGTCGGCTAAACAAAAAGTCCGGCTCAGCCAAGCCTGAAGATACAGCCTGATGCGCCCCTACCCATCTCTGGGGTGGGGGGGATGTCTTCACCGGTTTCTGGAGGACACAGGATCGAGTTTCGATCACTTCCACCGGTGCGATTCTTCCCTTCTAACATTGAACGGTTTCAGGGGTTCTATTCGAACCTATTCACAATGCCCAGGAAAGAGGGCAAGGTGTGTCCAAATCTGGAAGAAATAGAGTCCATCCGTACAGTGGTGGCCTCCCTGCATCAGGGGGATTTCCTGGCGTCCATAGACATTTAGGAGGCCTATCTTTATATCCTCATCATCGCAGGACATCAGCGTTTTTTCGCTTTCCCAAAGATCATCCCTGGTTCCCACCAGGAGACTGAACTATCTGGGCCTAAGGTTGGATACATCCTGGGCAAGAGTTTCTCCTTGCGGAGAAACTCCAGAAGGTTCAGTCAACGATTCGGATGTTGCTGTCCGTCAATTGGCTGGGACTGATGGTGGCCTTCTTAGAGGCAGTACCGTATACCCAGTCTCATACCCGAATTCTCCTGAAGGAGATTCTTTTTTAATGGAATCAGAATTTCGATTCCCTGGACAATCGGATCCGGTTGAGCGAGCGGACCAGGAAGTCTCCGATGCTCAACCAGGGGAAGTCATTTCTTCCGATAGTATCCAGATTACCAATAAGGGTATCGGAACTGAGAGCGATCAGATTTTGTCTGATTTACTGGATCGAGCAGCTCTAGAGCAGCCCGATTCGGATCCAATCGCATATGGCCTCTTCATCCAGAGTTTTTTCACTAGCTGTTCCTTCATTGGGACATCCCGGATGTGGATCTGTTGGCACCTTGGCTTAACGGGAAGGTGCGGAGGTTTGTAGCTCGCGCCGCGATCCTCTAGCGGACGTAGCAGAAACGCTGATCGCCCCATGGGGGCAGTATCGGCTACGGCATGCCTTCCATCCTCTCAAGTTGCTGCGGGAACTTCTTCGCAGGATAGAGGTAGAGGGAATTCCAGTTATTCTGGAAATTCCGGACTGACCTCGTCGAGCCTGGTACGCCGACTTGGTGAGGCTAGTCGCGGACGCTCCTTGGAGACTTCCTCTCAGGGAGGATTTGCGGTCTCAGGGACCGATCTTCCATCTTGCTTTACAGTCGCTGGCTTAATGGCCTGGCCATTGAGACCCAGGTACTGAAAGACAAGGGAGTGTCAGCTTCAGTTATTCCTACCTCCAGTTAAAGCAAGGAAAGCGACTTCCAGCACATGGAAGTCTTATATTGCATGGTGTGAATCTATTGGATTTCCCCCACATACCTATTCGGTGACCCGAATTTTGGTCTGTCTGCAACAAGGGGTTGAGCAGAAACTATCCTTGAGCACGATCAAGGGTCAGGTTTTCGGCTTTAGCAATCTTCTTTCAAGAAACCTTTGGCTAATCATTCCTTGGTGCGGAATTTCATCCAGGGGGTGCGACATCTGGCTCCGCCAGTGCGCGCACCCTTACCGCCTGGGATCTTAATTTAGTGTGGTCGGTTCTTCAGAAACTTCTCTTTGAAGATATTAGGGAGATTCCCTTGCTTACATTATCCCAGAAGGTGGCCTTCTTGGTGGCCATTACTGCTGCACGCAGGGTGTCAGAACTGGCCGCATTATCTTGTCGTTCCCCATTTCTGGTGGTTCATAGGGATAAGGTGGTTCTTCTTCCAAATCCATCCTTCCTTCCTAAAGTGGTTTTAAGAGTTTTCCATCTGAATAAAAGTATTGTGTTACCTTCCCCGTGTCCTAAGACTAGCCATCCTTGGGAGTTTGCATTACACTCCTTGGATGGGGTTCAGAAGGATACACTTGACTACTACGAACTTGTTTTCGTAAGACGGACTCACTTTTGTGATCACGGATAGCCCTTGAAGGGGGTTGCCTGTGTCTGCCGCGACCATATCTACATGGATCAGTCAGACGGTGGTACAGGCTTATTCTATTAAGGGTTGGAATCCTCCGTTCCCTGTTAGGGCGCACTTCACTCGAGCGCTCAGTACTTCCTGGGCCTATCGCCATCAGGCGTCAGTGGTCCAGGTATGTAAGGCGGCCACCTGGTCGTTGGTACATACCTTGACAAAATTTTATAAGATTGATGTGATGGCATCGGCGGATGCCTCATTTGGCCGCAAGGTTTTGCAGGCCGCAATTTGAGGAGACCGGTGGTCTACCTCGGGGGTTTTTTTTTTCTGTTGAAAAATTTCTGTTGAGTCTCATCTTTGAGGATGAGCATTGTAAACTTCTAGTTGGCACCGGTTGGGCCTTCTAGATTGGATTTGATTTCCATTTTCCCACCCCTCATTTGTGGTACTGCTTTGGGACGTCCCGAGGGTGTTGAATCACCGAGGACTACGTCTGTCAATGAGCGATAGAGAAAAATGGATTTTTGTAAAATCTTACCGTAAAATCCTTTTCTCTTAGCTCATTGACAGACGTAGTACCCGCCCCTCTGTTTTTGAGTTGGGTTGGGTTAAATTCTCTAAACACTGCTTTGTGACATAACTGATTTGCTAGAGCAGGAAGTGAGAGGATATACCCTCTGGGCCTGCCCCTAGGGTGTGGCCAGAATGTTTTCTTTCCTGTCTAGTCCTACTCCTGTAGAGGGCAGCATAACCCGAGGGTGTTGAATCACCGAGGACTACGTCTGTCAATGAGCTAAGAGAAAAGGATTTTACGGTAAGATTTTACAAAAATCCATTTTTTTGTAAAATTCCTTTCTCTGAGTCCTCCGACAGTCGCCGCCCCCGCCCCTCTTTTGGGGTTTTTTTATGTACTCTACTGCTATTCTACTGAAACTGAGGTATGGATACAGGAAGCAGGAGGGTATTGACTGAGGGGACCACCCCCTGGGGGTGGGATATGCTAAAAGCTTTAATATTGACATATTCTGTTGCCTAGCTACTCCTACGGAGCAAAGGTCAATAACCCCATAGTGACTAATATGGAGAGGCGGTGACTGTCGGAGGACTCAGAAAGGAATTTTACAGGTAAGATTTTACAAAAATTCCGTTTTGTCTCTGCTCTGGAGATAGTGCTGGTGATGTTGGGTATTGGGCTGGTTACTGCTAATAGAGAATGGGGCCAGTTACTTAGATCTGGAAATGGGTCTATTTTCTTCATTTGGGGAAAGGGTTGGTAATGGTTACTCCTAATGGATAATGGGGTTAATTTTTTTTTTTTCTAATGTCCTTTTCTCTTCTCCAGCTTTGTTTTCTTACAGTTGTACCATTCGCCTTTCTTTGGGGATGAATCCAACAAGCCCATCCTGGTCCCAAACACTGAGGTGAGCAGAAACTTAGGAATACTTTCTGGTAGGAGTAAAACTCAGAATAATTTAGTCTTTCCAGCTAAGCCAGGTGTGCATTTCAACATCTAAAGATCTCAAAGTTGTGTACATGATTGTGTCTCCATATTCCATATTAGAATCCATATTTGTGTGTGCACAGAGAGTGGGGTATCCCCTAGCATTATGGAATCTCTCAGCATTTATAGATGACATTACTGTGGCCAGAATTGCTGTACATTATAGTGATGCAAGATGTTCCTAAGGGTTTGATAGGCCACTTCCTTTCCAATATACTGTATGTCAAGTCCACCAAAACGGCTGTTGATACTGCATGCAGGTGATGTGTTCAGGCATCTCCTGGTAAACACCTTACTATTTATTTCAAATACATATATGGGAATTTTTTTTACAGAGATTTGCAATTTCGTTCAAGCTACTTTTGTGATCCTGACACCCTGCCAGATAGAATAGTCAGGCCCTGGGCCTCCAAGCAGAGTGCACTGCATTTAGACAATACAGCCTGATCCAGGACACCTCCTAGTCTGTGAATGGATGATGAAGGAGCAGTAGCACATTGAGCTCATCTCTGTGTTTGCTGTGTTCCTATCAAACTGTGCCACCATCTTTAGATCTACCAACATGTATGTATTGCAAGGGCCTGCCTTATTTGATACAAATAATTGGAACATGTATGGTGATTTGTAGACTGTGCACCATGCATTTAATTAGATCCCTGATTGGCTGAGAATACTGCCCCTCCTCCCAGTTTAAGGTAATGACAGGTTGTTACGTAATGCTGTTCTGTGTAAAAATATATTTATTGGTCTTTAATGAATGTGTAGTTCTGCATGTTGGGAAAACCCTTTCAGACCAGAGACATTGAGTTCCGTTTTGCGTTATTTTTTAATGCTTTAGATGAATCCATATTTTGTGTTGTAGACATTTGATAGAACGATGAAGCTGCTTGATCAGATCCCATGCTATGACACTCACAAGATAGGAGTCCTATATGTTGGGGAAGGGCAGGTAAGTACTGCTGATTGTAACTTCATCAAAGCTCTAGTATCCATTTTTTTACCTTCAAGAAATCATGTTCTGGTTAAGAGAACCAGTCGCTAAAATAAGATTATACAATACACATTACCCACTGCTTAGCCTTGGTGAGAGCTCAGACTTATGCTGGTTCTAATTAGTAGATCTAAATGCCTGCCAGATATGTCGGCATCATGGACCAAGCATGCTGCTCCCTGCTGATTAGGTTGGTTCTATTTGCATGCACAGGGAATAGACAGGTGGGGCATGAACTTAAGTATACAGCACACAAGGACTAGCAGATGCTACAAAGTTATTTATGTGACAAGTTCTTTGTTACATTAATTTATTGTTACATTATGACAGTCATTCTTAACCAGGGTTCCTTCAGAGGTTGTTAGGGGTTCCTTTGAGCTGTGGTTGATTGACCTTGCCTTTGTTTATGCCTACACAGCCAACATTGACTCCAATCTTTAGTGGTGGCATTCTGACCACTACTGTAGGGCTTTCTTTTGACCACCAATGTAAGGGGTATTTGTTTCAAGGGTTCCCCTAGGGCAGTGATGGCAAACCTTGGCACCCCTAATGTTTTGAAACTTCTTTCCCATGATGCTCATACACTCTGCAGTGTAGTTGAACATCATGGGACATGTAGTTCCAAAACACCTGGGGTGGCAAGGTTCGCCATCACTGCCCTAGGGTAATAAGGTTTAGAAAGGCAGCATTATCATATCCTGCTCGTATATTTTAATGCATATCATTGTCAGACCATTTTATTTACTAAATATTTACTCTAGTGTGGCGACGAGAGGTCGATCCTGTCCAATGAGCATGGTTCCTACAGATACACGCAGTTCCTGACTGGTTTGGGAAAACTGATCGATTTAAAGGAAACTCAGCCTGATAAGATCTTCCTAGGTGGTCTGGGTTGGCGTGGAGAGGATGGTCAGTTCACTTACTGCTGGCATGATGACATAATGCAAGGTATGACATAATTTTCATATGAACTGTTCAGAGGGCACACACATACCTTTTTTAGCCTGAAGTTCTCAGGTCTTTCAAGGTTATTGGACAATGATCAGCTTAGGTCTACACATTTAGAGGTTTGAAGGAGACCTATCTATGGCATGAAATCAGATTCCAAAATATTCCAGCATTTGGAGAATGGAATGGTTGCTGAGGAAAGACACACACTCCTTTTTCTCTTTCTCTTTCTCTCTCTCTCTCTCTTTATTTTTCTTTCTCTCTCTTTCACTTTTTCTTTCTCTCTCTCTCTTTCTTTTTCTCCTTTCTCTTTCTCTCTTTCTCTTTTTCTTTCTCTCTCTCTTTCTCTTTTTCTTTATCTCTCTCTTTCTCTTTTTCTTTATCTCTCTCTTTCTCTTTTTTTTTTTTCCCCGTGGTGATGGAATGCCCCATGTCCATTATTCTTAGTTCCTGTTTCTCTCCACATATAACTATGAAATAGAGGAGTTTCGTCGATCTGATCAGGGCTTCTGTTTATCATCCAGACATGGGATAATGCTTCAGTCCATCCTCTGCCTTTTTTTTCTGCTGATCTGAGTTTATGTGCAATCGGTTCTCCATGCTCCTCTGATGCTTGAACCCAGATAAATATTTCCCACAATGCAGCACTTTGTGCCTGAGCGGCAGTGACGAGACCGAGCGCTGTCATGCAGGAGTGGGGGAGCTGAGCATAGCCTTATGTATGTTGCGTGCGCACACACCCAGTTCATAGGAAGCTGAAAGCCTTTTATTGCAGAATACTGATTTCCATCAACTTTGTTCAGTCATTTTCCAGATCACCACCCTGATGCCCAATGAGGAGATCGATCCTTACCGCTGCAACAAGAAAAGACACGTTGGAAACAACTTTGTAAATATAGTTTACAATGATTCCGGAGAGTTCTATAAGCTAGGCACTCTGAGGGTAAGTGGTAAAATTGTTCTGCCCATTGTATGCCCTCTGGCTGTGGACACGTCCCAGCATGGGCACCCTTACTAGTTTGCGGCTATGCAGTCCCATAATACACAACAAACTGTGAAGCACTGTGTGTTCTGACACCTTTATTATCAGAGCCAGCATTCGCTTTTTAGTAATTTGAGCTACAGTAGCTCCTTTTCGTCGGATCGGAGTACACAGGCCGGCATTCTCTCCCCATGTTCATCATAATAGCTGCAGTTTTGGAATTGTTCCGACCCCCGTCGTCTAGCCATTACAATTTGACCCTTGTAAAAGTTGATCAACTTTTTACGCTTTGTCTTTTTTGTTTTTTTCTTTCAACACATCAACTTTAGGGACAACATATAGTACCTAATATATCCCACAACTTTCAGATGCCATTGTAGTGAAATAATTAATGATATTCACTTTACATGTCAGTGATTATAAAGTAATGGCTGATAGCACCTGGTCACATGATTGTGATTGACATTGGATCACATGATCAGACTGAACCCTGAGATGATGTGATAGTGGACTTTGATCACCAGCTGTTTTATATACTGGGGCAAGGTGGTCAGGATTGGCCGAGTTGGCGATTGTGACATTATCCGCTGGCCTCTCCACCTTGGCCAATCAGAGGAAGCCTTATATTCATTCAATAAAATGCAAGACTTTGCCTGAATGGTGAAAAACCATTCAGGCCGACATTATTTACAGCTGGAGACAGGCTGGAAGTTGTCCATAACACAGCGCCACTTACTATATATAGCAAATACTACTACAGTCCATTACAGCACACAGCGGCCACAAAGTTCTGTAATGGAAATAGGTTGGGCCCAGTTTGGTCCAAACAAATTATTTAAAGTGTTGCTAAATGTGAAATTCTACTTTTAAAGCGGACCTTTACTTTCCTACAGTAGTAGCCCATCCATTAGGGGCGCTGCCCCCCCCCCCCCCCCCCATCCATGGGTCCGGCCCCCTAATTACATGCAGGGCGCCGGATGCATGGATTCCAATGGGGGATTTTTTTTTTTTTTTTTGAAGCACGTGATTAGAGCCATAGGCTTCAAAAAAGGGTGGCCTCGGGGCGCAGAGCACTGTGCCCTGAACACACCCAGTTGTGTGACAATGGCGAATGAATATTCGCTTTTGTTACACAGATTCTCCTCCTGGCCAATCAGGAAGCGAGTCCTGAGACCCGTTTCCCGATTGGCTGAAAGGAGTCATCGTATTGGCGAAGGGGGAGGAGGGAGGAGACGCAGGGGAAGCCCGACCAACGAAGGGGGGACACGGAGGAGACTGAGGGGGAAGCCGCCGACTCCACATGTCAGTCCAGGGGCAGCACAGGGTGAGTGAGCCAGTGACCGGGGGAGGGGGGTTATGGTGTGCGGTGCGTGCTTGATCTGGTGTGGTCCTTGGTCAGTTCCGTCTACAGCCCCCCCCCCCGACCCATGGAGCACCAGCCGCCACTGCTTTCCCGAGTGACTAATGGGCGATACACACTATAAGCTTTTCTGAAGACTTTTTCCTTTAGATTTACCAAAACCATAAAATATGAGCTCAAACCTAAACACTTTTAATTTGTATGCAATCTGGCAGGCCCTTGCACTACATAGAAAAGGTAAATCTGAAGAAAATCTAACCACAAAAGTTGGATAGTGTGTATCCAGCTTTATTCTTCCTGCACTCACCCATTCTCTGTGAAAAATAGAATGACGGTGTCTCTTCTCCCTCAGCCCTCTGGGATACCATGTCATAATCTCAGGAGACTGCAGGAGCAATTACACAAAGCGGCCAGCGGGTGGACCTGGTGTGAGTTGGCAGGGTTAGGGCCTGGCTGCCTAAACCCAGAAGAGGCAGCCGGCTCCTGATGACCAGGGCCAAAATGGTTGTGCAGGACCTGGGCTCTGGCACCAGAACATTGGATCGCAGCAGGACAATACTGAATTCACTTGGCTGGCAAGTTTGTGAATCGAGGACAACCCTGGATAATAAAAAAAAAAAAAAAAGCGGAGGAGAATTTAAGTTCTTTATAATTTCCCTGCTATGTTAGGAACATTAACATCATGTTCCTCATCCTGCTGTCTTTCACATAATCATATTCAGAGAGTAATGAGTTGTTGTCTTTTTATCAGGGTCAGTTTAACTTTGTGGATGTGAACATTCAGCCACTGGACTGTGAGAGTAACCTGGTGACCCTGCAGTGCCGAAAAGGTGAGAAGCCGTCCTCTTATTTTCCAGGATGTGATTAGTATAAATCAGCACTGACCATGGAGAATGTGCAGGCTTTTTGTTCCACCCCTGAGGGCAAAGGGAGCATTTATAGAATTATAACCCATATTAAAGATATATATATGTAAAAAATAGATACATCTCAAAAAAAAAATAAAGGAACGCTTTTTAATCAGAGTATATCATCAAGTCAAGTAAACTCCTGGGATATTGATCTGGTCAGTTAAGTAGCAGAGGGCGTTATTAATCAGTCTTAGCTGCTTTGGTGTAAATTAAAGTAACAGGTGCACTAGATGGGCAACAATGAGACCACCTCCAAAACAGGAGTGGCTTTACGGACTTTTTTTTTTTTTTTTGCACTACTAATCTTTTCAGACTGTTTTTCACTAGTTTTGCATTTGTATAGGGTCAGTGTCACTACTGGTAGCATGAGGTAATACCTGGACCCTATAGAGGTTTCACAGGCAGTCCAACTCCTCCAGGATGGCACATTAATACGTGCCATTGCCAGAAGGTTTGGAGTGTCTCCCAGCACAGTCTAGGGAGCATTAAGGAGATTCCAGGAGACAGGCAGTTACTCTAGGAGAGCTGGACAGGGCTCTAGAAGGTCCTTAACCCATCAGCAGGAACTGTATCTGCTCCTTTGTGCAAGGAGGAACAGGATGAGCACTGCCAGAGCCCTACAAAATGACCTACAGCAGGCCACTGGTGTTTGTCTGACCAAACAATCAGAAACCGACTTCATGAGGGTGGCCTGAGGGCCCAATGACCGCTAGCGGGCCCTGTGCTAACTGCCGGCACGGTGGAGCTCGATTGGCATTTGCCATTGAATACCAGAATTGGCAGGTCCGCCACTGGCGCCCTGTGCTTTTCATAGATGAGAGCAGGTTTACCCTAAACACTTGCGACAGACGTGAGACTGTCTGGAGAAGCCGTGGAGAACATTATGCTGCCTGTTCAGCATTACCGGTTTGGTGGTGGGTCAGTGATGGCCTGGGTAGGCATATCCATGGAGGGACACAGACCTCTACAGGCTAGACAATGGCACCCTGGCTGCCATTCGGTATCGGGATGAAATCCTTGGACCCATTGTCAGACCCTACACTGGTGCAGTGGGTCCTGGGTTCCTGCTGGTGCACAACAATGCCCGGCCTTGTGTTGAGAGTATGCAGCCAGTTCCTGGAGGATGAAGGAATTGATACCATTAAATGGCCCCCATGCTCGCCTGACCTAAACCCAATAGAACACCTCTGGGACATTATGTTTCGGTCCATCCCATGCCACCAGGTTGCACCTCAGTCTGTTCAGGAGCTCAGTGATGCCCTGGTCCAAATCTGGGAGGAAATACCCCAGGACACCATCTGTCGTCTCATTAGGAGCATGCCCAGACATCAGGCATGCATACAATAACAAGGGGGCCATACAAACTACTTAGTACCATTTTCAGCTAGTCTGCTGCATCATGTTTTCACTTTTTTTTTTTTTTTGGGATGTCTTAGATGGAAATTGAAAATTATTGCCCTTCAGAGGGCTGAATTCAAACCATGTGGCATCCTTTTTCGTTCCGAACACATTACCCAGCCCATATCAGTATAGATATCCAGCAATACTTTTCTCCCATTGGGATCTGATGTGTTTTCGAAGTGCTCCTTTAATTTTTTTGAGCAGTGTATATTCAAAAAACACCACACAACGTAAAACCCTGCTGTAACTTCTTAGGCTCTAAAACTATGTACAGCCTGTGCTAAAAACAGCAGGGGGGGGGGGGGGGTGGAAACCCAACAAGCTCCACCCACTACAGGCTGCATGCAGAAAAACTACAGGAGGGGGCGGAGATGAGACCAGCCACCCTGCACAAGGAGAGAGCAGCGAGGAGCAGTCTTTATTACAGAGGAATAATGTCACACTGAATTACTGCACAGATCTGGTAGAAATACACAAAGCACCCCAAGATTAAAGAAAGCCTACACATGGCACTTGTATGTAGACAACATTTCGGCTTTAACTGAGGTCACGTTTGGGTAAAACAAACTTGTGATGCAAGTGGAAATTTCCCTAGTCTTGTTTTTGTAAGCTTTCTGCCAACCAGCAATTTGTTGGCACAGACAACAGACATTGTTCAGCTTGTCAGTTTCTACGTGAATTCTACCACCCCCCTTGTTGCATAGAAAGGGTTAAAAATGTAAAATAACTGACTTTATTTAATAATTTTCATAACTCCTCATTCCTTTTTAGCTTTAACTCATTGAGCACAATAAAATAAACATTCCCTAGTAAACTATTTGGTAAATATCTTACCCCAGGACTTGCAGTGTACACCATTCACTGCTGCTGACTCCTGCTCTCTCTGTGCTGCTTGCCTGAACTCTGTCTTTCACAAGAAAGTTAACAGGGGACAGTGCAGTCTTGCATCAGTTTGTTTTAGAGAGAGGAGCAGGGCAGTGCTTTGTTATCCTAGGCTTTGGGGCTGTATGTTTCTAATGATGCACATAGTGTAGGGAAACACAACTTTAGTTCCTGCATGCAAGGGTGATTCCATATAATGCTGCAAGAGAAAGGAGCCACCCTCAAACAGGATATCTGGGGCAGTGGTCATGATACCCGCTTAAACTGGAACACTGGCAAGGATTAGAAAGGTAAAGAAATGGAATACTTACTAAATGATTAAATCAGCTGCTGAAAGTGCTTAAAACTGAGAATTTATTATCACTTTAAGTTGCTAAATTTTGTTTAACATTTTTTTTTCTTCTAGATATGGAAGGTCTGGTTGATATCTCTGTAGCCAAAATCGTGTCTGATAAAAACCTTCCATTTTTGGCCCGTCAGATGGCTCTTCACTCAAATGTAAGGAATATTCCATGGTGGTTGTGGGGCGGGGGGGGGGGGGGTTTCTGCAGATCTCTGGGGATAGGGCCCTGCATCTTAGGATGGACACTAAGCTAAAGCAGAGGACATTGCTCCTTCCCTTACCCTATGTCATACCCCTCTGTACAGGCAGAGCTCAGATTTAGCTTTATGTTCTTGATGGGTGGATGTTGTGACAAGGTTGAGGGATTTTCTAGTTTATCTCCACTAAAATGTAAATTTTATTACCTGCCTAAAAAAATCAAACTGAATGTATGCACCGCCACATTGCTAAAAAGCTAAAGCTAAGACACTACAATGTTGTCATTTATACTTCTTCTATGGATCACAGGAGTGCTCCTAGTTCTGCGCTCCTGTGATCTGTTTTCAGCCGACTTCAGAGCCGGCACAGGCTCTGAAAAGATCCACCCAGTACCCTGCACTGGCAACTGTGTCAGCCTGTCAGCGCTCCAATGAGACCCTGAGCCAGCTCCTCCACAGCTCAGCGCTTCAGTGAGCGCTGGAGGGAAGAGAACCACTGACTGACAATCATGGCTCACTGCTCAGAGCGGAGGGGGAGAACTGAGTGATTAGCAGGGTTTAATCGCTCAGTTCTCATTAGAGCCAACGGGACAGATGCAGCATTGGATCGATGCTGCATCCAACTTAGTGAGTATATGGTTTGTTTTTTTAAAACGCCCCTCCTTCTTTTATTTCTTTGCATTAGATCCATTGCTTGTTTATTAGATTTATTTTTTAAGAAAATAAGCGTTTCTTTTCCATGTTGCACCCAATTCTGCATTCAATGCTTATTTCTGCATACCTCAGTCTGAGTTAGTGAGCTGTCAGTTATATAAATGTCACATGTTTTGGTCTTAATGTGGTTTTTTTTTTGTATGGTAACATGTCATGTTCTCTCTTCTCCCTCTAGATGGCATCACAGGTGCACCACAGTAGATCCAACCCCACAGACATCTACCCTTCTAAGTGGATTGCCAGGCTGCGACACATTAAGAAGATAAGGCCTAAGGTGGGTCCCTTTTGAGGAGTATTTATGAGCCTTGCCTCTATGAAGGCAACTTACATTACAGTAGATGGCAATAAAAAGGTGGGAACATTTGTACCTACCTATATGGACTCCCTTAAAATTTGAGTTTAGATGTTTATGTGAAGGGTACTGTTTAGTCAACAGCATGCAACGACACTTTAGATTACTGTGAGCTTCCTACATTGTTGCACCAGTTTTGGTTATGCCATTTTCTGTTCCAACATGACTGTACCCCTGCAGTGTCCTGTACAGAGCCCTGACCTCAACCCTACTGAACATCTTTGGGATTTTGATTGCATGTAATAACTTGTAATTTCTTTTCATGCATCCTGCAGATCCATGATGAGCTGCTTGAAATGACCGCAAATATGCCTTATTCAATCCACACCCTCTCCAGCAAACCACCTCCACAGAATCCGCCATCAGCAAGTGGCTCGTTTGAAACTGGTCAGCGGACGCGGCTGATATCTGCTGTGGATGACTTCACGGAATTTGCATAGAGGCAGCGTGGATGTGCTGGACTGGATGAACGGTACAACCCAAAGCATTGACAGGAACATACCGGAGTTAGACTACCATATGCTGAACACTAAAGCTTTCAGACCGCATGTAGCAAGACTGCAGCACAGCATTTTAGAAGAGACTCTGAATTTAAATTATTTTCAATACTGAAATGGAACCCTAATTTATTAAAGACTTCATCGAAGAGGATGCAGAGAAGACCGAAACATTTGCCTGAAGATGATCTTTCTTTGGACACATAAGTGCCCACCTTTGCTTAAAAGTTGTTTTCTGCACAATTCTAAAATAAAGTTTAAAAAAATCTATATCTCTTTATTAATGGAAGTCTGGTACTCTAAAATGTGAATGTTGGCATGTTTAAAAAAAAAAAAAATATATAGGTTTGTATACAAATACTTTATTCATTAAATTTATTTGTTTTTTTTGTAAGCCTTCCCTCTGCCAAAGTTTGTTTAAAACCAATCCTTTCATACAATAGAGCACTTCCTGGGGTCTTCCAGTCACGTGGCGTCTTCGGGTTGCCTTCTCCATTATGACATCTCTGCAGTATTGTACCTGCCCACATCTGTGGGCCCTGGCTGATATGGTGACCCCTGGCTGATATGGTGACCCCATAGGGGTGTGTCTATGACCGCCTTAACACACAGGTAATTGGCTGAATAACACTGGCCATTGTTCAGCTTGCAAGAGGACCTATGGCAGTGAGGGGACCCCACTGGAGACCAGATGAGTGTTGCAGTAAGAGCTCCAATTTCATTTTTTACAAATGGCTTGATGTTTCTCTTAATTAAAATTGGAGCTCCGCTTTAAGGCAAAGATTCAGTAAGATATTGAAAACCCCTGACATAAACACACCTGTGCTAGGACATTTTTGCAGTATGTTTCCCAGCTAAACAGCAGAAGTATTTTTTATTGATCAGGCATGAACAGCAAGTTTAGCATCACCAGATCCTATAAAACTTAGTGAGGAATATTTTGTCCTCCGAAGAACCTGATCATTGGTTTTGGGGTGCGCGGTGTACAGAATACAGCGTTTATGGTTGCTCTTAGCACACTCCAGAACCTTGCACTCTGTGCAATGTACAGACTGCAGGGTTCAGGGGTGGGCTCTGCAGGGATGTGTAGCGTTCAGGGGTGCAATACATACAGGGTGTGCAATCCCAACCCCCCAAAGCTCCTTTGCATCTTTCCTATCTGGCCCAATTTTAGTACCTGCCTTGCAGGGAAATCTTTCTCTCTCCCTCTCTGGAGATCTGTCTCTGCTGTGAGTACATTCAGGGATCTGTTACACCTAGGAACTGCTGAGCTAAGCTGTCCCTTTGTAAGCAGAAAAGGCTTCTGTATTTACAAGTTACAGCCGTGGGTGAGACCTGGCAGTGGCGGAATGGAGTTCTGGGTGCTAGGGTCACATGATTCAGCCCTTGGGCCTTGTGTTTGACATGTCTTATAGGATTATCTCTGCCTGTCCTAGGCTTTAATTCATATTGGATTATGTATATGGAGTGGTTCTATGCATTTGTGTTTTTTTTTTTTTTTTTTCTGTTGGTTGAATTGGATGGACTTTTTTATTTTATTTTCCAACCTATGTAATGCGGCTCTGGATTATAACTCTTCTGGCTTCTGTTAGAAAATGAGTAACCATTTTTATTTGAGCTACTTTCCTGTACAGCATACATTAGTTTGATGTGTCTAAATCCTGGTGGCTCAGATCATGCAAAGCTCTCTGCTGCCACGAGCCTCTCTGTACTATATAAAAACAAGTCTAAATCTAATATAAATGTGTGACCAGTGGCACACAACATGAATCCCCGTGCTTCAAAGTTACGTAGTAGGTGAGGTTGAATAAAGACAATAGTCCATCCAGTTCAACCTGTGTAGGTGTGTGTGGCCGTAATCATCTCTCATACCCCTGAATGTTTTTCTCCTTGAGATGTACGTCTAAGAGTCTTTTGAAAGCCACCATACTTCCCGCAGAAATCACCTCTTGTAGTAGAGCATTCCACAATCTTGTAGCCCTAACAGTAAAGAACCCCCCACGTTGCCTGAGGTTAAAACGCTTCTCCTCCAATCGCATTGTATGTCCCCGAGTCCTCATGCAATCCTTTCTACTGAATAGCTTTTTTTCTATGCTGAGATCACCATTGAGATATTTATAAATTGCTATCATGTCCCTCTCAGGCATCTCTTCTCCAGGGAGAATAAATCAAGCGATTGCAGACTCTTCATAATTAAGGTCCTCCAATCCCCTAATTAGTTTAGTTGCCCTTCTCTGGACTCTCTCCAGCTCCAACACATCCCTCCTGAGGACTGGTGACCAGAACTGGACAGAGTACTCCAGATGTGGTCGGACCAGAGTTTTATAAAGTGGAAGGATTATAGTTTTATCTCTGGAATACATCCCTTTCTTGCTAATGCTAATATTGCATGCTAATATTCTGCTGGCTTTGGCAGCTGCCGCTTGACATTGCATGCTATTGCCTAGTCTATCCTCTACCAAGGCTCCCAGATCTTTCTCCATTTTTGATTAACCCAAAGGTTCCCCCCCCCCCCCCTAAAGTGTATTGTGCTTTTATGTTTTTAGTCCCCAAGTGCAAAACCTTACACTTCTCCACATTAACCTCATTTGCCATGTCGTTGCCCACTCTGTTTTTTGTCCAGGTCATTCTGTAGGATATCTGCTTCATGCTGTGCAGTTATTGCCCTGCCCAATTATGTTTCATCTGCAAAAACTGATATAGAACTACTGATCCTGTCCTCAATGCTGTTTATGAATAAATTGAACAAGGTTGGTCCCAGGACTGAGCCTTGGGGGACCCCACTTACCACCTCAGACCAGTCTGAGTATGCGCTATTTATTACCACCCTTTGGACACGCCCTTTAAGCCAGTTCCGTATCCAAGAGCAAACCCTGCGGTCAATGCCTGTAGACCTTATTTTATAAATTAAGCGTTTGTGGGGAACTGTATCAAATGCCTTAGCGAAATCCAGGTACACCACATCCACTGGTCTCCCCCCTATCTAGCTCACAGCTCACCTCCTCATAGAATGTTAAGAGATTGGTTTGACAAGAACGCCCATTTGTAAACCCGTGCTGATTACTGCTGATGATGTTGTTTTTAGCAAACGCTACGATATAGTCCCTTATCATCACCTCCAGAAGTTTACATACTATCGATGTCAGACTGACAGGCCTATAATTTCCCGGGACATGCCTCTGCCCTCTTTTGAATATCGGTACCACGTTTGCTTTCCTCCAATCCCCTGGTACATTTCCTGTCATAATACTGTCAGCAAAGATCACGAACAGTGGTCTAGATATAACCTTACTAAGTTCTTTGAGTACTCTTGGATGTACGCCATCGAGGCCTGGTGATTTATTTGTGTTAATTTTATCCAGCCTTTTCCTGATTTCACCCTCTGTTAGCCATAGCGGCAAGTCCTGTGTATTACTACTACCCATACAGTCATGGTCAGTGTACCCCTCCTTTTCATGTGTAAAGACTGAAAAAGCAACCGTGCTGAACGCTTTTTTTTCTCATCAGTGTCCTCTGTAACCATCCTCCCATCATCATTAATTATGTGTGCAACATGCTCTGCCCTAGTTTTTTTGCTGTTGATATATTTAAAGAATTTCCTTGGGTTCTTTTTACTATCCTCCGCTATTTGTCTCTCAAAGTTGATTTTAGCCGTTTTGATTTCGTATTTACTTTTCTTATTTGCCTCCTTGTATTGCTCGAAAGCCGATACTGTGCCCTCTGATTTATATTTCTTGAAAGCCATTTTTTTTCCCCCTAATAAGTTTTTTAACATTACGGTTTAGCCAGCCAGGTTTTTTTCCTAAATTTATTTCCCATAGGAATGCACTGCAAGATGCATTTGTTTAATATGTTCCTAAAGCATTTCCATTTTTCCTCCGTGGTCAGTGTTCCTAGGGTTTTGTCCCAGTTTACCCTTTCAATCATTGAGCACAATTTGGGGAAGTTTGCCCTTTTGAAGTTTAGGGTTCTTATGTTCCCCTCTTGCCCTGTTATATTGTTTACGCTAAATGTGATCATCCTGTGATCGCTAGAGCCCAGGTTGGTTGTCCTGGACTCCTACCTCCGAGATTAGGTCAATTAGGACATTAGTGATCAATAGATCCAGGACTGCATTTTCTCTAGTTGGAGACATGTAGTTGTCTTGTAACGTTTCCATGAATAAAGGGGCCTTCTGTGAGTGTGTCAATG
Source organism: Pelophylax lessonae (assembly GCF_965119305.1). Taxonomy (NCBI): domain Eukaryota; kingdom Metazoa; phylum Chordata; class Amphibia; order Anura; family Ranidae; genus Pelophylax; species Pelophylax lessonae. The sequence continues at coordinate 63,887,671 of NC_138773.1, read as the reverse complement.
TCGGGATAATTGAAGTCCCCCAATATGACGACTGATCCCAGTTTTGCCACTTTACCCAACATTGATATAAATTCCAGCTCTACCGCCTCCCTTTGGTTGGGTGGCCTATAGCAAAACCCCCACAATTACTTTTCCCTTTACTTCTTCCCTATGGAGTTCTACCCACACTGATTCTAACTCTATACTCATCCCTTCCATAATATCACTCCTCTCTATCACCCTTACAATATTGTTGACATAGAGACATACCCCTCCCCCTCTTTTTCCTACCCTGTCCTTCCGATACACCGAATACCCTTTTATATTGGCCAGCCAGTCATGTGAGGGGTCGAACCAAGTTTCCGGTATTCCCACAAGGTCTATGTCCTCATGTACTAACATTTCCAACTCATCCATTTTATTAGCTAGGCTCCTAGCATTTGCATATACCCCTCTTAGGAATAAAAATAATCACTATCAACTTTCACAAAACTGTTTGGTCTGAGGTTTTCCTGCACAGACCCCCCAATTGACGTTATGGAACTACTGTCGCTGCTGACTCTACTACTACTTTCTGTCCTTTGCTCCCTCCTGACTGACTCTACTTCTGAGACCTCCCCCCGTCTCCTAGTTTAAAAGCCCCTCTAACTTGGTAGCCATCTTACTCCCCAAAAGAGCTGTACCATCCCCATTAAGGTGCAGCCCATCCTTACTAAAGAGCCAGTAGCCGACTGAGAAGTCAGCCCAGTTCTCCAGGAACCCAACCCTTCCTTCCTACACCAGTTCCTCAGCAACTTGTTAAGTTCCCTAATCTTCTTCTGCCTCTCTGGTGTGGCTCGAGGTACCGGCAGTATTTCAGAGAAAACCACCTTGGAGGTCCTTTTCCTCAATCTATTCCCACAACCTGTCTAACCTTTCCTGAGTCCCGGCCCCCCTTCTTCCTGGAGCCGCCACTCCCCTGGCAGCTGGGGGAGGGCACCTGCTCCAGCACTGCCACCCCTGAGCTGATATCCACCTCAACCTGCAACTTGGCAAATTTGTTAGGGTGTATCAACTCAGGAAGGGTAGAGGGATGAGTGCCAAGGAGGCCAGTCCTAACGGTCACCCAACTGCCTACCTCTGATGCCTGTGTCTCCTCAACTCCTCCCACCTCTATGCTGGCCCCTGCCAGCGCCTGATGGGTAATGTCCAAGCTCCTTTCCAGGTTGTTGATGCTACGCAGTGTTGCCACTATGTTTTCTAGATCCGGGATCTGGGTTTCCAGAGAAACAAGTCGCACACATCCTGCACAGCAGTATTTGCCCTCGATTGGTTCATGAAGGAACGCATACATGGAGCAAGAAGTGCACTGAGTGGCATCCCCAATCCTGTCGGACATTATTACCCTCTACTCTATGGGGATAATTAGTAACGACCTGCTATTCCTTACCTACACTCTCTCTATCTCCCCTGGTACTAAACCTGGGGTATTCACCAGTCCTCCCAGGCACTCAGTCAGTCGCAGGGCGCAGTCAGGCACGGTCAGTCGCAGAGAGCCATCAGTCGCAGAGCAAGGTCAGACAGTCGCAGAGCACGGTCAGACAGTTGCAGAGCAGTCAGTCACAGAGTACGGTCAGACAGTCACAGAGCGCGGTAAGTCGGTCACAGATCACTATCAGTCGCAGAGCACAGTCACACAGCTCTCTCCCCCCCGCCTTGCTTGCAGCTGCTGCCTCGCACACTGCCTCTGCTTCCAGGAACGGTCTCCTCCTCCTCTGCTTCTGGTCACCTCCTCTCTCCACAGTACCGTGCGGTGTCCGCCCTCAGCTGCTGCTACTGCCGCTCTTTGTCCCGGTCCAGTGAATAAAGTAATAATCTCAAAGTCCATGCACAGTTCGTATATGCTTGAATTAATCAATAATTAAATTATGTTAATCCTGATGTAATGTCAATCACCACACCACATGAGAATGTGACACCTCTCCCTCTAGGTATTAAACTCACCAGAAATCTGGCCAAAATGCGCATATCCAGCAAACCAGATAAGGAGCTGTGTATGAGTGTATATCTAACAGGGTAGTCAACAGCTCATAGGCATTCCATGAACATCATACGATGGAAAAAGATTGAAGAATACCATAGCGTGATACCGTAATAACAATTCTTTATTCAGATAAACTACATACATTAAACTCGCATAGCCTGAATGGAAAACTAGCAGAATAATCTCCACGGTGAAAACTAGCAGATTGTGGTAGCGGAAGATACCCCAGAGACAGTTTCTGTGTCTCTGCTCGTCATCTCATAGGTCTGTAACGTCACTTCCGGTTAGACGTCAGTAAACAAAGCTAGTTGCCGTGCAGCCACATTCCTCCTGGGATTCTCTGTACTATAGGCTCCATTCACACAGGCATCTAACCGTGGTGCAAATTCACATCACCCAGCCTCCCTGCACAGCATCAATCTAATGAACAGTTTCTGGCTCCTCTGCAAAACACCTTCGTCTCAACCCCCCCGTACACCACCTGGCTCCTCTTACACAGCTCCCAGCTACTGGGCAAGTGGGGGCCCTGGGCAACTTCCCAGTGTGCCCATCCAGTAAGATGGCCCTGCCCTGAGGACCCGGAGTTGAAAAACACTGCTCGTCATACTAGGCAATGGCACCCTGACTGCCATTAGGTATCGGGATGAAATCCATGGACCTATTGTCAAACCCTACACTGGTGCACTGGGTCCTAGGTTCCTCCTGGTGCAAGACAATGCCCAGCCTCATGTGGTGAGAGTATGCAGCCAGTTCCTGGAGGATGAAGGAATTAATACCATTAAATGGCCCCTACGCTCGCCTGACCTAAATCTAATTGAACACCTCTGGTACATTATGTTTTGATCCAATGCCGCCAGGTTGCACCTCAGTCTGTTCAGGAGCTCAGTGATGACCTGGTCCATATCTGGGAGGAAATACCTCAGGACACCATCCGACCTCTCATTAGGAGCATTCCCCCATGTTGTCAGGCATGCATACAAGCACGTGGGGGCCATAGAAACCATAAGTACCAATTTGAGTTGCTGCAATTAAATTTCAGCAAAATGGACTAGCCTGCTGCATCATTTTTTAACTTTGATTTTCGGGGTCTTTAAATTCAGCCCTCTGTAGGTTAATCATTTTTATTTCCATTAAACAACGTGGCATCCTTCCTAACACAATACCCAGTCCATACCAGTATAGATATCCAGCATGAGATTTTTTTTTTCCCCCCAATGAGCTTTGATGTGTTTTCAAAGTGTTCCTTTAATTTTTTTTTTGAGCAGTGTAGTCCTCTATAAGAGAGTTTTTATTGCACTTACAAACTCTTCTAATTTTCTTTTGCTTTCCTTATGTACCTCTGGTGTAGTCAGTATTAATGGCAGTTCTTTTGCTCCACCATCTGACTCTCAGCAACTTATATTCTCCTGCAGGACGTTTATCTCTATACAAAGTTAAAAACTAGCACCTGTGCTTGGGATTGCAGACAATTTTTTTAACCACCTTAATACCAGACACATTACACCCTTCCTGCCCAGGCCAATTTTCAGCTTTTGGCACTGTTACACTTTGAATGACAATTACTCAGTCATGCAACACTATACCCAAGTGAATTAAAAAAAAAAAAGAATTCCCCCACAAACAGAGCTTGTGCATTAGTGGAGCAGACAGGGAATTGTCATCCACCTGCTCCGCTCAGCAGGGGATCAGTGGGCAGATTCCGCCCCCTGTGAAAGCAGTCTAACTTTTATGTTGTGCTTAATAAATATTTCTGCGATTAATTTTACCAGGTTGAGTGGTGGTGATTGTTTCCCAAGACTTTTAATGGAATCGGTGGAGTCAGTAGAGCCGAAATGAGGCTTTTCCACAAGTTACACACAGACATTCACTAGTGAGGTGAAAGCATGTTGGTAAGGCTTAAGCTGGCCATACACGGATGAAAATTTGGCTGGTTCCGCAGGCCATTCCCATTCGAGAGGTTTTGATCTTGTGCAGCCTTTTTCAACCAGGGTGCCATGAGGTTTCTTCAGGGGTGCCTTGGCAAAATGCCTAAAACGAATCAAAAATTGTATACAAGCCAGCAGGTGGATCAAGCCTGCCTTTTAAGTTACACAAAGCCACGGGTTTTCATTATCCTCCATGATAACTTTCTAGATACCGGCATCCTAACAAGCAATTAAGTCATATGTTGATAAGGAGGATGTCTGTTGCCTCCACAGCATCCTTGTATGACCCTCCTCTGCCCCTCTCCCTCAGCACTGGGGTGACAACAGCTGACTAATGGAGAGAAATTGAGGAAGAAGAACATTGCGGTACTAGTCAGTACCAGTGTGCAAAAGTGTATTTCTCTATCGCTCATTGACAGACGTAGTCCTCGGTGATACAGCACCTTCGGGTTATGTTGCCTCCACAGGAGCAGGATTAGACAGGAAATTAAAATGCTCTGGCCACACCCTAGGGGCAGTCCCAGAGGGTATATCCTCTCTCTCTCTGCCTCAGCAAATCAGTTATTTTCTGTCTAGTTAGGAGTAAGGACCTAGATACCTTGCTGGGATCTTCGGTCCTGGCAAGATTTTTTTCTTAAAAAGATTTTTTAGACAGCTTTTTTCTCCAGTGTTCCTGTGAGATCTTCAAGCAAGAAAGCTGAACTGGGCGACGGGCTGGATGTTGAGATCCGGTGGTCACCCCAGTTCAGCCTACGAGCGCGTGCAGGCCATAGCTCCGCGCTGGGTCGGCCGCGACAAAGTCCCATTAAGGGACTGACCCCGCGAGTTAAACGTCTCGCTGAAACGCCAAAGACCATGAGTCACGGCGTCCGTATTGGTCGACAGCCCTCCCGCCCCGGTGGAGAGGGGTACTGTCAGGAGTTGGTGCCCGCCTGGTTCCGGTATTTTGAGTAGTATGTTCCCCCTTTTCCCCCTGACGGGTCTTGTGGTGAACGCGGGCCCCTCTCTGTATGGTAAGATAGAGCCCTCTATCCTATAACATGGCACAGATCCCCCTACTTTGAGTGTGATTTTATGTGCAAAAAGCCAGGAGGCTTGGTTTGGGAGCTAACAATCTAATTGTATACATGTTTAAAAGATTGTAATCAGTGGCAGTCTGGGAATCTTACTGTGATAAGAATAAGGTACCTACCAGTCAGAAGCCACGGACATGTAGACTGCCTTCCTAGTCAAATCTCCAGCTATAGCAGGCCTTCCAAACGGCCATGAGGTCCGCCAGGGCCGGTACCGCCAACCACGCCAAAAATCCCCATGCAGAGATAGTGTTGTGTGCCCTGCAGCACACCGCTATTCGGTACAGGCCGCAGCCATTTTTTTTGCTGGATTGCATGAGCCGCCATTTTGGCGTAGCCTCGTGTCTCCAGCATGGGGGCGGCCATGTTTGAGGTGATCCAAACACCTCGTGGAGCTAGGGGAGGCGCCGGAAGGCGTGCAGAGGGGCGGAGCCGCCTCCTTTCTTCCTGGGCAGCCAGCCAAAAGACTTCCTGTTTGTCAAGACAGCGCTGTAACCTGTTGCAGTTAAACTCTGAGCATCAAGTGGTGAGCCTGGGGGTCTATCTCTCTCTCTCTCGATCGATAGGGATCCCTAGCAGGTAACACTAAGGGGCTTTTGTGGCGCTGGGGGTCTGTGAAAAAAAAAAAAAAAAAAAAAAAAAGTTTTTTATTTTTGAATTATATTATCCGGGAAGTTACTGGAATAATCATGGACCCTGCCACACAAATTCCCCCACCTGTTTCCCTCGAGGGGGCCACGGGACCCGCCGGTGCACAGAGTGTAGAGGCATTTACAGCAATTTTGGAGTCTATGGTGGCTCGGGTGGAGGCGGCCTGTCAGGGACGAGGGTCAAGGAAGCGACCCCCGCCTACCCCTATATTATCTGACACCTCTGACTCAGATTCAGAGATGGTCACTGCAGTTGCAGGTTCCTCTGCAAGGGCTGTTATCCCAGGTAAAGCCCCCTCAGACAGTGAGGAGGACGTTTCTTCTCCCGCTATAATTCAGGAAGAAGCATTGGTGGACGCACTAGTTGTGGCAGTGCAGGAAACCTTAAAACTTGAGGTTTTACCGGCAGAAGCAACTGATACAGAGATTCCTTTTGGTACTAACAAGCCCATCAAAACGGTGAAGGTTTTTCCTGTACCCAAGTGTTTTGGTAATAAGATTAAAGGAGAATGGGAGCATTCTAAACGTACCTTTACTATTTCCAAGCGTATTGCTAGACGCTATCCGTTTGAGGAATCCATCATTAAGAAATGGACGGTACCACCAGTGGTGGATCCACCTATTTCCAGGCTGAATAAAGCCACGGTTATCCCAGTGGAGGACACTTCGTCCTTTAAGGATCCGGTGGATCGAAAGATGGAAGCAGAGTCCCGCACCATCTTCTCTCTGATAGGGTCAGCATTTAGACCAGTAATTGTTATTGGTCTAGTTTCCCAGACACTTACGGAATGGGCGAGATTGGTACGCCAAGACCTTAGGGGGAAAGATATTCCCCAGGAAACATCTGATTTGATGGAACAGATTATACAAGGGCTACAGTTTATCTGTGACGCAGCCTTGGACACTACTCCCCTATTAGGGCATGCATCTATGTCAGCGGTAATCCTCAGACGTGTGCTGTGGTTAAAATGCTGGTCAGCTGACCTAGGTTCCAAAAAGACCTTGACGAATCTCCCCTTTCAGAGGAATCGTCTATTTGGGGCCACCCTAGATGAAATCATTAAGGATGCCACTGGGGGCAAGAGCACTTTTTTGCCACAGGCTGCTAAAGCTAAGGGACCTCGCAACAAGCGAGGACCTTTCTTTACCGCCCATAAAGGGTTCGCACGCCCGGCTGGAACAAGCGGGAAAGGCAAGACTCCTCCAGGAGGGTTCAAGAAAGGCTGGTCGGACAAACAGAGGACCAACTCAGCCAAACCCGAAGCAAAGGAGTACACAGCCTGAAGGTGCGCCCCCACCCGGTTTGAGGGTGGGGGGACGTTTTCACCGGTATTCAGGACATTAGATCGAGCATCAACTACTACTACCGGTGCGATTCTTCCCTTCCAACATTTAAGTACTACAGGGAGCGGTAGTCACCGTTCCCTGAATAGATCTTTTCCTTTACCTTTTCCTAAGATTAGTCTCAATTCCCCACAGGAATCGGATCTGGGTGACCAGACAGGCCAAGAAGCCTCTAGCCGGGTGACTTCGGTCCCTGAGGTTCAACCAGAAAAGATCACCCTTCCTGATAGCAATCAGGTATCTGATAAATGTGTGGGAACAGAAAACGACCAGACTTTCTCGGATGGTCGGGGCCAGATAGCTCTAGGGACGCCTGGTTCAGATCCAGTCAGCACCAGTGGTCCTAGAAATTCTAGGCTGGCCTCGTCAAGCCGGCCTGGCCGACTTGGACAGGCTAGTCGCAGACGTTCCGTGGGAACTTCGTCTCAGGGAGTGTCTGTGGTCTCAAGGACCAATTTACCATCGTGCTTTACAGTCGCTGGTTTTAATGGCCTGGCCATTGAGACCCAAGTACTGAAGGACAGAGGTTTGTCAGCTTCAGTCATTCCTACCCTTATTAAAGCAAGGAAAGCGACTTCCAGCAAGGTCTATTATCACACATGGAAGACTTATATTGCGTGGTGCGAATCTTTAGGATTTCCTCCACGTACCTATTCGGTGACTCGAATATTGGCTTTTTTGCAACAAGGGGTTGAGCAGAAGCTAGCCTTGAGCACCATCAAGGGTCAAGTTTCAGCATTAGCAATCTTCTTTCAGAAACCTTTAGCTACCAAGTCCTTGGTGCGGAATTTCATCCAGGGGGTGCGGCACCTGGCTCCACCAGTCCGCGCGCCCTTACCGCCCTGGGATCTTAATTTAGTTTTGTCAGTTCTACAGAAACCTCCCTTTGAAAACATCAGGGAGATTCCCTTGTTTACTTTATCCCAGAAGGTGGCCTTCTTGGTGGCTATCACTTCTGCTCGCAGGGTGTCAGAACTGGCTGCATTATCATGCCAGTCCCCATACCTAGTGATTCATAGGGATAAGGTAGTACTTCATCCTAAGCCATCCTTTCTTCCTAAGGTGGTTTCAGATTTTCATCTGAATGAAGATATTGTACTACCTTCCTTGTGTCCTCAGCCCAAGCATCATCGGGAACATGCGTTGCATTCCTTGGATGTGGTTCGGGCAATCAGAGTATACCTGAAAGCTACGGAATCATTCCGTAAGATGGATTCACTTTTTGTGATCACGCATGGCCCCAGAAAGGGTTTGCCTGCATCTGCCGCGACCATTGCCAAATGGATTAGACAGACGGTGGTACAGGCTTATTCTATTAAGGGTCAGAGTCCTCCGTTCCCTGTTAGGGCACACTCCACTCGAGCGCTCAGTACTTCCTGGGCCTTTCGCCATCAGGCGTCAGTGGTCCAGGTATGTAAGGCGGCCACCTGGTCGTCGGTACATACCTTTACAAAATTCTATAAAATTGATGTGACGGCATCGGCGGATGCCTCATTTGGCCGCAAGGTTTTGCAGGCCGCAATTTGAGGAGACCGGTGGTCTACCTCGAGAGTTTTTTTCTGTTTGAAAAATTTCTTTTTTGTTGAGTCTCATCATTAAGGATGAGTATTGTAAACTTCTAGTTGGCACCGGTTGGGCCTTCTAGATTGGGATTTGATTTCCATTTTCCCACCCCTCATTTGTGATACTGCTCTGGGACGTCCCGAAGGTGCTGTATCACCGAGGACTACGTCTGTCAATGAGCGATAGAGAAAAATGGATTTTTGTAAAATCTTACCGTAAAATCCTTTTCTCTTAGCTCATTGACAGACGTAGTCCCCGCCCCTCTGTTTTGGAGTTGGGTTGGGTTAAAATCTCTAAAGACTGCTTTTTGACATAACTGATTTGCTGAGGCAGAGAGAGAGAGGATATACCCTCTGGGACTGCCCCTAGGGTGTGGCCAGAGCATTTTAATTTCCTGTCTAGTCCTGCTCCTGTGGAGGCAACATAACCCGAAGGTGCTGTATCACCGAGGACTACGTCTGTCAATGAGCTAAGAGAAAAGGATTTTACGGTAAGATTTTACAAAAATCCATTTTTGCTTTGGAAGAGTAAATCCCCTCTAACGTTGGATGTCCTACTTGTGTATGTTGCTGCATTATGTAAACCTATTAGAATCGTTTTTTTTACATTTTAGAATGAGGTGCCTCAAGAGTGTTAATCATTTTAAAGGGTGCCTTGACTGAAAAAAGGTTGAGAAACACTGATGTAGTGAACGATGACTGCTAAACGATGACAGCTGGTATATTTTCACTTGATCAGCGCTGCAGCCAAAGGGGAGAAAATTGCTACCGGAATACAATAGCGCAGCTTGGTGGGGGTCACAAATGTGTAGATGGGGGAAATGTTTATTTTTTTAAAAAAAAGATCCATCTAGGGCAGCTTAGTTTTTCTTTTTTTTTTTTTTTCCAGTCCGTGTTTAGTTTTTTTTGTTTTTAGTCCAGCACACCAACAGACTCCTCCATTCACATAAACTAGGTGGCTGGAGGAATTGCCCCATTGGGATATTGTATTCTGACAGCAGGACCTGCAACTTTCTGAATTCACTGATCTGTGGCTGCAGCGGATTGGCCGCAGCCACTGATCGTTGGAATATTTTCCAACATGTCTCTTATACAATCGACTTTTGTTGAGCGGCTGAGCCCACATACGGTTTGAAATTTGTCTAATCCCTACCGGACTGGTCAAACTTGGATCAGTGTGCAGCCAGCTTTATGCCTCATTTACCCGGGTTGATGGGCATGGGTTCCATGCTCCATGCAGAAGTGAGTTTACCGCCACAAGGGTGCACAGGTGTTGCATGCAATACCATGGCGGCAGTTTCATAGCTGTCAATTGGGACAAAGCGGCTGCCCACAGTGTAACATCCGTTCGAGTGCATGGCCCTGAATTCACCCACACAGATGTCCCATTTGGAGCAGCTGCTTCCCAATTCACAGCTACTGGACTGTTGGGCACAGGTATGCAAGCAATACTAGTGCATCCTCATGTCGGTAAACACGGCCATGCAAGACACATGGATTAAATTGCCCTGTGTGAATGAGACCTTATTCTATACATGAGACATTATTCTATACATGAACATGGGACTAAAATCTGAACCCTTGTCAGCCCATTGAGAAGGTAAAACTGTCAGATAAAGCCTTTAGTTCTTTTGTAATCCAGATACCACGGTTGTAAGAGTAAGTGGACCCATTCCACATGTATAGGCTTCCATGCACATACAATTAGGGCTTGCTGCATTTTTTTTTTTTTTTTTTTGCAGCGCGTTGCAAAGCACATTGCTGTGGTGCACTGTCGAGATGCTCTGGAGTGCCATGTAATGTATGTAGAGTGCATTATCACACATTTTACCATTCATTAAAAAAATACACAGAGGGTGAACATGTTTATGGTTGGTATTATCAGCACTGAACAAAGGCCCTACTCCATAGAAGTCATGGTTTCCATGTACAGCACTGATGATGGTGGTCAACAAGCCTGAAACCACCATATAGAGTTTGGAAGAAGTGGTTCTAGGTCAGGCTGTTGCTGTGCTGGAAGATGGGTTTGGTCCAAGACAAAATAAAATAATTTGCAAAGCCCCACCCACTCTCCCAATAAAACCTTTTTTTGTGACCGAATTTAGAAATGCAGGTTTTTGTGATGGATGGTTCTATGGAGTGTGTTCTACTTTACTGTGTATAAAGTGGAATTCCGGCTATACACTTGACTAGCCTTAAAATTGCCCCACCCCCCAACATCAATACTAACTAACCTGTGTAAAAAAAAATATATATATATATGTTTATACTTACCTATTTTTAGATAGGGGACATCATATGACCATAGCTATGTCAGCCAGCAGGGCTGCAGGTGAGAGAAGGGAGCACTGACATCGGATGGACCATTGAAGCTTATGGTTGATGTCACTGCTCTAGGCTTTACTAGCTATTGTCAGGGTGCCCTCTGCTCTCTCCTGCAGCTGCTGCTGCCTGACACAGGACAGATCCTGTGACCAGACCAGAGCAGCCTGAAAATACGTAATTATATACATCTTTTTTACACAAGCTAGTTAGCATAGCTGGGGGAGGGGACCATTTTTAAAGTGATTAAAATATTAAATTAAACATCATACTTATCTTCTGGAGTCCCCCTGTCAGCGCTCCTGCCCCCCCCCCCCCCCTGCCGAGTGCACCCATAGCAAGCTGATTGCCATGGGGGCACTCATGCATGCTCACTCCCAAGCCCTGCTTTGTGTGTCCATTGACACACAAAGTGTGACTTGCCCCCCTACTGGCTATGATTGGCGGCAGCAGGAGCAAATGGTTCCCACGGATGTGTCTTAACCATTGAGGAAAGGGAGAGCTGCTAGATCGAGATCAGGTTCAGGTAAGTAGAAGCTGGATGCACAGAATGTATTAAGGCAGGGATCTTAAAACTTCGGCTCTCCAGCTGTTGCGGAACTACACGTCCTATTAGGCATTGTAAAATTCTGACATTCACAGACATGACTAGGCATGATGGGAATTGCAGTTCCTGAACAACTGGAGGGCCATAGTTTGGAGACCCCTGCATTAAGGTAAAAAACCTGCCTTTAGAATAATTTTAAAGCTAGTTAGGTATATAGCTGGAAGGCCACTTTAATGTAGTCAAGGGTGATACTGTCAGTTTTGGTACTTTCAATTAGAGTGTCACATTAACCCTATCCCGGCCCTTTAAGGTTTCTAAAAGCTGGAAGGTGAAGGCGGGCATTGGGGTCATGTGACTGCTGTGATTGGCTGTCACAGCGGTAACGTGATCAGAAAGCTGCTGATTACAAGTATGCATTGGGAGCTTTCCGGTACACGCCGGCTACCATGCTGGGAGCACCCTCTCAGCGCGGTAAATCGTTTCACCATGTGTATATGCTGCCATTTGGCATGAAGGGCCACCCACGGAGCGGCTGCATATGGGGTAATTCTATACTGCATAGACTATTTGCTATGAGAAGCCCAAGACAATAGAAAAGTCCCATGTAATTCTGCAAGAAAAGACAACACACAGTCATAGTGCAGTCATTTTTATTCTGACTTTGTCTTACAAGTTGCGTTGCGCATTAAACAAACATAAGGCAATAGTGATGAAGCAGCCTATGAGATAAGCCAAGACTTCCTCTTTGAAACACCACTTCCCGTTGAAAGTGTTACCATCCCTGACAACATCAGAGGCAGCCATTTTGGGAGCTGAACCAATCTTTGGCCTATCAGTCCATTAGAAACTGGTAACAACTGTGCGGTTCAGTGTAAGCTGATAAACTGCAATCTCTCTGGGGACAATTCCTGGAGATTCGAGGGATCCCTCCAATCCGGGATTCCGGCTTCAGGAGCGTGTGGTTCTCATAATGACAACTTAAAAAAAAAAAGACGCCTGCGGTAGATTTTAGCCGCACTTGCTTTGTTCAGTATCCAAAATGGCTGCCTCCTACTTTACCATCCAGTCTGCGCATTGCTTCTGGCAGACCATGACAACACAGAGAAACTTCGTACCTTGCAATAAATAATTTATCATACATAACTCCGTCCATACATAGAGAAGCAAAGCAAAACAGTCTAAGCTCCTGCACACAGGGAACTACTGCAAGCAGAAGTTTGGTTAAGTGCAATGTCTTACATTGAACATCTATAGCAGCCACTGATTCAATGGCGTTTGTCAGTCATCCTAGCAACTGTTAACGCAAAATGACAAAACATGAACACATCTGTAAACTTGAATGAAGTTCCTTTTCCTGGTTATGTAAAGTTGGACGTGTCATTAGGTAGAGTTGGGTTGCAAGCTGTGCCTTTTATATTTAATAATAATGTGGATTAATCAAGCTTTTTTTTTTTTGGTTTTTAACCTTAATTCTGCTGATCCTGTTTTTTTTTATCTTCTACCCAGGTGGATCAACAACCCAAAGCATAAAGAAATCTGAACAAAGGGACTCTCTCGCTGTCTTTTGGCTGAATTGGTAGATGTGAATTGTGGGTATTAAGGGAAAAAGTAAAAGTTATGAAAATAAATCTGCATTTCTGTGACAGAACGCATAGGAGTACCTGCTGGACTGGAGAGCTGTTTGTAGGTGTATGATGGGCTGGGTATTGCTAGCGTGAAGAATTGTATAGTGCTCACTTCGGTTTTCTATGGCGATGGCAAAGCCGAACATCTTTATTTGGTATCGATATTATCCCACCAGTACTCAAATGGTGTACTATTGTCCGGAAACACCAAAATGTGTTCTTGCGAGCGTTGTCGAAATGGTCATCCTTAAGACTTTTATTGTGTTATGCAGGGCATTGGCTAACATTCCTCATCCTCCCCCCCCTTTTATATACCCTCGAAATAATATTAAAGGAAATGTACCGGTAACAAAAACACCATTAGATTTGTAATTTCATTATTTATGGTCCATGTAAAGTCTGCTCCCAGCAGGCTGAACCAAAAAAAAATAAAAAATGAGGCGTTTGCTGTACTAACTATCTGAAGTTAGTACAGCGATCTCCCTGATGACTACACCCCCCCCCCCCAAACACACCAATCAGCGCTCACAGCCATTGGTTGCCAGTGCTAATCTGTACTATTGTCCAAAAACACCAAAATTTGTTCTTGCGAGAATTGTCGAAATGGTGATCCTTACTACTTGTATTGTGTTATGCATGGCATCGGCTAACATTCCTCAATCCCTCTTTTTTTTTTGTAACCCAGATGAACCCTTGAAATAATTTTTAGATAGCAAAGAACCCATGCTCCAAAAAAATTCTATCTACAAGTGATGGTACTAATCAGTAAGTTTTAGAACATTGTAAATACAAGAAAAGAGAAAATGGCACAACTAAAGTATTTGACACCCTATGAGTATTTTTATAACACCCCCCCCCCCCTTCCTTATACAGCAATTAGAATTAAAGTTAGACATTGGGGAAATGAAAATAATCCCTTGCAGTGGGGCTGCCCTGCACTCCAAGGATTACATGATTGCTTACATCTAGGGCAGTGATGGCGAGCCTTGGCACCCCAGATGTTTTGGAACTACATTTCTCATGATGCTCATGCACTCTGCAGTGTAGCTGAGCATCATGGGAAATGTAGTTCCAAAACATCTGGGGTGCCATGGTTCACCATCACCGGTCTAGGGGGTGGAAAAAACCCCAACATTTTACTTACCCCAACCTACACTCCCGTAAGCTCCCTCCAGGCTGTAAGACCGATCCCCTGCAGTCTCTTTTCCCCTATGCTCTAGCCGTCACAGGTCCTCTGATATCATCAAGTTCAATGCAAAGCCCATAGCTCTGCACTGGATATGAGGACCCTGAGAGACAGCCAACTGCTGGAGCGTTGAGGAGTAGAGGAAAGTAAAGGATCAGGTAAGAAAAACTGCTTTTTTTTGTAGTACTGGTGCCAGAACACAGCGCCGCTTACTGCATGTTGCTAATGCTACTACAGTCCATTACAGCACACACAGGGGTCACATTGTTCTGTAACAAAAATAATTTGTTTGGGCCAGTTTGGCTCACAAAAATGTATAAAGTGACATCAAACATTGTAATCTTCTTTAAATTAAGCAAATAATAATGGCCAGAAAAGAAACACAAACTAAAAAATTGTACTGTCACCTTTAAGTAATTGTCAGTGCAAAATTGCCCCTTCCCCCCCCTTACATTGGCGGTCATTGGAAGAGCACACCCTTACATTGGCGGTCAATGGAAGAGTGCACCCCTTACATTGGCGGTCAATGGAAGAGTGCACCCCTTACATTGGTGGTCAATGGAAGAGTGCACCCCTTACATTGGTGGTCAATGGAAGAGTGCACCCCTTACATTGGCAGTCCAATGGAAGAGTGCACCCCTTACATTGGTGGTCAATGGAAGAGTGCACCCCTTACATTGGTGGTCAATGGAAGAGTGCACCCTTTACAGTGGTGGTCAGAGGAGAAAAGCCCTTTACATTGGATACAAGTGGGAAATTGCCCCCTTATATTGGTGATTATTGTAGGTAGGAGATCAATCTGCCGCTGCTCACAGGACAAGGTACTAGCAACCACTGGAGGAACCCCGATTCAGAAATGTGATTTAGAGAGATTTGGAACCTTCTGTCCCTCCTTTCTCTGCAGTTGTCATACTTTTTGGTTTGAAGTCTAGAGCTTTATTTAAAAAAAAAAAAGTATTTTAAAAAAAATCAAGTATGTTCTACTACACTAAACCTTTTAATGAACCTTTAAATTTATTACTATCTTTTCAGTAAAAAAAAAAAAAATAATAATAATTTCCTATTTTGAAAAGCCAGTTTAAGAGAAATGTACTGGTAAAAAAAAAAAAAACACTATTGGATTTGTAAATTAATTATCTACGGTCCATGTAAAGCCTGCTCCCAGCAGGCTGAACCAAAAAAAAAATGGGGAGCTTGTTGTACTAACCATCTGAAGTTAGTACAGCGATCTCCGCGCTGACTACGTGCCTCCCCGCACCAGAACACACAAGTCAGCACTCACAGCCATTGGTTGCCAGCGCTGATCTGTTTTTCAGGATGCCCGTTCAACCGGCTTCTGTCAGACAGGTCTCAGTTGCACCGCCCGATATTTTGCCTGTGTGTACCAGGCTTAACTGGGGGAAGGGCGAGGATGTGATACGCGTACATGCGTTATACTAGAGGTGTCGCTCTTTCCCATCCCTGAAGGTTGGGAGGTTGGAATATTTATAAGGCTCTAAACTGTATTACCATCAATGGTTGGTAGTCCGGCCCCTGAGGAATGTAATCGTTTTGTTTTTATTTGTTTGATCCTTTTGTCTTTGATGTCAGACTCATTACAACAGTACTAGTTTATCAATGCCAAGAGACAACAAAAGCAGAAAATTACAGTTCATGCATTCAATGAAAAAAAAGTTAAGCCGGTAACTACAGAAAGGCAATGATTTGATTTATATCCCTAGCATGTGTAACCAAAGACTACACCATGATGTCAGCATCTGTTTTCTAGGAACTTAATGTACAGATAATGTGAATATGTTTCATCCAGCTACCGCTCTATCTACCGGGTGCTTGAGGTAACTAGATCGAAGGCTTAGGGGCACAGGTGAATTGATTTGCACACAATTGGTATAAATGAAAAAAAAAAAGACATAATATTATTAATAAACAAATTGTATCAAATATATTAAATAAGCAGCTCATATAATTTGGTTTGCATTATGCATACATGCTTTAGGCTCCTCATGTCTTGCTAAACATACTGGTCATTCATACACAGTGGGGGTGATTTACCTGTGAAATATATAAAAAACTAGCGCAAATTCTATTTAGACCCAATTCAAGCTCAAATAATTTATATTTATTATAATTTTTTTGATGGACTAATTTAATCAAACTATATCAATTTTTAAGGTGCCAGTACAACTATAAATGATGCGAAAGTTGTACTGGCACCTTAAAAATTAATATAGTTTGATTAAATTAGTCCATCAAAAAATAATAATAAATATAAATTATTTGAGCTTGAATTGAGTCTAAATAGAATTTGCGCTAGTTTTTTATATTTTTCAGTCTTTATGTAGTTTATCTACAGGTAACCAGCAGCATTTTTTATAGACCCCACCCATATATTAATTGATCTTATATGTGTATAGTCCTTAATTTTATCCAAAGTTAACATCCAAGGCACTTGATCACATATTTTTTTATTCGTGATTTACCTGTGACCTATCAGTTCACTAGAAAGCATTGATATCTCTGTCACACTGGGTGTGGTCATTTTCTGTAGATTTTATATTACGTAAATACTTCAATAATTCAAAATGACACTGGATGTCTTCTAGCAGCAGAGAGGACTTTTTGCAGGGGACAATGCTGGAGAACTGTTTTATAGATGCTATGAATGTTTTTTTTATTTTGATGGAGTTGGGCTTTGAGATTCCAGCTGACAATATAGAATGCTAAAGTCTAATTTTGGCCAAAAAAAGTCTTAAGATTTTTAGTTGAAGTTTGCAAAATAAGTCTAAATGTTTTATGAACATATCTGAAGTTTTATTCCAATCAGAGAACCATTTTTAGTAAGAAACTTCCTTTATCAATTCAGTTTTTTTAGCTGATTCTAGACCAATGGTCTCCAAACTGTAGCTTAATGGCCGAATGTGACCCTTTGCTTTCCCATGATTTGGCCCTTAGGGCACTATTCCAACAACTGACACTAATGATGGGGCACCATTTCTCCTATTGACACCATCAATGGGGCACAATTCTTCCTACTGATACCAACAGGGGGCACTATTTCTCCCATTAAATCCAATGATGGGACACTGATGCCAGGGCATTTTTTACTCCCACTGGCCACAGTCTGCCACACATCCCCCCCCAAAGCCCCCCAGATAGTAAACTGTCCCTTTTTTTTTAGAAAAATTGGAGACCCCTGTTCTAGACCAATCATTTTCCATGCTCTGAAGCCTGCATACACTCCTGAAACTTTTCTGAATACACTGCTCTCTTTTGTAACTTCTGTTGGTGTGGTTCTGAGTAACAAATAACATATCTATGATTAAACAGGGTTTTTCATTTCTGTTGTCCTGGGATATGACTGCTCTGCAGTGTTTTTATTACATACTGTTTTATTATGGCATTGGCTCAAATTCCAGGGCAATAGAATTGAACACCTCTGCTGGAGAATAGGAAGACGTGACAAAAAAATAAAAGCCATAGAGTGGTAAAAGATGCCTATATAGACCAGTAAACAGATGGAAAAACCCTTCAAGGCAAGTATCTACATCTTCATTTTTTCTCTCTATATTTGTTACATTTATACCAAGCAGAACCTTTTCTTCAAGTGTCTCACTACATTGAATGTACTCTCTATAAAACATGCAAACACAACCTCACTCTATAACTAAGTGAACCTGATTTGAAAAAAAGGAAACCGATGCATCTGTTGGAACGCAGTTAGATTCCACTTCTTGGTTTTCCAGGACAAGATGGACTCCAAAGTGTGACACTACACAAAACATTTTAGTTTGGGGCAGGTGTAGTCAGAGGGCAGGTTTTGACAGCTCTATGTGACCTCTGAAGTGGAATCCCCTCACTTACAATACTGGCTGATCACTGAGTTGAGTTTCATTTGGCTTCGTTAGAAGATAATTCTCTTCTAATGTTAGGGAAAATCCACAAAAATTTAAGCAACTTTAAGGTGCAAGTCTACCTCGGTTTTTTCAACATTACCTATCTGGACAGAGCAGAATTCAGTGTTTGATGGGTCACAGGAAGCTTAACTGCAATACTAGAAGTGGGTAAAAAATTCTCCCACTAGGGTCTTGGAGAACTGTAAATAGCCAGTATGGGATCAAACTATGTCAACCTGTCCAAAACAGTTCTGCTTTGACTTTAGTTGCATTAGCCAATATGTATGTTTCCTTCATGGTTTATTGAAAGCCCGTTTTAATGAACTTTCATCAAATCTATGCAACAGTTGCAAAATTTGGACTATCCCCATTGGTCTGGTTAACGGGGTTTTGTCAACACACAGAGGAGATGACTAATCAGGGACCTGGAATTTAGTGACATCACCACCTCACAGTGAAATGATAGCCTGCATTTTTATATGTAGATGATGGTTTCAGCATAATGGTACCATCAACACGAACATCAAGCAAATAATACTTAGACAGGAGGAGCCAGTCTCGCCATGACAATACTAGTACTAGTCTGTGCCTTAAAGCCAATATGCAGATTCCCCTATTCAGGTATAATACATTATAAATATATACAAGAGCACACAGTACATCATTTAAATAACTCTGGGGATAATAGTGCTCTGTACCTCTATCTACATAACTGCTTCATTGGTTACGGCGCTATGAAAATATAGCGAATACTACAAAAATATACAAATTTCCAGCCTGAGACCAGGTCATGCAGGTTGGCAACAAGGAAATGTTAGCTGAGCTTCGTAATAAGTAAAACCATCTCCCACTGACTGACTATTAACAAAGGATTAAAGGATAAATTCAACTTTTCAAGAATGTTGCCTATGCAGTCAAGGAGGCCCTAGTGGGTTAAAAAAAAAAAAAATCTACACAGTTGTGAAAAATGCTGAAATAAAAAAACTTCAAGAGTTAGCATTCTCCCATCTTGCCTTGTTGATGGGACACCTCCAGAATTACAGGAATGGGTGCTCTCCCTCATTCAAAACCCAGCACATGCATTGTGGGCTCTTTCCCCCTTGAGACCAGCGGTATTCCCCCCATCCTGCCTTGTTGCTGGGATCCTCCAGCCATTTTGTGCTCGCCCCCAGCATCAAAGGAGTAGGCGCCTCCCCCTGTCACAGCAGCAGCCGAACTTCGCTTGCTGCAACTGTGGCAGAAGAGAGTGCATGGCACATGCACAGAGCTTTAAACAAGAGAGAGTGCTTGTTCCCGAGATACTGGGGGTGACTGCCTAATGACTGGAGCTTATTAGCAACACGGCAGGATGTGGGGATTGCCAACTATGACAATTTTTTTAATAAAACCAACTGGGGCCCTACCGCGGCAATATTTTTTTTTAAAAGGTTAACTTGACCTTTAAGTTAATTTTTGAGTACAGGTTCTGCTTAACAGCAAACACAGTCTGCAAAGCTCCAAATCATCCAGATCCTACTCTTATTGAGTATTAAGAATGATTGCCCTACTCTAAATTGTTTTTTTTTTTCAAACTGTTCACAGCCACCATAGATCAGTCACCTTTGTTCATCCTGCAGAAACATCCACTTAATAAGCTGAAACCCTAAAAAAATGGTTGGCCCACTGCACAGCACAACATACCTCCTGCCTGAGAGTGAGAGATGGTTTTAAAAATTGAGGTATTTTCTACTAAAGTACCTGTAGAGAATACTAAACTGCTCTTTTTGCATACCTCTGGCCTAGTTATACTTGAAAAAGCATTTGTTAAAGTGCGAGGCGCTCCATGCAAAAAGCCGAAACAAAAAAGGAACATGTATATGTGGCAAAAATAATACATTCAGAAACAGGCAGGCATAATATTCGTACCCTTAGAAGAATGTTATAATGGTACTGCATTATCATAAGCTCCCAAACAACCTTTACATTGAGTGTTTTAATTTTATGAGTGTTACTTTCGCCCTTCAAGGCCATGTGGTCATTTTAGTCCTAAAAGAAGTTCTCCGGCCTTGGTATTATTTAAGTTACCAGATGACATCAAACACAGGGGGTTATTTGTTATTTACTAAAACTGCAGAGTGTAAAGTCTGGTGCAGCTCTGCATAGAAACCAATCATCTTCCAGGTTTTATTGTCAAAGCCTAATTGAAAAAGCTGAATTTAGAAGCTGACTGGCTGCCATGTACAGCTGCACCAGATTCTGAGTGCGCTGGTTTTAGTAAATCTACCCCATAGTGTCAACCACCAATTTGCTTCCAGAAGTAAAATGTATGATTGTGCAACCTGTCCAATCACTAGGTAGCCTAATATGGCCAGTTCCTAGCAAAGTTGACTAGCTGCATTCCAATGCATTTTACCTCAATGCCTAAAGTGGTTTCTGTGTGGTCAAGTATATCACTACATATATAAGAGGAGTAGAACTGAATGGACTTTATTGGCACTATAACCAGACAGTTAAGTCATAAAAAATTTAATATTTTATTTAGAAAAATGTTATAAACCATATACATATGTATACCACCACAAGTGCAAGACAAGAAACATCAAAACACAATTTCTTTTGGGTGTTAGTGGCACTGTTTTCTGGACTCCTGCCCTTTTGCCTGCCCTGTGACCACCGGCATCAATATCTACACAATGAAAAAGTAGTGTTTTCTCACACTCTGCTATCAATATTGCTATATTGGTAAGAAAATATAGTCAAATTTATTTCTATGTTTCATGTGAACTATATATTTCGATATCTGTGTATGCTCTTTTTAAAAAATATTTTTAATGGACTCCGTATGAATCTGAAATCCTCTTTTTTTTCTATATCTTTATAGAATTATTACAGTCTTCACATAACTCCTGAAGAAGCGCACATCGCGCGAAACATGTAGAGTATGTCTGTGACTGAACTATATTACTGAGCACCGAGCCTCCTAAAACCGCCATCGTTGGATTTGGTCCTAATTACCAATTAAGTTTATTGGGAACAGCCTCAGGGTTGCCTGTCATTCCTGTTTTGTATCAGGGTTTTAGATGTTATATTTTCTCCAATAAGGTGGTTACGGAGGTTACGGTTATACTTACAAATATATCAGTATATATGTATGTTTTTAAGATTCCGTTTTTGACTTAATTGTGTTTTGATTTTTCTTGTCTTGCACTTGTGGTGGTATACATATGTATATGGTTTTTAACATTTTTCTAAATAAAATATTACATTTTTTATGACTTAACTGTCTGGTTATAGTGCCAATAAAGTCCATTCAGTTCTACTCCTCCTATATATGTTTCAATTTAGGACGCGGCACATATTTACCCCAGTGTGCACAGCGTCATCCTGTGGCGACACCAGTTTTTCTCTGATACAAGTATATCACTAATTTTTTATTAACTAAAGCGTCCCCTGGGGTTAACAAATACCCTCATATTTTTTTCCCATTCTTTTACCAGAAAACACAAAGTATTCAGTTAATTAAGCTAATGCTTGGAAGGAGCTTTGTCTGTTATTTGCTTTAGAGAAGTGTTCCCTGCTTTGAAAGAAAAAGAAATAAAAACACTTTTGACAAAGGTGCAACTTTTACACATCACCCTCTAGTGCAGATCGGGAGGATAAGAGGGCCTTTCATACTTCGTACTCAGAGGTTAACGATGTGTCTTGTAAACTCAGATGTAGTGTTAAGGCAAGCAAGCCAAGGTGCCATGTCCTATCTGCCAATCAGAACGTTTAAATCTTATCCACACATTACAAGTCCCTCTATGTAACCGCTTCAGTCTCTTCTCTTAAAGAGTTCTTGCCCTCTAAGTGCACAGTGAGAGTCTACCTCACCTCACATTCCTAGAGCATATCTGTATATCTTAGCCAATTACAATTCTGGTTCCCTTTTTTTCCTGGCCACATGCTCAGGTTTTAGTATCACTACAGTGCAAAAGGGAAACGGAAGCTCTTGCAGCACCCTGAATAATCTAGGGACCCTCAAGGACTGTTGTACTATCCCAGGACTGACCAGCATGTCCTTTGAAATACTCTGGTCCCTTTTGAAAGCACCATCAATACGTTGCAAGGAGCCTCTCCTAAAATTGGCTGGACATCAGCGTACTTCTTTGGTCCTTCTCATTGCTTCATCATTATAGGCTGCTTCTTGTAGATCAGTGTTTCCCAGCTCTGTAGTCTAATGAATGTCAACAAAACAGGTTCCAGGACAGCCAGCTGCCACTTAAAAAGAGCAAGCCACCAGGGCTCAAAGTACACTTTCATGCTTAGTGTCACCAGGACACCCTAACATGGTTTATTTGTAAGCCACCAGGGCTTACACTGAAATACATGTAAATCTTGCAAGCCACCAGGGCTTAAGAAGGAGAGATTCAGGGCTTTAAGGGCCTCCAGGGCACAGAGCTTCTGAAACAAGGAAGACAAACCATTTTTGTTGATGTCAAGCTTGGAAACACTGATAAATATTGTATCAAAGACCTTCAATGTTCATGGGTCCATAACAAGAGAGCCATTCAATAGCCTACATTAAATCTTGCTGTTCTCCAGATGATTTACAGAATCAATATCTGTAACGATATCCAGAAGTGTTCTCAACACTCCTGGACATTTGGAAAAAGCTCAGTGGAGTGGTAATCAACTGCTGAGATCAACTGAATAAGAACCCATGGATTAGTGGCTTCCACTAACTGACACTGGGGTGAACTCTGTTGTGAGCCCGCACTGACTTTCTCCGTTTGGTTTGAGAGGAATATGATAACTGCATAGGAATAAGTGCTGGTTCTTCTGCCACCACCTTGTCCACTGTGATGACTTTGCTTGCTGAACTGTTCTCTAGTGCTTGAGAAACTGTGGATGGTCGTGGAGCCAAAGAGTTCTTGCTGACTCTCGGGTAGGGTTCGGACTTAGAACTTCTGCTCTGTGTTGCGGTGAAGCTCCGGTTGAGACCTGTAGTCACTTCTGTGGTGCATAATATTTTTTGAGTTGAAGCTTTAACATGTTTTCTTCTCTTGGCTGCTCTTCCCCGTACTTCTTCCAGGCTTCTCTCAATTTGATACACCTCCTCTGTGGTGGTGTTGACTACATCAAACTGGGACAACAAGGTTTCCAGCACAGGTAGCAATCTCTGCATATTGGCATCCACCTCTGCTCTCTCCCTGGTGTTCATGGCACTTAAAGTGTCCATCTGGCTAGAGATTGTGGAAAAAGATGAAGAAGAGGAGGTGTCAGAAGCAGCGCTAGGAGTGGAACCTCTAAGTGACTTTGTATCGCTGGAGGAACGTGAAGGAAGAGGCTCCATACCTTCGAACCTCACCTTGTGACGGAACTAGAACACAAAACAGGAAAATATAAAGAAATGTGACACGATCGGCTAGGTCATCATCTATATTTTTTATAAACCACAAAACTAATTTCTATTTTAGGAAACAGATTTTTTACGGCAAGTAGCACAAATGACGTCAACTTTGCTTTATGTACCTCTTTCACCTTGCTGACACCCATCCATATCCGTAATCTCCTAAGAAAAAGCTCGACCATCTCATAATCCTGGAGTTCGAATGCTGGTCTGAACATGTCAAGTCGAACCTGACGGTAGTTGTTGACCAAGATGGCTGCAAAGAACCTCACTAGGATCCACAGCTCCAAGACCAGGTAGCTCACAAAGTAAAGGCGGTGTAAGCAGGATGAATATGGAAAAGGAACTTTCAGACTAAAAGCACCGCGTGCCACAGAGAAAAGTGAGAGAACGCTTGAGCTGAAGCTGTGAAAACTCTCCCAGGAGGAGGAGAAAAGCTGTGAGGAGAAAAAGAGATGCATTAATATACAAAAACTCTTTCCTACAAGAAGTGCACTTTCAGTGAGTACATTTAAAATACATTTTCAAAATTTACCTGAAAATCTTTGAAGTACCATATATTTTAAAGGTTAAGTACCGTATTTTCCGGCGTAAAAGACGACTGGGCGTATAAGAAGACCCCCTAATTTTCAAGTTAAAACATAGGTTTTGGGCTATACTCGCTGTATAAGACTACCTCCCTTCCGAAGCAAGGCAACACCATTGAAAAACATCAGATTTCTCATAGATCTCCAAGGTACCCCAAGTACTGGAATACATGTAATCTCTCATAATATCTCCAAGGTACCCTAAGTATAAGTATTACCGGTAGATGTAATCTCAAGATGCTGGCTGTGCGAGAATCCTGTACTGGTATACCGTATGTACCGTAGCTTCGGCTACATACAGTATACTGTGCTGAGCCAATCACGGAGAGCGATGTATTCTATTATTTAATGCAAAGCCTGCTCGGATTGGCTGAGTCAGAGAGGCGGGTTGATGTTACTCTGCCAATCCCAGCAGGCTTTGCATTCAATAATAGAATACATCGCTCTCCGTGATTGGCTCAGCCCGGTATACTGTATGTAGCCGAAGCTACGGTACATACGGTATTCCGGTATAGGATTCCCACGCAGCCAGCGTCTTGAGAGATTACATCTACCGGTAATACTTACACTTAGGTTACCTTGGAGATATTCTACTCGGCGTATAAGACGACTCCCCATTTTTGGAGGATTTTTTTGAGGTTCAAAAGTAGTCTTATACGCCAGAAAATACAGTATGTGCCAAATTAAAAAATAATTACAGAAGATACAGTCTCTCAATAGCATCACCAGTGTTTGTTTTTTTGAGTCCCCATTAGCATAAATGTTATTGATCCTGCCAGTAGGACCATTATTCTATCACTTCCTGTGACAGGCCAAGCTGTCCAGCGAAAGTAGCAGTTACAGAGGTTGGGACAAACCACACAACATTACAGGGATGCTATCAATTATCAGATTATACTCATTCTGTTTAAATGTTTTTGGGGAAAACAAAATGCCATAACTGCTTAAAGGGTTAGTTCACCCTTACCAAAAAAAAACAGCCCATGCAGATAAGAGATGTCTCTAAATAAAAACAACCTGCAGGTCTGACAAAAGTTGAATAATACCCTTGCCGTAGGTGTAGGCCATTTACATACCTCATGAAACCTGACTGGAATACTCCCAGGACATTGCTAAGTTAGGCCTAGTCATTACAGCTCACTTCCTCCATCACAGGAGTGAGCTCTCCCATGGACTGTGGGCTCAGAGATACTGCATCAGGGGAGAGAGATAGCGCGTGCAAGGGAGTTTTAATTGGAGAGAAAGCTCCCTCCTTTGATGGAAAAAGTGAGCAGTAATGACTAGGCCTCATTTAGCAACGTCCTGGGAGTATTCCAGTCAGGCTTCATGAGGTAAGTAAATGGCCTACACCTATAGCAAGGGAATTATTCAATTCAGTCAGAGCTTCACAGTTTATTTTTATCTACAAACACTCTTTACTGAATAGGCAGATTTTTGTAAAGGTGAGCTAACCCTTTAAAGCCCAATTCCAAGCACCTTTGGCTATAAATAGCCATTATTCCAAATACATTACATTAAAAACTATTATAATAAAGCTCAGATGTAATAGTTTCTAAAGACTAGACTACATGACATTTTATTGGATGTTTTCTAGTCGCCAGATACTTACCAGAAATCCTAGTTGAGCATACACCAGTAGCAGTCCTAATACCGCCCCAGCTGCGGCACACAGCTCCCTTATAGACAGGCTCAATGTCTTCCCAAACATGGACCACTCTCGGATGAATCTCAGCTGCTGAGCGGCCTGGAAAAAGCAGAATGTGTTTACAGGATATTTTCGGTTTTATTTTTCTATAAATGCTTGGATAGATGTAAAATTATCATGCAAAAATTATTTCCTTCATGACCAGGGGAGTTTTTACATTTTTGAAAGGTGACATTGGTCTAACAATAGCATTTTTTTTTTCAGCCTACTATAGTCATTCTAAAGGGTTATTAGTAAAATATGTCAAAACATCATATTAGAGAAGCTTTTTTTGTTTGGACCACCTACTGTATACCATGCCACAGATGTTTTTTTGTTTCGCTTAAAGACAAAATTGGGCCAGGGCCCCCCACCCTCTCTAGCTAGTTGTCTCAGTAATTGAAAAATAAACAAAAAAATAAATAAATGGCCCCAATAATCATTAGAATCCATGATCATGTGTTACACTGGGTTCTCTTTCTCGAACGCAGAGTGGGAAGACCCTCCTTGTGTGCTTACATTGCTGCCTACAGGGCCTGCGCTTCCACTAGGCAAATTAGGCAGCCGCATAGGGAGCACTGCCACCTCGGGCGCCTGGCCCCTGGTTTCCCTACTCACTGTCTCCCAGCGACACTCTGTACATTTTCAGTGCAGCCATGTAACTCTCTCAGGCAGACACTCAATCTGACCAATCACTGATACTATCATTAAGGCGCCGGGCAGCGCAGAACTGAAGGACATGTCCCGAATGAGTCTCCTGATAGAACGGAAGCAACATCCCTGCCGCTGCATGCGCCTTTATTATCAGTGACACTGTGCCTGCCTGTGTATTAACATGAACATTTTTCATTGGGACCAACAACAGGATCCTTGAACACTCCAGCCACAGGGTGGTAACACAATGACAACAGGGCTGTACATATTTTTGCAGGAAAAAAAAATGTACATTTATTATTCTTTTCTGACTGCAAAGCATTGCACCCATGATCAGTGGATCATGGGTGTAATGTCAGGCTCCTGCAGACAAGACCTGCAGCTTTCAGCTTGTACCTCTGTACAAGCTGTCAGCTTGAAAGCTACAGGGCTTGTGAAAGATCTTTGAGTGCATTCATCAGCGTCCTCAAAGATCACTGAGAACTACAAGTCATCTGTTGCAGTGGAAGATGGGACCTGTAGTTCTCTTATTCACAGATTCCTGTGAATAAATGATGCAGAAGGATAGGGGGGGGGGGGGGGGTTGTGGGGAACTAGGGGTAAGGAGGACATGTGTCCTATAACACCTGCAGCCTGACAGCTTTAGTCTCTTGTGCCTGTCACTGTACAAGTCACAATGGCAGCATCTGATTCATTCTTCAAACAAATCCATGTGATCACCATGATTGGATTTAATGGTGATCGTATGATTGGAATCAGAGCGGTTTCTGATCACTAGTGTTGAGACAAGTGCTGCTGTCGATGATGGGCTCCTAGTTTCAGGTCCCTTGTTCTATAATGGAATGTAGATTAATGTTCCCTCAGCATCATATTCAGAGATGTTATCTTCAAACAAATGGGTATACTGGCGCAAGAAAAAGAAAGGGATACCAACAGTTGCTACCATATACAATAAAGTGTTTATAGCACATATACACATGTAAAGTCCATAAGAGTCCATATGTTTATAAAGTCCTAGTGCACTGAAGGCTGCTCTGCCACAAGTGAGAAGAGAACTGTAGAAAGAAGACAGGTGCCACTCTAAGTGCAGTAAGGCAAGTTTAATAAGGTAAATCAATACACACCAAATACTCACAATAGAGTAGGTGAAACAAGGCAGTGTATAACATGTAAGCTGGTCCGTCCATGAGGTAGGTCTGTCCGGGTGCCTCAACCAGTCAGAAGTTGTCCACTGAGGTTATCCGCTGTAGCCGATGGATGTCGGCACTTCCTGAATACTGGGGACACAGAGGTGGACTTCCGGCGACACTCCCCCGGTCGTGACGCAAGGACGTGATGACGTAGGCAACGCATTATCGGAACATGCGCTTCTTCCTCAGGCCTCTATAACGCCATCTTGAACAAGGGAAATATATAGAGGGGACGCCCTCAGACATCCACTGGGTCCTAAAGACCAGTAATCACTCCACTGAAATACAAATTAGGCCATTTCATTCGTATTTTAGTGGAGTGAATACTGGTCTTTAGGACCCAGCGGATGCCTGAGGGCGTCCCCTCTATATATTTCCCTTGTTCAAGATGGCGTTATAGAGGCCTGAGGAAGGAGCGCATGCTCCGATAACGCATCGCCTACGTCATCACGTCCCTGCGTCACGACTGGGGGAGTGTCGCCGGAAGTCCACCTCTGTGTCCCCAGTATTCAGGAAGTGACGACATCCATCGGCTACAGCGGATAACCACAGCGGATAACTTCTAACTGATTGAGGCACCCGGACCGACCTACCTCATGGACGGACCAGCTTACATGTTATACACTGCCTTGTTTCACCTACTCTATTATGAGTATTTGGTGTGTATTGATTTACCTTATTAAACTTGCCTTACTGCACTTAGAGTGGCGCCTTTCTTCTTTCTATAGAGATGTTATCTTGCAGATAGCTGAAAGTAAAGCCAGAGACACATGTACCCAAAGTTGGCTGGTTCCTGCTTTCGGTACGTGTGTACTCCTCTCTGTTCAACAGAAGCCGGTCTAACGTAGCTAAGTATGTACATTTTTAAAGAAGCAGCAATTTTGGCAGGATGAATGCAATGCCAAAATAAACAATTGGCAATACCCCAACCCAACTCAGTATAAATCTAAGCCCTTTCTAGGGGACGCACAGGCAGGGGTCGCACAGGCAGGGATTGCATTGGCAACAATCATCTTGGATAAAGTATTACACTTCGGCTCAGCACTTCAGTGAATGCACAAAGCGAACATCCAAAAGCAGACAACTGCAAAGCACTAAACAGACTACAGGTGACCTGAGTCTCTATACAACTTTTCTATCTCTCATTCAGTCTACTTCTCAAGCTCACCACCCTGTATTGTGCAATCCCTGATTCTCCTTCTCATATTTGCATCCTCTCGCCTAAAAATTTGCTCTCCTTTAACCCTCTACTCCGCCCCACAGCTTGTATATATCACCCTCACTCCTATCCTCACCTTATTACTGCCCTCATCAACTCCTGCTGATTCTGAACCCACACACCAAATAAAACTTCCAGGACACTGAGATGTGTCCTCCCACATAAATCATACTCCCATATCACCTCCCTCACCTTTCTGCTTCTCCTAACCTCTGGAGATATTTCCCCAAATCTTGGCCCTCCATCATTTACCTTGGGCCAACATACCCGTCACCCCCTATCCTCTGACACCAGCTGAAATCCACACAATCTGGTTTATATCTCCTACGCCCTCTGGAATGCCCACTCTGTTTGCAAGATACTCACCTCTGTCCATGACCTATTTATCACAAACTCCTTCAACCTGCTTGCAATTACTGAGACATGGCTTCAAGAATCTGACTCTCCTTCTCCTGCTGCCCTCTCCCATGGTGGCCTCCTGTGGACTCACTCTCCCAGGCCTAAAGGACAGAAAGGAGGTGGGGTTGGAATTCTCCTTTCCCCTCAAAGCACTTTTCAGGTTCTTCATCCACCCTTTCTCTGTCCCTCTCCTCATTTGAAGCTCATTGTATTTGTCTTTTTTCTCCAGTTTCTTGAGAATTGCTGTGATCTATCGGCCTCCTGGTCCGCTATCAGGCTCCCTTGATGACTTCCCTGCCTGGCTACCCTACTTTCTCTCTTCTGAAATTCCCACAATCATTCTTGGAGAATTCAACATCCCTGTTAATCTTAACACTCCTGCTACTTCTAAACTTCTGAGCCTAACCTCCTCTTTTGACCTAAAACAATGGACACATGCTTCTACTCACTCTAATGGCAACAGCCTTGACCTCATGTTCTCCTACCTATGCACTCCTCAAAACCTCTCCAACATTCCATTCCCTCTCTCTGATCACCACCTCATTAGTTTCACTCTCTCCTTGTCCTCCTCCTTACTTTCCAACTACCGTACAATTACCCGTAGAAACTTTCGCCATCTTAACCCTTTAATTATTTCTTCTGCTACAGATTGTCTCTTCAACACAATCTCATCCCTGTCCTGCCCCAACATAGCCACTTCTGTCTACAACAGTTTACTGTCATCTGCCCTGGATGCCTTGGCCCCCCTCACTACACACAGAATCAGGCCCCGACCGCTGCAACCCTGGCAGACAGACAATACCAGAAGCCTCAAAAAACGTAGCCGCGCTCTTGAGCATCTGTGGCATAAGACTAAGTCACAGCAAGATTTCAGCCAATATAAATCTGCCCTCCATAAATACAATTCCTGCCTCCCCACTGCCAGACAGACCTATTTTATCACTGTCTTTAACACCCTCTCACACAGTCCCCTTCAACTCTTTTCTACCTTCAACGCTCTACTTCGTCCTCCATTACCTCCACCCACTAACTTACTCATGGCCCAAGAGATTGCCAATCATTTAAAAAAAAAGATTGATAAAATTCGCAAAGAGATCTTTACACTACAGATATCTCCCTCACCTCACACTCCTTGTCCTCCTGCACAATCAATACTTCCCTTGTTTAACCCAACTACTGTAGAGGAAGTCACTAAAATGTTTTCTAATGCCCACCTAACTTCCTGCCCCCTGGACCCTGTTCCTTCTCAAATACTACGGTCACCCTCTGCCTCTATCCTACACTCTTTACCTCATATCTTCAACCTCTCCCTCTCCACTGGCATCTTCCCCAACCCTCTAAAACATGCGCTAGTCACTCCCATACCAAAGAAAGCCTCACTAGGCCCTACCAATCTTAACAACCTAAGACCCATCTCCTTACTCCCTTTTGCCTCCGAACTCCTTGAACATTTAGTCTACAACCGCCTGAGCAAGCACCTCATTGAGAATAACCTTCTTGATCCCCTTCAGTCTGGATTTCGCCGGCAGCACTCCATAGAAACTTCTCTACTAAAACTTACAAATAACTTATTAACAGCTAAAACCAATGGTCACTACTCCATACTTTTACTCTTGGACCTCTCTACTGCCTTTGATACTGTTGACCACCCCCTCCTTCTCAAAAAACTCTATTTGCTTGGTCTCCGTGACTGTGCTCTTCATTGGTTCGAATCTTACCTATCTCCCCGCACCTTCAGTGTCACTTACAATTTCACTTACTCCCCTGCAACTCCTCTTACCGTTGGGGTCCCCCAAGCTTCTGTCCTTGGACCGCTACTATTCTCGATCTACACCTCCTCCCTGGGTCAGCTAATAGCCTCCCATGGCTTCCACTACCATTTCTATGCTGATGACACCCAAATCTACCTCTCTACCTCTCAGCTCACCCCATCAGTCTCCTCCCGCATCACTGATCTACTAACAGACATATCAGCCTGGATGTCGCACCACTTCCTCAAACTGAATTTATGTAAAACCGAGCTCATAATATATCCTCCTCCACGTGCCCCTTCCCCTGAATTCTCTGTCAAGATCAATGAAACAACTATCAGTCCTTCCACACATGCCAGGGTGCTAGGGGTAACCCTGGACTCTGCACTGTCCTTTCAGGCTCACATCCAATCCCTGTCCAAATCATGCCGCCTTAACCTCAGCAACATCTCTAGAATACGCCCCTTTTAAACCAACGACACCACCAAGATTCTTATTCACGCCCTGGTTATCTCTAGCCTAGACTATTGCAACTCCCTCCTCATTGGATTACCTTTACATATCCCCCCCCTTTCAGTCCATAATGAATGCTGCTGTGAGACTCATCCACCTTACCAACCGTTCAGTGTCCTCCACCCCTCTCTGCCAATCTCTTCACTGGCTTCCGCTCACCCAACGAATAAAATTCAAAGTACTAACAATAGTTTACAATGCCATCCGCAACTCTGCCCCCAGCCACATCACTAACCTGATCTCAAAATATCAACCAAGCTGCTCTCTTCGGTTCTCCCAAGACCTCCTGCTCTCTAGCTTCCTTGTCACCTCCTCCCATGCTCGCTTCCAGGATTTCTCCAGAGCTTCTCCCATTCTTTGGAACTCTCTACCCCAATCTGTCCGACTGTCCCCTAATCTATCCATCTTTAGCCGAGCCCTGAAAACCCTTCTCTTTGAAGAAGCCTATATGGCTACTAACTAATACACTGTTTCACCTTCCCCATCAGCTCATCCCCCACAGCTATTACCTTTTGTATCAATTGACCCTCCCTGTTAGATTGTAAGCTCTAACGAGCAGGGCCTTCTGATTCCTTTTGTACCAAATTGTATTGTTACTGTAATGTCTGCCTTCATTTTGTAAAGCGCTGCGCAAACTGTTGGCACTATATAAGTCCTGTATAATAATAATAATGTCAGAGCTCACCTTAATGGTTAGAATGAAAAGAACACAGGCAGACAAGCTGTGGAAGGTGGAGCTCAGGAACGCAACCTGTTGAAGACTCAGGAATGCAGCTCTGTCCTTCAGGTACCGGTCCCACTGTTCATCAGCCAGGCTGCCCAGACTAAGGTACACGACCACAGTACACACTGATAATACTGTCATCAGCCACTGGATGTAGTTCCATGAGTGGGCAAAGTATTGGTGTCCCTCCTTCCTTATGACCAGACAATCAGAGAGGACAAAGTACACCACAAACATCATTAGGAAAACCTGTGAAAAAAAAAAAAATCAACTAAAGGACACAGATCCAAAGCAAAAATCGGAATTCACAATTCAACGATTTAATGTTGGTAAACAAGTTTTACTGGTTTGTATGCCCATACTGCAATGTAAAAAGTCATCTATTCAATAGGACGTACCATCATGACCAGAAGAAGGTGGGGTCCGCTGCTTAGGCGCAGTAATGGAAAAGCATGGATCTCAACAGATGGAAGAGTTCTACCCGCCAGAGGGAACTCCAGAAGAAGCATCACTGAGGAGTACAGGTCAACCCCAGGACTGTACAGAGAGAATTCAACAAACAACGCCCCCGTCCTGCAGGAATAAAACATGAGCACACAGGGAAAAAGGCCTTAGATGGTTCACCAGCATATTTACACAGGCAATTCCTAATACTGCAGAGAAACCAAAATACCCCTCGCTCCCTTCACAAACAGCACCAACTGCAAGTATTCTAGCTAAAAACAGGGAATGTATAAATCTTTTCATATATATATATAAACTCTTTATTAAAGGCCAGGAGTAAAATATATTTCTATAAATTTGTCAGGTAAATATGAAAATTTTGAATGTGAAAATGTTATATTTCCTATTTCCAGCCAGAAAGTGGAGCTCACATTCTGACATAATTACCAGGCAAATTTTAACTGCTCTGCTGATAAAAGCCTGCTGTTTACAGTGCACGATAATTTAAAATCTACTTGCACACATGCCTAAGTCAGATAGGAGTGATTCACCTCACTTCCCTTACCCTCACTACCTTCTCTGTAACCCTTCTTTTAATTAAAGTAAGACAGTCTGAAACCAAACAGCTTCTTCTGTGATTTAGTGTAGTGGAATTCATTTATAATTTTTTCGTAAAATAAAAAGGTCTGGTCACCTGTAAAAGTACAGCTGCTTTCCAAACCCTGCTATCCACTCAAAAGGTCCTATGCAAATTCCTGCTTTCAAAAATTCCCACTTCCACAGGACAATCCTCTGGCCTACCTATAGACCCTGCAGGCTGCATGTAATCTATCCATGTAATCTTACCTAACTGCAAAAACTTTGCCAACAGCAGTGACTCCATACAAGGCAGGCATGTTTGTCTATCATGCATAGTGCAAGCGAAGTTCACTGATTAAAGGGCAACCTTTCCAAGTTTAATCATGATTCCTCGAGCAGTTATAGATCATTCCTGGAGGAATCCTTTCCAACATAACAAATTAAAGTTTTTTTTAATTCCTATATAGCTATTCAATGCATAAACACCATCCCATGGCAGTGTTTCTCAATGATTTTTCAGTCGAGGCATTCTTTAAAGTTATGTATTGAAGCACCCCATTCTAAAATGGAAAAAAAAAATAAACGAAACTAATAGTTTTACTTAACGCAGCAACATCCACAAATGTAAGACACCCAGCCTTAAAGGTGATTTATTCTTCCAAAGCAAATACACTTTTGCATATGGGTACTGACTAGTATTTTAATGTTTCTCTTCTCCCTTAGTTTCTCTCCCTCATTCAACTAATGTGACCCCAGTTCTGATGGAGATGGGCAGGGGAAGGGGCACACACGGATGCTGTGAAGGCACCCGACGTCCTCCTTTTCAACCGATAATGTCATTGTTTGTTCGAACCCTGGCGGCTAGAAGGTTGTAACTGTGCAAAATTAAAACCCGTGTTTTTGTGTAACTAAAACACGGGCTGATCCACCCACTGGCTTGTATACAATTTTTGGGCAACTTTTAGGCATTTTGCCAAGGCACCCCTGAAGAAATCCGAAGGCATGCCAAGGTGCCATGGCATCCTGGTTGCAAAAAGGCTGTCCCGTGGATTATATTCTTAAAGGGGCAACTTTATAAAAGAGAGCAGATACAAGAGAAATGCACAAGGCATGCTACTTACAGATTATCAATCCAGTGGTCTTCCTGGAGTTTCCCAATAATAGCTTTGTTCTCTTCTAAACTGACACCCAGCTGCTGAATATACCCAGAGCTGTCATAGAAGGACAAGTAACCCCAGTACCAGGCTCTAAAGACATGTAATAGAGAAACAGGGAAATTATATTTATTATTATATTTTATACGCAACAAAAAGAGCTACAGCCTGAAAAGTACCATTAGATGTAACGTACCCGGTATTATCAGGTGGGGAGTGCAACCAAGTCTGGGAAGAGGTGAGCCAACCACCAT
The DNA here is from genome assembly GCF_965119305.1 of Pelophylax lessonae. Taxonomy (NCBI): domain Eukaryota; kingdom Metazoa; phylum Chordata; class Amphibia; order Anura; family Ranidae; genus Pelophylax; species Pelophylax lessonae. The sequence continues at coordinate 63,853,019 of NC_138773.1, read as the reverse complement.
CATAACCTGCATCATCAAAGACCTCAATCTCCTCTGGACATGTGCCCTGCCTGCATGCTGCTGGGAAGAACATTAGAGATAACCCTTCAACATCTCAAGAGCAAGACTGATCCAAATTGTATCTTCTAAATGACAATCATTACTACATTAGAAGGATAAACTGAAATTGTTGGCATATTCTTGGCTCCATACATTGCATTAGTGCTCATGTTGAATATGCATTTAAGTTTCTAGGTACCAGTTCACAAAAAAAGATGTTATGCAACAGAAATATTGCAGAGAAGGACTAAATAAATAAGGAGAATGGACAACCTCAGCTAAAAGGTAAGATAAACCTAATTGATTCACAATTAAGGTGATTAAAAGGGATATTGCTTGTGACTGGAAGAGTTTAGCTTCCACAAATAAAGGGGTTCTTTATTGTAAAAAACTGTAAAGTTTTTTTTTTTTTTTATTAGGTTGAACACAATGGATAATAGTCGATGGGCTACCTACATTACGCAACTGACCTAAAATGCAGAATGTAAAGGAAGAGGAAAGGGCATGTATGAGTCACAGCAACAAAGTTCTCCAACTTTCCAACTGGAATCTGATTAACATTTTGAGGGATGACGTAAAGAAAATTTATAGAACAAGAGACAATATGCCACTGCACCTTTTTTCAGCCGCATCTGGCGTAAACGAGCAGATCCCAGCAAGTTGCTGTAGCTTCCCCTCTGGATGTTGCCCAGATATGGCAGCAAAATGTCTGATGTCCAGGCCCAAAAATCCTCGGATCTGTGAATGTATAATAAGCATTTGTTTTTCGTACTCAGGACATCACATGGGAATCCTCCTTAACTTCTCAGCTTACAAGAAGACAGTGATGTCGGGCAGTGTCAACTAATTACTATAGATTCCACTCAACAACAGTAAATAGGCTTCCTTCGCAAGAATTCATTTTGATAGCAAACCTGTGCTTTGTACACATAGTGGGACATTCAACGGGTTTACTTTATTGCCCTCCACACTAGCAGCATATACTCACCTTTTAGTTCAGTGCCAGGAGGGAAAAAACAACCGGTACTTCCAGGTATGGAGGAGCATGTGACCTTCTCAATTTGACAGTGCCGACCCTTGGTAAACGGCCCAGCACCGTAACATAGGGGAAAGAACACTATCCTCTGACCTGTGCAAGCTCCAACTAGAGGAAATGTGGAGTATGTTTTGATGGGAAGAGGAGAAATTAAAGTGCAATTGTTGCTTTGCTCGCATGGACAGAACACAGGTTTGCATTTAGGTTATGAGCGTGGCTTACAATGCAAAACCAAGACCACAACATCAAGACAGCTTGCTCAATCAATGGTAACTAACATAAAAATATAACACAAAATAACTATATATATTAACATATGAGTATAATAAAGTAATAAAAGACAAATATGAATCTGCCTGCAGAGCACACCATGGCAACACTTAAAATAGAAAAGCTAAAAATTGACTTTTACAAAAAATGATGAAGGATAATGATGTTTAAACAATAAAATTAATTTTTAGTGCAGAAAAAGTGTCCAAAAGAACTTTCAAACATTCTTTTTACATTTACAGTCACTGATACTGTTGTAATCAGTCAGTTGATTAACTGTCTAAATAGTACCTTTTAATCTGCAAGAATCTCGGACTCGCTAGGTCTTGTCTGATTGAACGTTGCAGCAGGTAAGCACTGGAGTTCAGAGAAGAATCACCATAGTTTGTCAGAAGTACTACCAGGAAGAAGAGCATGTACACCACTAGGTTCTGTGGGGAGGAAAAATGTGTAGTAGTAACCAGACAGGACGTATGTGAAATATTTGGACATTACGTGATTTTGCAGTTCATATAAATTCCTTAAAGTTCGGATGTAAGCAGGACATTTAGCTGGTTACCTTTAGCATCCTGTGCAGCAGTTTCACCTTGCGAGCCTCCTCCCGAGCCTGGAAAAGAGCAAAGCCCTGCGGGGGCCGGACCTTCGTAATCCTTTCAGAGACTTGCTCCACCAGGGGGCACTCTACAAGAGAGTCCTCTTCCTCCGGATGCAAACGCTTCACCACCAAAGCAAAGTACAGAGCTTCAGCCAACACCTGCCGTGAATTCAAAATATTATGCTATGACTTGGGAACACTGAAAATGCTCACGGTAACTATTAATACCAACTGAGGAGCACAACTCTATTTTGCTTGCTCTGGATTTTGCACATCCTCACTTTCTAACTTAGAAAATACACGACCATGATGTCAAAGTAATGCCCCACTTTGATACAGACAACTCCACATAACCTACTGACAGAGCGGAGAGTAGCCTAGAACACTTTATAAAAAGTGCCTACTATCCAACATTTTTTGTTATATATTCTCTTAGAACACCTATTATAATAATGATGCTTAGATAAGCAGACTGAGCAGACCTCTTCTCCATCCTCAAGCCATGAATTCCATTCATTTCCCAGTCTGCACACAACATGAATTCCAAAAGAGATTATTAGGGTTGCACCGATACATTTGTATTTACCAGCGAGTACTAGTACCAATACTTTTGGTCAAGAACTTGCCGAAACCGAGTACCGATACCTTTGTGGTGCAATTTGAGCCCATACAAAATGAATAGGCTCAAATCGCACTGCAAAGAATCGCATTGCGATTTGAACAGGAATGCAGTGTGATTCCTGTATGAATCACATGTGGTTTCCCGCACTGCTCCTGTGTGAACCCAGGCTAAAGTCACTATGACAAGCCTGGGTTCACACAGGTTCGGTGGGGGAAACCGCATGTGACCTATTTTATTTGACAGTGATAGTGATGTGGAGATCAGTAATAGGAATCAATGTGAGCTGCAGGGTATTAAGACTGGGGAAAGTGTACGGTGTTCACCTTTTAATTTTTTCTGAAAAGATTAACTAACCCTTTAAAGATCCAATGAATCCCTCTCCTGCAAAGTCTTAAAAATTAATAGTCTCCTTGTGTTGGTAATGAGACTATCTCAAGGGCCTCATGTAAAACACAACACGGCTTTATTTGTCCACTATGTCAGATTGCCGGTGGTTTGAATAAACAAGCTTGCTGACTTTAAAATTTGGTCATCACGTATGTCTTTTGGAATACGTTTTCTTAACCACTTAAGCACCGGAAGATTTTACCCCCTTCCTGACCAGGGCCTATTTTGCGATTCGGCACTGCGTGAGTTTAACGGACAATTGTGCGGTCGTGCGACACTGTACCCAAATGAAACTGATGTCCTTTTTTTCCCACAAACAGAGCTTTCTTTTGGTGGTATTTGATCACCTGTGTGATTTTTTGATCATGCGCTATAAACAAAAAAAGAATGACAATTTTGCAAAAATAACAATATTTTTCAAATTTTTTTATATGAAATTCCCAAAAAAAGAAAATGTAAAATCAAAATTTTTTTAACATTTTTGGCCAATTTGTTTTCTGCTACATATGTTTGGTAAAAAAAATCACAATAAGCTTGGTTTGCGCAAAAGTTATTGCGTTTACTAACTAAGGGAAAGATTTTTGTCATTTTTGTTGTTTTTTTTTTAACGAGTTATGGCGGCGATCTGCGATTTTATTTTGTGGGACTGCGACATTGCGACGGACAGATCGGACACTTGACTGACATTTTTGACACTTTTGGGGTTACCAGTGACATTACTACAGTAATCAGTGCTATACATATGCACTGTTACTGTAAAAATGACACTGGCAGGGAAGGGGTTAACTTTATTGGGGAAGGAGGGGTTAAGTGTGTCCCTAGGGGCGTGTTTCCAACTGTGCAGGGATGTGGCTTTACATGTAACAGCACAGATCAACGGTCCTACATAGCAGGACCTTATGATCTGTGCTGTTACACAGGGAAGAATGACAGGCGGCTTTGTTTACATTAGCCGCCTGCCTTTCTCCCTTCACAGCGGACGATCGCGAGTGACCGGCGGACATCGGGTCCGCCGATCACATGCACGGAGGTGTCCGTGACGAGCCGGGGTCGGAGCGCGCCTACGGGGGCACGCGCTCGCCCCCTATTGGCTTACAGGCTAGTGACGTACCCATACTCAGCACTCAGCGCCCAGCACATACCCAGCACTCAGCGCCCGAGTAGAATGCCCTGTGGGGGAGATGTGACCCTGAGGCTTCATAAGGAAAGAAAGACCTTCCAGTACAAAAACAGTCTTTTGGCATCACTAAAGAATCCCCCCAAGGCTCCAGGTACTATCAGCAGAGAGAGAGATAACAGGGACCCCCAAGGACTCCCCCTACCGATTGGAGGAGCGCAGAGAATTCGGACCCAGCGTCACCATGGACGCCATCTCTGTTCATATGTCCTTAACACAGGAAGAGGAAACTGAGTAGGAAGAGGAGGAGCTTCGGCATCCCCACGAGGCTTCAGTCATCTCCAGTGTCTCCTGGACTAAGAGAAAATGGCCCCTGTGACATCAACAGACTACACAAACATGACCGCCAGCTGGAGACCAGCCAGATTAAGGGAAAACGGCCCCCGTGACATCATCAGGCTACACAAACATGGCCACCAACCAGAGACCAACCAGACTAAGGAAAAATGGCCACCACCAGCTACAGCATGCTGCCAGGATCTTCCCTGTGCCCCCTGCAATGCTGCACCCTCTGCAAGGGGACACCCTCCTGAAGGTAGCACACACATTAGGGGAGACTACGCTGCGCACTCTGCACCAGTCTCTGCACTGGGGCTCCCCTGCACTATACTCACACTGCAAACAGTGGGGCATGCACCTAGGGGTCTCCTACACTGGGGCCCCTCCAGAATACCAGGGCAGGACACACTATCCCAGGACCCTTACAGAGTGGGCATAGCGGGGATCTCCGCTGCATCCTCTGCCCTGGGATCCCCACCAGACTCCAGGTCCAGACAGGGGGGGAAGGGAGTGGGGTAAGCCCAGCTCTCTGAGGGATTTTTAAGGATGAGAGGTGGGAACCTGCAGGCAGGTCCGGCCGACCCTGGAGGTTACGCGCGTCCATCCCAAAAAAAACGCCAAAAGGGGAGAGGGGGGATTGTACTTACCCTTCCATGGTGTGGGTAATGCTACAGACAGAATCCTTGCCACTGAAGTAGGAGACCTATCGGCCAAGGGACTGCTGTGACTCAGACCCAAGCCCGGTCGTATGCGACCCTGCGAGATGTTTAACTTGTTATGATTTATGGAGCGCTGTGTCCGTCGATGAACGAAAAAGAAATGTTATTTTAAAAAAAACTCATCAGATCTTACCTTCAAAGGTTCCAGGACAAAGAATGAGAAGAGGAAGCTGAATATTCCGGATATTAACCACATAAGGCCTACGCTGGAGGTGAAGCCCACCCCAATCCACACAGATACCCCGAAACAGCAGAAGAGGAGAAAGCAGCTAAGAACGTGAGCTACACGGGTGCACCAAGAGGGTAACATACTTCCACGTCTCTGGAAGGCATCTGTGATAACTGTAGAAGAGAAAGAAGACAATGGAATATTGTAAACAGTAACCGGTGCTATAAGCCTCCTTGTATCAGTTTGAGATGCTTCTGATATCATTCCGAAATCATTGACAGGAGTAGAAGACCTTCTGATTTGCATCTCGCCTGCTTTAAAGGGGTTGTAAAGTCAGAAGGTTTTTTTATCTTAATGCATTCCATGCATTAAGCTGTCCCTGATTGGCTGAGACACACCAGAGGTGCCATTGGCTCCCACTGCTGTCAATCAACCTCAGTTAGCCAATCAGGAGAGAGGGGACGGAGCTGAACGGCAGCTCCATATTTGAATGAATACACTGAGCTGCACCTCAGCACAAGTGCCTCCAAAGCAAGCTGCTTGCTGTGGGGGCACTCAACAGGAGGAATGGGCCAGGAGCACAGAAGAGGGACCCAAAAAGAGGAGGATCCAGGCTGCTCTGTGCAAAACCAACTGCACAGAGGAGGTAAGTATAACATGTTTGTTATTTTAATAGAAAAAAAAAATAGGAGATCCTGTTTCCTTATAGCAGGTTAAACAGCCCAGTGCTTGTTCTTTCTAACCTGCCTCTGTCTCCACCCCCCCCCCCCCCCCCGCTGCTTGTAATAAACCAGTCAAATGTCACTGCCCTCTCTGTTAAGCTCCTGTCCTGCACTGCTTGTAAGAAACTATGCCTCTAAATACCTTTTTGAGAAGTGTCTTTAGGTATGTCACGTGACTCCCGGCCACTGTAATACTACAATGCAGGGCTACAGCAGGGGGCGCCGAGCAGCCAGCTCGGTGGTCCCCGTGACTCCCAGCTGACGTCAGAGGGAGAGCTCGGCTACTCCTGCTGTAGCCCTGAGTTTGTGTTATCAGAGCGGCCGGAAGTCACGTGACAGACCTAAAGACACTTCTCAAAAAGGTATTTAGAGGCATTGTTTCATTCAAACAGTTATACAATGCAGGATAGGAGATTAAAAGCGAGGGGCTGGTAACAAGGCAATAGTTTAGGGTTACAAACCCTTTAAGTAAGTTTTTCAGTTACTTAGACATAGTATGAGAATGCAAGCAGCATTCCTATCATTTTAAGGTGTGCCCAATGCAGAAAGCAATTCATTTGACCCTTTCAATGAGCAGCAATGCATAGACAAGAATAACATTGTGGTGCACTGTTTTGGCATTATTTTAGTTATGGTAAAGCATATTGTATTTGTAATGAGCATATCATTTAGGTCATTAGTGTAGTGTTGACTATAAAGTTACTTTATATGAGAGTTTTGTGTTTTTAAATGCTTTACCCTCTTTTTAAAAAATATAAATTCACATATTTTTGCTGAAAAAAAAGGTGCAGTTGTTATTTTTCCCTGAAGGAATCTGCAAAGCATTAAACTTGCAATCAGTGGATCATGGGCGCAATGTCAAGCTCCTGCAGACAAGCCCTACAGCTTTCAGTCCGTATCTCTGTACAGGCGATCAGTTTGAAAACTGCAGGGCTTGTGAATAAACTTCAAGGGCCCTCATCAGTGCTCTTGCCGTTCATTGAGAACGAGAACCACAAGCCCCTTGCCACGTTGGCAAGTGGGACTTGTAGTTCATTCACAGATCACTGTGAATAAATGACACAGCAGTGTGGGTGGAGGATGGGGAGACTGTTGGAACATGCTACACCCTACCAATAGGTGTAACATGTAGCATGCTCCAAAATGTGAACTTAGCCTTTAAGACTCCGTTCACACTGGGGCGACCTGTCAGGCGACCTGGTCGCCTGACAGGTCGCCGTAGGTCGCCTGCCATAGAGTAGCTGTGGACCCGTTCTAATAGGAGCGACACAAGTCGCTCCGATTTAGAAAAAGGGTCCGGAGCTTCTTTGGGGCAACCTGCATTGACTTCAATGATATGAAGTCCGTGCCGGCCGCTCCAAGATCGTGGTGCGAGCTGCGCACCGCGACCTGTGAGGTCGCCCCAGCAAGTAGCGTCGCCCCAGTGTGAACGGGGTCTAACACTGTTGCGACAAGATGCCCACACATGAAGTGCATTGTTTGGAATGAGCCATTACACCTATAGACTTGCACTGTTATAAGAAGTAGTCAAAGTACAACAATTACCTAGCAGAGCCTGCATTTGTGATAAAGAAAAAAAAACGTCTTGAAATGGTTGATATTACTAGGGATTTTTATCTGTACTTTAAATTCAGATGTACCTGTCCTGGTTGACTTGATGGATTTGACTTCTCTGGGAGGTCCAGTTATCGTTTGGCCTTTTTCATTTAATTTATCCAGCATTATGGTTTCTGTTTTATCCCCAAAAGGGTTTGACCTGTCAAAGTAATCAGCAGTGTTAGTTAACAGTGTTAGTGTATGACATGTGCGATGTGTTAATAAACATCCCCAGTCTTTACTCCAGCCAAAAATGTTTCTCTTTAGGAGTATATTTCCCTGCGTTTACTTTCTTTTATGTCTCACTTATTTGCTCAGTGACAGGGGAACAGGAAGTGAAGGGAAATCTTCCCATGGAAACAAAGATGGCAATCAAACATGGCAGAGGGCAATCAAACATGGCAGAGGGCAATCAAACATGGCAGAGGGCAATCAAACATGGCAGAGGTTCTATCTGCTATAAAGCTTTGAAAACTAATTTTGCCAGAAACCCATACTTAAAGCAGACCGTCTACAATAATTGGAAATTCTGCTCTTTTGCAACCATCTGCCCCCATTTGTAAACAAATTGCTCTGCAAATAAATTATTTTTTTAAAAATCCCTTGTCCCTGGTCTCCAATACCTCTGGGAGGCATAGAAGATGTCACTGTGCCTCCTGGGAAAGCGGAGAGCTCAAAATCTCACAAAAAAAAATGCACTCTTGCAACGGGCTTAATGCATTCATGATGGATTTCCAGCTCTACCGGGATTCCCAATGATCTTACCCATTCCTGAGCCTGAGGCTCAAGTGAGTTGTTTTGGGAGGGATGGATTCGCAAAAAAACAGACCTTCTCTTTGCCATGAAAGGTCCTCTTTAACCACTTCAATACTGGGCACTTTTACCCCCTTCCTGCCCAGGCACACTTTGAATGACAATTTTGCAGTCGTGCAACGCAGTACCCAAATTACATTTCTATCATTTTTTTCACACAAATATTTTGGTGGCCTTTTTTCACCACTGGGGTTTTTATTTTTTGCTAAAAAAAGACCGATATTTTTGAAAAAAAAGTTTTTGTTTCTGTCAGAAAATGTTATAAATAAGTAATTTTTTTCCTTCACTGATGTGCGCTGACGAGGCTGCACTGATGGGCACTGATGAGACAGCACTGACAAGGAGGCACTTATATACAACACTGATGGGCACTGGTAGGCAGCACTGATTTGCAGCACTGATGAGCACTGATTGACAGCACTTATGGGCCATGATAGGATGCAGGGATAGGCGGCACTGAAATGCAGCACTGACTTGCAGCACTGATGGGCACTGTTGGGGGGCTGATTTTCTAATACAGTTCTCCCCTATGAGGAGATGCGGCTGATCGCCTCTCCTCTCCTCACACTCTGTTAGTTTGAGGTGAGTAGAGCCAACAACTGTCATTTCCTTGTTTACATGTGATTAGCTGTGATTGGACACAGCTGATCACATGGGTAAAAAGCCACATCATCAGCTTTTTACCAAGATCAGGTTCACGCAGTGTCCCACTAAGACTGGTTTTACCATTGCCTACTATATCCAATACCAATTAAAGTAAAGAGATTTTGATATATACTATCAGCTAACTACATAGACGCGGTCATAAATAATTGTTGCTCTTTTCAGACAAAAAACATTGCATTTTACATAAATAAAGGGATGGCAGCTTAAACCATACAAGGCATTATCCATCAGAAAATGAAACACAGTATATTGTAATGTAATAAGCTGTATGGCCTAACAAATGTACTCACAGGTCTGACAAAAGATCTGTCTCTGTACGGGAAATCCTCCGCAGGTCTTGGGGGAGAGACATGCTGCTGGCTCCATCTTTACAAAATACAAGAAATAGCTGGTTAAGATTTAGCAGTTTCCAAAAACTAAGCATCTACACTTCTCATGTTTTTTTTTCTTGCCAAGAGCTGCAGCAAGGGTTAAAATACCATGTTAGATTAGCAACATGGAAATTTGGACCACTGGTCTCACACACAAGCAGTGGTCTGGGTCTCCAGCAGTCTAACATGGACCCCTAACACTGCTCCAATTGATGCCACTGCTCAGAGAGCTAGAATGCTGTTGACTGGAGCAGTGTGCAGAGGTGCCTCAGACCACTGGAGACCCATGCCACTGCTTGTGTGTGAAGGCAGCACTCCAAATCTCCAGGATATTTCACTCCTTGCTGAAGCTTTTAGAGACTTAATAATAAAAGAATAGTGTATATATTACTGTATTTGCAGCCTGACTCCATTACAGGTATAAATAAAAAGGGGGTCAACTGAGCTTTAAAAGAGAACTGCTTTATACTAAAAAGCCCAGGAAACCAAAATGAAACAAATCACCGCTCTGAAAACATTCAGCTGAGCCAGATAGATCCCGAGCAGCTGTGGCAGTCCTGTAGGAATGGGTGCTCACCAAGGTCCGTGACCTGAGGAATCCATGTAAATGAAGAACAAAGTGGCACTTCCAGACCCAGGAACTTGGAAACTTGAGTTTATGCAATGAATAAGCACAAGGTGTGAAACGCGTCTGCTGTCCAGTTTGTCTTGCAGTCTTGTCTGATGTTGTACCTATGATTTGAAGAAATAAACTCAAGTTTCCAAGTTCCTGGGTCTTGGAAGTGCCACTTTCTTCTTCATTTACATTATACTAAAAAGCAACATACATACCCACCTTTATTGCTGCAGCACTTATCAGAGCTGCAATTGTCCCTCATCAGCTCTAAATCAAGAACTAAGTGATCAAAGACCACTGATCGCTCAGTTCACGATCTGCTTTGAACACAGAGCCATTACTGTCAGTAACCCCTCTGTTCTCTGCCCCTCCAGCACTCACTGGATGTGCTAGGCTGAGGAGGGGGCACGACCAGCTGGCTCAGGCTCTCAGTGGCATGTTGAGAGGCTGAGTCGACTGCCGCTCGAGACATCCGAGTGGATCCTGACATTATGGTCAGGATTCCTGCAGAGCCTAGACTGGCTTGGTGACATCAGCCGAAAGCGGACTTTAGCCTGCTGTCGGCTGAATCTGGGTCAGAGCTTTGTCCATACTTCTTTAAATACCCAGTCCCAAGTGAAGATTTTTTCTTTCCCTTCAACCTCTACTGGAGCTGGAGCTAAAAGAAATAAATGCAGTGCTGGATTCCTGAGCTGGCAGTTACTATGCCTGAACACTGTCTACAAGGAGCAGGTAGGGAGCCTTGACTCCTGTGTGAGCTTCGATCTAGAGAGACCTAAAGCATGCACAAGTCTACTTTAGGTTCTATGCTTTACATCAGACATGTCCAACCGGCGGCCTGAGGGCCGCATGCGGCCCAGAACCACAGGCAATGCGTCCCACTGCCCCCTGACCATCTTTTTTTGCTGGGGAGGAAGGAAGTCGGATCGGGGGCACGGCCACAGCAGCTTCCAACTTAAGGGTAGATAGAGGCTGAGGGGGGGGGCGAGCATGTGCAGTGTTTCTGACTCCTATCACCATGACCACTTCAAATCACTGAAGTGATCATGGTGGTTAGAGTGTTCCTTTATTGTCTCTCAGAAGAAGTAAACCTCTGTATACTGATTCCATTTAATTTGATCATCCTCTAGTTGTGTTAAATTAGTGCGGGGGGCGCGGCGGCATTTTACTACATGCCTTTACTATAGTATAGATTTTATATGCGGCCCGATAAAATTTCTCTACACTCAATGTGGCCCAGAGAGGCCAAAAGTTTGGACACCCATGCTTTACATTGAGTCCTTGTCAATGCCATGCAATGCTTTCTGAACGTGCTAGAAAATCTCTGCACAACCGAATAGCAATATTGCTGACAATCCAAAACTGACCAAACTTCAGACCAAAAATAGTCAATTTTCTTCTGAGTATGTTGTCTCCTCAAACTCGCACATTTCATATTATCACTTCTATCCTTGTACGCTTACCTGATGCTAAGAAATGGCGTGGCATAGATGGGGGAAGGCCTAGTACCACATTTTCCTCCTCACTGGGATGGCAGCTGCCATCTACCCCAAGGTGTTGACTACTGCGGTGCTTCTCAAGTTTCTGGATGCTGTTCCCCATGATGGTCGGGTCACTTAGAAGGTCTGGCCAGCTGAGCATACCATCATTGGCACTCCATTGAATGAAACTGCAGAGATACAGACATACATGTTAACCCTACCTTCCAACTTTCTGAGATAAGAATGAACTCCTGTTAGCACAAAGAATGTTCATAAAAGAACACACCACTCCAACACCTCCATTTGCACAGTTCAGGAAGAATTTATACACAAGTTGTTTTTTTTTTTTCTTTTTTTTTGCCACTAGTTTTCTTCATATTGGAATTTTTAAAATAACAAATGTGAAGTTTAATGTAAGGTTTAACGTTGCATAACACTTTTTGGAAATTCATTAATATATTTTTATAGAGGTCAATAAATTCAGACCAAAAAGAGGGACAACTGAGGAGGAAAGAGACAAAGGAATTTGGCTCCATAAGGAAAACAGTCCCTCCAAATGAGAGACAGTTGGGAGCTATGATCATAATTGGGAAAAACTACAAATCTATTAATATATGCAGAAAAAAGAGATTATAAAATCCAGTGGACATTTTGACAGAGTTAAATAAATGACAACAAAGAAGCAATGAAATCTGAAGACGGACAGAGATACAAGAACCACAGATAAATACAAGTCCAGGAACTCACCCCTTTGTGTCATCCACAATTATTTCTGTTTTGGTCTGGTCAGAAAATCCCTATGAAAATAATGAAAGTATTATCATCACCACATTAGAAAAACTTCACAATTTTGGAAACATTTACATTGATGCCCACACAATCACATGATAATAATAGGGACATAGATTCAGGCAATCTGATCCTCCACGTGATAAAAGTCAGTTGTAAATGATGTATCGCTTACAGTAAACATTTTTTTTTGGCATTTCTTTCAGCCAGGTCCACTTTTTCATCAATTGTAGTGTCTCTTTGGAATAGATTTTTCTGTTCCTAGACTCTGTGCCTTGGTGACATTACCATAATCTAGAAATAATAATCAGGAGTGGGCACAGTGTGCCTATTAAACTCCTGATAGGTTCCTGTTGGGCTATAAAAACGGAGGGTGCCTAGGCACTGTCACACGTTTGGGTGCGGCCTGCTGCTTCTTGTCTGAAATTCTATGCCGAAGCCATATTGGCTTTATTGAATTGCTTTGTCACATTGAACTGTGCTAATGAATCCCTAAAGGGTAGGTACACATGTTTTGAGAACTACCTATGAATGATGGGACATCCTCACCTCTCCATGTATCCCTGTATATGTCATAAAAGAACTCTCCATCAACATATTGTCCAGGTAATTATCTATTTCCAAGGAGTTTTGATCGAAATATGTGAGGGATGGCCTGACACAGGTCTGTGGAAAGAAGAAAGTACACAATATAAACCATGTTGTGATATATGAGAGGGACACACAATTAAATGTCACCTCCACTAGTAGACACCAGTGAACTCACCCTGCTGCGAGCTCGTCTGAATAAGAAGAGGATAAACAGGTAGATGGGATAGACTAAGACACTCGTCACCAATCCAACAGTCACTGAGTCCACACTGAGGGGAACCACCTGAGACACCGCACCGTCCCTGTAAGAGGGAAAAACAAGTTAATTACTTAGCACTACAAGTAAAGGAAAGATTGTGGGATTACCTCGTATTACAACCAACAAAGAGTCACCCATTGCAATAAAGGAATATAACAAAACTTATAATAGTATGCAATGAAATTTTCAGATTCTTTCGTAAGCCCAATGGTGACTGGCTCCCTTTAAAGTGATTGTAAATTATTTTTTTTTTTTAAATAACAAACATGTTATACTTACCTCCTTTATGCAGTTTGTTTTGCACAGAGCAGCCCAGATTCTCCTCTTCTTGGATCCCTCTTCGTAGCTCCTGGCCCCTCCCTCCTGTTGAGTGCCCCCACAGCAAGCAGCTTGATATGGGGGCACCCAAGCCGAGTCAGAGCTCCCTGTGTGCCTTCAGCCCTGACCCGGCCTGCCCCCTCTCTCCCCTGATTGGCTGATTGATTTTGATTGACAGCAGCGGGAGTTGAGTCCCAGGCAGCTCAGACACTCCTGCAACAACTCCTGGATAATTGACATGCTCTGGCAAGTATTAGGGAGCTCAAAGGGACTGCTGCACATAGGTGTTTTTTAATCTTAATGCATAGAATGAATTAAGATAAAAAAAATACTTCTGCCTTTACAATCCCTTTAAGGCAAACCTGTGATCCTCCCTTACATAGCAAAGCAACAGATTTTTATTATTATTAAGGATTTATATAGCGCGGCTATATATGAGGGAAAACAGAACAGTTACAATATAATTCAATACAGGAGGAATCAGAGGACCCCACTTGTTAGAGCCTACAATCTAGAAATTTGCTTTAAAGTGATTCTAATTTTTTTTTTAAAAAAAATTTTTTTTTTTATACTTACCTGCTCTTACCTGCTCTGCGCAGTGGTTTGGCTCGATCCTCCCCTTCTGGGGTCCCCTGCCAGTGCTCCTGGCTCCTCCCCCATCCGAATGCCCCAAGAGAAAGCTGCTTGCTCTGGGTGCACTCGTGTATGCTGGCTCTAGAGCAGGGGTGGGGAACCTGCGGCCCGTGGGCCGCATGCGGCCCGCACGATCGTGACGTCCGGCCCGCACGATCGTGACGTCCGCCCCCCCTCCCCGTGCTGCTGTGTCAGAAGGAGCCGATGGCTCCGTCCTGACACTGAGTCTCCGAAAAGGGTGGACCCGAGGCGCAGAGCAGTGCGTCTCGAGCCCGCCCATTTGTGTGACAATAGCGAATGAAAATTCGCTTTTGTCTCACGGATCCTCCCCCTCCTCGGCCAATGCCATTGCCGAGGAGGAGGCGGGACGCGGGAGGACTCGAAGAGAGGAAGGTAAGTCAAGTGCACTGGTCGGGGGGGCTTGGTACGCCTCAGTGTGCCCCCCCCCAGTCTGCATTATAAGGGGGCACGCTGTGGTCAGTCTGCGTTGTAAGGGGGCACGCTGTGGTCTCTCTGCATTGAAAGGGGGCACGCTGTGGTCAGTCTGCATTGAAAGGGGGCACGCTGTGGTCTCTCTGCATTGAAAAGGGGCACGCTGTGGTCTCTCTGCATTGAAAAGGGGCACGCTGTGGTCTCTCTGCATTGAAAGGGGGCACGCTGTGGTCTCTCTGCATTGAAAGGGGGCACGCTGTGGTCTCTCTGCATTGAAAGGGGGCACGCTGTGGTCACTCTGCATTGATAGGGGGCACGCTGTGGTCACTCTGCATTGAAAGGGGGCACGCTGTGGTCAAATATAACAGGCACATTTTTAAGTTGATTATTTTGTACGGCCCCCGAATGATGTTACAAAAATCCAAATGGCCCTTGGCAGAAAAAAGGTTCCCCACCCCTGCTCTAGAGCCAGACCTGTCTAACCACTGACACACAGAGCATGGCTCAGCCCCACCCCCCGCTCTCTCCTCACTGGCTGTGAGTGACAGCAGCAGAACCCAATGGCTCCCCCTGCTGCTTCTCTGTCCAGTGAGAAGAGAAAGAGCCAATGCTCTCATGCACATTGCTGGATTGAGATTGGGTAAGTATTTAGGGGGGGCTGGGGGGGGGGGGTGCTGCATGCAGAAGGCTTTTTCTCCTTACTGTATATAATGCATTAAAGCGATAGTTAACTCTTGCTGTGTTATTTTTACTTACAGGTAAGCTTATAATAAAGCTTACCTGTAGGTTAAATGAATATCCCCCAAACGTGCACCGTTTAGGAGATATTCTAGTGAGCGGCAGGTGGTGACGTCACCTGCGCATGCACTCTGAAGGAAAGGCATACCCCTGCCATTCCTTCAGAGCTCTGTGCCGTGGCCGTGGCTCTTACACACGTGCATGGCAGTGACATCATCGCAGTTCGGCTATTCAAACGGCCGCAGCCCGCAAGCCCTGAAAGGAAAACAGGGTGAAGAAGGAAGCCTCTGCAGCGATGACAGTGTGTGCTGGAGGGTTTTGTTTTAAGGTAAGACTTTCATAATTTGCTAGTATGCAATTCATAGTAGCACATTATACCTTTACCTTGCAGGGAGAAATCTTTTTTTTTTTTCTCTTAAAGTTTACTATCTTCTGTCTTTAAACCACTTTAATCCCCTTCCTATTAGAGTAGATACTTACTTTTCACATCTGCAGCAGGATTGAAAGCAAATACCTGCTACTTCTGGATATGTATGAGCATGTGACAGCTCTGGGCCAATCCGCGCTGTCACAGGGGTGTAAGCAAAGGTATATTTTCCTCTTAAAATGGGTTGTAAACCCTTACATATACCCACTAAAGTGGCATGTCTTTGGGGGATACACTGAGATTAAACAAATCCTACATAATTTGTACCTATTTATCTGTAGATACCTCTCCTGTACAGCCCTTCAAAGGCTATTATCTGAGCTCCAGTAGTCAGGGGGCAGGGATCTGACATCACACACTGCACAGCTCAGAGCTGGTTGTAATCTGAGACCTGAGTGGAAGGAATGGACACACCTCCTTTCTACTTAGGTAAATAGGGAAACATGCACAGTTGAGGCTATCAAACACCTGCTGTGTGCTAGTGGTGGGGGGGCATCTCATGGGAATCTGTGATGTCAGCATAGCCTGTCAGAAGTGACTCATGCAGATAGAGAGAGGACAGAGCAGACAGAACTCACACTAGGTGCTTTGGATCAAGGCCAGTACATACTATAGAGCGATGTGCTTTGTTAATTTTTCATTTCAGAGGGTTACAACCACTTTAAAGTCCAGTAGCCAGGAAAAAACATGAAGACTACTATTGCTGACTTCTAGTTCAGAAGATACTATTTGCCTGGCTGCAATGATGACCATTTTACTCCAATGCTTGGTGTCCTATTCCAGAACAAGTAGGTGGATGATGTATAACTTTTAAAGGTTGGTATTAAATCCATGGTATCAACATATCAGCCAGGCAAGCAGCATTTTCAGCAAGTTGGCCATGACAGCCCCACACTATTTCTCACATGACATGTTTACTATAAATAGCTAAGAAAACACCCAACAATGAAAAAAAAAATCCTAAAAACTGGACTAATATAATAAAAGCAATCTATGTAGTCTAAGGAGAGGAAGGTACACCTACCCATGATTCCGATCTCCCACAATGCCATACCACACCGTGTTGGCACACAGGAAGAGGAAGATAAGAACCGCACAGCAGGTGGCTCTCTGAACACGGGTGAAGCGGCTACGCGGCGGCCGGTCCCACATAGACAGCCAGACGTGTTTCTCCGAAATGCCTCTTTGCAGTTCCCCCACAAAAATCCTAGAGGACCTCTTCAACTCCGTCTCACCTGAAAATACAAACATCCTGTCAACATGCATCCAGAAAAAGTAACACAAGCCACCTGTCATATAAAGATAACTCACTGGCAGCAAAAATTTCCTTCTCCACCCGCCGGCAATTGTCCTCCTGACCTACAGACAGCCAATCATTGACTAAGAAGAAGTAACTCTTGCTGCTTTGCAGGTCCCGGATGATGACGTGTTGCACATACCAAGATGGACTGAGCCCTGAGACCAACACAGAAATATCAGCATCATAATTGCGTCACATCATTAACACAGCATAAAATTATTATAAGCAAAATTAAGGTAGGTGTAAACCTCAATGGAACGGCAATTAGTTTGTTAAAGCATCGCGTATCAAACAATTGCATTTATTTTCTAGTAGTATACTTGTTTTCCCCTTTTTTTCACCCAATGTTCATCTCAGTGCTACTGATCTCCTGAAGCCATTTTGCAGCTACTTTTTGTCTACATGTACTTCAGTGATCATGCCTGTGTAATGGGTGCTGAAATGGCCACCTGTAGTCTCCATCTGAACTCTGCGTGACACAGTGACAACGCAGTAGCACAAATTGGAGTAAGGGACGGAGTGTTGTCATTTATAACAGGAAGTATCTGAACAAGGACCCTTAAGGCAAGATCACCAGGCAAATTAAAAAATACTTAAAATTACTTTTGAAATGTCATTAACATATTAAAGCTTATATGGGTGTAGCTCCCTACAGGTAGGTGCTAGGTAAATGTATAGTGGGCCTCGTCTGCCTAACAACAGGGCCATGATTTTTTGTTAGTTAGAGTGTCATGGGTTCCAGGTGTGTTTGCTGAAGGGGAAGTCTCCCCACTGGCTCCTGCGAGAGGCTTCTCATAGGGTAGTGGAGGAAGCCCAATCAGGGGACACATTCAAGCTTGTAACTACCCCAGGAGGCCGATTATTATTATTATTCAGGATTTATATAGCGCCAGCAGTTTACGCAGCGCTTTACAATATAACAGGGAGACAATACAGTTACAATACAATAAAATACAAGAGGATTAAGAGGGCCCTGCTCAGAAGAGCTTACAATCTAATGAGGTGGGGCAGGTGTTACAAGAGGTTGTAGCAGTAGGGAATGAGCTGATGGAAGATTAGTGATAGGCTTCCCAGAAGAGATGAGTTTTCAGGGATCGCCTGAAAGCAGCTAGAGTAGGAGATAGCCATACAGGTTGAGGTAGAGCGTTCCAGAGGATGGGAGAGGATCTGGAGAAATCCTGGAGACGAGCATGGGAGGAGGAGACAAGGGAGCTTGAGAGTAAGTGGTCTTGAGAGGAGCGGACGGTTTGGGTGATATTTGGAGACAAGATTGGTAATGTAGCTCGAGGCAGAGTTGCGAATGGCTTTGATTATGCCGCAAAGGATTCTGGGAGTGGATATAAGTTTGGGGGAAGTGCGTGACACAGTGTCTTTGGCGGGAGCAGAGTCACGGGAAGGAGAGTATGGCTGTCTCTCCTCCTGTCTGAGGAAGAGGATGTCTTGGGGTGTCGCCTGGGAATCCAGAGAGTGCTGAGTTAAGCTGAGGGGATCCGGTGTGCTGAGAACCTGCGGAGAGTGAGAGGGGTCCAGTCCCAGGAAAGTCTACACAGGTCGTGAGCACTGAGGATTGTCCCTGGGGTTCTGCCTAGAGTCAGAGGGGACCACTCCAAAAGAGGTTCTAGGATCCAGTGCCAGCTAGCTGAGGAAGGGGGGTACCTAGGTTGAGGACCCTGAAGTTACTGAGGGGGTACATAGTCAGTGAACCCTGAAGAGTTCTAGGTTAAAGGGGGCAACTGCGGTTTGGGCCCTGAATTGTGCAGAGTGTCAGTAGAAAGTTGCAGCCATACAGGAACCTACGACAAACTACCTCAAGCCAGTGCAAGGCTGGGGGGAAAGTAGTCAGTGACTGCAGTACCGCAGGGTCAGTAGTTCTATAATCCGCAGTCCTGGATCTTCTGGACGTAAAGTCGAGGATTCAGCACTTCTATCAAGTTACAGTCAGGGCCATCTTACCAAATGGGCATGCTGGGCAGTTGCCGGGGCCCCACTTGCCCAGGGGGCCCCACCTGCCCAGCGACCAAGCCCAACCAAGCATTAGTCCTGATTCCCGCCGCCGAACTTAGCAAGTGGCAAGCGTCTGTCGGCCTTGCACTGCTGTCAGGCCACTTGGACCGTGAAGGGGGAGCCCACAACTGCAGAAATGCCTGTCCACCTCCACGGGAACAGGCACACACAGGACAGTCGAGTCTGACTCCAATCCGTGTGTGTGTTCACTGGACCCAGCTGCCGAACTTGGAAGCTGTCATTAGCCTGGCACTGCTGTACCAATAAATATCGCCTTATCGATAATTTGCATTTTTATTCTCGTGGGTGATTGTGTAGGTGGAGTCCCAGTGTACTGCATTGCCCAGGGCCCTTTAATGCTCTTAAGATGGCACTGGTTACAGTGTGTTCTGAGAGTCAGTGAGCGTTGGCTAGCGTCGGCTGGAGCAGTGGCGGTTTTAGGCATGGGCGAATGGGGCAGCCGCCCAGGGTGGCATTTTTCCATGACACGTGGGGGGCGGCATGACAGTGTTCCCCAACCCCCGGGCCGCGGACCGATACCGGTCCGTGGATCAAATGGTACTGGGCCGTTCGAGGAACTTTGAATAATTTCACTGTGGTAGTAGAGCCGAGGCGCAGAGCATTGCTCCCCCCCGAGCCCGCCCATTGTGTGACAATAGCGAATGAAAATTCGCTATTGTCACACTGATCCTCCTCCTGGCCAATCAGGGAGCGGGTTCTCCCGCTTCCTGATTGGCCCGAAAGGCAAACCCCACGCCATTGGCCGAGGAGGAGGCGCCGCGGGAGGACTGAGGAGATGCGGGGAATCCGGGGACTGAACTGAAGAGAAGGGAGGTAAGTGCACGGACGGGTCTCGCGGGGGGAACGCTGGCACTCTGCATTGAAAGGTGGCACGCGTGACGCTGGCATCTCTACATTTATTGGGGGCAATGCTCCCCTAATCTACAATAAAACCACAAAACAAATCTCACACCCAGGGTCGCAGCTCACATGGGCTGGAGAGGTAACCAGTGACAATGGCAGACCCACATCAAGCCACAGGCCTGGAAACCTTGCTACATGAGATTTTAGTGATTGGGTTTACAGCTACCTAAATATGTTTAGTCTGCATTCCATGTGAGGACTGAGTGTTTCTTATTCCAGCAGTCTGTATCCATGCTTATGAACAGATGACGTTTGTTCACAGGTCAGTGTAGAAATAACTAATCTTTGTTGTGTCTGTTCTGTCCTACTTGTATGTATTTTTTATTTGCTGCATTAAACCTCATAAGATTAATATTGTTCAGTAGTATGCTGACATTTATGGAAGGTTTTGAGCCACTAAAATGTGTTTACTTATTTTATTTGGTATCACCATCTGTACTGCCCTCCTGGTAAATACTGGTTAGTTCAGTCTTCAGTCAGTGTTAGTACTACTGAGAGACAGAGCTTAGGAAAGTTATTGCCTTCTTACACTTCAAAGGACTAAAAAACATTAACTGTACTTCAATTAACTGAAGTAGAATTGTGTTGGATTCAGCTTCTGTGTCTTACTAAATAATTAAATCTGTAGGTGTGTTCCCACTATGTTCCTAATAGTGAGTGCCACATCCCAAATATGCAGAGCAATTTGTAAAGAATCCCCTGGGGGTGGGACTTTATAGGCTACTCGAGAAAAAATAAAAATTGTTTTAAATATATAAATAAATAAATAAATAAATATTAATAAACATTTATATATTTAAAACAATTTTTATTTTTTCTCGAGTAGCCTATAAAGTCCCACCCCCAGGGGATTCTTTACAAATTGCTCTAAATAATTAAATCACTTCAATCCAGGGCACTTTCACCCCCTTCCTGTACAGGCCAATTTTCAGCTCTCAGTGCTGTCGCACTTTGAATGACAACTGCGTAGTCATGCAACACTGCACACAAACAACATTTTTATAGTTTTTTTGAGACAGACAGAGCTTTCTTTTGGTGGTATTTAATCACCACTGGGTTTTTTTTTGCTAAACAGACAAAAAAAAAAAAGACCGTAAATGTTGAAAAAACTATGTTTTTCTTCCTTTCGGTTATAAAATTTTGTAAATAAGAAATTTTTCTCCTTCACAAAAGTGCGCTAATGAGGCTGCACTGAGCGTACTGATAGGCAGCACTTATGGGCACTGATAGACGGCACTGATTGGCATCACTGATGGGTACTGATTGGCACTGCTGGTGGGTATCACTGATGGGGCGGCACTGATTATCAGTGCAGATGTTCCCACTGAGAAAAGCTGCTTATCGGCTCTCCTCATGCATTGTCAGTGTGAGGAGAGCAATACCGATAACTGGCATTTCCTATTTACACTGTGAGGGACACAGCTAATCACATGATAAAGAGGGTACGTCAAACTCTTTACCTTGATTGGAGATGGCACGTCCAAGGGACAAACCACACCACCGATTTCCGCGCTGCACTAGCGGCCCGTTCTGAAGGACGTCATATGACGTCCAGTCAGATTGGTAAGGTGTTAAGCTGCCTGTTAATGGTGCCAAGTCAGCAGGCGACCATACTTTCTGGAAAGACTGGGTATAGGAAGGTATGTCAATGTATGATGTGACTTTTGAAACAGAACAGTGTCTACAAGTCCAATATGTTCTACAGCAATACTTGCAGTTAATTTATTAAAGTGAATTTTTTTAAACATATATTTGTATTAAATAGTAAACATGTTATACTTACCTGCTCTGTACAACAGTTTTTCACAGAGCAGCCCGACTATCCTCTTCTAGGGTCCCCAGCGGGTGCTCCTCGCTCCTCCCCCCTGCCGAATGCTCCTATAGCAAGCTGCTTGCTATGGGGGCATTTGTGCAGGTTCGATCCTGAGCCACGCTGTGTGTGTCCATATACACACAGTGTGGCTTGACGATACTTCCCCCCCCCACAGACTGTGACTGATAGCAGCAGGAGCCAGGGGAGGAGGAAGCTGAGCCAGCACAGACAGTAATTTGACACTCCCAGTAGAGGCGAGGGCTATGACATGCAAGGAGGGAGGAAGCGAGTAATGTGTTTTTTTATATCCAGCGCAATGGAAATTATATCCTATTACTGTGTATAGTTTGGTAATCGAGTTGCAGCCGGCCCGGTCTTCTTCCCCAAAGGGGAAGTCTAATAGATAAGGGAGGAAGCGGACCTAGGCAGCTGACACCTTCTGGAGTGTCAATTCCCTAGAATATTTAGAGGCACATGGGGGAGTAGGGGGAAGGTAGCTGAACACACAATATGTGTAGTAGTGAGGTTTAATATTACAAATATATTGTATATGTGATTGAATTTTTACCTTTGTTATCGTGCCATAGGCGGATTTTCCACACATTTCCCAGGCTCTTCTCTGTGGCAATCTGGAAGATATCCACGCTGTTTCGGTGGAAGGTATTTTCACTATCCAGATGTCTGTGTCCACTTTTATTGTCCACTCCATATAAGCTAATACCTACGTGGGCTGTGGTGCCTGATGAAAGAGAATAGAGACAGTCAATGTATAATAGTGTCCACATAGAAAGTCACATCTGGGTATTGCCAGACACATTGACAGATCTTGGAGGAAACACAAATTGTCCAATTTGAAGTCTATTGCTTTCCAAGAAGTTCATTAGTTCACCAAGTCTCAGTTATCCCCACAAAATCTAAGACCTCCTCAAACATCAGCAGCTCCAGCTCTCCCATCTTGTTGGCCAAGCTTCTGGCATTGGTATACAAACCTCTTAATTTTGACCGGTTACCTATATCCTCTTTTGATGTTTTTAGGCTGCTCTCTTGATTTTTCCCCATACCCACCCTGGGTATAGGAGCTCCGAACACCCCCTTTTTGTTTCTTGGCGCTGCGTTATTTTAGCTAACAATTGCGCGGCCATGCAACACGAATGTACATAAATTACATTTATATCAATCTTTCCTCACAAATAGAGGATTTTACTGTAAGTCAAAAATCCCATTTTCTCTTTCGTTCATTGTCGGACACATCTCCTGATCTGTCCGAAGCAGTGTTAAAAATGAGGGGTGTGAACAGCGAAAAAGAAAATCTCAAGGCTAACTAAAGCCAAACAGGAATAACCAAACAAAATAACTGGAGCCCACCTGAAAAAAAACAATACACCCTCAAAGAGAATCAGGTCTTCTCAACAGCAGCATGCAAAACCTTGCGGCCAAAAGAAGCATCTGCAGATGCCAACACATCCACTTTATAAAACTTTGTAAAAGTGTGCACCGGCGACCAGGTGGCCGCCTTAGAAGTCTGCGTCACTGACACCTGATGATGGAAGGCCCAGGAGGCACTGAGCGCCCGAGTAGAGTGCACCTTGACAGGAAAAGGCGGAACCTGACCCTTGATGGCATAGGCCTGAATCACTAAAAGACTCTGTAGCTTCCAGGTACACCCTAATCGCGCGGACCACATCCAAGGCATGCAAAGCAATTTCCTTCAGGTGTTTTGGCCTGGGACACAGGGAAGGCAACACAATATCTTCATTCAAATGAAAATCAGAGACAACCTTTGGAAGAAACGACGGACAGAGACTAAAAACTTCCTTATCTCTGTGAACCACCAAGTAAGATTAATGACAGGATAACGCCGCCAATACCGACACCCTGCGCGCAGATGTGATAGCCACCAAGAAGGCCACCTTCCGGGACAGCGTAAGCAGGGGAATCTCCCGAAAATTCTAAAAAGGAGGCTTCTGGAGGACTGAGAGCACTAAATTAAGGTCCAAAGGCGGCAACGGAGAGCGCAATGGAAGGGCCAAGTGCCTAACTCCCTGAAGAAAGGTACACACCAGGGAATATGTGGCCAAGGGCCATTGAAAGAAGACCGCTAAGGCCGACACCTGACCCTTGATTGTACTTAAGGCCAGTTTCTGCTCAATCCCCTGTGAAAGGAAGGTCAAGATCCGAGCCACAGAGAAAGAGCGAGGATGAACCCCAAGAGACTCACACCACACAATGTACGACTTCCACGTACAATGGTAGATCTTCCTAGAAGTAGATTTCCTAGCTTTTAACAGCTTGGATTTACTGATTTAGACAAATCTCTATCCATCAGCACCTGGCGTTCAACAGCCAAGCGGTCAAAGCCAGCGACTGTAAAGCAGGATGGAAAATTGGCCCTTGGGATAGCAAATCCTCCCTAAGAGTAAGCTTCCAAGGAACATCTGCGACCAGCCGCACCAGATCGGTGTGCCAAACCCAGGGAGGCCAGTCCGGAGCCACTAAGATGACCTGAATCCCTTCTGCCTTGATCCTGCGTAGAAGTCTTGGCTGAAGCTGGAGAGAAGGGAAGGCGTAAATCAGGTAATGCTAACCCCACGAGGCCATCAACGCGTCTGTGGCGCCTGCCAGAGGACTCACAAACCTGTGGACCTTCCTGTTGAGCCGAGACGCCAACAGATCCACATCAGGGATGCACCACCGGCAACACAACTGAGGTCATGGTGTAAAAGCTTAGCCCATTCAATCAGAGTTTTTGCGACACCAGGGCAATGGTGAATACCGGTCTCAGTGCCGAACCAACCAAAGTGTACATATTGCGGGCCACAGCCTCCCCCTTCCCGTCAGCCGGATCCTTAAAAGCCGGGGACTTTTCAATCGGAATCTTGGTTGCCTTGTTCAATCTGAAAACCAGAGGGTCCACCACTGGTGGAACAGTCCACTTCTTAATAAGGGACTCCTCATAGGGGTATCGCCTAGCAAATAACTTAGGGACTCCAAGGGGACGCTTTGGTCGTCCCCAATCTTTAGCGACAATCAGAGGCGGCTCTCTAATTAGGCAAATTAGGCGGTCACCTAAGGCCTCGCACTCACAGGGGCCTCGCAGCCGCCTAATTTGCCTAGTTAAAGAGCCGCCTCTGAGCCTGGCAGCAAGGATCTCCCTGCCATCAGCACAGCGTGGGGTCCCGGAGCGCCGCGCTGGCATCCTGCTGGCTGCATGCAGCGGTGAGGAGTGAGCACTTCAGCTGTGCTGCCAGACGGACTGCATGCATAAGATGACACAGAGAACTCCCTCCCCCCCCAGCAGGAGAGAAGGTGCTGCTGCTTCCAAGAGGACTGCGCCTGGCCCGCCCTGATCAGGTACACGAGGCTGGGGGGGGGGATGTGCAGGTCACAGGTGACAAGTGCTGTGGTATCTGGCAGACTGCCTATGTGTGTCCTCCTTCCCCCACCGCCAATTTCATTCTTATACAGTCAGCAAGTAGAAGGCAGAATGTCCGAGCAGAAGGCGGGAGCTGTCCAACTTTTCAAGTTAAAAAGCCTGTGATTTGTTAGTATGGGCGGTCCTAGCAACCAATCAGCTGCCTGTTAATGAAAAGTTGGACAGCTTCTGCCCTCTGCTCGGACATGCTGCATCCTCTGTCTTCTACCTGCTATGTAAGGTAAGGGACTCAGAAATTCCATTCACCTGCTCCTCCCCTCCCCTCCCCCTCTTTCCTTCCACGTCCCCTCTGTTCTCTGCTCTGTCACTGTGCTCAGGTGATGGTTTGGGAAGTGTAACTGTCCTAGGTGGAGAGGATCAATTCCCCACTGTTCTGTCCTCTCCACCTCCAGCATGCCTGCAGCTTCAATAATATCCCCCACCCGGGACCATTACAAGTGAGTGAGCACTGTGACTTACCAGTCTCTCTCCTCTCTCCTGCACTGGCCCTGTGTCCATCCCCCCCCCAACCTGGCTGCATCCTCCTGTCCACCTGGCTCTGCCCCCCCCACCTGGCTGCACCCCCCTTTCCTGTCCACCTCGCTCTGCCCCCCCCCCCACCTGGCTGCATCCTCCTGTCCACCTGGCTCTGCCCCCCCCCCAGGCTGCATCCCCCCTCTACCTGGCTGCACCCCCCCTCTTCTGTCCATCTGGCTCTGCCCTCTCCTGTCCACCTGGCTTCACCCCATCTCCTGTCCACCTGGCTGCAACCCCCTCTCTTTTCCACCTGGCTGCATTCCCCCTCCACCTGGCTGCACCCTCCCTCTCCTGTCCACCTGGCTCTGTCCTCCCCCACCTGGCTGTACCCTCCCCCCTCTCCTGTCCACCTGGCTCTGTCCCCCCCACCTTACTGCACACTCCTCCACCTTCTGTAGTTGCAACCCCCCCCTCTCCTATCCACCTGGCTCTGCCCTCTCCTGTCCACCTGGCTGCACCCCATCTCCTGTCCACCTGGCTGCAACCCCCCTCTCTTTTCCACCTGGCTGCATCCCCCCTCCACCTGGCAGCACTCCCCCCCCCTTCTCCGGTCCACCCTCCACCTGGCTGCACCCCCCCCTCTTCTGTCCATCTGGCTCTGCCCTCTCCTGTCCACCTGGCTTCACCCCATCTCCTGTGCACCTGGCTGCAACCCCCCTCTCTTTTCCACCTGGCTGCATTCCCCCTCCACCTGGCTGCACCCTCCCTCTCCTGTCCACCTGGCTCTGTCCTCCCCCCTCCACCTGGCTGTACCCCCCCCCCTCTCCTGTCCACCTGGCTCTGCCCCCCCCCACCTGGCTGCACACTCCTCCACCTTCTGTAGCTGCAACCCCCCATCTCCTGTCCACCTGGCTGCAACCCCCATCTCCTGTCCACCTGGCTGCAACCCCCATCTCCTGTCCACCTGGCTGCAACCCCCATCTCCTGTCCACCTGGCTGCAACCCCCATCTCCTGTCCACCTGGCTGCATTCCCCCTCCACCTGGCTGCACCCTCCCTCTCCTGTCCACCTGGCTCTGCCCCCCCCCCCCACCTGGCTGTACCCTCCCCCCCTCTTCTGTCCACCTGGCTGCACACTCCTCCACCTTCTGTAGCTGCAACTCCCCCCTCTCCTATCCACCTGGCTCTGCCCTCTCCTGTCCACCTGGCTGCACCCCATCTCCTGTCCACCTGGCTGCATTCCCCCTCCACCTGGCTGCACCCTCCCTCTCCTGTCCACCTGGCTCTGCCCCCCCCAACCTGGCTGTACCCTCCCCCCTCTCCTGTCCACCTGGCTGCACACTCCTCCACCTTCTGTAGCTGCAACCCCCCCTCTCCTATCCACCTGGCTCTTCCCTCTCCTGTCCACCTGGCTGCACCCCATCTCCTGTCCACCTGGCTGCATTCCCCCTCCACCTGGCTGCATCCTCCCTCTCCTGTCCACCTGGCTGCACCCCACCCTCTCCTGTTCACCTGGCTCTGTTCCCCCCTCCCCACATGGCTGCACCCCACCCTCTCCTGTCCACCTGGCTCTATCCTCCCCCCCCCACCTGGCTGTACCCTCCCCTGTCACCTGGCTCTGCCCCCCCACCTGGCTGCACACTCCTCTCCTGTCCACCTGGCTGCATTCCCCCCCTCCACCTTCTGTAGCTGCAACCCCCCACCCTCTCCTGTCCACCTGGCTCTGTCCTCCCCCACCACCTAGCTGCACCCCATCTCCTGTCCACCTGGCTGCACCCCCCCCCACCTGGATGCACCCTCCCTCTCCTGTCCACCTGGCTCTGTCCCCCCCCCACCTGGCTGCACCCACTCTCTCCTGTCCACCTGGCTCTGTCCTCCCCCACCTGACTGTACCCTCCCCCCTCTCCTGTCCACCTGGCTACATCTCCCCCCCCTCTCTTGCCCACCTTGCTCTGTTCAGCCCCCACCTGGCTGCACCCCCCCTCTCCTGTTCACCTGGCTCTGTCCAGCCCCCACCTGGCTGCACCCCCCCTCTCCTGTTCACCTGGCTATGTCCAGCCCCCACATGGCTGCACCCCCCCTCTTCTGTTCACCTGGCTCTGTCCAGCCCCCACATGGCTGCACCCCCCCTTTCCTGTCCACCTGGCTCTGCCCCCCCCCACCTGGCTGTACCCTCCCCCCCTCTTCTGTCCACCTGGCTGCACACTCCTCCACCTTCTGTAGCTGCAACTCCCCCCTCTCCTATCCACCTGGCTCTGCCCTCTCCTGTCCACCTGGCTGCACCCCATCTCCTGTCCACCTGGCTGCATTCCCCCTCCACCTGGCTGCACCCTCCCTCTCCTGTCCACCTGGCTCTGCCCCCCCCACCTGGCTGTACCCTCCCCCCTCTCCTGTCCACCTGGCTGCACACTCCTCCACCCTCTGTAGCTGCAACCCCCCCTCTCCTATCCACCTGGCTCTGCCCTCTCCTGTCCACCTGGCTGCACCCCATCTCCTGTCCACCTGGCTGCATTCCCCCTCCACCTGGCTGCATCCTCCCTCTCCTGTCCACCTGGCTGCACCCCACCCTCTCCTGTTCACCTGGCTCTGTTCCCCCCCCCCCCCCACATGGCTGCACCCCACCCTCTCCTGTCCACCTGGCTCTATCCTCCCCCCCCCCCACCTGGCTGTACCCTCCCCTGTCACCTGGCTCTGCCCCCCCACCTGGCTGCACACTCCTCTCCTGTCCACCTGGCTGCATTCCCCCCCTCCACCTTCTGTAGCTGCAACCCCCCACCCTCTCCTGTCCACCTGGCTCTGTCCTCCCCCACCACCTAGCTGCACCCCATCTCCTGTCCACCTGGCTGCACCCCCCCCCCACCTGGATGCACCCTCCCTCTCCTGTCCACCTGGCTCTGTCCCCCCCCCCCCACCTGGCTGCACCCACTCTCTCCTGTCCACCTGGCTCTGTCCTCCCCCACCTGGCTGTACCCTCCCCCCTCTCCTGTCCACCTGGCTACATCTCCCCCCCTCTCTTGCCCACCTTGCTCTGTTCAGCCCCCACCTGGCTGCACCCCCCCTCTCCTGTTCACCTGGCTCTGTCCAGCCCCCACCTGGCTGCACCCCCCCTCTCCTGTTCACCTGGCTATGTCCAGCCCCCACATGGCTGCACCCCCCCTCTTCTGTTCACCTGGCTCTGTCCAGCCCCCACATGGCTGCACCCCCCCTCTCCTGTCCACCTGGCTCTGCCCTCTCCTGTCCACCTGGCTGCATCCCCTCTTTTCCACCTGGCTGCATTCCCCCTCCACCTGGCTGCACCCTCCCTCTCCTGTCCACCAGGCTCTCTCTAATCAAGAGTACCTATCACCTATATGCAACCACATAGGGGGCTATTGGTCCTCTGTCTAATGGCAATAAAAGTTATGTATAAAAAAAAAAAAAACAACTTTTAAACATTTAAAGAGACACATATAAAAGCAAAACATTTTAGAGCCCCCCCAAGACATACACACAAAAAAAAATGCATGTGATTGCCCTGCACATGTTATGCATCACCACACACGCCAGACTGACAGCAATATTTCTAGTATCAGAACTACTGCATAACACTAACCTGATGTCCTGTAGGGGCTTATTGAGTGTTGCCTATGAAAAAATATAGGGTACTAAAGTTTTTTGCTGTTTCATGGGTGCACACACGAAAAGACCCTATAGGCCATCAGTTTAATGTTATGCAGGAGTTCTGGTGCTAGTATTAGTGAATTTATTTATATATATATTTTTTTTTTTTGGGGGGGGCGCAATTAGCTGGTCTTACCTAGGGCGCAAAATAGTCTAGCACCAGCCCTGTTTACAGCAAGATACAGCCGCTCAGCAAAGCCAGCGCTGACAGTTCCTTCTGATCCTCCTCCTCCTGCCCTCTCCTCCTGTGCTTGCCCACCAGGGGATGCTTGAATGGGAAGTTTGAAGCCCAGCAGCCAGAAGAGGAAAGATTGAGCCTGATCCATCCATTTATCCAGTCCCTCCCTTGTCTCTCCTGCCTCCCAGTGAGTACTCTGATGTGAGGGGTCTTTCTCTCTCTCTCTCTCTCTCTCGATTCGGTGGGGCCTCATGTCTAAATTTTGCCTAAGGCCTCACAAAGCCTAGAGCCGCCTCTGGCGACAATTCTGTCAAAATAGGCGGGGAAAGGAAACACCTTTGCTGCTCTGGATGGCTTGTGAGTGCCAAAGGGAACCTGTGCCTCCATCGGAGCTGCAGCTGCGTCCTCCATCTTTAAGGTCTCACGCACAGATACAATCAGTGCTTCCACCAGCGCCTTTTCGTGCACGGTTGCAGATGTGGAGTTATCATCCTCACTACCTGAGGACTCTGGGCGCATGGTTGCAGACCCAGCAGGTGACCCACGTCCATGGCCGCCTAATCAGATTCAGGATCTGATGAGACAGATGAGGTAGGGGAAGGCGGGGGGCACTTTTTGCTAGCCCGTCACCCGAAAGCCACCTCCACCCGGGACACAAAGGACTCCAGGACTGCCGTCAGGATGGTTGGGACCCGGAGGGCCCCGCAGCCTCAGAGAGGGAATCACCCCCCCCTCATCGACCAGCGTAGCTCTCTGGTCCCACCCTAGGAGGTGGACCAGACCACCCACACAGCCCCAGCATAAGTGGAGGGGGGGGGAGTAGGATGGCGGGATAGATGAAGAGGGGTGCCTGATGAGAAGGATGGGAACCCAAGGGTCTGACCATCCCAAGAAGGGGCCCACCTCCACCCCAAAACCCTCCAGGGGAAGAGGGGGACAGCTATTCACCATACCAGGAACTAGACGGGCACCGCTCCAGTCAGAACCTCCCCTACATCAAAATAGGGGGGAAGGGGCCTTGACCATGAGGAATGCTGCGATTAGGACTGAGACCCGGTCGTATGCGACCTCGTGAGGCGTTTTAACTCACAGGCCAGCCCCTGTCCAGTGCGGCTGACCTAACGCAGGGCTGAGGTATGCCCGTGCTGGCTGGTCAGACTGGGGTGACCACTGGGTCTAGATTATCCAGCCTGTCACCCAGTCGGGCAGTTGATTGCATATCTCACAGGGAAAAAAATGAAAAAAATTTCTATGTAAAAAACAATTTGCCAGGATCAGAGATCCCAGCAAGGAACTAGGTCCTTACTCCTCACTAGGCAGAAAACAACCTACAGCAGAGAGAGGGAGTATACCCCCTGGGACTGCCCATAGGTGTAGTCAGACTTGTTTTCTGCCTAGTGTCCTAGTCCTGTAGGAGGCAGTATAACCCAATTGTTAAGAAGATCAGGATCTGTGTACATCAATGAACGAAAGAGAAAATATTTTTTTACTTTCTTTTAAAAAACATAACCAATAAAAAAAAAAAAATTGTCATAAATTTAAACCAATATGTATTCTACTACATATTTTTGGTAAAACAAATCCCAATAAGCGTATATTGGTTTGAGCAAAAGTTACAGCGTCTTTAACCACTTTAATACAGGGCACTTCCCTCCCTTCCTGCCCAGGCCAATTTTCCCCTTTTAGCGCTGTTGCATTTTGAATGACAATTGCGCGGTCATGCAACACTGAACTACACCAAATTTATGTCATTTTCCCCCCACAAATAGAGCTTTCTTTTGGTGGTATTTGATCACCTGTGCGATTTTTACTTTTTGCTAAACAAATAAAAAAAGACCGAAAAATTTGAAAAAAAAAAAAAAGTTTTTTTGTTTATAGGCAGGCACTGATATGCGGCACTTATAGGCACTGATATGTGGCACTGATAGGTAGCACAGATATGCAGCATTGGTAGGCACTGATAGGCGGCACTGCTGGGCACTGATAGGCGGCATTGATGGACACTGATAGGTGGCACTGACAGGCACTGATAGGTGGCACTGACGGGCACTAATGGGCACTGGTGGGCACTGATGGGCGGCACTGATGGGCACTAATGGGCACTGATAGGCGGCACTGGTGGGCAATAATGGGCACTGGTGGGCGACACTAAAGGATGGCAATGATGGGCACTTGTGGGCAGCACTGATAGGGAGGACACTGGTGGGCATCACTGATGGGGAGGGCAATGGGGGGCTCCCTGAGCCCTGATTGCCATCCCTGGTGGCCATAGTGGGCATCCCTGGGGTCATAGTGGGCATCCCTGGGGTCATAGTGGGCATCCCTGGGGTCATAGTGGGCATCCCTGGTGGATCTAGTGGCATCCCCCCCCCCCCGAGGGTCTGCACTGGTAATCAATGATCTGATTACCAGTGCCGACCCCCCCCCCCTGTCAGGGGAGCCGCCGATCGGCGCTCCTTTACTCGTGCCTGTCAGGCACGAACTAAGGAAAGCCGATCAACGGCTGTTCCTGTTTTACTATGTGACCAGCCGTGATTGGACACGGCTGATCACATGGTAAAGAGCCTCCGTCAGAGGCTCTTTACTGAGATCGGAGATGCAGGGTGTCAGACTGACATCTCGCATCACCGATCGCCGCTCTGCGCGCCCCCGGGGGGCGCCCAGAGCTGTGTTATCCTGCCGCCGTCATATGACGTCCGGTCAGGATAACACAACCACATTCCCGCCGTCAATCTGTAATAGGGCGGGCGGGAAGTGGTTAAACTATGGTATATATACTGAAATATTTATTAATTTTTTTATACTAGTAATGGCAGCGATCAGCCACTTATAGCGGGACTGTGATAGTATGGCGGGCAATCGAACACTTTTGGCAGTTTGTGGAAATCAGTGACACTAATACAGTGATTAGTGCTAAAAAATACACAGTCACTGTACTGACACTGGCTCGGATGGGGTAATATCTAAGGCTATCAAAGGGTTAAATGTGTGCCTAACCAGTGTTTATGTGCGTAATGTGAGCTGCTTTTACTAAAGAATGCGCCTGTTATTTTTTCCTGCTTGGCAGAGAAACAAAAACTTGCACATACCCAAAGACTGGACAGAGCTCTGTATTGTTTACATTGACAGAGCTCTGTCCTGTCTTCCTCCTCGCCGATCAGCGAGTGATGGCGGTCATCCATTAGCCAGCACCCTCTGACTGGCATGTGCTAGGACTAATCACAGCACAGCAGTGTTAATTTTGGCAGAAAATTTCAATTTAGTTTTAGTCTTAGTCTTAGGACTAAAATGGCATTTTAGTTTTAGTCCCATTTTAGTCTTCTGCGAGTGTTTTAGTTTTAGTCGTATTTAGTCGACTAAAACTCCAGTATATTTTAGTCGACTAAAACGCCCTACATTTTAGTCGACTAAAACTCATTTTAGTCATCTATAATGGAATGGGTGTAGTTCAATTGTAATTTGTAATGCATTATTTAAGCATTTCTCTACAATTTCCAAACTCATTATATACTACTGCTGGTCCTGGAGTGAAAAATCTAATATGTTATTATTTATGCTTTGAGCATGCACCAGTGTTAATTTTTGGCAGCAAATTTCGATTTAGTTTTAGTTATAGTCTTTTGACTAAAATGCCATTTTAGTTTTAGTCGTATTTTAGTCTTAAGACTAAAATACCATTTTAGTTTTAGTCGTATTTTAGTCATCTGAATTGTGTTAGTCGACTAAAACGTTTTAGTCGACGAAATTAACACTGCAGCACAGCCGGCGCGCCCCCTACCCACACACTAGATACGTAATCTGGCACAGAAGAGTCGCTCTGACGCAATACTTCTACATGAGGTGGTAGGCAAGCGATTAATTTGAAATAGCAGTAGAAAACACTTTAGGTGTGGAGTTTTCGGAAAAGAACAAGTAAAAATTATAAGCAATATTTATTTATTTTTTTTTAATAATGCTATGTCAATGGAAACATGTAACAAATCTAAAGTAATGTCATTTGGCTGCCAAAGTGAAAATACACTTTAAAGCTGGAAGTTTATAGTTATATAGTCTCACTCACCTGATCCCCGCCCCCAGCCCGTCTTCACCAAGACTTCATATTTATAGACGCCAGCCTTCCCGCAGAACGGTATGACCCCGGCCTTGCTGACATCCAGAAGGTCTAGTTTGTGGACGATAATTGTGGCTATGGAGTAGGTGGCAAAGCAGACGGCACATGTCAGAAGCACAATGTAATTGATTCCAGGAGGCGGAGGCTGAGGAAACAGATATAAATGAGTTTGAATAAGTCTCCATTCACACTTGTACGACTCCAAAGATGCATCGACTTTGGAGTGCAACTTTGACACAACTTTGGATGGGTGCAAATTGGATATGACTTTTGCTGTGACCGGTGATAATGGACAACTGTATTACACAAGTTGCATTGTATAACATTCAGGTACGACTTTCATGCAACTTCGGGTTAACAAAGTCTATGGCCCTCAAGTTGCATGAAAGTCGGACCAAAGTAGTGCATGAACTACTTTAAAGTTGCTGCAGTCACCCATATATGAATGGTTATCATTAGAAAACATGGGGAACGACTTGTCATGCAACTTTGATGTCCAAAGTTACATAGTGAGGTTGAAAAAAAGACACCAGTTCAACCTATGATGAGCGTGTTTGCTGTCAATAGTACATTGCATACCCGTGTATGTTGTGGTTGTTAAGTTGGCCACCTAATAGTTTTTTGAAACTATCTATGCTCCCTGCTGATACCACTGCTTGTGGAAGAGAATTCCACATTCTTACCGCACTGATGTTAAGAACCCTTTATGCAGTTTAAGGTTAAACAGCTTCTCTTTTTAATTTTAGTGAATGGTCGCGTGTCTTGTTTTGTTTCGCTGAAAAGTTATGCTAGGGTTGCCAGTATGGTATTCATACGTTGAAATCATATCCCCTCTCAAGCGTCTTTTCTCCAGAGAGAATAAGTTCCATGCTTGTAGTCTTTCCTCATAGCTGAATTCCTCCATTCCCTTAATTAGCTTTGTTGCACTTCTCTGGAATCTCTCCAGTTCCAGTACAAACTTTCTGAGGACCGGTGCCCAGGACTGGCAGCATACTCAAGTTGCGGCCGGACTAGAGTCTTGTAGAGTGGGAGAATTATCATTTTATCTCTGGAGTGAATTGCCTTTTTTATACATGCCAGTATTCTGTTGGCTTTGCTTGCAGCAGCTTTTCATTGCATGCCATTTCTGAGCTTGTTGTCTACTAGGACCCCCAGGTCCTTTTTCATCTTAGATTCCCCCAAAGGTTCTCCTCCTAGTGAGTGACTTGCCTTAGTATTTCTGGCACTCAAATGCATTACCTTACATTTTCCAACATTAAATCTTATTTGCCATGTAGATGCCCACCCCATTATTTTGTTCAGGTCTTCTTGTAAGGTTTCCACATCCTGTGTAGAAGTGATTGCCCTGCTTAGCTTAGTATCGTCCGTAAATACTGAGATTAAGCTATTTATCCCATCCTCTAGGTCATTTATTACTAAATTAAACAGGATTGGACCCAGGACAGTTCCTTGGGGAACCCCACTTTCCACACCAGACCATTCAGAGTACTTTCTATTTATCACAAACCTTTGAACTCGCCCCTGAAGGCAGTTTTCAATCCAGGTACTCACCCTATGGTCCATACCTACGTACCTTAGTTTGTACAGTAAACTTTTGTGGGGAACTGTTATCAAATGCCTTTGCAAAGTCCAGATACACCACATCTACAGGCCTTCCTTTATCTAGATGGCAGCTTACACCTTCATAGAAGGTTAATAGATTGGTCTGACAAGAACGATTCTTCATGTACCAATGCTGATTACTAATGATACAGTTTTTATTACTAAAATCTTTTATATAGTCCCTTATCATCCCCTCCAATAGCTTGCAGACTATTGATGTTAAGCTAACCAGTCTGTAGTCCCCAGGGATATATCTCGGCCCAGGGATATTTCTTGGTTGTATAACAAGTTGCCCAAGTGTGAATTAAGCCTAAGCGTTGACATGAAACTGTGTGTCCTGTGTTATTGTCCCATGCTTTTTGAAAATATACATATACATAACAGAATCCGTTACTTTCTTCCAATGGATTTAACCTGTCCCCTATTTTTATTGGATCAAATAAATTTATACATTTTCTTCATTATTCCTGGGATGGGCTGATTGAACTTTGGATTATGTGTCTATGTTTAAGAAGACAGACCGTGCATTCCAGCAGAAGGTGGCTTGATATAACCTGCTACCAAAGAGCTGATTTGTCAATAAAACTCTATCTGACCAACGTGGCCCCAGTGTGAGTGTAAATGTGCCAGTGTGGTTAGGATATTAGTAGGCAACTCAGAAGGAGAGACTGGTAGCAATATTTCTAATATACGCTGAAAAGAACGCTATAATGTGTCATCAGTGCATACATTTGAGAAGTAGATCAATGACTACCAGATGAGTTTCAGCCTCTACTTACAGGGTATATAAAGTTGACGGAGTGGGGTGGGACAAAGAGGCTGGCACCAAAGGCGGTGAGATGCTTCGTCAGACAGACAGCCTGGTTAGAATGGGTGTCCTCCAGGGGTACAACTCCCTCTGTCTTCCATCTCATCTCAGTACCATCAAAGTACTGACACAGAGAGGTGTACAGTCCTACTGTCACATCCACAGAGGACCACATGTAATGGTTGGTGATGTTTAGGTAATAGTGTCTGGTCAGGTTTCCTTCCCTAGGAGAACGAACACACATTTAATTTAGAGGGAAAAAAAAGTATGTTATTTACAGTAAAATGATATACATATTCTCATTCTCTTAAAAATTGCAGTTTCATCTATAACCCTTTCATATATACTATGAAGTGTTCTTTTTTTTTTTAGCCCGTGGTGTGTGAAACACACTCAGACTAGCACCTGGTGCATAAAAAAGTGCACACACGCAAATGTGAGAAACACAAAAAGTGCACATGGTGTGCTTTCATGAATCCAGTTCCGAAGTGGACGGACCCTGACCTTGATCCCCCGGGGTGCAAGACTCCTGACAGGGATTGAGGTACTCACTGGTTCCTCTGGCCGAAACCAGGCAAACCCCATTCTCTGGGAGGACTGCCGAAACAGCCCACCCCAAGTACTAGGTGGGGCTCCCCAGAAGGGAGACCCCATGAGAAAGGGCAAACTAAGCCAAAAGGCCATATCCACCCCTGCCCAAGACATTCAAGGTAGGCCCAAGGACGCACACCCTACTAATCATGTGAAAAAGTGAGATAGTGCAGTGACAAAACTACAAAGAAAACAACACACTAACGTGGACGGACCCTGACCTTGATCCCCCGGGGTGCAAGACTCCTGACAGGGATTGAGGTACTCACTGGTTCCTCTGGCCGAAACCAGGCAAACCCCATTCTCTGGGAGGACTGCCGAAACAGCCCACCCCAAGTACTAGGTGGGGCTCCCCAGAAGGGAGACCCCATGAGAAAGGGCAAACTAAGCCAAAAGGCCATATCCACCCCTGCCCAAGACATTCAAGGTAGGCCCAAGGACGCACACCCTACTAATCATGTGAAAAAGTGAGATAGTGCAGTGACAAAACTACAAAGAAAACAACACACTAACGAAAAAGTGGGGAAGGGAAGTGTAGAAGTGCATAGTGTAAAGGTGCGAAACCTTGACAGGCCCTTCGGCCAGGAATGAAAAAAATTCTCTGGTCCCGGCCAAAAGGCCCATCTCTAGAGGCAGGTGCAGTGACCAAAGTGCCAAAACACTTAAAATGAGCTCCCCCACCTGTGAAAATTAAGGCACCCCGGGGCTTCCACCCCAGGGGCACGTACACCATGGGTTTTTTCCGGGTCCTGGCCTTTGGTCAGACCAGTG
The DNA here is from genome assembly GCF_965119305.1 of Pelophylax lessonae. Lineage (NCBI taxonomy): Eukaryota > Metazoa > Chordata > Amphibia > Anura > Ranidae > Pelophylax > Pelophylax lessonae. The sequence goes on along the minus strand of NC_138773.1, from coordinate 63,815,624 downwards.
CAGCCCCATCCCTACCAGGAGGCATCAGGGAGAGCCTGCCTACAACTGGGGACAAGCCTTTTTCAAGGCCAGATTCAACCCAGGAGGAAAAGGCCCTCCCACCACCATCATCATTCCTTACCAATTACATCCAGGAGCAGTATTAACCAGCGTGGACTGAGCACCGGCTTTCTCGCTCCCTTCAAACTGATAAGAACAGATACTACACTTGATCTTAGCCAAAAGGCAGAGAAGCAATAAGTGTATGTCCACTGTGTTTTATCAAGTCCAAAGTCAGTGCAGCCCTTTAGGAAATTTTACAGCACTTCATGCTTCTCTCTGCTGACCAGCTTTATGGAGATGCTGATTTCATTTTCCAACAGGACTTGGCACCTGCCCACACTGCCAAAATGTACCAATACCTGGTTTAATGATCATGGTATCACTGTGCTTGATTAGCCAGCAAATTCGCCTGACCTAAACCCCTTAGAGAATCTGTGGGGTATTGTCATTAGGAAGATGAGAGACACCAGACCCAACAAAGCAGATGAGCTGAAGGGCGCTTTCAAAGCAACCTGAGCTTCCATAAAAGTGATGAATTCATAAGCTAGAGAAAACAAATTGAATCTTTCATATATTAAGAAAATGCTTGTCTGATACTAGTGACTGCACTATGTAAAACCAGAGACAAGGAGAACCTAATATCACCCAACAGAACCAATGGAAACATAGGAAATACAATCTCCAATACACACGGTCCTAATATATTATAGTATTACTTAATCTTCCTTGTACAAAAAGAATAGAGAATAATTTAAACCACATTATACACATACTGGCAGTAAAAATCACAAACAAAACCAAATCCCATCAATCACTGCCATAAAACATTTCATGTCTCCTTTATGGGCCCATCAGCACTTCCGACTGGGATATTTAGATGACTGCAGAGACGCCAACAAACTAGGCGTAACTGAATGAAATGTCTGGGGGAACAGCAGGAACTCTGGCCTGGCCTGTACTCCATTTTAACAAACAAACAAAAGGGTTCACTGAGCACCAGACTTGCTTCAGAAGCACTTGTCTCCCAGTTATACCTACTAACAAAATATAATACAATTAATGTTTTTAAAAAAAGGTTATTTTTCAATGTATACATTTATGTTATCTCCCAAGACATTGCACCTAAGAATTCGTTCACACAGGGTACGAAAATGTACATCCGTGTGAGGGCCGTGGTTAATTGCATAGGTGTTCCGTGTATCCATGTGCAGGCAGTCCTATACATGTCAACTGGGGCACATTGGCTGCACAGACACAGCCACTGCTCCCAATTTATAGTACAAAAGTATTTTAGATACCCCTCCAATGAGCACAAGATACATCATTTATATTTAAAAGTATGTACTGTAGATTTGTACATACCTTAAAATAAAATTGATGTATCTTGTGCTCATTGGAGGGGTATCTAAAATCCTACCTGTTTTTTTACTTCAAGGATGAGCACCTCCATCAGAACTTATATTTAGCAAGAATCTTCCCCACACACAACATAAATTTTGCTACTGCTTCTAATCTGACATCTGTGCAGGTGCATGTCCCTAACTCACACTGTCTGTGTTCGGGGACACACACCTGCACCCATATAGACATCAAATTGGGAGTAGTGGTTGTGTACATGCAGCCGCTGCACCCTAATCGACATGAATAGAGCGGACTGCATGGGGATGTACTAAACACCTGTGCATCCCATGCAGGCAAACACGGCCCTCACATGGGTGTAACATGGCCCTCACATGGATGTAACATGGCCCTCACATGGATGTACGCTTTAGTACGCCTTTGTGAACAAAACCTAACAGGAGACAGAACTGTCTGGTTGCAAATAAAGACTGAACAATGACTGCCTACGTAGGGGGTGTGATCATGCTAACGTGGAACTCCAACCAAAAAATCTTTAGTGTAGAAGAGAATTGAAAAGGATCGGAATCTCTGTCAGGATGGTTTTGCTTTCAGAGTTTCATAGAAGGTAAGGTTGAATAAATAGTCCATCTAGTTCTAACCTGTGCAGGTGTATGTATGTTCATGTCGATAACCATTTTCCATATCCCTGTTTGTTGTGTTCACTAAGATGTGTGTTCAAGAGTTCTTTAAAAATATCAATACTCCTCACCGACACCACTAATTGTGGAGGAGAGTTCCACATCCGTATCACACAGAAAGTGAAAAATCCCCTATGATGCTTAAAGTTAAACCGCTTCTCCTCTAATCTCATTGTGTGGCCCCATGTCCTTTTACACTCCCTGTGACTGAAAAGTTGTCTTCCTACGCTGGGATCACCATTAAGGTATTTTTATATTGCTATCATATCTCCTCTCAAGCATCTCTTGAGAGAATACGTTTAGTGCTTGTAGTCATTCCTCGTAATTGAAGTCCTCCAGTCCCCTTATTAATGTTATTGCCTTTCTTTGGACTCTCTCCAGCACATCCTTCCTGAGGACTGGTGACCAGAACTGGACAGAATACACTAGATGTGGCTGATCCAGAGTTTTGTAAAGTGGCAGGATTATAGTTTTATCTCTGGCGTAAATCCCCATTTTTATGCATGCTAAAAGTCTGCCAGCTTTGCTTGCTGCAGCTAAGAGCCGAGTGTCCGTTTCTCTTGTAGGTGGCAGCCTAATCAAGGGCTGCGAATTAGCAAGTTTGCCCTCCAATGATATGCTAGCTAACTAACTAACACACTCCCCTGCCTCCAACCTCCCCCAGCTGCAGGGAGCATGATCTCTGCGGCTGTGAACCGTCAAACTTCCAACAATCCAATGCTCTTCATCCCTCAATGGATAATAAAGAAAACATTTCTGGCTAGAGTTACTCTTTAAAGCTGAGCTGCACAACAAAAATTACTATGTCATGATCCCACCATCCCCCAACATGGGTTCTGCATTGTATATGAAGACTGGACGTATGGCATATAGAGGAAGCCTGCAGAAGCGAGGAATAAGGTAGGTTTCTGCTGGGGGAAAAAAAGACTTGCATTTTAAAGTTCTCTATAATTTACAAACCATTAGAAATATTTTTAAAACAGTGTAAAGTCCTGGATTTCACTAGGTATCAGGCTCTGGCAATCCACTCTACAGCAGCACTTAGACAGAGAGAGAGGGCTGCATGCAAATGTGCAAACAAGGAGCATGCTAATAGGAGGAGAGCAAAGTCAGCATAGAGAAGACCTCTCTAGTCTGCTGTTGATCTTTCACTGTCCATTCAGAAGACAGGGAGTGCAGAGAGGACACCTCTGTATTCCCTAAATGTAAGTGGTATCATCCACTTTGCCGGGCTGTGTGGCAGAGCTATATAAATCTCATGACAGCTATATAAATCTCAAGATAAGATAGACAGATATATATATATATATATATATATATATATAGATATATATATGCGCACACACACAGATGCATCTCATAAAATTAGAATATCATCAAGAAGTTGATTTCAGTAATTCAATTCAAAAAGTGAAATTCATATATTTTGTATAGATGCGTTACACACAGAGTGATATATTTCAAGCATTTTTTTATTTTTATTTTGATGATTATGGCTTACAGCTAGTGAAAACACAAAATTCAGTATCTCAGAAAACTAGATTACATAAGACCAAAAAAAAGGATTTTTAATACTAAAATGAAAAGATTTGTCCATGTACAGTATAGTATGCACTCAATACTTGGTCAGGGCTCCTTTTGTATGAATTACTGCATCACTGCGGCGTGGCATGGAGGTGAACAGCCTGTGGCACTGCTGAGGTGTTATGGAAGCCCAGGTTTCCTTGATAGTGGCTTTCAGCTCATCTGCTCAGTTGGGTCTAGTGTGTCTTTCTCATGACAATACCCCACAGATTCTCTATGGGGTTTAGGTCAGGCGAGTTTGCTGGCCAATCAAGCGCAGTGATACCATGATCATTAAACCAGGTATTGGGAAGGGAAGCATGAAGTGCTGTAGAATTTCTTGGTAGAGAGCTGCGCTGGCTTTGGACTTGATAAAACACAGTGGATCAACACCAGAGGATGACATGGCTCCCCAAATCATCACGGACTGTGGAAAATTTTGCATTTCATTTGAAAATCAAGGCCCCAGATTCTGGAGGAAGAGTGGGGAGGCACATAATCCAAGTTGCATGAGGTCAAGTGTTAAGTTTCCTCAGCAGTGCCACAGACTGATCGCCTCTTCATGCCACGCTGCATTGATGCAGTAATTCATGCAAAAACAGCCCTTACCAAGTATTGAGTGCATACTATACTGTACATGGACATACTTTTTAGTAATCCAACATTTCTGTATTAAAAATCCTTTTTTTTATTGGTCTTATGTAATATTCAAATTTTCTGAGAAACTGAATTTTGGGTTTTCACTAGCTGTAAGCTATAATCATCAAAATTAAAATAATGAAATGCTTGAATATATTGCTATGTGTGTAACGCATCTATATAAAATGTGTGAGTTTCACTTCTTCAATTTAATTACTGAAATAAATTAACTTTTGGTTGGTATTCTAATCTTTTTTAGATGCACCTGTGTAAATATATATATATATATATATACAGTGCCATGCAAAAGTATTCGGCCCCTTGAACTTTGCGACCTTTTGCCACATTTCAGGATTCAAACATAAAGATATAAAACTGTAATTTTTTGTGAAGAATCAAAACGTGGGACACAATCATGAAGTGGAACGAAATTTATTGGATATTTCAAACTTTGTTAACAAATAAAAAACTGAAAAATTGCTCCTTGTTTTGCAAGGAGGAATGGGCAAAAATTTCTCTCAATGGCCAAAACTGATAGAGACATACCCCAAGCGACTTACAGCTGTAATTGCAGCAAAAGGTGGCGCTACAAAGTATTAACTTAAGGGGGCTGAATAATTTTGCACGCCCAATTTTTCAATTTTTTATTTGTTAAAAAAGTTTGAAATATCCAATAAATTTTGTTCCACTTCATGATTGTGTCGCACTTGTTGTTGATTCTTCACAAAAATTTACAGTTTTATATCTTTATGTTTGCAGCCTGAAATGTGGCAAAAGGTTGAAAAGTTCAAGGGGGCCGAATACTTTCGCAATGCACTGTATATATATATAATTATATATTCCTTTTGTCTAAATAAATAAAATCTACAAGATAAGGGTGATTAATATACAAAATATTGCTCTAATAAGACACAGATTTTAAGTAGTGCTCAAGCTGGAAAACCCATGGTACATTACAGTGTGTTTATGACCAAAACTTTATTTTTAGTTTGGATAGAGAATAGAGAAGGGTTAAAATCCCTGCCAGTTTCTTTTTTTTTGCAATCTATGACCAATGGGGGTGCTTTGCCTTCACCTCCTGTTCTGAAGATGCAAAAGGAAGTGAAAAATATTACCTTTCATTTCCTGTTTAGGACACAATCATACATTTTGGATTTCCCATAATTTTTTGCCCCGGTGACAACAGTCATAAAAACAGACAGAGGGAGAATTGTCCCAACCAGACAGGGATCTAACCCCTCCCTACTCTATCCAAAACCAAGAAAAAAAGTTGTGGCTTTACATACATTGAATATGCCTAATCAGGTTTGGTTTGTTGCCACTGGCGATCAGCCAGTGTGTGGGCACCTTTAGCCAACCCCATCTACCATGTCATCGGTCAGATATTCTCTTACACGGGAGCAATGAAGAACGTGTACAGCTTATGGTCATCTCCCCTTATAGCATCCAATGTGATCTGCTTCATGGCGCTGTAATTGTACTGGTTGGGATGATCGGTCTCATGAAGATAGGCGGAGATGTACGGCTCCTTTTCCATGTCGGAATACCACTCTGGGAAGAGACAGAGAAGATCAGTTTCACTAACAGAGGTTTCCATAAAGTAAAAATAAGCCTGACAAACACCCATTATAGAATAGACACAACAAGGTTATTCAAAGAGGCCCATCCACCAAAACATTCATTTACAAACATTTTGCATAAGATTATATGTGCATATAAAATATTTTATTCATGTTAATAATCTGTAAAAGCCTGCCATTTTGTCTCCACAAACCCTAAGACTGCTGGTGGATGCCGCCATCTTGGATGTGATGTCAGCAGTCCCAGCAGACTCAAAGCGGTCACTCAAGTGACACACTATAGTATTCCTGTTCACTCCTCCCCCAACTATATAGGAGGTTATATAGGATGGTGGGGGGGAGGGATGAAAGAGCTGGGTCAGAACAGACAGTAATTAGACACTATGAGAAGAGGAGAAGAAGAATAATTGTGATTATTTCTCGCTTTAAACATTTTGATTGTTTGTTTTTCTTTGTTTTGTTATTTTTAATTTGGTAACAGGGCCTCTTTAGTAAAACTGTACAACCCCCCCCCCCCCCCCCAAAAAAAAAAAACAGTGTATCGAAGGTTTTAAAAGTTTTTTTTAGTTCATTTCCTGCATTAAGGTAAAAAAGCTTCCAATACCTGACTCCCCCCCCCCCCCCAACACCCCTCAGCATGGTCTCGGCTCCAGCACCACTCCTCTCACTTCCTGGTCTCACAGGACACACTGAGAGCAGGGAGAGCTATTGGCTCCTGCTGCTGTCAGACAGATCCTGTGAGAAGGTAGAGAGGGACATGGCCGAGCCACCCTGTGTGTGTTCAGACATACACAGCCAGGCTCAGGAGCATGCCTGTGTGGCTGCGCCCATAGCATATGGCTTGATAAGAGAGCACCCTGAGGAAAAAGGAGCAGACAGTTCTGGTGAGGGACTCCAGAAAAGGAAATAAGGGGCTGCTCTGTGCAATATTGTTGCACAGAGCAAGTAAGTATAAATTTATTTTTTTATTTTAGCACAAAAAAAAAACAAACCTATAATATTTTCAATATAAACTGCAGTAAAACCAGCTACCAATCATATTAATTTCTGCTGCTGTCAGAACACTAAAAGTTGTTTATTTGATTGGATGCTTTGGGTTTCTGCATAACTAAGTTCCAGGAGCTAGGTGGTCAATGCCCTTACATATGAACAGGATACAAGGGTCCCTGCACACGGTAATAATTTATGAACACCAGATCTTCTTGGCAAAAGGTTCCTGCACAAGAAGCGCGATCAGTTAAATGCCTACATGTGCAAAAAATTCTTCTAGCTCCCAGAATACCAACATATTCAAATTATATCATCGACTATTCAAGAGAAAGGTGTGATAAATTCAAAAAGAAAGCCCAGTAAGGCACATTTTTATGTTACTTTTTTTGATTTGGCACCAGTATATTGATATGTACGCATCTGTGTCAACAGGCCCCATTGAAAACAATTGGCTGCATTCAGATCAGTAAGAAAAAAACCCACAAAAAACACCTAAGCACTTAAAAAAGTGGTGTTTTTGGTGCCTGTGTGCAAAAGCCCTTAGTGTTATGGAGCCTCTTCTACCATCAAATGACCTCTGTTGCTACATAAAAAATATGTGGCTAAAAAAGCAGAGGAGTAGAGCTTATTTGTCCCGCCACCTGTGCTTCCAATTCTTCTTTTGTGAAGAGCTATGCCAGCTGAAGAATATTCAGCATTCGACCAACTTCCAGGGGTGTCAAATGCCTGGTCCCCCATGCGCACTCCAGTTTCACCCGTCAGCCACTACGTCACTACTGTGTCCTGTAGTGACATGAGTTAGTGGGTAGAACAACAGCTCACACAGCTCATCTTCCCTTGTACACAGCTTTGACAAATTTACTCTCCCCCTGATTTTCCTGAGCATGAAGGTTTTAGCCGGCCTTCCTGCCCCCTGCCCCCTGCTCCTGCCTATATTGCCTTGTAAATGATCCAACTCAGAGTTTTGATAAATGTTTGGGATAAACTCTTGGCAGTGTTTTCTTGAGGATTTTAAATACAAGGATTACTCAGCTTGAGTTCCCAGGTCTGCCTTCCTACTGTTACCACCACAAAAAAAGATTTAGTGGAATGCTTACTGAAGCAACAGGAGTCAAACTCTTAAGTGGGCCGAGACAGAACATGGTATTATGGTGAAGAAATCTTGCTGTTGGAGTGCCCACAAATTATAAAAAGTAAGAGGGTGCCTGACCCCACCAGACCTCATCTATAACCAAAACCCTCACTTTGGGGATATATATATATTGTGTATATATAGTTTGTATTTTTTTTACATAATATATGTTCATTTATAATAAACAGTGTATAATTACTCACCGCCCAGGACTTTATAGGTAATCTGAATGTGAAGACCTGCATTCTCATTACTGCTCTCTGCTTCAATGTCCACTTTCACGGAGCGCCGGCTCTCAATTGTTGCCACACCTGCAGTGATATTGCCAACACCAGTGTTATTGGCGACACTAACTGTGATTGCCTTTTCAGAGTCTAGGCTCTCCACTGGGATCTGACTGCCGTTACTGGTCTGGAATTCCATGGAGGCTACCTTGGTGGAGACGGTGTAGTTGCTGATGAAGCCAAAGGGGTAAGGGTTGGAGTCCACTTGGATCATGACCTGGATAATGTCTGTTAAATCTGGGAAGGTGCTATTAAAGCCCTGGGGTATAAAGAACTGGCAGCCTGTTCGGTTACTGTAGCAGAGCAGGTTAAGTGGATCCGATCGTTTGCCTCTGGCCAGAATTTCTCCTCCCTGTAAGGTCAGGGGCTCCTCATTCAGCACTCTTGACTTCATCATGATCCTCATAAGGTCAGAGGAAAGATTGTAAGCTTCAGAGGCTACTGTCGCATTGTTCAGAGCACCACACAGCTTGCCTCCTTCGTGGACTGATGATTTCGTATTTACAAGTTGGATGACATCTCCTGTAACACAACCAGGAATTTCATTAAAATTGTGACCTAGCAATCCTTGATCGTATGAAGAAACCCTGATAGTGTTACATGTTAATGCTACCTAGTCCTAATCTTCTGAATGTCTAGAAAGGGGATAACCTGTATTTACCATGTAATTTTCTCAAATAAAAAAAAAAAGTGACCAAAGAGATCATTTGTTCATGAGCTGTTTGCTCAAGGCAATATGGTGGACTTAAAAGTGGACCATGCAAGGTCTGCTTATACTTTCCACACCCTCACTGTAAATACCATCTGCTGAAAGAATATGTAAAAGACACCTGTAAAAAAAAAAAAAAAAAAGTTAGCTATTATACTTACCCCCCAAAGCCTCTGCATTGACATAGTCCTTCAGGGGAGATTCCCGGGGAATGCAGAGCAAGCCAAATCCCCTAAGAAGACATACTACTAAACATTAAAGTGGTTGTAACTCTAAAAAAAAAAAAAAAAATTCTGATCCTTTAAAGCATCAGTTTGCGTGCCTCCGTTGGTCACTGGTCCCTTCTCTCCTCCTCCCTCCCTTCCTGTCAGCTTAGGAGTGTGTAATATTACTATTGAGAAATCCTGTAATCTGTTGTGTTACATGATTATATAATGTCCAGTGTGTGTCTTTGTGTAAGATTATTGCAGAAAATACCTTATTTACAATGCCTCTGGGCGCACAGATGACCTCCCGCTGCTCTCCTCCTGGCTGACGTCAGCAGGGAATCTCTGCCCCTCCCTCTGCAGTGCTCGGAAAGGGGAAGGAGAGCTCTGGAGGGGACATGTGAGTGCCCAGCGGCGCTGTAAATAAAGTATTTTCTGCAATAATTTTACACAAAGACACACTGGACATGATATAATCCTGTAACACAGCGGATTTGGTATGGCTTTACAACCACTTTAATCCTCTCCTATTTGGTTCACATCAGTGTACCAACATCCCAACTGAAATATAGATATTGGAAGCATACAAAAACAGTTTGTGAGACTGTTGGTCCACCTCACATAAAGATACACATGGCACTCCCTTGTCCTCCAAGCATGTTTTCCCTTAGGTTCCTTCCTGTGGCTACCTTGGTTCATATTCCAGGAGTGTGACCAGGTGCATAACAGTACTCTACATTAAGACTCTGTCTACCCTGAAGAAGAGAACTCTGGTTCATGAAACATGTTGAGAAGGGTCTATCCATCAGGCAGAAATTATTGATAAAAATGTATGTATTGGTCACAAAATATGAAAACATATGAATACAATGTGAGTACAATATGAAAGTTAAAGTACTTCTAAAGGCAGAAGGTTTTTTGCCTTTATGCATTCTGTGTCTGCAGCTTTTCTTGAATACGTACCTGAGCCCAATCTCGGTACAGCGATGTGCATGAAAGCTGCTGCTCTCCTGGCTCTCCGCTTCCTCAATGGTTGAGCCACAGCAGCAGGGAGTCATTGGCTCCCGCTGCTGTGCTGTCAATCACAGTCAGTGATGAGGAGCGCAGGGTGAGGCTGTGTCCCGTTCTGTGTGCTGCATGGACACACAGAGCTGGGGTGGGGAGTTAGCAAAAACATGTGCCCCCCTAGCAAGCTTTTACTGTGGGGCACTCGACGGGGGGGGGGGGGGGGATGACAAGTTTGTTGTTTTAAAAAAAAAAATTGTATCTTCCGTATCACTTTATTTTTAAGTGTGTATAATATATTCAGCTACTAGATAACCAGCCATTTTTTTTTTAATGTTTGTATACCAATAAAAATATGACTGTGTATAAATGTATTCTGGATATATGTGTATCTTAAAAGTCCTGCAAACTGCTTTTGTATGCTCAGAAGAAGACACTCAAGGCCATTGTTAGAGCATCGTCCCATGAGATTTGGGCTACTCTATTTCCCAGAATTTGATCAGATAATGTTGAACTTATGTTTTAAGTAAATTTTCACGTTCAAAAGCAGCTTTATTAAGTAAAATGTTTTTAAGAAAACAGTGAAAGCGACATCTCAAACAAATGAAAGAAACAAAAGTAAAAGAAAAAAAAAAAAGAAAAATTCAAGCATGCAAACATTTTACCAATAAACCGTATAATGGTTTATGATAGCTCTGTCATGTATCAGGTTGCTCTAGCCATTTTCCCATACTTTATTGTACTTTGTAGGGCATCCTCTATGTGTGTAAATCAGTTTCTTGCAAGGAAGGGTGGAATTTACCTTCCGCACCCAAGCCTCAAACTTTGGTCAGACTGTATGCGTCCAGTTACGTGCAATCACTTTTCGGGCTGCGAAGTGTGTTTAGTGCAAAAATATGTTTAAAATGTGTTCAGGTCACTATCTGGGAAAAGACAGAGCAAGCAGGGCTTGGGGTCCAGTGATAAGGGAGATCACATCTGGTCATGTAATATTCGCACCACCTGAGCACAGAACATCTAAACTATTGGACAAGACCAAATAAGGTGTAAAAAAGTGCCTGTATGTTGCCTGCAGAGATGACGTAGAGGGTTGTAAGAATATGTGTAGGGAAAGACACAAACTGGAGTCAGATAGGCCCAATGTAAAATGTACCTCTGGGTTAACAGATCAGAGACTCCAGGTTAGACCATTTTATAATTGTCAAGTACTTTCTCCCATTCGTCCTCCCCCATCGCTCCCAAATCAGGCCCCCATCTAGTCTTGGTTCGGTAAGCCAATTTGGTGTCTGAATGGTATTATACAATACAGAGATCAGCTTTGCTGGGTTCTAAATTGAAATGAGGCTACTCTAATCAGAGGTAGGCTGGCTTGATTGGCAGCTGGTGATAAGTGGTCAAGGGGGAGAATTTGAGATTTGTCTCAGTTGATGCTCAAGCCATAGTGGGCAACAGTGTTAATTTTGGCAGCAAATTTCGAGGTTGTTTTAGTCTTAGTCTTTTGACTAAAATGGCATTTTAGTTTTAGTCCCATTGTACTCATCTGCAATTGTTTTAGTTTTAGTCATATTTAGTCAACTAAATCTCCAGTACATTTTAGTAGACTAAAATCTCTCCAGTACATTTTAGTCGACTAAAATAATTTTAGTCAACTAAAATCTAATGTGTTTAGTTAAACTGTAATGCAAAAAAACACCTAATATCATGTTAATATTTACTTTAAGGTTTGAACAAGCTACACAGATTTAGCTGTTATATAGCGTCTTTACTCTGTAAAACCAATTTTTGATACAAAAACATTGTTTTTTGAGTCACAGCTTCATTCCTTGCTATAAGTGCATGCTACTTTTCTGTTGTGGATAAACAAAATTAACCTGAACACATATATATTGTTGACCCTTGAACAAATGGCTCACCCACACACTGCACAGTCAATTAAATCATTGTGTGGACAAATGCTTGCTCGAGTGGGACATACCAAAGAGGAAAATCCTAAGAGTTATAAGAGACTATAGGAGTAATATGGTGGCAGCATTTAAACAAACCACAGAAGCAGCAGAAGAACCACCCAGCTCTAGTGAGGAAAACTCGCTCATGGCAGAAAGTGACTATGAGACTAAGACTGAGAGACTGAGTTCAAAATGAATGATCTGGGGTGAGCCATTTTTATTTTTCTTTTACATTATGACACTACAGCAATTATCAAATGGATATGAGATGATTATTCTTGGGGCTGCCTGCTCTACTGCTGTATCTTTATTATTTTTCCACTTTAATTAAATCTCGTGTAAAACGATTCCCATAAGATGTTGGAGCACACACCGTGTGTGGTCTCATCTGGTGCATACCCTGTGGTCCACATGATGCAGCAGAAGGAGGCAAGTGTTAAGAGAACCTTTGATAAACTTCAAGTCTTCCATTGCAACACTGAAGATATTGGAGCAGTGTGGCCTTACTCTTTTAAATTACTGCTCCACGTGCTGGTCAAGTATTACTACTAGTACATTCAATATGATGGAAAGACTCCTCAAACTGAAAAAGTTGGTCTGCCAAATCGCAAACAACATGGGATGGGACAGCTTGCTTCCTAGTTAAATGAAAAAAGCTCACATCATTGCATGACCTACTGCTGCCTTTTGGGCATACTAAAATCCTCCAGTGACACCATGTCCAAGTCTCTTTGATCTACTCAGCCCTCTTGAGAACTTTAAAAAGAACACCAGCTACCAAGACCTTGCCACAATTGCACAGAAAGTAAAAGAGAATGTAAACCAGCGTTTTGCTTTATTCATTCTTAGATCCAAGTAACTGATGCTTGTTTTGTCAACCCTACTCTCTGTCGAAATACTTGTTGATGTGGCTGATGATAATATTCAGGAGCTGCTTAAGAAGGAAGAGGAGTATGCCCGTGCCATAACAAAATCCACATTGCCCCACATAAAAGATAAGGATCTGTCCGACTCTGAAGATGATGTGTAAGAGGAGAATATTGAAAAATCTCAGGAAGTGGAAGAAGCACCATCCACATCAAACCAGGCAGTCTTTGTTTCTTTCAAAATTCTGCAGGAGACCCGGGCAGAGCATCACCGTGTAATGCACAGTACTCTGGATGCCAGTGGTCACTGGCCAGAGGAGGCCTTTAGTGCTGCACAGTGCTGGATGGTGGTCTCAGGTTTGACTGGGATGGCTTGTAATGCATAGTGCTCTGGATGTCGGTGGTCAGAGGAGGCCTGTAATGCTGCACAGTGCTCGATAGTGGTCTCAAGTCTGAGGGATGGCCTGTAATGCACAGTGCCCTGGATGCTGATGGTCAGAGAAGGCCTGTAATGCACACACAGTGCTCTGGATGGATGGTGGTCTGAGGGGAGGCCTCAGGCCTGTAATTGTAATGTACACACTTACAATGGATGCGCTCTGCTCTGGAAGGTCATCGTCGGGAGTGGGACTCTCGTCAGGACTCAGGAGGCCTGTATTGCACAGTGCTGCTATTGATGGTCATCTGAGAACTTGGAGGCCTATAATGCTGGCTGCACAGTCACTTGCTTGCTGGGAGCAGAAGCAGGCAGAGCTCTGTGGAAACCGGAAGTGAGTACATGAGGATAAACGTCCCTGCTTTGCGTAACAACAACGGAATCTATTTTTGTCATAGTTTGGTAAGTGGACGAAAATGTGGTGTACTTTTCATTTAGTTTTCATCACTGCAAAAATGCTGTTAATGAAAATGTTGGCAAAATTAACACTGGTGGGCACCCAGCTGTTCAATGGCTTGTCACGCAAAAGTGAAAGAGGGCCCTGGATCCTCTAAGTATAAGATAGTGTCATCAGCGTACATGCCCATGGTTTCCACCAAGTGGCCCGATCACAATCCCCAAATACCAGAATGGGATCTCAGGTATATAGCCAAGGATTCAGCTACTAGAGCATACAGAAACAGAAAGAGAGGACAGCCCTGGCGGGTGCCTCGACTCAGAGAAAAGGAGTCGGACCCCCAACCATTTACAGACACTCTGGCTATAAGTGATTGATGTAATAGTTGTGCCCACTTGATAAATTTGGGACCAAACCCAAAGCCTCACAGACATTCCCAGAGGTACCCCCAGTCCACCAAATTGAATGTCTTTACTGCCGTTCATTTATTGCCCTGATGTTGATAGCTGTTTTTTACCGGGCAAAAAACCTATTTGATCTGGGTGGACTAGAGATAATATTTCTTTGTTTAAACAGGAGGACAACACTTCTAAAGCTAAAATCTTAATGTTAACTTGTAATAAAGAGATGGGACGGTAAGAGTCTGGGAGTAGTGGGTCCTTGTCTGGTTTCGGAAGTACAATTATTTTGGTTTCTAACATAGTAAGGGGTTTCAAAAATGGCAGTATATAGAATCAATAAATGGGGAAGGACTGTTAGCATAGGCAGCGTAAAATTTGAGAGGGAGGCCTGGGGGCTTAGCGGTTCCTAGCTGGGATATTGGCATTGAAATTTCATCAACTGTCAAAGGGGCCTCCAGTTGGGTCACCTGTTCATCTGTGAGCTGAGGGAAGTCTAGATTTTGAAGACATATGCGGGTAGAGTCGGTGGAGTGGGTCATCTGGGAGGTATAGATGTTGGAGAAATATTGCGGCCACCAAACCAGGGTCTGTAATAGGGTTTCCATCTACAAAACGTAGAGAGACTACCACAGAGGGCCTATGATCATGGTGCACAAGATAGACCAGTAATTTGCCTGCTCTTTCCCCATGTTCAAATATATGTTGCTTACTAAAAAAATAGGTTTTTAGCCTGTTCAAAGTGCATTTGGTCAACAATAAGTTCATGCATTTTCAGGGTTACAGCTGAGTTTGTGGAAGGGTCTCTTACAAAGGCCTCCTCTAATTGTCTAAGCTTGTCTATGGCCCTCTTGAGTGTTACCTTAGAGAAGGATTTTAGGTGGGAAATACAGATAATTAGTAAGGTGTGGTCATGGAGTGTACATGCTTCCGACACTACCGCTGTGGGTGCTATATCTTCAATAATACAGAATAAATATTGCCATTCAGTTGCCAGTCCCTCTGGGTCTCCTAATGCTGTCAGCCAGAAGAGATTTAGGTGCCAGAGGGGCGACTGTGAGGAGGGGCCCAATATCAGTTGCACCCAGTAAGGGGATTGGTCAGACAGAGTTTTAGGGCAGAATCGGCATCTTGCATTATGGGGAGTAGGGTGCGAGATAAGAATATAAAGTCTATGCAAGACAATGATGAATGTGATGCAGCAAAACAGGAGCACGCTCTAAAGGAGGGGTATTTGTGAGACCAAAAGTTTATGAGAGCAAAGTCTTATAAGTCGGTGCAGTTTTGTGTGGTGGCCCCTAGGAGGATAGGTAGGTCCTTGACTTGAGCGATCCATGTTAGGGTCTAGTACCAAATTGAAACTGCCCAGCCAGATTACAAGAATAGCCAGGTATTGTGCCATGAAGGCTATGCCCTCATTAATGATCGAAGAGTTACTGTATATGGAAGGAAATATAACATTCAATAATAAAGTAATGGAAGTCCAAAGATGGAGCCATATAAAAAAAACACATCTATTGTGCGGATCTGTGCCATGCGGATCTGTGCTCACTGAAAACACCTCGAATGAGACTGATTTTGCCATAAGGACTCCTTGAGAATACAGGAAGTGGGTAGCACGATACATCTAGCCCCCCCAAGGGAGTTTGAGGCCTTACTGTAAGCTACCCATAATATATGTTTCAACGAGTACAATAACATTTGCCTTTGGGCCTTCAGAAAGGCTAGGGCTGCAGAGTGTATGAACTTGTCCCGAAGCCGTCGAACATTTCATGTTAAAAGTTTTAAAGGGGGGCATCGTGCAATTGGAAAAACTATTTGTGCACACGGCGGCTCCAGATTATACAGTGAATACAGGTATAAATTCTGATGAGCATGCCATTGACAAAAAAAAGTGGCATGAGTGAAACATGTAACCAAATCTTAAACGGGCATTTGGCACGTAAAAGTAAAAATACAAAATCCCCATCCCACTTTCAGCTTCCCAAACATAGCTGGAGCATAGCCGCTGGAGCATAGCAAACCCAAACTGAAACATAATACAAAAAGTTCACACACATAGTGCCTGAACCAGCCGGTGGGGGCGACCCCTTGCTGAAGGGTGCTGTGGAGTCATGGACAAGAGATGTCTGCACCACCCTATAATCTTTGATATAGGGGGGGTCGCAATCAATTGAGGGATAGAGCATCATGAGATATATAACCAAGTTCAAAAGTGTTAGTGTCCACTTCAGGAGGAATGACTGATGAGGAAAAATTCCCATTATGCAGAATTACGGGGATCAGGCCTGCGGTGGAGGTAAGAGAGGGAGAAATGGGACAGCACTGTAGGAGGGGCACTATATATAGTATACAGGATTCAAAGTGCAGACAAATGATTGTAGAGATACTGCTGTCCCACTGAACCAGGGAAACTGAACCAGGGGAGATCTCATAAGTAATGAAGTTGCATCTAGGGTATACTGTATGTCCAGCCAGACAAGAATTTCAAAAAGTGTATATTGTAAAAGGTGAGGAATAAGGCAAGTAGAATTTAAGCTCACGGTCCTCCAGATGGAGAATAAGGGATCAGAGTGAAGGAGTAGTACTCACAGTGGGATAAGGTGCAGACATGCATCAGGTCAGAGCAGCATGGTCCCTTGACCATTGATCCAACCAGGTCGATGCCAATGCCAGATTTTTAAAGAAGTAAACTTGGCCCTCTGCTTCGACATGAAGTCTGGCAGGATAGAGCATGGCATATTTAAAGTGCTGGACTCCCAGGCATTGTTTGACATTGGTGAAGCGAGATCTTTGGCGCTTGACCTCTGCAGAGAAGTCGGGGAAAACCGCCACATGGACATTCTGGAATGGGATGCTGCCCTTTTCCCTTGCCTGGCGCAAAACGGCACCCCGGTCTCTATATGGTTAAGCAACTGGGCAATAAAAGTGTGTGAAGGCACTCCTTGAGGTGGCCGGCGAGCTGGCATGTGGTGGGCCCTCTCTACCACAAATGTGGAGGAAAAGGCAGCTCTGCCATAAGCAGTGACCAGGAAATTCTCCAGAAATGAGGCAGGATTCGTGCCCTCTCCTTCACCTGGGAGACCCACAAACCGGATATTACATTGGCGAAGGCGACTCTTCATGCCTGGGTAAGTTGATGAAGTTGTCGCTGCATCTTCTCAGAGGAATGCTGGTATGGAGGCAGTAGACCTTCTGTCCCAGAGCTTGTTATAGTTTTGGCGCAGGAGAGAAATGTCTACCTTGACCTCCTCGATCTTGGTAGCAAGGGTCGCCTGTCACATGGAGATCGCGTCCAATACTCATGCTGTTTCTGCAGCCAGAAGCTCTGAGTTGGGTGCCAAGGTGCCGCCATCTCCCTCCTGGGCCTCTCTCCCCCTAGTATCTGAATTTCTCGAGTTTCGAGCTGGCTTTAGATGCCTTTCAAGGTGGAGACATGGTGTGCAGAGTGTAGATGTCCTCTGGAGCAAAAATCAGCAGGTGGACAAAAGGATTTTCGCCAGGATTTTAAAAGGATGCGCTGTAGACGGAGCTCTCCTCACATGTCTTACTCTCTCATGTTTCAGTTAACCAATGTGCCAATGTGTATGTGCCAATACATTTACAGTAAAACCTTGGATTGTGAGCATAGATTGTTCTGGAAACATGCATGTAATCCAAAGCCCTCGTATATCAAAACTAATTTCCCCATAAATAATAATGGAAACTAAGATGATTTGTTCCACAACCATTTATTCACAATTCCTTCCGTTTATAGTCCATATAAAAAGATTATAGCAATGTGATAGGTTGTGTAACCATAAAATGTCCATCCCCAAAGGCAGCCTCCACAAGGGGATTAGAAGCAATATCCAGCAGGGGCTACAGAGTATAAAAAGAGAAGAGAGGTGCCTCTAAGTGTAGCAATATAGTTACATTTAATGAAGGTGCAACATTTAGTAACCCACATAGTTGATGATTAAAACTGGCACATCTAAGTATCCAGGGTAAAGCTGTCCACATAGACCCTCCTCCACACTGCCGGTGTTCCGTGAAAAAACCATACCCGTGAGAAAACCATACCCTCGTCACTTCCGGTGCACCTACGGAGGGTATGGATTTCTCACAGTAGTGTGTGTAATGTTATACTTGCCGCGATTACATTAAAACAGCTCCTCTGCAACATCAGTCATCTCCGCTCCTACCCCTATCACTTCCCTCATCTCGGCTAATAAATATAAAAGCGGATCACGGAGCCGAGATCGCCGTCATTTACATTTCATACACCCGCTGCCGCTTTTATATTTATTAGCCGAGATCAGGGAAGTGACAGGGATAGGAGCGGAGATGACCCATGTTGCAGCCGAACTGTTTTAATGTAACCTCCGCAAGTATAGCATTACTCACAGTGCCGTGATAATTTCATTCCCTCCGAGCATGCGTACTTGTGCACTTCTCTGCTGTGCAATGACTTATCCGGGGCTCTGAGCATGCGCACTGCTGCGCTGCTCAGCTGTTTCAGACCGGAAGTGACGAGGGTATGGAATTCTAACGAGGTATGGTTTTCTAACGTTACACCGGCTCACACCAGCGTCAGTCTGCAATCGTGACCGGAAAGACTACCCTGCAGTAGAGCGATCTGAAAGCGGGGGTTGTAGCGCTTATGGAGTGCAGCGTGAAAGGGATGATGTTGAGGCAGTGGGGAGGATGGTCTACGTGGATAGTTGTACCCCAGATGCCTGCATACTTAGATATGCCTGTTTTAATATTCAACCATGTGAGTTGCTAAATGTTGCATCTTCATTAAATGTAATCATATTGCTACACTTAGAGGCACCTCTCTTCTCTTTTATACTCAGTTGTGACGTGATGCTACTTGTATATCAAGACATCGCTCGTTTATCAAGTCAAAATATATACAAAAATCTCAGACCAAGTTACTCTCTCTCAATCCAAGGTTTTACTGAAAGGAAAAGATGTTATTAGATTTTTCAATCTTTATTTCAATGGTCTGTACTGAATAAAACGTGATGAGTTACCACAATTTTGTCACTATCATTTTAACCAAATGTCTGGGTATCTATTGGACCTCAGTTATACAAAGGTCAGCAAAAAGAGAATGTTACCCTACAGCAACCAATCATAACCAAACATACAGTACATACAATAAGTGGAATCCAGAAGTTTAAAGAATATCTAAACACTAACTAAATGACAATTGATCATTTGCCAAAGCACAGAGTATCAAACAGTTGCTATGTTTTTTTTAATGGAATATTGTCTTCACTTTTTTTTTTTTTATTATTTTCCTCATCTCAGTGCTGCCGATCTCCTTCGCCTCTTTGAGCCACTTCCTATGTGTATGCACCTGCTCAAGTGTTGGCTTCACATTGTTCTGAACCAGCATCCTTGTAGTGACAACCATGGGCCATGCTTGCATCATATGTGTCATTACAACATACAACTGGTTGTAATTTCTATCAGGGGAGCATATCACAGGTTGACAATACAGGATCACTACTGGTAAGACAACTGCCCCCCTATACTAGGAAAGGCCTGAACAAGAACTTCACAGCCAAATCACAGGGTATTAAATTAAATTAAATTAAATTAAATAAAGGTAATGAAAGCTACAGGTTTAAAAAAGTGAAAACAACTTTTAAAATTGCCATATAGTAGCTTATATGAAATGTAAGTGATTGGGTTAGGATCTACTATATTGGTCACTGTGCTCAGAACAGGCAGGTCTTATTTCACCATGATAAATGTGGCCCACTCAGTCTACGCTCAGAGACAACATTGTGAATATATTGACGGCTGACCTCTAACAAGTTGGTAGTGGCGGAAAACAGAAGTTTATTTTTTGCATGGCTGAGCCTAATCTTCCTGGCTGAATCCGGGTCTGGCTGCAGAATATACAGCGAAATGTCTGGCAAATGAAGACAAATCTCTTGTATATCCCTGGAAGGTCTGTGCAGTCTTAGTTCTATAAATCTTTCCCCTTCAGGAGCCCAGGGAGGATTCATAATTCATAAGGAATGTTTCTGTATGTCAGCATTTTGGTTCCAACCCAGTGACATTATTAAAAGCCCTTATCTCTCCACATTCCTCTACTGTCATTAGCATGCTTCAATAGCTACCCCAAGAAAACTTTGCATTACCATCTTCTAATATTTATTGCCAGCTGTGCGGTCTTTAAATTATTTGTTGTGGAGACAATTTTATTTTTCTATTATAAAACCCACCAATTTAAAAGGAGAATGCCTTCCTATCCTCTTATTTAAAAAGGAACCTGTCACTGTTTTACTTTACTAACTGCAGCACCCAAACTTGGAACCTCTAGGTTATTATAATCTGCCTGGTAGTGAACAGGATTGGATCTTTACTCTTGTGGGTCACTTTATAGAGACTGCTATGAATACTGTTTGGGGCAGTACATGGTATATAAAAAAAAAAAACCTTGCGCACGAAAAAAACAGCCTGACGCACCTTTTGATAATCCTACATACAGGATAAAGAAACTAAAGTGAATACACTGGATTTTTTTTCTTACCGTAAAATCCTTTTCTCTGATGTTCATTGATGGACACAGCGCCATATATTCTTTGACCCTTGGGTTATGCTGCTCTCCATAGGAGTAGGACTAGGTGGAAACAAATTTGACTACACCCCTAGGCAGGGCTGGTGCTAGACTATTCTGCGCCCTAGGCAAGACCAGCTACTTGGGCCCCCCCCCCCAATAAATAAAAAAAAACTTCAAAATGTCCCTATTCTCGCAGCACACTCCATGCATTCCCCATACTCCCCCCTATACTTGCATCACTCGCAGTGCCCCCATTAATGCAGAGTGACCAGTGCCCCCATCCAATGCAGAGTGACCAGTGCCCCCATTAATACAGAGTGACCAGTGCCCCCATCCAATGCAGAGTGACCAGTGCCCCCATCCAACGGAGGCAGCCCAAGTGGGATCTATGGCGCCCCCCTGTTCCAGTTCACGGTGCACCGTGGACATCTGGTCCCCCTAGGGTGGCAGCCAGGATAGTAGGGAAACCAGCTGCAGCAGTGCGCCCTAGGCAGCTGCCTAGTTCGCCTAGTGGGAGCACTGGCCCTGCCCCTAGGGCAGTCCTAGCAGTCCTAGGGGGTATACCTCCCACTTCCTGCTATAGGACTTCAGTTTGTAACAAGCAGTGTCAGAAGAATATATAACCCAACTCAACGTGGGTGCTGTGTCCGTCAATGAACATCAGAGAAAAGGATTTTACGGTAAGACAAAAATCCAATTTTCTCTTTCGTTCATTGATGAACACAGCTCCATATCTTCTTTGACCCTTGGGACATCCCAAAGCAGTGTCAACATGAGGGGTGGGAAAAACACAGCAATGCACATAATTCCCAAAAAGGGCTAAACATAGCCAACCAGTTAAACCAGGAGCTCAACCAGGAACAGCTGGAGCTCACCTACCAGAAAGTATGCACGCTCAAGAGGCAGGAACCTCTGCAACAGCAGCCTGCAAAACTTTGCGGCCGAACGCAGCAGCTGCAGAGTAGATCCACCTTTCAAACCTTGGTTAATGTATGCACAGGCGACCATGTGGCCACCTTGCACACCTGAACCACTGACGCCTGATGAGGGAAAGCCCAGGAGGCACTAAGCGCCCTTGTAGAATGCACCTGAACAGGGAAAGGAGGAGCCTGACCCTTAATGGAATAGGCCTGTACCACCGTCTGCCTGACCCATCTGGAAATGGTTGCATCAGATGTGGCCTGCCCCTTACGAGATCCATCCATAAGGACAAACAAAGAATCCGATTTTCTAATCGACTCAGTTGCTGCCAGTTACACCCTTATGGCCCGAACCACATCCAGGGAATGCAAAGCAAATTCTTTAGGATGTTTCGGCTTCGGGCACAAGGAAGGCAATACAATGTCTTCATTCAAATGGAAACTCAAGACGACCTTAGGAAGGAACAACTGACAGGACAACGCAGCCAGTTCTGACACCCAGCGTGCAGAAGTAATAGCCACCAAAAAAGCTACCTTCTGTGACAGAGTAAGCAGAGGATGTTCACAAATATTTTCAAAGGGCGGTCTTTGAAGAACCGACAGTACCAAATTGAGATCCCACGGAGGTACCAGAGACCTCACCGGAGAAGCCAAGTTTTGAACCCCCTGGACGAAAGTGTGAACCAAAGAATTTGCAGCAAACGACCGTTGGAAAAAAATGCCAAGGCAGAAATCTGGCTCTTGATGGTGCCCAGAGCCAAACGTTTATCAACACCTTGTAGAAAATCCAGCAGACGGGACACAGAAAAGGAACAGGGAGAAACCCCCCTGAGACTCACCCCAAGAAATGTGCGCCCTGCAAACTCTATGATAAATCTTCCTAGAAGTAGATTTTCTAGCTTTTAACAGTGTAGGAATCACTTAATTTCGACAACCCTCTATCCTTCAGTACCTGGCTTTTAATAGCCAGGCCTTTAAAGCCAGCGACCGTAAAGCAGGATGGAAGATTGGCCCTTGAGACAAAAGATCTTCTCTGAGAGGGAGTCTCCAAGGAACATCGGCTACCAGCCTCACAAGGCCTGCATACCAAGACTGGCAAGGCCAGTCTGGAGCCACCAGAATAACTGGAATCCCTTCTGCCTCGATCCTGCACAGAAGCCTCAGGAGAAGCTGTAGTGGAGGAAGAGCGTAAATCAGGCAATACCCCAAGTGACCACCAGAGCATCGGTGGCATCGGCCAAAGGATCACAAAGCTCTGAACCTTACGGTTGAGACGAGATACCAACAGGCCCACATCCAGAGTCCTCCACCAAAGACACGATTGGTGAATCATTTCCCGGGTGAAGAGACCATTCTCCCGAACTCAGTGCCTGCCGAGATGGTCCGTCTGCCAATTTTCCACCCCTGCAATGTGCACAGCAGAGAGGGCTGGCACAAATCGTTCTGCCCACCTTACAATGCTGGCTACTTCTCTGGCCGCTAGGGCACTTTTAAAGATTGATTATATTCCACCACTGTGGCACTGTCTGAATTCTTACCGGAAAACCCTGCAGTGGATCCATCCACAGGGACAGGCAAAGCCTGATCGCCCGAATCTCCAGGATATTGATCCGCAGACCAGACTCCTCCCGAGTCCAAACCCCTTGAGCCGAATCCGTGCTCAAGACTCCTCTTCACCCGGGCAGGCTCGCGTCCATGGTAACCACTGTCCAGTACAGGGGTAGAAAGGACTTCCCTTGTCGAAGCTCCAGGAACAGAGCCACCAAAGCAAAGATCCCCTCGCACCCCGGCTCAACAGGAGCAGGTTGTCCAGAGATTGAGGATTCGTGTCCCATTTGGCAAGAATTTCCTTTTGCAGAGGCCTGTTAAGGAACTAAACAAATGGAACCAACTCGACGGTGGAGACCATCAAACCCAGCACTTGCATGCAAGTCCTGAGAGATGACTGACGATTGGACAACAGGAGCCAAATCGCATGCTTCAATTTCAGCAGTTTCACCTCTGGAAGAAACACCTGGCTGAGGCTGAATCCAAAGTCAGGCCCAGGTAGTCCAGGTTGTTGGACGGAATCAGAGCTGATTTCTAAAAATTCAACGTCCAGCCGAACTTTTGCAGAGTGATGTCCAGATCGTCCTTTAAGACAGACAGAGACTCTGCTCGCAGAAGGAGAATGTCCGGGTACCCCAGCACCACGATGCTGAGCAAGGCTAACACCAGGGCCAACACTTTTGTGAACACCCGAGGAGCTGAGGTGAAACCAAAGCATAGTGCCACGAATTGATAATGTTCCTCTCCCACAGCAAAACGGAGAAAACGCTGATGCCCTACATATATTGGGATATGAAGGTAAGCATCCTTGATATCGAAAGAGGCCAGAAAATCCTCTTGATGAAGGGATGCCAGCGCCGTGCGAATGGACTCCATCCAAAATTTCTGAACCCGCACAAAGCGATTCAGGGCCTTGAGATCCAAGATCGGACGGACTTTGCCGTCCGATCTTTCCTGGGGACGGTAAATAGATTTGAATGAAATCCCTGAAAACGTTCCACCTCTGGAACCGGGACAATTACTCCATGTGATGGCAGATCCTGCACCGCCCCATAAAGGCCCTGCAGCTGATCCTGGGGCAGGCGCAAGTTGGAAGGAAAGAACCTTGCTGGAGGCAAGGACCGAAACTCAATCTTGTAACGGGACCGAATCAACTCATGGATCCATTTGTCTTGAATGAGACCAAACAAATGGTCTCCTACAAAAGGGAGATCAATTAACACCTTTTTGGAAGCCTGGTCCCCAGACCAGTATTTCAGCCAAATCATGCGGTGAAGTGTCACAGCTGTCACAGACACTCTGCAGACTAAAGGGGCAGCATCCAGAGAGGCATCACAGATATACTGTAACCCCTGTATCAACTGATCCGCCAGCTCCGCTAACTCAGGAGAATGTTCACCCCCTTTCAAATCCTGGCACATAAGCTTTTCCTGTTCCGTTAAGGTCTGGGAGACCAAGGTGATGGCAAAAAGGTAACAGACAAGAGCATCAGCTCTCTTGTCAACCGGGTCTTTAAAAGATGGAAGAAGCGTAGCTTTATTCAATCTGGCAACCTGAGAATCCATGACCTGTGGAACTTTCAGTTTCTTCAAAAGGGACTCTTCAAAAGGATACCTCCTAGTGAAACGCTTAGGTATCCCAAACATGTGTTTCGGGGATCCCCACTGACTTGCAACAACAATCTTGTAGAAATAGGTAGGAAAGGGCTGGTGGTTAGCTCCGGAGGCTTCTAATTCCGCAGTGGTGGAGGCCGCGGTGTTGGGTTCAATGGAGGCGTTCTCCCTTCTCTTGTTTCGGGGACCTCGGGCTCCCTACGATTTGACTACCTCCATGCGCACGGCGCTTCAGGCGTGGCGCCAGGGGCTTCTTTTGGAGACTTACCCGAACACTGCGTCCTCCCCGAGCGCCCCCCCTGTGGCGGAACCCCTCCTTGCCCCACCTGTACAGTCTCCCTGACCCAGTGCGATGGACCAAGTATAATATAAAAAGGGTCTCGGACCTTACGTCTGACCTAACCCTCCCATCCTTCACACATCTTGTTACAGACCGCAATGTCCCTCCCTCGCACTTCTTCCACTATTTACAGTTGTCCCACGCCTTCAGGGCTCAGTTTCCTCCTGAGGGTTCTCAGCTGGTGCAGCCGGATCTGGAGCGGGTCCTACGGTACAACTGCTCCACTCGGGCGGTCTCGGTGCTGCACCGCCATCTCCTCCGAGTCTCCTCTCCGGAGCTCCTGGGCCTCCACTCTCGCTGGGCCCGGGATGTCCCGGACTTGGACTCGGTGGACTGGTTGCATATTTGGGATTCCCCATTCAAGATTCTGGTCTCCATGCATGACGCCTGGTCCAATTTAAAATTGTGCACAGAGCTTATCTCACTCCGCATTGCCTGCATCGAATCTATCCTACACAGTCCCTGGAGTGCTGGCCCTGCGGGAATGTTCCAGGGGATTTTTTCCATATCTTTTGGTCATGTCCGAAACTTACAGTCTACTGGTCCCATATTTTTTCGGTGTCCTCTGCACTTTTGCAGATGGCCCTGGACCCCTCTCCCCGGCTTGGCCTCTTGGGACTGTTGGATGACTTGGTGCCCAGGGTGGCAGAACGCACCCTCCTGGGTCTCCTTCTCTTTTATGCCCGGAAAAATATAGCTTTGCACTGGCGTAGGCAGGCTCCCCCCATGCTCCAGCAATGGAGGGATTTGGTGGACGGGGTTATTCCCCTATACCGGGACACATACGTTCACAGGGGCTGCCCGAAAAAACATGACCGCGTATGGATGCGGTGGCTGGAGGGTTCCTCGGCTGCCCTGCTTGCGTGCTTAGAGTGAGAGGTGATGCTTGGACCTGCCCTCCTCCCTTCCTAGACTATGTTGCTTATTACGTGTTGCTGTGTTTCTTTCTTTTTTTCTATTATGCTAGCAGTGAATGCTGTGACTTTCTGCATCAATCTTGTGAGTGACGACACCATGTTTATCCTTTTAGTGCCTTGTATTTGAACCCAATGCACCATTGTTGTTCTTGTATTGTGTTGTTGTTTTTTTCTGTTTTATACCAATAAAAAGATTTTCAAAAAAAAAGAAATAGGTAGGAAAGGGGAACACCTTAGACACCTTTGATTGTCTGTGGGTACCAAATTGAACCGACGCAGCATTAGCTGTGTTTTAAAATTTTAAATTTTCCCGCACTGATACACGACTGCAGTGGAAGAGGATTCCCCCTCACTGTCAGAGCACTCAGGGTGTATGCACGAAGACCCAGAGGGTTGACTCGTGTCCACAGAGGCCAAATCCACCTCAGAATATCAGGAGGCAGAGGAGACAGGTGAAGGCGGAGGGCGCTCCTTGCTAGGCCACTTTGAAATGGCCGTATCTACTTCTAATGACTGCAGGACCGCCACCAATGGCCGCCAGGGCAGACTAAGACCCAGAGGGCCCCCGCAACTTCCGAGAGTGTGTCAGGTGGTGACACGTGCTCCAGGGCCTCCATGGTTAACCCGCAGGCCGCCCGCAATATGGTGAAAAAAGTGTAATGAAAACCCCCTCTACCGCAGCAGCGCATTATGACTTTACCTGGCAGGGAGAAGATTTTTTTGTGTATTTTTGTGTTTGTTTTTTTATGTAATGGATTTTTGTGATTTTTTTTTTTTTTTATATGTGATGTGATGGGTGAATATCTCCCAATAGAGGTAACAATGAAGTCTTTTAACAATTCCCAATCATTGTCTTGTGATATTTCTAATGCAGTTTCACCTAGGTTCAATTTTAAACAACTTTGCCAAAATAGCTATGTAAACACCTAAATGTTTTCTTGTGTATGTTGATCCAATAATCTGAAGTGATCTGTATTCTACTTATACTATGTCCTGTTTTTCATACGATGCTTGAAATATATGAAATAGATAGTGAATCTGCACAAAAAAAACATGGCAGAATCTCACTCACCAGCAAGAGAGCAATGACAGAGCAACACCTCGTTGGTTTGGTTAGCCCGGGTGTAGTACCATAAGAGCATGTGAGTGTTCTCTCTGTCTTGACATGACCATAATAATGCCAGAGTTTCTACAGCTGGCATTATTTACCTTGTTAAAACCTTATTTAAGAAAAAAAATAAATAAAAAAAATGTTGCTTCATCTGCTCTAGGACCGCTGACAGTGTTACTGGCTGTCACTGAAGGCCAAAAGCTTATAAGATTTTACATAAAAGACGTCTTGGGAAACTCTTACCTGTGATGTTCAGAATATTATCTGCGATTGTGGTAGGAGTCATCATTCCTTGCGTGGTCTCATTCTGAAGGATGGACATCATGGCTTCCAGCTTCAGCAGCGTTTTCCGCTGACAAGATGCACATGCCAGCTCCTTACTGGCCACCTAGAGACAGGAAAAAAAAGTCTCATCATTCTACACCCTTGGCAAAGCTATGAACAAAGCAGGTTCCTACATTTTGTCGTGAACTATCTTGAGGGCAGCAACAATCACAACAACAAACCCTACTGCCTGACTAAGGAGCAATTTACAACGCTGACCTGTTGACAAGTGAAGGAGACTTTATTCTGCTTTAAATTGTATTCATTTTAACAGAGTCTGGCATCACTGGTGTGTTGATAGCCATATTCAGTTAGTATGCTGTAAATCATATTCGTTTAAAGGGTCAATCAACCCTAAACTTATATTTAATTTTTGGGTGGACCTTAAGAGTTGAAATACAAACACCACACTGAAAAGCCACTCGGCTGTCATTACAAGGAGCGGGAGGGGACGTCTCCCCCCTCCCACCGCCTTCCACAAACACCACACTGATACGTATATATGATGAACATAGAGGACAACTGAATAGCTTTACCGCATTGGCGAATCGCAATATCAACATCATGAGAAAGGTGGGCTGAGACTCGTCCAAACATTAGTCCAATAACGCTAATATTCTTGTTCATCTGTGGAAGCGGTTTGAGTGCCCACTATACCTGTTGCTACATTATTTGTTCTGTGTGGAGAACTAAGGCATTTATCTTGGATAGAGTGCTAATACCACCTTACCAAATATACATACATACATAGTCAGGGGACAGCGTTGCATTAAAGGCATGTGTTCCTAGGTGTGCACACTTGCTGTGGCCACCATGAAGGTGTCCCAGTTTTTCAGTTGGATTTTTATTTGCCTTTTTATTTATTTCAAATTCCAAAGAATGCAGCAGGTGGTATTAAAACACAGAAAGGTGGGCAGAAAAACACAAACTATCAGGTGGACAGAAGCAGTGTTGAGAATTATGTCATGGAGATATAACTGTTGGCATATAAGACATTGGCTGAGCTGGACCATCAAATTCAATCTACAGTATAAAATATCATAGGTATATATAGTTAGTTAGGTTGAAAAAAGACACAAGTCCATCTAGCCCAACCAATGGAAAAAAAAAACACCAAAAAAAACACACAATAATACAATCCAATATACACATACCTATACCCACAGTTGATCCAGAGGAAGGCGATAAACCCCAGCAAAGCATGATCTATTTGCTACAGCAGGGGAAAAAATTCCTTCCTGATCCCCCGAGAGGCAATCGGATATTACCTGGATCAACTTTAGCTATAAATGTTAGTATCCAGTTATATCATGTACACCTAGGAAAGAATCCAGACTTTTTTAAAGCAATCTACTGAGCTGGCCAGAACCACCTCTGGAGGGAGTCTATTCCACATTTTCACAGCTCTTACTGTGAAGAAACCTTTCCACATTTGGAGATGAAACATATTTTTATCTAGACGTAAAGAGTACCCCCTTGTCCTCTGTGATGACCTTAAAGTGAATAATTTAACACCAAGTTCACTATATGGACCCCTTATGCATTTATACATGTTGATCATATCCCCCCTTAATCGCCTCTTCTCAAGAGAGTATACTTTCAGTTCCTCTACTCTTTCCTCATATTAATTTTGTGTAGCGTAACATCTCAATAATGGTGTGAGTTTACAGTTCCCCTTTTTTTCATCAAACACCTGCCTGTACCATTTATACATATACATTCATGGCAAGTTCTGATTTCTACTGTACAACTATTATTTCTTACCGTACACTGTGCCAGTGCAGCGGCTATCTGCCGTATGTCATCCACAGTGTTGACTTTCAGGGATATAAGGGCATCTGTGATGTTCTTGCGTACAATTCCCAAGTTCTGTTTGCCAATATCTTCATCTTTGTTCACAGTTTGTTCATACTGATGGCAAAAAGATTATTTACCCATTATAGAAACTACATACAGTAGACAGCAGCCAGACTGAAGAATGATTGCAGTAATGAACACAACATATAAGTCTTTACCTCATTGAGAACTGTTATGAGAGCCAATGAATACTCAGCCACATGCTGGGGGTCTCCTTGTTTCAGTAAACCCCGTAGGGCGCTCTCTGTTAGGTTATACAACCAGTGACCAAGACTTTGGAAGCCCTCTGGGATTTTAGGCATGGAAATAACAAGGGACCTAGAGAGAAAACAGAAAAAGTGAGCAAGTTAAGAGGTATGAACACTGATAAGCAGCCTCAAAATTATTATATTGTTTTTGAAAGAGAAGCAAAGCAAAGAAATGGAAATAATGAGGAGTAAAAAGGGCATGGAAGGGAAATGGATCAAAGATCGGAAGTATGGATGGAATGGCAAAGGGTAAGGAGGTGGAGAGAATGGGAACAGGACGAAAGTGAAGAGAAGAGGAAAAACGTGAAGTAACAGGAAAAAAGTAAGGATGTTGAGGGAAGAGGATGGAAAGGGATAGAAGAGAATAAAAATTAAATGAAAAGATATAAAGAACGGCAAGCAAAAGTACAGGTAATGTAAGGGGAGGAAAGGGCAGGGAAGAGGAGAAAATAAAAAGGCAAGATAGATAGATAGATAGATACTACCCCACTTACTGGTTTAAGGCCACAGCAGTTGCCCCCTGCTGGTCTTGTACTAGTATGGAAAGCTCCACCACAAAGTTGGTCTCGTTGTAGCCGACAGGCAGGAAGGTGCTGTGTTCTGACCGGCTGCCTTTATACACCCAAAAGTCATCACAGTTACCGGCCCGGCAGCGTTTAGCTCTCAGTATGAACACTAGGGCCACCTCATCTTCTGTATCTCTCCAACCTAATAAACCAGCAGCGCCCAGAATTATATGTCATATAGCCTGTCTGTGCCAGCATGTACGATATAATTTCAAGTAAAACATATACAATGGACAGTGTGATTTATTTCCCCAGTCCTCACCATTCTGCCTTTGCCTTACATTGCCCCTGTGGTGCTAGGGTACAGTCAAAACATTTTTTTTAAAAACTGTTGGATAGAGCAGGCAACGGTTAGAACCACGGTAGGGTTTTTATTGTTGCCTGTGTCACTCTTGGAGGGATTTCCCCTCACTTCTGGTCCCAGCGAATAAACAGGAAGTGAGATTTCCCAAGTGGGGATACAGGCAGTATGGAAACCATCAAAAAAATCTCACCTTTACCCACTTCTACTTTGTAAAAATGTTTTATTACTGTTGGTGCCTGTGTTGGCAAGATTTTGGTCACTTCCTGTCTTGGTGACTACACAGGAGGGAGAATCTACCTAATGGGTACCGAAACAGCAATAAAAACCTCTCAATGGCTAGGCTGTCCAAAATGTTAAAAGCATTTTGGCTGGAGTTTGGCTTTAAAAGTGTTTTTACCAAGTAGAAGGCATGTGCCACTGGAGGGACACTGTCCCCACTATAAGGTTTTAATCTCTGGACTTTCCCATTACTGGTGATGGAGGCACATTGTATCACTTTGCCTTCATTAGAGTAGCTGTACACTACTACAGCTTTGACTGGACTGAAGAAAAAGAATGCTCAGTTTTGGTCTGTATTTTATATATTCATGTTGCCACATAAATTTGTGCTGAAGATCCTCCATCTTTCATACACCAATGGTTTGCAGTATGACCAAAAGTGTGTGGACGCCTATCACACTATATGAGCTTGTTGAAGATACCACTCCCAAAACTAGGGACATTAAATGGAATTGACAATTCCCTCTACTACTGTTCTTTGTGGGTACAACAGCCTCCAGACTTCTGGGAGTGTTTACACAAGAATTCAGAGTGTGCCTGTGGGAATGTGTGCCCATTCAGCCAAACCTTCAGTGCAAAACTAAGATTTGTAAGGTCAGGTACAAATTTTGGATGAAAAGAGCTATCTTGCAATTCTCAAGGTGTTCAGTAGGGTTGAGGACAGGGCTCTGTGTCCTCCACACCAGGCTTTAGGCTTTATAGAGGTGACTTTGCGCATATGGACAACGTCATGCTAGAACAGGAAGGGTCTTCAAACTAACAAATATTCAAAATGCCTTTGTATGCTGTAGCGTTAACAGTACGTTCACTGGAAACACCTCCACTCATAATTTTGTAGGGTTGTCCGCATGCTTTTGGCCATATAGTTGGTGTGATACTAAGGTGTCCTCAAACTTTTGGATATATTTTTTTGGCTAGCTGGTGCATAGGCTGAACAACCCTATACAATTTAGATTAAACAAACTTTGTTCATGTTTTACTGGAATGTACAATGACCTTACCTGTACAGTTAAAGTGGACCAGTGTGGTCAGAGCATGAATGGTTTCCTTGGGGAAGATTCTGCACGTTCCTCCAAATGGTGGGCTGTTTGGTAGCAGATCAATGGAAGCAAACCCCTCCTCTTCCATTGTGGGATCATTGACATGAAGAGTGAAGGTGTACCCCTCTCCATCCTTTAACACTCCCTGCCTGAGCACTAGGTTCATCTCCCGGTCTCCAGTGGTGGTGGTGGTGGCATTGAGGACAAGAGTCTTGTTGCTGAAGCTCTGAGCAGTCCACCTCTATAAAAAAGAGACACACAGCTACCATTACAAAGACAAGCAAGAAGTCCTACTTGGTATATAGTTATTTTATTTCAGTCTCCCCAAGCCCCCTTTTTAAATATACAGACTTTTATAGCTTGTTTTTTTAAACCGTGCATTCTCTTCCAGTATCACCCACAGCTCCTCTTACAGGCTGAATGATGCCCAGAATCTTTAAGCCCACTTTCTGTTGGCCAAGGACACCTGCCATATGGTTGCTTCATCAAGCCGCCTTAGAATCACAGGAGACTGTGGCACTGTTCACTGCAAGCATGTATAGTACCGCCACAGGAAGAAGATCTCAGGATGTCATCTGACCAAAACAAATACTGCACTAAAAAAGGTACACAGACAAACATAAAAAAAGGAGTGGGGGGGGGGGGGAGTGCAGTAGGCAGAAATAAAGTGGGGGTATGCGCCCCCCCCCCCCCCCACACACACACACTTTTCACTCCAACTTTCCCAGGTAGTAGACAATTTTTCCCTCTCTGCCCTTTCGCTACATCGTAGATTGTTCCATATATCTAGTTTCTACTTTTCTCCCCCAATCTCTTAATGTAGGACACTCTTGTTTTTGTCAAAATTGTGGGATTAAACTTTTCTCTGCATTCATTAAGTGTGAAATTATTGAGTTCTTATACTCTTTAATTGGCTTATCTGTATAATGAAATAAACAGGCCCATGGGTCGTCCAGAATTTCTATGTTTGTGATTTCTTTTATCTTTGTCAATACTTCTCTTCAGTATTCCTTTATTTTATGACATTCCCACCATATGTGGGACATGTTTCCTGTTTCACAGCCTCTCCAACAATTTTTAGATTTACCTCTGTGATATTTATGTACTATATCTGGTGTAATGTACCATCTAGCGAGGCATTTTTAGTTCATTCCTATAGTGTTTATATCCACCGATGAACTATGTAACATTTTTAAAATTTTCTTTAAGTGTTGATCATCCATCCGTGTGCCCAATTCCATCTCCCATTTCTCGATGTATAGAGGTATACCCGGCCTTTCCAGCGTTGTCAAGATCTTATAGATAGAGGTTTACCGAGCTGCACATCTGATCTAAAGGTAAGACATTCTCTTCCAATCTTATCGGCTGTGGTAGCTTTTTGACAAAATGCTTTAGGTGGAGATTCATCAATCAACAACATTTCTTTTTTTTGTTTCAACTCCTGTATTGTGCATATTACCCCAACATTCATTATATCTTTCAACGGTGTATTGTCATCTTTTATCCATTCCCCCGATATACTCCCCATCCCTGGGAGAAAAAAAAAACTTGTTTCTTTTAGTGGTATTAGTGGTGAGTTACTTCCAGTTTGCTTTTGTGTGAATTATATCTGAGTTTTTCAAAACTACCTGTGTCATTATATGTGTGTTCAAATCTAAATCTCTAAATTGGTGTGGAATCCAAACAATGTTTCCTCAAGTGCTACCCATCTTTTTTTGTTTTTTTCTTTTTTCCACTCAATTACCCGTGAAAGTAAAATTCCCTTGCAGTAATTCTTAACATATGGTACCGCTAGGCCCCCTTGCATTTTTTTTTACATAGTACTGAAATGGTTTCTGTTTTTTATTTTTCAAAATAAATTTTGATATCATTGTTTTGGAGGTCTTGAAATACACTTGGGGCATGGGAATATGTAACATTTGGAATTTATATAATATTTTAGGTAATAAAACCATTTTTACCATATTTACCCGCCCTATCCATGAGGAAGGTCTCGTTATAATTCTTTTTATTTCCTTTTTTATTTTGTTGAGTAATGGAATGTAATTTACCTGATATAATTTCTCTAACGATGATGCCAGCTTTATTCCTAAGTATTTTAATTCTGACTTCCTCCATATAAATGGGAATTCCCGTTTAAATTCTTGTTCATCTTGTTTGCTTATTTTAATGTTTAATATCTCAGATTTTGCCAAATTAATTTAAAAAATTGATAATTCTCCATATTCTTTCATTAAATTTGACAGGGAGAGCCTTGGATTGGATATATAGAATAGGACATCATCCGCGTAGGCTGCTATCTTATGTTCCTCCTCACCAATCTTAATGCCTTTTACATCAAACAGTTTCGAATTCTTGTTAACAGCGGCTCCAGGGTCGGAACAAATAACAGGGGCAAGAGGGGACATCCCTGTCCAGTTACATTATGCATTTCGAAAGGTGCAGGTAAAGCTCCATATATCTTTACTGTCGCCATTGGGTGGGTATACAAGGATTGAATCCATTTGATTATCCTGGGGCCAATTCCTATCGCTTCTAGTGTATTCATCATGTACCCCCAATCTACCCTGTCAAATGCTTTTTCAGCATCTATATAGACAGGCGTAGCATTGGGGGTCCATTTGTGCTTTTCTTATTTAGTAGAAGCAGGGTTCTTCTTACTCCATTATCCCTCCCCTCTCTTCCCGGGATAAACTGGACTTGGTCTGCATGAACCCATTCTACCATTAATGTTTTCATCCTTGTTGCCAGAATTTTAGCAAATATTTTAGTGTCTGCATTCAATAATGCTATTGGTCTGTAGCTTGAGCAGAGGGTTGTGTATTTCCCCTCTTTCGGTATAATAGTAATAGATGCTAATAGTGCTTCCTTTCCCATTTCAAAATTTAGTCCCAACCCATTCATATATGCACCCATTTTTGTAATTAACTGTTCTTTACATTTTTTAAAGTATATTGTTGTAAACCCGTTGGACTTGGCTTTACAGAAATAATTTGACATTTGTTCACACACACACACACACATAAAATGTTTATGTGTATATTCAGAGAATGATGGAAGTCCCTATATGAAAGCCCAGCAATGGCTTTATTCTTTCTAGGAAAACTGTGCCTACACAACAGTAAAAGCGATCCTAGACTTTAAATTTGCCAACTTAAAGTGGACATCTAGAATGCTAATCATACCTAAGCATTACTCAACCTGAAAGATTTAATTTATGCCTGAAAGTTTTCCTGATAAAATAGCAGTGTACTTCCAGTTCTTAGACACTCCTATTCTGTAGTCTCATAATTGTATACCTGGAGAGTGAGATCGAACGCACACTTCTGTCCTCTGACTACTAGTCTCAGATTCCGAGGTTTGATGATTCCACTTCTGTGCTGCTCACTACTTTCCTTGCTGGAGAAGAAGCTATGCATAAGGACCTGCAGTGTAAGGATCTCACTGCTTCTGCTTCATTCATTCTGTGGATCTGTGCTTCCTCTACCTCTCCCTCTGCTTCTTAAATGTTCCCTCACCAGTCATCAGGTCACCAGTCATCGGAGAGGCACCTCTTACATGAGGAAAGAAAGCCTCACTAATACTGAGATAGAGACCTCCACATAGATGCAGA
The DNA here is from genome assembly GCF_965119305.1 of Pelophylax lessonae. Lineage (NCBI taxonomy): Eukaryota > Metazoa > Chordata > Amphibia > Anura > Ranidae > Pelophylax > Pelophylax lessonae. The sequence goes on along the minus strand of NC_138773.1, from coordinate 63,780,150 downwards.
AAAAAAAACCATTTTAAGTCAGCTATGGGGAAAAGATCAGCTACAGGGAGCCTACAGGCAATAGTGGTGACAACCCCCTTACTTTCTGCTTCCCTTTTTATTTTTACACATCTTCCCCATTAGAGGGCCCATAATGATTGGGAGGGGGGATCCAGCTGCTAAATAGACTTGGAGCTGCTGATTAAATATCAAAACTGTCAAATATAGTTGTAGTGTTCAAGAATAAAATCTTACCCCAGTCCTGGATTCATCGTGACAGTTGGTGCAGGACCCTTCTAGGAAAACATAGGAACTGGCACTCACTTCGTACACAGACTGTGCCTTACAGGAAACGCACTTAAGAGACACAATCGGAACCCTGCCCTTTTTGATTAAAACCTGCACAATAACAAAACAAGGATAAAAAACAGATAAAAGAGAGTTGGCAGCACACACAAATTATTATTATTATTGTACAGGATTTATTTAACGCTAACAGTTTGCGCAGCGCTTTACAACATGAGGGCAGACAGTACAGGTACAATACACTTCAATAAAGAATAATGTTTCTATTGCTGCAATTGCCCATTAGTGACATCATAGACCTCTCTCAGTGCTTTATAAATAAATGTCTTAGTAGGTAGGAGGGATATTAGAAGATGGGACAACTAGAAAAATGTCTCATAATAAACGGCATTACACTATGTTGCTCAGATCCCCTTTGTTCTAGTCAACTTTCTGCATTGTAAAGAAGCACTTTATTCCTCTGCTCACTCGCCAACCACCATCAATACTATTATTATCAATAATTTCCATAATTACATCATCTCCCATGACCAAAAAATAAGGAACCCCATTATAAAGCAGAATATAAGCCTTAAAAAAACTCTGGCATATTTATAAAGCACAGCGGTGTCCTTTAAAAATGTGTTTTTCTGCTTTGGAGTCCCAAAGAATGCAAGGACCTGTTCATTGGAAGAAAGTGAGCCCTGTCATATGATCTGTAAGGTTATGTGACATAACTTACCATGTATATACAGAGTAGAGATGGGCTCCGGCGTGTTGGGAGTTCCCACGTGCCCAATCCTGCCAGGAAGCCGACATTGCACTCCTCTAATCACAGGCAGTGAGACATTTGCTAATATGTGCAGCAGCGGACCGGGAAATGTCTAAAATGCCTGTGATTAGCAGTGTGCAGTGTCGGCTTCCTGTCGGTATCAGGCACGTGGGAACTCGAACACGCCCGAGCTCATCTCCAATGCAGAGAAACCTCTGTGAACACCGCAGGCTCTATAATACACCCAGTATTTCAATAATTACCCATAAAATGCAGAGCACAGTGTGACCTAATTCAGTGGTATCCTCCAGAAAGTTGAAAGCGGAATCTGCTCTTCATTATAAATAGGTCCATAAGTTTTACAAACAAGAGATACACAGATGACAGACAAATTTAGAGCACTTACAATTCAGAGTAGAGGTAAGTGTACAAAACCTAAGAGGTAAGTGTACAAAACCTAAGGGGCTGTGACAATGCTAGTGGGGTCCTTCCAACACAGCAGAGCAAAGAGCGGTCATGTACAAAACAGCAGTAACAAATGGCAGCCAATCAGATTACATTTGACCACATTGATTCCAGGAGCTAGGAAGCCATTGGACCGTGTCTTTATCCACTGTGCAAATTTTATTTTATTTTTTTTACTGGGGTCTCCTGAATTGATAGCTATGCCCTAACAATTGCCATTTCATGGACAAATAAGACTGCCTGGAAAGCCATTTAGGCCACTCTCCTTGAACAGGAGGCTCGTACTTGGTGGAGCTCAGCCATGAAATCAGGTCACAGTAACAAAGTTAAACTAAATCAAAAAACAGAAGCGCTAAAAAATTACTATTAGGCATTTTGTGTTGTCTTTAGAACTTTTAAAAGTTTTAACAAAGTTTAATAAGGTGCCTGTTAGCCCCACCAAAGTTAACAGAGGATCTCCGCTTGGCTGCTATATGTTGCAGGACACACAATCACTGCAGTGGATCCAGGGTTGGCAGAAAGTTAGATAATGTATCATCTCTACATTTACACACCGTTTGATTGATGGACTCAGCATGTCTTCCAGGCTTGCTAACAGTCAGAAAAAACGTGTACTCCACATCTGGATGAAGCCTTGACTTATGGATAGACACTTCACCAAGCTCAGACATGATGTCTGAACTGCAAACAGTATTCTGCAAATTCTGAAATTACAACAGAAAACAAATTACAAAGAAATTTAGTAAAATGCACTTCAACAGGCAGTTTTAATGAACCTTTAAAGAGGTAAAAAGCATGGCAGAGGCGAACACTGTCTACTGCTTCAGACCTGCAACTACTGCCTATTAGGGATGGGCTCAGGCGTGTTCGGTTCGTAGTCCCAACCCATCTAAGCAATCCTGCCAGGAAGCCATCACTGCTCACCGCCAATCATAGGCAGTAAGGCATTTCCCAGCCTGCAGCTGCACATACACATGCTGCCTATGATTGGCGGTGTGCAGTGACAGCTTCCTGGTATGATTGCTCAGGTGGGTTGGAACTACGATCCGAATACGCCTGAGCCCATCCCTGCTGCCTATACTATATTACCCTTTTAGAGATAGATGAGGAGAAAGGACAGTATATTCTAACTAACAAGGCAGTTATAATGGGCATTGCTCAGGTTCTAGTAAAGCCTCCATAATAAATAATTTCATTTTCTAAGGCAATAAGTAAACTATATGGTCAAGGGCATTAGACCATCCCTCCAGATTGATGTATTGAGCACAGGTGCATAGCCAGGTCCATTATGACATGGTTTAATGTGGAGCATCCTGCTCAGAGCCCTAACCTCAACCCTACAGAACAGTTGGGATTCTGACCGCAAACCAACCCAACATCAGCACCTGACCTTACAAATGACAGCTTGGCTGAATGGGCACAAATTCCCACAGGTACACTTGTAAATCTTGTGGTGGAAAGCCTTTTCAGAAGGGAGGGTGCTGTTATGGTTGCAAAGGAAGGATAACTCCATAGTAATATTTTTGGAATGGGATGAACAACAAGCTCATATAGGCGTGATGATCAGGAGTCCGCAAACTTCTGGCGATATGACAAACCACTAGCGTGTGAGAAAGAGGGGATACAGCACATTCAACATTATTGAAAAACAAAAAACCAGCGCTCCACTCTTAAGATGATCCACTCTAGCTGTTTGAATGCCAGAAATAAAACTCGAAGATTCTAAAAAAAATGTAGATGCATAAAACAGTGGGTGAATCTAAAATCACTATTCCTTAAAGGTCAACTCACAATAGGAGATAGTGTAGATCCAAAAACATTCCAATCACAATAATGAAAATCTCCCAAAAAAATTAAAAAGCACAGAGGTGTTGCAAATCTATTTGAAATCGATGTAAAAAATTGTGAGTGAAAATAAAATGCATAAATGTCGAATTCAGAAATTGTGCATACAAGTGCTGTGATGATATTCAGTGATCAGCCATCAATAAATAAATGAAATAATCAGTGTCAGTGTGAGACATAAATTAATATAAAAATCTAAAGACAATATTCAGTGATAAACCCACAACAATGGATGTTCAAATAAATCGTGGAAGCAATAAATAATAATGATGTTGATCAGTGTAACTTAGAAAATAAATAAGTAAATGGATAAAATACAAAGTGCAGTGGTGCTACATAAAGTGCATAATGTCCATAATTCCTTCAGAAAAAAATATTTTTTAAGGTGATTAAGGTGCAGGGTGCTCAGGAAATTCAAAAAAGAAGAAATCCGGGTGAGTAAACAGGGTGCACTCAGACTTCCAATTACAGCCAGGCAAATGTGCGCAGGTGAGCACGCAATCCAACACCGAATGCAGTGGCCGCTCACCTCCACAACACTCAGAATGAGCGTTTATATGATAGAAACATAGAATGTGTCGGCAGATAAGAACCATTTGGCCCATCTAGTCTGCCCAATATATCTGAATCCTATGAATAGTCCCTGGCCCTATCTTATATGAAGGATAGCCTTATGCATATCCCATGCATGCTTAAACTCCTTCACTGTATTTGCAGCTACCACTTTTGCAGGAAGGTTATTCCATGCATCCACTACTCTCTCAGTAAAGTAATACTTCCTCATATTACTTTTAAACCTTTGCCCCTCTAATTTAAAACTGTGTCCTCTTGTGGTAGTTTTTCTTCTTTTAAATATGCTCTCCTCCTTTACCGAGTTGATTCCCTTTATGTATTTAAAAGTTTCTATCATATCATATGATATCATATATCATATCATATGATGTGTTTATTCACTCCTCTCCAGCCTCTCAATCTTCAGAAGTAAATTCGATCTATCTCCAATGTTTAAACTCGATATTGTAAAAGGAAATCAAGTAATCCCGGCTCAAATGTATACCAATCTCTCTCCGTGCATTAGACGGTGGTGATATGTCAGCAAAAGACAAAAGACAGCCGCCGATGCGGCGAGTTCCGATGCTTCCGGTCTCGGCCGAAGGCAGGAAGTGACGTCAACACGGCTAGTCCCTGACGCGTTGCGCTACAACAGCCTAGAGGCTGGAGAGGAGTGAATAAACACATCATATAAACGCTCGTTCTGAGTGTTGTGGAGGTGAGCGGCCATTGCATTCGGTGTTGGATTGCGTGCTCACCTGCGCACATTTGCCTGGCTGTAATTGGAAGTCTGAGTGCACCCTGTTTACTCACCCGGATTTCTTCTTTTTTGAATTTCCTGAGCACCCTGCACCTTAATCACCTTAAAAAAGATTTTTTTCTGAAGGAATTATGGACATTATGCACTTTATCTAGCACCACTGCACTTTGTATTTGATCCATTTACGTATTTATTTTCTAAGTTACACTGATCAACATCATTATTATTTATTGCTTCCACGATTTATTTGAACATCCATTGTTGTGGGTTTATCACTGAATATTGTCTTTAGATTTTTATATTAATTTATGTCTCACACTGACACTGATTATTTCATTTATTTATTGATGGCTGATCACTGAATATCATCACAGCACTTGTATGCACAATTTCTGAATTCGACATTTATGCATTTTATTTTCACTCACAATTTTTTACATCGATTTCAAATAGATTTGCAACACCTCTGTGCTTTTTAATTTTTTTGGGAGATTTTCATTATTGTGATTGGAATGTTTTTTGATCTACACTATCTCCTATTGTGAGTTGATCTTTAAGGAATAGTGATTTTAGATTCACCCACTGTTTTATGCATCTGCATTTTTTTAGAATCTTCGAGTTTTATTTCTGGCATTGAAACAGCTAGAGTGGTTCATCTTAAGAGTGGAGCGCTGATTTTTTGCTTTTCAATAATACTGGGATATGTGGTGACACTACCAAATCAGCTGCTTTCTCTGTGGTGTTCCACGATTGTCTTCAAATATTGAATTTCTTTGTGATTTAGGGTGTCGTTTACTTTGTTTTAGCGCATAAGTTTGTTTTATTAAGACATTCAACATTAGTTTCTGATCTAAACAAATGATCTTTTGGCTGAGGGGGCACACATTTCCACAGACACAATCCAAAATCTCATGTAGTGCCAACTCCATATTAATGCATATGCCTTTAGTGCCGGGTCACACTTATGCGATGCGGGAAGGCTGCGAATTCGCAGCCTGTTCCCGCATCGCAAACGCACCCTTGGCAGTTCACACTTCCATATGCGATACGCTGGGGGTGTCAATGAAATGTTAATGACACCCCCAGTTTGATCGCATATCGCAGTGCGATCTTTACAGTTCGCACAGGATCGGATCGCACAAGTGTGAACCACTGTGCGATCCGATCCTGATGCGGCTGAAAAAAAGGGTCCTGTGCGACTTTTGTGCGGGTGCAGTGCGAATTCAGCCATACAAAGTGTATGGCTGAATTCGCACCGCACAGCCGATCGCATGTAATGAAGGAGCAGTGCGCTCCAATATTACATGCGATCGCCGCAATCGCAAGAGTGTGAACCGGCACTTAGAATAGGATCTAGAACAAGCTCATATTGGTGTGATAATCAGGTGTCCACAAACTTCTGGCCATATAGTGCATTTTTCCAAGGTCTTACAAATCTGATTGTGAATGATTTCATTAACCATTTGCTGACCGACCCAGGCAGATCTACTGCGGGCTAGTGGCTCTTCTGCGCCAAATCACGTACATTTCCAGGCAGGGGGAGAGCGCGCACGCTGGCCCGCTGCCCCCCAGAGTGCGGTCATTTGCAACCAGACAAGCCAATCAGGGGTTCCCAGCAAATGATTTATGGCCGGGACCCGCTGATTGGCCAAGCGAATGCCATAAAAAGAGCCCTGCGTTGGTAAAGTGTAGCGGTTTCTTTTACTCTTTCTGCAAAGAAGGGAGTAGAAACAGTCACATTGCTTAGTAAAAGCAGCACACTTTACACATTGATAGGTACATAGTTAACCCTTTGACGGCCTCTAGATGTTAACCCCTTCCCAGCCAGTGTAATTAGTACAATGACAGTGTATATTATTAGCACTGATCTCTGTATTAGTGATACACTAATGATGTCAGTATCAGTTGGCCAATTCCCATAAAGTGTCAGTTAGTGTCAGATTGTCTGCCGCACAGTCCCACTATAAGTCGCTGCTCATCGCCATTACTAGAACATAAATGAATAAATAAATAAAAACTCCAGTATATATACCATAGTAGTTAGTGTAACTTTCACGCAAACCGATTAATATACACTTATTGGGATTATGAAAACCTTATTATAAAACCTTCTGGAGCTTAAGTGGGTAAAGCGGTAGTAAACCGCATTAAAAAAAAAAAATTAAATTGGGCCCCAGGCAGTTTAAATCATAATGGGCTAGTATGCATTTAAAAGGCTATTTGATGATTACAAAACCCTTGTGCAATTATGTTAGCACAGCTGAAAACTGTGCTGATTAGAGAAGCTAAAAAACTGGCCTTCCTTTGAGCAAGTTGAGTATCTGCATTTGTGGGTTTGATTATATTCTCAAAATGGCCAGAAAAAGAGAACTTTCTTCTGAAACTCGACAGTCTATTCTTGTTCTGAGAAAAGAAGGCTATTCCATGCGAGAAATTGCCAAGACACTGAAAATTTCCTTACACAATCTATCAAAAACTGAAAAATGAAAATTGAAGCTTTAGATATAATTTAAAAAACTAATTTTACATATAGTTTAATTTCCTGTTGCTATATCAACTATGCTAACATAATTTGGGTCCAAAAACAAAGTAAACAAAAGGGACAGCACAGAGAGGTAAATAAAGAACACATATCTTACCTTTGTTAAGGTTGTACAAGACCATTTATAAGTCAGTGGAGTTTGCTCATCTTCTTCTAAGTTTGGGTCATAAGACTTTTTTCCATCCAAAATTAAATCCCGACTACTTGACCAAACACGATAAGATCCACCATCAATGATGGGCACCAATTTGCTAGGCATCATAGTCACATTGGCAAAGCTGCTTCTAGAGAGGGGTGTGTCTCCAAAAGACACAGAGAAGACAAAGCAGTAGTTTCCTATATCAAGGGCTAGTTTAGGCACCACAAGCTGAGGTCTGCTCATATCCACGTTTATTAGGTTGACTTTGTCTGATTTATGATAGCTTAGGCAGCTAGAAGCTTTATAAATCTCCCAGAGGTGTTCTGTTTGATAGCTGATGCAACCCCGCAAATTAAACTCTGCCTCAATATAATTTCTTTGTGACCTCCTCATGATCACTTGAGTTGGTAGCTCCAGCTGAACTTCTGGCTCTTCACATTCTAAAATCCGGGTGGTGACTGTCATTTCAGCAATTAAAAAGCTGATCAGGTTGGAGGCATTGACCTTTACTACAAAGTCTCCTGGGGTTAGGTAGGTATGTTTTGCAGTGGCAGCGTAGGTCACCAAAGCAAAGGCATCATCCCCAAATGTCCACTCAAAATGAACATCTAAAGGGCTTGGAACCACAACAGCACTAAAAGTGGCACTTCGGTTGACAAAAGTTTTGATAGGCACCAATGTGACACTGACAATCAGTTCTTGAATTTTGATTACTTTGGAGATGTTCTGACTTCCTAAAGCATTAGATGCACTCAAGTGGATTGTAAGGACCCCAGCAGTCATTGGCATGTAGGTTACATTTCTGCCTGCTAAGCTGGTTGGCGGATGACCCTGTAAGTCAAACTGCCAGGTGTAAGCAACCAGAGAGCCATTACTGACCTCCGCTCTGAAGCTCTTCTCAATTCGGGCTGGTAACGCCACCTCACAGCAATTTACAATTTTCAGATTCTCTATTGCTTCAAGCACAGAAATCATGACAGTGACCCGTTCTTCACTCACTTGGTTGTGGGCAACCACAGTCACAGGATAGCCTCCGATTTTCGTGAATTCATGGGTGTAACTAGTGCCATTAAGTAAAATGGAGAAATCCCCATTAATAGTCAATTTATAGGATACATCAGTACCGGCTGACACAATGACGTTAAATGTGACTCTTTCACCAGGTTCCACCACCATTTTACTCACCAGCAGCTTCAAACAACTTATTCTGTCTTGGACAGTAAAATTTTTATAGGCAATTTCCCAGCTCACATCATTGGATGCATTCAGGCTGACAGTATAGAATCCAGGTCTTTTAAAGTGCACAGTAGCTGACCTTTCTTCCTTGTGCTCATCTTCAATACTCCAAATCCACGACACATTGGTACCACGTTGCACATTGCCAATAAGGTACACAAGAGTTCCAGTTGGTACATAATCATTTTTATGTTCCAGGCTTGTAATGCTTAAACCTTCAACTGGCTCTTGAACAAAGATGGTGATGGTTGAGTTGACAAAACCTAAAGTGTTGTTCGCAACGGCAAACACTTCTTTTGGATTAGGACGTAGGAAATTGTAAAGAACAAAAGATTCATATGTGAACCACACCACACTTTCTTCTAGATACCAAGTGTACATCACCCCTGAACCACTACTAAGACTCATGCTAATGTTGACTGTGGTATTGATTGCAACTGGATTAGGATGAGCATGGAGCTGAACTTGACCAAGGCTTTCCACAAATGTTACACTCATGCAGACACTTGCATTTCCCAACATGTTTACAGCTTTTAAGACAATAGTGTAGGATTCTGACTGTAGACTTGTGAACTGATAGGTCTTCCCAGCACCAGTCTGAACCACACTGTCATTTTTCAAAATAGACCAGCTGTATGAGATATTTGTCCCATCCTTCACTGTGGCCTGGAGAGGCAGACTTTTGTTGGTTGGGAAACAGCAATCATTGACCAAGTCCCCTGTAATGATTTGCAGTCCTTCGATAATTTCTAAGACGTAGATGATGATACTATCTTGCAAGGAGCCCAGTTCATTTTCAGCTGTCACAATTACATTAAACGTCCCAATAGATCGAAAAGTGTAGGAAATTGTGGAATTGCAAAATATAGGCGAGCATCGATCACATAATATCCATGAGTATCGAACATTATCCCCTGCCCGAAGGAAGGCTGAGAAGGTCACAGAGCCATTTAAAGGCACTATTGTCCTGGTGGCATTCATAGACAGCCCTTGAATCCTTGTCTTAACTGTGACATTCAAGTGGGTTCGGTTAAAACTTACACTATTATAGCCAGATAGATTTATAGTAAAGGTGCCAGTTCGATTATAAGCATGTGCTACGGATTGTCTTTTGTCTGTAAAGCCATCTCCAAAATCCCAGTGATGTTCAACTTTTGTCCCACCACCCAAGGCTTCAAATAAGTACACCTGATCTAGTGCCAAAACCTCACTTCCATTGTGCTTGATATCTAGTGCTCCGATCGGTTCTTGGACATCTACAATTGCCGTTCCATTGTAAAAAGATACGTTGTTGAACACAGACACTGTAACCTGATATACTCCAGGGACTTTATACACAAAACGAATTTCTGTTCCACCATTATACTTTGATCCATTGGTCCCAAAGTTCCAACTGTACCTGTACTGGTAGAGAGGGAAGACAATCACTTCAAACAAACTCTCATTACCTAAACTTACATTCTGTAGAGCAGGCAGTATTGTAACATTGACAATCTCGGGTTCTATACAGATGTTGGTATAGTAGTAAGCCTTGTTGACCTGGCTTGAGAGAATTAGGGAAAGAGGAAAAATTCCGCTGTTTGAAAAGTCATACTCCACAGATGGGAATCCATATACAGTGATGCTTGATGAACCATTATCAAATGTCCAGTTAAAGGTGTAAGTCTGGTAGTCTCCTGTAACATGTGCAGTCAGAGTGACATTTGAATTTTCCAAAATGCAAGTAGAAGGCTCTATCTTAAGAATTTGTAAGACATATACCCGCACTTGGAGGATGTCAGATATGGAGTTCACTGGATTCTGTGCAGTGACATTAACAGTATAGTTACCATCTTTAGAGTATGTATAGTTTACCATAGGCTCATTACCCTCAAGGATAGAACCATCTCCCATATAAAATCGCCACGTAATAGAATCTCCGCTTTCCACTGAGGCATTAATGAACGTCTGCAAACCTCTTTCAGTAGGCTCATCTGATGTTGCAACTAAACCAGTAATTTCTTCATAGACATAAAAAGTCTTCACAACCCTTATTTCACTGACATCATTCATTGCCCAGATACTGACATTGAAGGATCCTGTGTTATTGTACATATGATTCACAACTGGCTTGCTGCTGTTGTCGTAGTAAGTACCATCACCTAGGTTCCAGGAGTAGATGACGCCAAATGAAGAGGGTGCAGCTGTTGCTTGAAAACTGACCATTCTGCCACTGACCAATACCTCAACATCAGTTTCAATAGTTAAGTTAGTCAGGATGCTCTGAACTTGCAGAGAGATCAGTTTTGACATATTTTCATGCATGTTGAACAAGACCAGTGACACATTATAGGCACCTGAAAGGATATAGAATAAAATTGCATTGGTAGGTTAAAGAAGTGCCATGGTCTCAGCATACACTTTCATCTCATAACATCAGCACTATAAAAGCAGTACAAAAAAGAGTAATTATGGACAATACGATATAAGCTTACTTGAAAAAATAGAATTTTTGTACTTACTGTAAAATCAATTTCTCTGAGTTCATCGATTGACACAGTGCTCCATAAATCATAACTACTGGGTTATATTGCCTTCTCCAGGAGTAGGACTAGGCAGACCAAAAAACACCTGGCTAGGCCCATGGGCCGTCCTCAGCTTGGTATATAACCCCCCTCTCTGCTCTAGGTAATCAGTTAAAGAGCAAGCAGTATTAGAAGTATCAGAACTCCATAGAGGGGTGGGTGCTGTGTCTGTCAATGAACTCAGAGAAATGGATTTCACGGTAAGAACAAAAATCCCATTTTCTCTTTCGTTCATTGACGGCCAAAGCTCTCCATTTATCATAACTACTGGGATGTCCAAAAGCTGTGCCAAAAGGAAAATGAGGGGCGGGGAAAATAACCCAAGGCTAAACATTAGTGCCCTTAACTAGGACACAGGAGCCTTAACCGGGTCACAGGAGCCCCATCTGAAAAAATAAAAATTTAAAGAAAAACACTCATCAAGAGGGAACAGGCCCTCCCAAACAGCAGCCTGCAAAACTTTGCGGCCAAAAGAAGCACCTGCAGATGCCAAATTATTTACCTTATAGAATTATGTGAAGGTATGCACTGACGACCAAGTGGCCGCCTTGCAAACTTGCGATATTTATGCCTGATGACGGAAGGCCCAAGAAGGTCTCAGGGCCCAAGTAGTATGCGCCGTGACAGGGAAGGGTGGAACCTGACCTTTAATGGAATAGGCCTGAGCCACTGTCTGTCTGATCCATCTAGAGATGGTACTCGAAGAAGCGGTCAACCCTTTTCTTGGTCCGTCCGTAACCACAAAAAGCAAGTCTAACCTCCGTAAGGACTCAGTAGCTGCCAGATACACCTGAATCGCACAAACCACATCCAAGGTATGCAAAACAAATTCCTTGGGATGAGCCGTCTTTGGACCCGTGAAGGCAACACAATGTCCTCATTCAAATGGAAGTCAGAGACAACTTTGGGCAGGAATGATAGACAGGGACGAAGAACCACTTTATCCCTTTGGACCACCAAATAGGGACTGCGACAGGAAAATGCTGCCAATTCCGATACCCTGCGGCCCGAGGTAATAGCCACCAAGAATGTCACCTTCTGGGGATAACGTAGACAAGGGAATCTCCCGAATATTCTAAAATAGAGATTTCTGGACAACCGAAAAGCACGAAAGTAAAATCCCATGGCGGCAAAAGAGACCGTACAGATGGAGTCACCTGTCCAACCCCCTGAATTAGAATACGAACTAAAGAGTGCATGGCTAGGGGTCACTGAAAGAAGATTGCCAAGGCAGACACCTGGCCCTTGATGGTAAACAAGGCCAACTTCTGATCAATGCCCTGTTGAAGAAAGGTTAAGATCCGAGCCACAGAAAAGGATCAAGGATCAGCGCCAATCGACCCACACCCAGAAATGTACGCTTTCCAAGTACGATGGTGTATCTGCTTGAAGACTACTTCCTCCCCTTCACCATAGTAGGGATCACTGATCCAGGCAGACCTCTATCCCTCAGTACCTGGCTTTCAATAGCTAAGCCATTAAAACCAGCGACTGTAAAGCAGGATGTTAGATCAGTCCTTGGGACAACTGGTCTTCCCAAGAGGAAGCCCCCAAGAGATGTTTATGGCCATCAAACTGATTGGAAGATCCTCGCCCTTGATTCCTCATAGGAATTGCAGAAGCATGAGCCGAGGATGATACTGGCCTTACTGTGGCCCTTGGGTGCCTGCGGTGTCTGCCAGAGGAACCCGTGATCTCGTCACGAACTTCGGTATCCTCCTGTGGAGCCGAACCTGCTAAAGGAGCTGTATGTAGGACTGTGCAAACAGAACTGTCTTGAAGGTGGATACCCCCAGACTTAGAACCTGTACAGGGATAGGGGGGACCTTAGGAAGTTTAGACATCACCTGAACCTTTGCAGAAATTAAATCCACACAAGGAGACTCAGGGCCTAAAATACCTGAAAAGGACAAGCTTTGTCCCCCTTTCTGGGTACCCCCAAAAGAATCATTTCGTGGATCACCTTGACGCTCATGAAGGATATCCACGAGGCCAGAAACCAGCAAAGATGTTCCCCCATCCCAATAATGGGTGAGGGCAGACCTTCACGCTGAAGGGGTCTTGTCTGTGGGTCCGGAGAAGCTAGGTTTAGACTTACCAGACCAAGAATGCTTGAAACCTCCCGAAGAAGATTTGAAAGATCTATTTCCCTTATTCTCCATCCCAGAAGCACGAAATAATTTCTATGTGCTGAGAAAGAGGGCCCCTGTCTGCAATGAGGCTCATTCCCTTTCCTAGACTGTGGCAGGGAGGTACTTGAGAGCTTTGTTAGAGGATTGGCCTGCAGGACCAATTTTTTAAGCCACAACAGGCGACTAATCACCACCGCTAAAACAGAAAGTTTGAACAGCACAGGAGCTGTATCCAAAGCTGCATCACAAATAAACTGCAGCCCATGGACCAACTGGTCCGCTAAATCAACATAAGCAGCCGGGACCTGCTCACCCCCCAGGCCCTGTCGCAAAAGCTTGGCCCATTTAGTTAGGGTCTGAGACACCAGGGCTGAGGCAAAGACTGTCTGCAATGTCGAACCAGCCATAGTAAACATGCTGCGTGCCATAGCCTCCACTTTCATGTCATCCAGGTCCTTAAAGGAGGGGAATTCCTCTACTGGGATCATGGTAGCTTTGTTCAACCTGGAAACAAGAGGGTCCACCTTTTTAAAAGTGACTCCTCAAAAGCGTAACGTACAGCAAAACGTTTGGGAACCACAAAGGGTAATTTTTGGTTGTTCCCATTCCTTACAGGAAAACCTGTCAAAATAGGGCACATAAGGAAACTCCTTTGGAGTGCGAGGTGACTTATGTGTACCAAACGACACAGCCACATCACAGCTACATCAGCCACATCCTCCATTTTTAAAGTCTCACGCACCGCAGTGATAAGTGCGTCTAATGGCGCTTTTTAATTCTCTGTTGTGACCATGGAGGAATCATCCTCACGATCGGATGAATCTGGGGGTGTGATATAAAGCCCCCCCTGGACGTCCACTGCGGCATCAGGCTCAGAATCAGATAAGACAGATTGAGCAGGCAAAGGCGGGGACGCTTCCTCCTGGGCCTTTGCCCACACACCACTTCCACTTGGGACACTAAGGACTGCAGGACCACCATCAGTGCAATCATGGGAAGCTGGGGTTCTGAGGGACCTGCCACCTCCATGAGTCAGTGGGGGAGATGTGACCCTGAGGCTCCATAAGGAAAGGAATAACTTGCAGTAGAAAACAATCTTTTGGCACCACTAAAAGATCCCCCCCAAGGCTCAGGGTACCTATCAGCAGAAAGAGAGATAAGAGGGACCTCCAAGGACTCACCCTACCAATTGAAGGAGCGCAGAGAATTCAAACCCAGCATCTTCATGGATGCCATCCCTGTTTAAATATCCCGGGCACAGGAAGAGGAAACTGAGGAGGAAGAGGAAGAGAAAGAGGAGGAGCTTCTGCATCTTCACAAGGGTTCAGTCGTCTCCAGCATCTCCCAGACTAAGGGAAAATGGCCCCCGTGACATCATCGGGCTACACAAACATGGCCGCCAACCGGAGACCAGCCAGACTAAGGGAAATTGCCACCATCAGCTACAAACGCTGAAGCATGCTGCCAGGATTTTCCCTGTTCCCTCTGCAATGCTGCACCCTCTGCAAAGGGACCCCCCCAAATATAGGACACACGTTAAGGAAAGAGTCCACTGCGCACTCTACACCGGTCTATGCACTATACCCACACTGAAAACAGTAGGGCATGCACCTAGGGGTCTCCTACACTGGAACCCCTCCAGACAATCAGGGCAGGACACAGACTATCCCTGGACCTTTACAGAGTGGGGATAGCGGGGTAGACCCCAGGGGTTTCCGCTGCATTGTCTGCCCTGGGACCTCCACCAGACTCCATGTCCAGGCAGGGGCGAAAGGGAGTGGGGGAAGCCCAGCTCACTGTGGGATTTAGGGATGAGAGGAGGGAACCTGCAGACAGGTCCAACTGTCCCTGGAAGTTACCCGCATCCACCCCAAAGAAAAAGCCAAAAGGGGAGAGGGGGGACTACACTTACCCTTCCATGCTGCGGGTAATGCTCCAGACAGAATCCTCGCCACCGAAGTAGGGTAGCTGACAGCCAAGGGACTGCTTTGACTCAGACCCAAGCCCGATTGTATAGGACCCTGCGAGATGTTTAACTCGCGGGCCAGCCTCTGTCCGTAAGGCTGTAATGTTGCGGCCGACCTAGCGCGTAGCTGAGGTTTACATGCGTTTGCTGGCTGGGTTGGGGGGACCACTGGACCTAGATTATCCAGCCCGTCGCCTAACCTGGAAGTTGATTGTAGATCTCCCGAGAGAAAAATCAAAAAAGATGTAAGGAAGGAGAAAAAATTGCTAGGACAAGAGATCCCAGCCGGGAGCCTAGGTCCTTACTCCTGACTAGACAGATTAAAATGAATTTCCTAGAGCATAGAGGGGGGTTATATACCAAGCTGAGGACGGCCCGTGGGCGTAGCCAGGTGTTTTTTTGTTCTGCCTAGTCCAACTCCTGGAGGAGGCAATATAACCCAGTAGTTATGATTTATGGAGCACTGTGTCCGTCAATGAACGAAAGAGAAATATACTTTCACATTATGAGTGTTGCTTGTCTGTTGGTCATCTCTTTCCACAACTTCCAGGATTACCTGCATGCTTTACAGCTTCTCCTGTTCTCATTTTTTTGGTTTACTTTCCATTTCTAAGGACTACATATTCCATGGTACCTTTCTGTCTGCAAGCAGTGATTCCTGTACTGACTTCATGAAACTCCTCATCCCAGTACCTATGTACTGTAGTTCAAAAGGCAAGCACTGTGAATCCTGTGACACAGCAGTGTCAACTCCAAGGGCTCTTCACAAAGTAATGTAGGAACAAATATAACAGGTGAGCATTAACCTGCAGATGATTTTCCAAGTCATCCAAAGGTTTGTCCTTTATGGCTAGTATTATTGTTGAGCACGGAGAAGATTGGAAGATCTAAGATTACCAAATGATGCGCCTTAAATGACCTACCTCTGGTAAGGTTTTACTACATGTTAAGCTAGTATGTGGTGTTGGAATCACAAGTCTGCACCTTATTACTGATATAAACGTGATCATGATTTATTTATTTATATGGTTATTAGTGTTAACCTTTACAGTATTACACTATTTTGAGTAATTTTCTTTTGAGTTATACCGAAAGGAGGAACCCTGGTGGTGCACTGGTTTTGGTCCACAATATAGATATGTTTATTTTCATTAATAAAATACTACACTAGATGAGATTCTTTTGGGGTTTACATGTGATGAGTTAAAGATATTTGGGAAGTAAAAGTGAATAAAGGCGAAGACACACAGTTGGTGAATTCGACAGTTTATTGGACCCATTTGGCATTAGTGGATTGGAAATCTGGTAGAAGGCTTGGACAGTCATCTGCTGGATAATGCTCACCTGTTATAATTGTTCCTGAAGTGCTGGATATTCTCATGAATTTTTGAACTGAGTACGCCAGGGGGCGTTGGTGGTCTTTTCGGCTGCTTGGGAGGCTCTAGGAGGCATTTGTGCGCTGGTGGTTTCTTTAAATTTGTTCTTCACAGAGTAAGTTAACAAAACTTTAAGATTGTTCAAACTAATAGAAATAACTGAAATATGACGTGGAAATGAAGATATAAATTTAGATTTTGACCATAGATTTTGACCAGCACATATTGTAGCTGTCTATTTTAAAATGATAGAATATAACGTAAAAATACAAAACGCTTTTTTGTTTTTTTGTTTTTTTAGGGAGATTTACTTTATCTGTTCTGGTGACCATTGTCACAGGGGCCAAATGTGAGCACAAATCTAGAACAGAAGGGTAGAGGGGTATTCTTCCAATGGGAATTCAGGTTCTGGTGAAATTGTCTAAAAAGTGCAGGGAAGGCTGGGTCCTCTTTAAAGTGGAACATCGCCCAAATGAGGAAGTTACGCTCTCCCTCCCTCCCCTGCCATTTTTGGAATATATTTTTTTGGGGGGGAGGGGGGTTGACAGATACCCACTTCCACTCTGGTCAGAGGGTTGTGTTGATTCCCCCGGAAGTTCTCTTCCCCCCCCCCCCTCCCTACAACCTTCTGGGACTCATCACAGGTCCCAGAATGCTGCAGGCAATTAACAAAACAGTATGGCTCACGCATGCGCAGTGGGCAGCCGGTTGTGAAGCTGCAAAGAGTCACAGCTGGCTGCTCACAGTTAATAAACCGGCGTCAGGGACCGGATGACCGGTGAAGAACTGGCCCGGGTGAGGATGGCGCTGAATCCATGGACGGCTGAGTGTCTGCTTATTAAAAGTCAGCAGCTACAGTTTTTGTAGCTGCCGACTTATTTTTTGGAGGACTGACAAAGTATAACTAAAGGCAAAACTTTGTTTTTTTATTTTGGAGTGAGTAGAGATGGATTAGAACCCCTGTCAATTTTTTTTGCTGTCGGGTCCCCGTTAAAGAGATTCACTCTCTCTATTTGTCTGGTTTACCATTATCATTGAAAGTGAAAGTAGAAGTAAATCCCAAATTTTGGGTTGTCCCCAGAAATGTAATAGAGGGGAAATCTTCCAATGGGGACACTGGTTCTGGTGACCTGGTAGTCCCCAAGGAATTCCCTTAATTTGCAGGTATTTCCTCTCACTTCCTGTTTGGACAGGAAGGAAAGGGACATTTCTGCAATGGAACACAGATGGCGAAAAAAAAAAATCTAACAGGGGTTATAGCCCTCCCTTACTCTATGCAAAATGGAAAAAAAAGTTTTGCCTAAAGTTCTACTTGAAGCTCCTCTTTAAATATAATCATTCGCTAGGCAAGCTCACACTCCCCAGACTGATTTACCTTTAAATACACTCAGACCACAATTTGGGCATTTGTAGACTAAAGTGTAACTCAGCCCTACATACAACCAAGGCATATATACATTTTTGGAACCTTCAACATGTCCACATTTGTGAACATGGGGTCTATATCACACATTGGTGAAATAAAAGTAGAATAGATTTTCCAAGCCACCAATCTCTGAGTAAAAAGTAGACATAACACCCTGTCTTTGACTTCCTGTTGAGCAAGGTAAACAGTTACATTTCTTACCTGTTTCTTGATAGGTGTGGGTGACACTACTCTCAACAACTACCATATGCATGGGCAGGGCAGGAACAGAGAATGACTGGTTATAGGGGGGCCGAACATTATAATCAAGTTGTGTACCATCTCCAAATGTCCATCTGAAAAAGAAGCCATAAAAAGACTAAGAATCACATACACAACTAAACACTAGGCCTAGAAAAGAACATTGAGATCTCTATGACCAAACCCATACAGGTGAAATGCGTTGTTTTCAACTATAAATGTGGAGATTGTTTATCATGACTCTTTTACCTAAAAGGGTAGCTCCACTTTCATGGGAAAAAAAATACAGAAAATAAAATAATAGTATAACAAACAATTGCTACACAAGTCATTTGTTTCAAGATTAGGAAACAGGCAACGCCAGTCTAAGTGTCTAAGTCTAGCCTATGGGAAAACTAAATGCTTATTTGTGACTACACACACAAACGTAGACCAAAATCAGCATGTAGAACAATTACGCCATGGCGTTCATCCCGGGGGAGAGCGAAGTCCGTGGGGTCCCGCATTGCCGACTGCGCCGGTTGCATTCAAAGCACCGGGTCTGTCGGCGGGTGAGGAGGACAGCAGTTGCCAGGGAGATGGAGAGGCACTAATGGGCGTGGTGATAGTAGCGCGCGTTCGAAGCATGCATGCTCATTCATCAGGCCTGATGACGACTGCTGTTGCCTCACCCGCCCACAGACCTGGAGCTCTGAATGCCACCGGCGCCGACGGCAAAGTGGGATGCTTCGAACTTTCCTCTCATCCGGGATGGACGCCATGGCATGATTGTTCTACATGCTGATTTTGATATACCTTTCTGTGAGTGTAGTCACAAATAAACACATGGTTTTACCCTATGCTACACTTACACCGGAGCTGCCTGCTTCCTAATCTTGTCTCCACAGAGCTACTTGTTCTCTGCTAGCTGGCTGCCCGTTTACATCTGTGACACTTTTCAACAAAATATCCACTTTTTTAGCCTGGATTGCTCCTTCTCTACCCATTTCCTCCTCTATAACTGCTGATGTGGTATATACACCACCCCTATTGTACTTGTACCCTTGCTTGTCACTTTGCCTGCTTTGCTCCCCTTAGCGCTCATCCTATCCCCATTGTCCATTTGTTCCCCCAGTCCATATCTTCTGAGACAATAGATATGCATTATTTAAATCATAGGCTTCCTTGCCTATGACATCCATTTTGAAAAACTGGTGGCCATTGTGCCCTGTATCTCTGCCCTGCTGTAGTTATTTACAGCAAGTGATGACACAATTCCATCCCCGTTTGCTGTAGTGGGTGGACCCGGAAGTCTGAACTGCCCAGTGATGCAGCTTCATTAGAATGACAGCCCAGGGACTCCAGGTCTGTCCCGCCTCCTATGAAGTCATGGGAGGTGGGACAGACTGGGAAGCGGACAGACTGGGAGTCTCCTCCACTCTCTCAGCTCCCAATGCCTGCAAAATGCAGGCCATGTAAATTAGCACTAGGCTCAGTGTAAGCACTCCCCTTCTCACAGTCACATGCTTTCAGTGTACCCACCCACACTCACTTCACTTTCCCTTTGCATGATGGGAACTGTAGTTTCTAAACGCTGTAGAGTGAGAGGGCAGGATCTGATGTGATCCCTGCGCTTTCACCTCATCCAAGAGCCAGCAGAAGCTGGCATTTTTTTAATTACAAAGATGACGTCATGAACATTGCATTCTCCTAAACTGTGAGTAATATATTTAAAAACATGTTTATTGCTTTATATAGCTAGGTCTACTAGTAGTTGATTTTTTTGTTGGCATCCCAGAGTTCTTCTTTAAGTAGCGGGTTCCCCTCCCTCACCATCCCTTATACTTACCTGAACCCTCAACCAATCCAGCGCTGTGCCCCTCTGCAGCATCTCCCCTCACTTCCCAGTCTCAGAGGCTTTGCTGAATCAGCTGGAGACTTTGGCTGATGCAGCTGTTAATCAAAGCCAGTGAAAGAGCAGGAGGGGGAGGGGGGGAGACCAAGCTGCACTGTTTATGTCTATAGACACAGGCCACTGGAGCTTGGGAGCAAGCCTGCACAAGTGTCCCCATAGCACATGGCTTGCTATGGGGGCACTCACAGAAGAGGGGGAACAAGGAGTGCTAGTGGGGGACCTGAGAAGAGGAGGTTTGGGGCTGCTCTGTGTAATTCCATTGCACAGAGCAGGTAAGTATAAACCGGTTTCTTATTTTTTTTTTATTTAGCATTCACAATCACTTGAATATAATTAAAATACTCTTTCCTTTTCAATCTGCAATCACTGTAATGTTATGCAAAATTCAAGGCAAGATGATAACTTGGACTTGTTCTGTACATTGTTAGTGCACACAACACCTACAAAAATGTCAGTTCCTGCTTGTGTATTTGGCTCATTGATTTATCCGTTAGAGTGCACCAAATCAAATTTTAGGCACCCCCCCTGTAATATGAATTTTAGTTTTGGTGAGATATTTCTCTAAAGCTAAAATACTTCTAAAGTGATACAGACACTGCAACATTTCTCATCAGAACACTGAAAGTGCATTATTTACTGTTTGTTTCTTGTAATGTACTCTCTGAGCTCCCCAACCTCTCCTTTTTTCCCATTGGCTTTTGGGTCCCGCGGCCGCCATTCTTTGTAAGGGAAACCAGCAGTGATGCCTTGCTGCTTCACAGCCGGTTCCCTACTGCGCATGCGCTTTGCGAACGGCCTGGCAGCAGGGGAAGGAGGAGGGGGGGCGAACTCCCGAGGGATTTCACACCGGCAAAGTCTCCCAGAAGTGGAGACCGGTACCTGTCAATAAGAGGTACCCGCTCCCCCTGAAAGGTGCCAATGTGGCAGCCGGGGGGGGGGGGGGGAATGGGGTAAGAAAAAAAGCAAGGCTTCCCCTTTTGGGTGAAGCTCCACTTTAGAGTGGATGTAAACCCTATTCATTAAATCTGACCTGGGCACAAATATCTGTAGTGTTTACTTATCTCTCTCCCAAGCCCTAAGTACCGTGACTTTCTGCTGTCCTGTTCCTCTGTTATCAGCAAGTTATCTGACACAGGAGATAAAAGCAGCTGGAAAATTGTGTCGGGGAGGTAGCTTAGAGATAGATAAGCAGAGAGCTTGTCTATTCACAGCACAGCTCTGCAAATTTCTTTGTTTCTCTGGTTAAGTGGAGGGGGGTGTGTGCCTTTCCTCCAATAAGCTCACACACAGTGTATGCCTAGACTCCCCTCCCACTGCTGAACCAGAAAGAAAAATTTCTAACACAATGTGAACTTTCTAAAGAATATAGCAAACTGAAGACAGCAGATATACAAATTAAACTTATGTAGGGAGATTTGCCTCATCTCTGTGTATCATCTGAGGCTGTTCACTTTATGTGAGGGTTTACATACACTTTAAGCTAAAAAAAAAAATAAATACATTAAAGCTCGGTTCACACTGGTGCAGTGTGGGAAACCCTGTAAATCTAGTGCGAGTTCCCGCATGACACCTGAATTGCCAGTGGTTTACACTGCCCTCTGCAAACCGCTGCGGGTGTCAATACAAAGGTATTGAACACCCCCAGTTTAGTTCACAGATTGCAGTGCCAACTGTGAATTTGGACAGGAATCGGATCACGTGTCCGACTCTTGTGCGGACAAAAAAAAGGGTCCTGGCACGAATTAGGTCCGAATGCGATGCAAATTCAGCCATGCAGTTTGTATAGCTAGATTCGCATCGCACAGACATTGCATGTGATCTGCAAAGTAATGCGGTGCAAATCCCATGCAATGTCTGGCATCGCACAAGTGTGAACTGGCCCTAAAAAAATTATTCATTGGAAGAAGGCTGAGTCATACTCACTGAAATGTGACGTCCACTGCAGAGTCAATAAGTATGCTTGCGGAGAGCTGTAAGGAAGTATTCTGGGTAACGATGCCTGGGATGCTCGAAATCTTAAGGTCACGCATTGGGTTCATCTTTTCCACAGTCACATTGTAACTAACCGAGGCGTTGCTAACATGGTTTGAAGCTGTCAACTGTGGAATTCAAACACGTTTTGCATTGAGTTAGAATGGATACAATCAATGTACACTTCGGGAAAACATAATTCTACGAATATACTACTTTATAGAGAACACCCAAAGCAACAGCAACAAGAACAACGGATTTATCATATTTTAAAGCCAAGACAAAATGTCCAAAAAAAAAAAACAACACTTACTGCGAGCTTGTACACAGCGGCAGACTGATAGATCACATTGAAGACGGTGTTGAAATACGTAAATGATGTGTGGTCGTCCACAGTCCATTTAAATATCACGTCTGATCCGGATTCAACAGAAGCAACATTAGTCTACAAAGAGAAACGAGAATGATAAAGTACTATGCAATGGAACTGAGGAAAAATCATAATAGAAAAATAAGTCAAATTTATAACAGTCACAGTAACAAGCAAACGGACACTACAACTTCTTAAAGCAAAGCTAAATGTACCTTTTTTCCAACGGTCCCTGTCCCTCGCAAACACCAACATCTTCTGGTGGGTGCTAGTCTTCTTTCCTCTTCATTGGCCATTGCGGGATGACGTTAATCATCCCAGCACACAGGCACCATGCAGGGCCATCTTACCGAATGGGCATGCTGGGCAGTTGCCCGGGGGCCCCACTTGCCCAGGGGGCCCCACCTGCCCAGCAACACAGCCCCAGCCAAGCATTAGTCCCAATTACCCTTGTGCATTCCGCTGCTGAACTTAGCAGGTGGCAAGTGCCTGCCGACCATGCGCTGCTGTCAGGCCACTTAGGCCATGGAGGGGGAGCCCACAACTGCAGGAATGCCTGTCCGCCTCCACGGGAACAGGCACACACAGGACAGTCCAGTCTGACTCCCGTCCCTGTGTGTGTGTTCACCGTAGCCAGCCGGAACTGCAGTACCAATAAATATCGCCTTATAGATCATTGGCATTTTTTTTCTTGTGAGTGATTGTGTAGGCAGGGCCCCAGTGCACTGCATTGCCCGGGGCCCTTTAATGCTCTTAAGATGGCACTGGCACCATGCCAGTGATGTAAGCTGAGCTGCCCATACACAGCTCATTTTACATGGCGGAAAAGCCAGCAAGCAGGTAGTTAGGTGTATTTCATATCAGCGGAAACATTGCGCGTTTCTTCTGCAACAAAGCACTTGCATGTTTGCTGTTTGTGAAAACTGTACTTTTGTTCTGCTTTGAGTCTGGGTATGATTTTTATTGCATAATTTCCTTGCTCTAGCTTAGACCAATGTAACAATTTGCATACTCATACCTGACTGTTCCCTGTGGAAGCTGCAAATCACTGTAGTAGTCGCTGCTACTACAGTGATAGCAGTGGTCTTCCAGGGTCTGTGCCAAGCAACTGCCCTTCTGCAGAGTAACCACAGGGGGGCGCTTACTTGGCACAGCCCCATTCACTGAACACCTTATATTTGTTTTCAATGAATACAATAATTTACTTGATTAGATAAGGTGGAGATTGTGATATCACTGCCCCGCCTTTTTATCTGGTCCAATCAGTATATGTGTTGTATAAATAAAAAACAAGATACAAGGCATTCTGTGAATAGAGGCAGTGGAAAGTGAGCAAAACCCTTAATCTCTATAGTAAATACGCAGAAGGGAAGCTATTCCGCTACAGCACCAATCACTGTATTTGTGGCAACTACTGCAGAGGTTATTGCCCTCCACCATGAGATATGTATATTTCTATTGATCCAAGCTAGACCAATGTAACAATGCAAGAAAAGTCATATATAGACTTCAGCTTTAAGGATACACTCCAGTCAAAATTGACAATGGAACCTTGAGATGTTGTTTGAGAATATGAGATGAACATGTTCATATTCCTTAGTGGTTGTAAATCCTTACATTTACCCAGTGAAGTGACTATCCTCAGGTGATACACAGAGATGAAACATATCCTCCTATGCACGTTGAACCTGTTTATCTGCAGTCTTCTTTCCTCTACATCTGTTCAAAGTCCAGAATTTAAAGGCTTGTGTGTGAGTTCAGAAAAAAGGGGGAGGAGAGCTGAAGTTACACTCTGCAGAGCTGAGTGAGGAGAGCTCTGAGAGCTGATTGGAGGGAAGAGACACAACCCCCTTCACACAGAACACAGGAACAGAGCCGAGGCTGTCAATCAGCTGGAGGTCCCTCCCCTGTCACCATTTTTCTCTTGGTGTCAGGAAAACTTGTCAGAAGTGATTCATGCTGATAGCAGAGGAAGGAAGCAGCAGACAGAAATGAAACTTAGTGCTTTTCATTAAGACAAGTACATACTGTAGATCAGGGGTAGGCAACCCTAAAGAGGTGGAGGTCTACCTGAACAACATGGGAGACTTCTATAATATCCTGCAGGCGTGGTGCACTTTCTGAAAGGGCACCAAAACTCCCGCATTCAGAAAGTGCACCAAACCCGCAGGATATAATAGACGTCTATGGCTAAGAGCAGTATAGCTGCAGGTACACTGCACAGCATCTGCGGTGTGGATATACAGCAGCACATCAGTGTGAAAGCAGCCCTATACTATTACACTCAGTTTATTGCTTTACACTGACCTGAAGATCTCTTCTTTCCTGCTGCTGGCACCACTCTGGAGACTGCAAGCCGGGATAAGAGGTGGAGTGCAGTTGGTATCACTCCCCATGGGACAGGAACCAGCACTACAGCAGAGGCATCGGCTTTTGAGGCTCTTGCTGCCTACTACAGCTCCAACTTTACAAGTAGTTCCTCAGCATTGTACTCTGTTTGATGCTCCGGGGGGTTGTTGGGTCAGAAAACCCAGACCGCGACCTACCAGTAACTTATCCGCAATCTACAGGCTGCTGACCCACACTATAGAGGGATATGCTTTGTTCATATTTCATGTCTGAGGTTTACAACCACTTTAACTTTATTTTTTATATCAGGGTATAGCTGTACATCACTAGACCACCCCTCTGTCTTTTGTCTCTAAAGCCCCGTACACACAAGTAGAAATTCGGCCGGGAAATTTCGTCCGACGACCGATCTGCCGATTTTCGGCTTGTTAGTATGATGCTTCCGACAACCGACTCCGACTTTTCGGCCGAAAAAATCCTGGTGTGCAGGCTATAAAATTTTTGTCGACCGTCAAAACACGTCCGATTTTCGTCTCATTAGTACAGATTTCGATGGGGAAAAATCTTATGAGCAAGACTAGGCATGCTCAGAGATGAAAGAACACAAAGAAAGCAATCCAACACGTGACATCACTTCTGAAGTAGAATTCTGTCTGGAAAATTAGTGTGCAGTCTAGGCACATTCCAACCAAGAGACACCACTCTGGACAATAGACGGACGACCGGTCGGCGGAAATTCGTTGCGTGTTTACTAGGCTTTATCTGAGGATCCTGGAACATGCCTGCTGGTGATGCTGGAACACCCTCCTTATTGTCTCCCATATATACAACAAACCTCATATACAACCCAGTGCTAAGAAGTATCTCCCAGCCAATAATCAGATTCAAACCAACCTTGGAAGTGTGAAAGTGATAAGTGATGTAAGAAGCTGAGACAAAAGACAACACAACAAACATCAGGAAGTACATCCCTACAGTCCTCCTACTTTGCCCTGTTAGAAGGTCTGTGAAGTCTGAAGGCAGCAGATTATATAGAGTAGTGATCAACCAATATCGTTTTTTTGTGCCGATACTGATATTTTGGTCATCAGATATCGGTATCGGACGATATTTTCAGACATTTTAAAAAACATTTTTTTTTTTTTTCCACAGGTACTCTTGTGGAGGGATCTGGGGGTTTAAAAGACCCAAAACCCCTCCTCTGCACTTAAAAGCATTCAAAACGCCAAGTTTGACTGTTTTGAATGCTCGCATTTTTTTTAATTTGCCGCCAAGTACCCGGAAGTCATGTCATGACATCACTTCCGGGTTTTTTACATGGAGACCCGATCAGAGCCAAATGCAGCTTTAATCGGGTCTTCGGCGGCCGCGCAGGTGGGACGGGAGACCCGGGCGAGCCACGGAAGGCGGCGGGAGTGGGGAGATGTCCTCTCCCACTCCTTGTAAGGACAGCCGAGCGGCTTCTCAGCTGCATCAGTTGTCATTACAAGACAGCCGACTGTCGCCTATGGACGCCGGTACCGGGGTGATGCCTCTAGCTGCAGACATCACTCCGGTACAGCACTTTCCCGAAATATCGGCAATATCGGTAACCTCAGGGGCCGATTCCGATATATCAGGGAAAGTGCATATCGGCCCTCGATATGTCGGCATTGCTGATAATTGGTCAATCCCTAAGCTATAGCTTGCATTAAGGAGGACTGAGTGTGCTTTTAGCACCGTTGCAGTATTGACTTGATAGTATAGGTAGCTGACAGATCGATTTTCCCTTTTTTTTTTTAAACGGTGAAAGAAGATCTCCAGAATTAGACACAGAAGGGAAAAGTTTTAGAGATTGTTCACACTTGCTATGCTCAGATTGCTGTTCAGAGAGCATTTGACAGGCAGTGAGATGGCGTTTTATTATCTCCTCTTTGTCTGCTTGAACCCCTTAAACCCCGCACTACTGCGCCACAACCACATGCATTGCTTTCACTTGAATAGGTCATGCTCAGTGGGCACCATGCAACAAGGGCTAGAATACTTGCCACAGCAAAGCTATGGCATGTGTACAACACCCCCCCCCCCCAGCTGTTCCCTTTGCAGCTTAACCACTTAAGCCCCGGAGGATTTGGCTGCTAAACGACCAGGGGGTATTTTGCGATTCGGCACTGCGTGACTTTAACGGACAATTGCGCGGTCGTGCGACGCTGTACCTAAACAAATTTGACGTCCTTTTTTTCCCACAAACAGAGCTTTCTTTTGGTGGTATTTGATCACCTGTGCGCTTTTTACTTTTTGCGCTATAAACAAAAAAAGAGCGTAAATTTTGCAAAAATAACAATATTTTTCACATTTTGTTATATGAAATTCCCCCAAAAAAAATGTAAAAATCAAAAATTTTTAACATTTTCGGCCAATTTGTTTTATCCTACCTATGTTTGGTAAAAAAAAAATCGCAAAAAGCATATTTTTATTGGTTTGCGCAAAAGTTATCGCGTTTACAAACAAAGGGAAAGATTTTTGTCATTTTTGTTGTTTTTTTTTTTTTTTAACGCATAATGGCGGCGATCTGCGATTTTTTTTGCGGTACTGCGACATTGCGGCGGACAGATTGGACCCTTGACTGACATTTTTGACACTTTTGGGGTTACCAGTGACATTTCTACAGTAATCAGTGCTATACATATGCACTGTTACTGTAAAAATACACTGGTAGTGAAGGGGTTAACTTTATTTGGGAGGGAGGGGCTGTGTGTGTCCCTAGGGGCGTGCTTTCTACTGTGATTGGCTGTGGCTTGAGGTGTAAGGACACTGATCAACGGTTCTACATAGTAGATCCGTCTGATCAGTGTTTTTACACCGAGGAGAATGACAGGTGGCTTGTTTACACAAGCCGCCTGACTTTCTCCCTCTCCCCCGACGATCGCCGAGTGACCGGCGGACATCGGGTCCGCCAGTCACACGCGCGGGGGGGTCCGTGACCGCGCGGGCGCGCGCTCGCTCCCCAGACCCTCCCAGGCTAGTGACGTTAATTAACGTCACTCTGCCTGGCCGGGGCTGACCGCCGCAGTAAATCTACTTGCGGCGGTCTGCAAGCGGGTAAGAGAATGGCGGCTGGGGGGTAAAGTGTGGCTCAATCTCAGGATTTTACCACCCATCAACTTTTAGTGTGAATCCGCCCTTATGCATAGAAGAAAAGAGGAAAAAATAAAGACAGTTACATAGAAGTTTAGTAACTGAACAGTAAGATTTTACAACTGTCTGTAGGCAGTTTTTGGCCACATGGTTATATCTAAACTCCAGCAGGCTCCTCTCCTGTACTGAAATTGCCAACTCAGATTTCACTGTAAGATTGAGCCTCGTTTCCTGGCTGTAGGAGACTAGCATCAACTAGCTCTTTCCTCCTAACCTGACTGTCCCTGGTTCACCCGTTTCATTCATGGAGGCTTAGCATCATATGTGAGCGTTACCCTAGGGTGCTCACCAGGCAATTGCAGCCTACCTAGGAATGCCCCTTCTCCAGATTGACATGCACATTTCAATGTTAATTGGCTCCTGACTAAATTGGCCCTAGTATGTGTATGTATAAATGTGAGTTAGGGACCTTAGATTGTAAGCTCCTTGGGGGCAGAGACTGATGTAAATGTATAACATACACTATATTGTCAAAAGTATTGAGACACCTGCCTTTACACGTATGTAAACTTTAATGGCATCCCAGTCTTAGTCCGTAAGGTTCAATATTGAGTTGGCCCACTCTTTGCAGCTATAACAGCTTCAACTCTTCTGGGAAGGCTGAACACAAGGTTTAGGAGTGTGTCTATGGGAATGTTTTACCATTCTTCCAGAAGTGCATTTGTGAGATCAGGCACTGATGTTGGACAAGAAGGCCTGGCTGGCAGACTCTGCTATAATTCATCCCAAAGAGGAATTAGGTTGAGGTCAGGACTCTTTGTAGGCCAGTCAAGTTCCTCCATTCCAAACTCGCTCATCCATGTGCAGGCAAGTCAATACTGAGTCCTGACCTCAACCCAACAGAACACCTTTGGGATGAATTAGATTGGAGACTGCGAGCCATGCCTTCTCCTCCAACATCAGTGCCTGACCTCACAAATGCGCTTCTGGAAGAATGGTCAAACATTCCCATACACACACTCCTAAACCTTGTGACCAGCCTTCCCAGAAGAGTTGAAGCTGTTATAGCTGCAAAGGGTGGGCCAACTCAATATTGAACCCTACGGACTAAGACTGGGATGCCATTAAAGTTCATGTGTGTGTAAAGGCAGGCGTCCCAATACTTTTGACAATATAGTGTATATGTAAAGCGCTGTGTAAATTGGTGGTGCATACAAGTACCTGTAATAACAAATAAGTTATTTTGATATTTTCATAACTCCTCCCAAGAGCCAACCCACTGCGTGCATTAGGGCTGAGGGCTCTTACGTACTGAGGCAGGGTAATGAGATGCCTTCAGAAAGCTATGCATAGCACCCCGCTGGCCTCTCCTACCAGCTATGAGCTGCCAGCATTGCATAGAGAAGCACAGAGATCCAGTGATGATATCTAGAAAAAAAAGTATGTAATAAAAGCAGAAAGGTTTAATTTAACAATTTCATTAGCATGTTGATGAGGGGAGAGGGAAGACAAATATAAGCAAAATAAACTTCAGCATTTGGTGAATTTTAGCCTGATCTGTGCCACTTGTATGTAGTCTAGTAGAATGCACAGACGGGATTTACAAAGCTTTCACCGTGCTCGGAGCAGCTTTCTTGAAGTCTTGAAGGCCCTTGAAGCTCCAATCTGCATCTGTTCAACAAATATCTTAATGAGAAGGTTTGCACTCACTTCAAACAAGCCGTTATCAGACATTGGCAGGCTTTCACAAGGCTTCAGCACTGCTTGAAGCTTGCTGGAAGCCTGCTAACAGCTTGAAGGGACAGGAAGCATTTCCTATTACAGTTGAACTCCAGGCACCCATCTAAACACACAGATGAAATACTTATATGAAAGCAGACAAAAATTTGTCATTGAAATTCCATTTCTGTCCATACACTTCTCAGATCTCAGCCAGGAAGACAGCACTATTTTCTCTGTTACTGTTAAGGAATACAGCGGTGACACCTTCCTGACTACAGCCTGCTGACTGGACAGTGAAGGAGCAGAGGAAGACTGATTGGTAATCTCCCTGTTCTCTCCTCTATTCAGCACAATTGCATGAAACACACCTGATTAATTTCTAGTGTTGTCTCACAGTTTCTCAGTCTGAGTGCTGCTGTTCAGATAAACCAAAAAGTAGGTGCTGACAGCTGTTATACTTATGTAGCAGGTTCTGGTAAAATGCCACCCCTCGCCTCCTGATATTCACCTTTGCTGTACTTCCCTGCTGCTCTCTGTAGTCCTTGTTTAGTTAGTGACATTCTCCCTCCCCTCCCACCACATGACAGTGTTCAGGCCTGGCCATTGTCCCCTCAGGGCCATGCACATTCTTCCCTCCTACCACATGACAGTGTTCAGGCCTGGCCATTGTTGTCCCCTCAGGGCCATGCACATTCTTCCCTCCTACCACATGACAGTGTTCAGGCCTGGCCATTGTTGTCCCCTCAGGGCCATGCACATTCTTCCCTCCCACCACATGACAGTGTTCAGACCTGGCCATTGTCCCCTCAGGGCCATGCACATTCTTCCCTCCCACCACATGACAGTGTTCAGACCTGGCCATTGTCCCCTCAGGGCCATGCACATTCTTCCCTCCTACCACATGACAGTGTTCAGACCTGGCCATTGTCCCCTCAGGGCCATGCACATTCTTCCTTCCTACCACATGACAGTGTTCAGGCCTGGCCATTGTTGTCCCCTCAGGGCCATGCACATTCTTCCCTCCTACCACATGACAGTGTTCAGACCTGGCCATTGTCCCCTCAGGGCCATGCACATTCTTCCCTCCCACCACATGACAGTGTTCAGGCCTGGCCATTGTCCCCTCAGGGCCATGCACATTCTTTCCTCCTACCACATGACAGTATTCAGACCTGGCCATTGTCCCCTCAGGGCCATGCACATTCTTCCCTCCTACCACATGACAGTGTTCAGACCTGGCCATTGTCCCCTCAGGGCCATGCACATTCTTCCCTCCTACCACATGACAGTGTTCAGGCCTGGCCATTGTCCCCTCAGGCCCATGCACATTCTTCCCTCCTACCACATGACAGTGTTCAGGCCTGGCCATTGTCCCCTCAGGGCCATGCACATTCTTCTGTCCTACAACATGACAGTGTTTAGGCCTGGACATTGCCCGCTTAGACCTGCACATATTCTCCCCTCCCACCACGTGACAGTATTCAGGCCTGGCTATCGTCCCCTCAGGCCCACGGATGTTTTACCACCCCCACCAACATCACCACCACATGACAGTGTTCAGGCCTGGCCATTGTCCCCTCAGGGCCATGCACATTCTTCTGTCCTACAACATGACAGTGTTCAGGCCTGGCCATTGTCCGCTTAGACCTGCACATATTCTCCCCTCCCACCACGTGACAGTATTCAGGCCTGGCCATAGTCCCCTCAGGCCCATACATATTTTACCAACCCCACCCCACCTCACCATCACCACCCCCACCATCACATGACAGTGTTCAGGCCTGGCCATTGTCCCCTCTGGCCCATGCACATTCTCCCCTCCCACCACATGACAGTGTTCAGGCCTGAATGGGCAAAGTCCAGGCAGGGGAGACCGCTCCAGGTGAGACTGGGATCAGGTGCTGGTCGGATCCGCAATCCAGGATAACTTCAAACAAAAAGGAATGACCGCACTTCCGATGAATTTTCAGAAAAAGGAGTGTCTTTATTCCACATCAATCAGAATGGCAGATACAGGTACACACTGTGAGTGCAGGACAATCGGTGGACGCGTTTCACGACTGGATATGTCGCTTATTCATTCATCAAGTTCACTCTGGATGTGCACCGGCCATATATACACCCCATACATACAGCTGGCAACAATTAGAGTCATCAAACTAGTTGTTCCTCCCATCGGTCAGCTGTTGGGAATCTACGCACAGACAGAGTGACCCCAACAAAATCCAAACTTGAACACACTTGTGCAAAAAACATTTTACATGTGTATAAATATAAGTCAGATAAATATCCTAGGGATAAGTGTTAAAGTAAAGAAACAATCAAGAATAAAAACCATATTCAATATTTGTGGTACGTTTATCATATATATAGTAGAAATACATATATATATAAAGTATAAATAAAGAGAATATGTGTGGGAAACTTATGAAAGTGACTTTAAAGTGAAGAAAAATGTGAGAAAATAATAAAAGTGAAAAATATATTGTTAAAAAATTATATAAGTGTCACGAAAAAAATTCTTGATTTCTAAAAAACCGTTTTGACCGGCTGCAAAAAACGATGTGATGTATTCAGAATAGGAGCAATATAGAAAAACTCCAGTCTGTGTTTTCTGCCCAACAATCATATGTGAAACAATATGATGATATATATGTGGAAGAATGGAAAAGTAAGTGATGAAACACAGATAAAATTACATGAGAGAAAGTCACATATGTGTGATCCGTGCATATTTGGGGAACAAAGAATAGTTATTTCCGTATATAAATGAATATGCCTGGTTCACAGTAGTCAAATGTGACATATATAAAAAAATGTGTGCAGTGCATAGTGATATAGCTAGTGTTCTTCTATACTTATATAAACAGCAATGAGTTTCAATCAATGTAGACACATAGTAGCAACCCCTTGCTGTATTAAAAAAATAATACAAATATCGGTATGCGCATGCTTTCTCATGGACTGAATTTTCTATATAGTGTTTTAAAACTACAAAGACCTTTCTTTAGAAAAAACCCTCGAGGAAGGCTTTCAAAAAAGAAAGGAATCATTTGGGAAGAAAAAGGGAATACAAAAACAAAAATCGGGTATAGATCCCTATATATCTGTTGACTAGATTTGGCTAAACATCGCTCTCCATTTATATTAGGGTGGTCAACCATTATTATAGGAAACCCGATGTGTTAAAATCGGCCGGTCTATGGGTAAATGTGGGAATTTGTCTCATCCAATTCAGTCTAGGCAATCAAAGCCAAATAATTATTGTATCATTGCTGTGAATACTGACATCACCCAGAGATCCCAAAGGCAGGGGAAAGAAAATTTGGGAACGAACCTCAAATGGCCAATACAATCTAAGGACACATCGCAAGTGATGCAGAATAATGTAGTAAATTTATCTCAGCGGAGACTTACTTTAGATGAAATATCTTTACTATCTAAAGGACAATGTGCTGTTTCGGAACTAGAGGAGCTAACTCATGAATCATATTCATCATACCCCGATAGGGATGAGGGAACACAACGGGTTAATTTAAACATACCATCATCCTTTTATCCCATACAATCCTGGTCGGCTGAAATGGATAAGTTCCAAAAACTAGTCGAAAAGGACATTTTTAAGCTGGCTTCAAACCTATCTACACATGTAAACATCAATGCAGACAATTTGTCCATGAATGAAAGGAAATCGTTGAAATCACTACAAGAAGATGATTCTATCACCATTAAAAATGCGGACAAGGGGGGAGCCGTAGTTGTTCTCGATAAAACACACTATAAAGCGGAAGCTATGAGACAACTAATGGACACAAATACATACCAACCTTTAAAAAGTGATCCGACCAATAAGTTTAAAAATGTCCTAAAACAGCTTGTCAAGAAAGGGGCAGCCATAGGTGCTTTTTCCATCAAGGAATTTGAAAACATGATCCCAGAGTTCCCAATAATACCAATTTTCCATCATTTGCCAAAGATACATAAGGGACTGGATCCAGTACATGGACGCCCAATTGTATCAGGCATTGGCTCCCTTAACGAACGACTAGGAGAATGGCTGGATGGACAACTCCAACATATAGTACAAGTTCTTCCAAGCTATTTGAAAGACTCAAACCATTTGCTAAAAATTATGGACTCCTTTGTGTGGTCCGAGGAGTACAGCTGGGTCACGTGTGACGTATCCAGCTTGTACTCCTCTATTCCACACACTCTAGCTTTGGAAGCGGTTGGTTATAGTCTAGAAACATATACGGAGATGTCACCTGTTTTACAAGCTTTTTTGATTGAAATTCTTGATTATCTATTAACACATAACTTTTTTGCTTTTGATGGTGTGTTCTACCTCCAAAGATGCGGGGCAGCGATGGGAGCCAAGTTCTCACCTTCCCTAGCCAATCTTTATATGGGTTGGTGGGAGAGGTCCCGCATCTTTGGAGGTGGAAACCCATATAGGGATAACACTTTTTTATACCGTCGCTACATTGACAATTTACTATTTATCTGTCATAGGTCCGTTGATCTTGAATCATTTATATCGTTTTTGAACAAAAACGACCTGAACCTCTCTTTCACGGGTATTTCCAGTTCAGACAAAATTATGTTCCTGGACATAACTTTGAGCCATACAGGTGATAAAGTTGTTTCCTCCCTATATAGAAAGCCCCAGGCGGGTAACAGCTTATTGCATGCTAAGTCGGGACATCCTCTCCACACAATAAAAGGGATTCCCGTGGGGCAGTTTTTGAGGCTCAGAAGGATTTGCAGTGACAGTGACACCTTTAAAGAGGAATCATATTCCCTATACCAGCGCTTTCTCCAGAGAGGCTATCCTAGGTGGATGTTGGACAGAGCCTATCGATTAGCCCTTGGGAGAAATCGCACTGACCTCCTGCAACTCACTGCACCTAATCATACTGCACCCACAAACCAGGAATCTGATCCCAATACTGTACAAGCGACAAAAGGTCCCTCTAGTGACAAATATATAAGAAGAAATAAAAAAGATAAATTTATACCTTTTGTCACAATGGCATTACCATACAGTCTAGAATTTAACAGCATAAAATCTATAATAAAAAAACATCTACCCATTTTACATCTAGACCATGCATGTAATGAAATTCTGGGGAAGGGATTTAACATTGTGGCGAAAAGGGCGGCCACTTTGGGAAATGTATTGTCCCCTAGCATGTACAAAACCAAAAAAACCCCCCCATCGCTAACGTGGTTACACTGTAGAGGAAATTACAGATGTGGGGAACAGGACTGTGTTACCTGTCCCCATATTCTAAAAAGTCCCCATTTTCAATCCACCGTTAGTGGCAGGATCTACAAAATAGAAAAGTTTTTTAATTGCAATTCTGAATACATTATATATTTGATTACCTGCAAAAAGTGTTTAACCCAATATGTGGGCAGAACAACTAGGAGACTCAAGGACAGATTCAGAGAACATCTAAGTGACATTCGTTGTCTCAAATCAACCAATGTCGCTCGTCATTTCAATGACCTACATGAAGGAGACATTTCTCTGGTCATGGTTCAGGTCATTGAAAAAATCTTAAAACCTAAAAGAGGAGGAGATATTTTCCAGATACTTTGCAAACATGAAGTTTTCTGGATATTTTAACTCCGTACAAGATTACCTGAAGGTATGAATTTTGAGTGGGACGTGACACACTTTTACACTTAATATTTATTAGTATAAATTTGGTCCAGAAGAATGATCATTAAAATTCATATATTTCCCTGTCCTGGTAACATTATACCAGATATCCTGTGATAACAATTTTTTCACATAGGAATATCCGAGGCTTTTTTCCATTTAGCCAGGATTTGCATATATATATATATATATATATATATATACACACACAAGAGCTTTAATGGCACCTATTAAGTTTTTCTCAGGATCTACGGCAATCAAAGAAATGACTCTGGACTCTATATACTCGTATAGGATATGTGTATATATATGTGATATAACATTTGATATATTCGATCATGAGTCCTGAAGTCATCTGTATTGCCATAGATCCTCAGCATTAAAATATTAAAATAAAATATATAACTATAACATCATATTGGAGGTTAGTTCCCAAATTTTCTTTCCCCTGCCTTTGGGATCTGTGGGTGATGTCAGTATTCACAGCAATGATACAATAATTATTTGGCTTTGATTGCCTAGACTGAATTGGATGAGACAAATTCCCACATTTACCCATAGACCGGCCGATTTTAACACATCGGGTTTCCTATAATAATGGTTGACCACCCTAATATAAATGGAGAGCGATGTTTAGCCAAATCTAGTCAACAGATATGTAGGGATCTATACCCGATTTTTGTTTTTGTATTCCCTTTTTCTTCCCAAATGATTCCTTTCTTTTTTGAAAGCCTTCCTCGAGGGTTTTTTCTAAAGAAAGGTCTTTGTAGTTTTAAAACACTATATAGAAAATTCAGTCCATGAGAAAGCATGTGCATACCGATATTTGTATTATTTTTTTAATACAGCAAGGGGTTGCTACAATGTGTCTACATTGATTGAAACTCATTGCTGTTTATATAAGTATAGAAGAACACTAGCTATTAGGGTTGAGCGAACACCTAGATGTCCGTGTTCGACGGGTTCGGCCGAACTTTAAAAAAAAGTCCGGGTCCGTGTCCCGGACTTTTACCGAACTTTTCCCGGACACCGAACCCCATTGAAGTCAATGGGGACCCGAACTTTAAGGCACTAAAATGGCTCTAAAACACCAAAGGAAAGGGCTAGAGTGCTGCAAATGGCAGCAAAACGTAATTAAGAGCATGGCAAGTGCTCTGCAAACAAATGTGGATAGGGAAATAACTTAAAACAACAACAAAAAAACAGAAAAATAAAACAATGTTCTTCTTCATCTCTGAAGGACGAGGCCCATATGGAGTAGGAGGGAGGTTGAGGTGGTGGTGGATGTGGCGGTGACATAGGCGTGCGCACAGGGTGTGCTGGGTGTGCCTGGGCACACCCTAATCACCTAGGGCACATAGCATTGCCAGTGAGGAGATGGGAAAGATCTCCCTGGGACCTGCTCTGCTCTATTTCTCCTTGCCTACAGGTACATGGCCCCGATACATTACTCTCCCTGCTGGCAAACACATGCATGTGTATTTCAACTTTGGGGTGCACACCTTAATGCAATAGGCTGCGCACACCTATGGGCGGTGTAGGTGGAAGCGGCGGTGGAGGAGGACCAGGGCCGGATTAACAGCATCATGGGCTTGGTGCTGAGGATTTTGAAGGGCCTTAAGGGCCGTGCCTTGCCATGCACCCAGAGGAGGAAGGGTGCAGCCATGCATGCCTAATTCAACATGGGATGCTGTCTCTGAAGCCCATAAACACATCCATGCATCGCCAACTGTCCCTCCTTGTCCGGCCTTCACGCTGTGTGGGGAGGTTCTGAGGGTGCTGCCTGGGGAAGCGAGCATAGAAGCCAGACTTCTGTGTTTACAAGTGACAGAAGAGCGGTAACAGTGAATATGGCCAACCCGGGGCCTATATAAAAGGTAGGGGCCTGGAGCTGCAGCTCCAATAGCCCCTACATTAATCTGGCCCTGAGGAGGAGGACGAGGTAGCCAACACTGCTTCTTTTCAAAAATTTTAAATGAGGGTACACCCCAAAAGAGTGAGAAAGAGCAAAAATGGAACAATGGGTGGGTAAGGTCGGTATCCATTGCTATTCTGCATAAGGTACGGAAAAGTCCCGTGGGATCCATGCCTGGTTCATTTTAATGAACGTGAGCTTGTCCACATTGTCTCTGGACAGGCGGCTGCGCTTGTCTGTTATAACGCCCCCAGCCGTGCTAAATACCCGTTCAGATAATACACTGGCTGCAGGGCACGCCAGCACCTCCAAGGCGTAAAGGGCAAGCTCAAGCCATGTGCCCAATTTGGAGACCCAGAAGTTGAAGGGGGCAGACCCGTCATTCACTACATGTAGGCGTGTGCACACATACTGCTCCACCATGTTGGTAAAATGCTGCCTCCTGCTAAGACGTTCCATCTGAGCTGCTGGTGCTGCTGTTTGTTGTGGCGTGCTGACAAAGCTTTTCCACATTTCGGCCATGCTAACCCTGCCTTCTGAGGTGCTGGCGGTGCCCTGGTTGCGTTGGCGACCTCCTCCTCCTCTGCCTTGTGCTTCCACTGTGGCCCCGCTGTCAGATGGGAATGCCAGCAGCATGGCGTCTACCAGCATGCGCTTGTACTCGCGCATCTTGCGATCGCGCTCCAGTGAGTGAATTAAGGACGGTACGTTGTCCTTGTAACGGGGATCCAGCAGCGTGGCCACCCAGTAATCAGCACAAGTTAGAATGTGGGCAACTCGGCGGTCGTTGTGGAGACACTGCAGCATGTAATCGCTCATGTGTGCCAGGCTGCCCAGAGGCAACGAAAGGCTGTCCTCTGTGGGAGGTGTATCGTCCGTGTCCTCTGTATCCCCCCAGCCACGCACCAGTGATGGCCATGAGCTGGCCTGGGTGCCACCCTGCTGTGAACATGGTTCCATCTCCTCCTCCAGCTCCTCCTCCTCCTCATCCTCCTCATCCTCCAGAACTGTGCCCCTGCTGGACAATTGCGTCCCTGGCGTTTGCGTGTGCAGGAACCCACCCTCAGAGCCCCTTGCGAATGACTGCCCTGAAAGCCTTGGAAATGTTACCTCTTCATCCTCCTCCTCCTCCTCATCCTGTGCCACATCCTCTTCCATCATCGCCCGAATTGTTTTTTCAAGGAGGCATAGAAGTGGGATAGTTAAGCTGAGAACGGCGTCATTGCCACTGGCCATGTTGGTGGAGTACTCAAAACAGCGCAACAAGGCACACAGGTCTCGCATGGAGGCCCAGTTAAATTAAATAGCGGAATAGAAAATATGATCCAAAAAAAGTGTATGTATATCACACGTACACAACCACACTGGGCCCCAATTACTATTGTTTGTACCCCTAAAAGGCTAGATGAGGAGTAGGGGGAGTATGGAACAGGCAGCACCCTCAAACCTTCAGAAGTATGAGATGAACCCCAACAACTTGGAAAGGTGGATCTCTCTCACACGTACCGACACAGACTATCCCGCAATTCAATTGATCCTCAAAGGTTTTTATTGAATAGCGGAATAGGAAATATGATCAAAAAAAGTGTATGTATCTCGCACGTACACAACCACACTAGGCCCCAATTACTATTGTTTGTACCCCTAAAAGGCTAGATGAGGAGTAGGGGGGGTATGGAACAGGCAGCACCCTCAAACCTTCAGAAGTATGAGATGAACCCCAACAACTTGGAAAGGTGGATCTCTCTCACACGTACCGACACAGACTATCCCCCAATTTAACTGATCCCCAAAGGTTTTTGATTAAATAGCGGAATAGAAAATATGATCCAAAAAAAGTGTATGTATATCACACGTACACAACCACACTAGGCCCCAATTACTATTGTTTGTACCCCTAAAAGGCTAGATGAGGAGTAGGGGGGGTATGGAACAGGCAGCACCCTCAAACCTTCAGAAGTATGAGATGAACCCCAACAACTTGGAAAGGTGGATCTCTCTCACACGTACCGACACAGACTATCCCCCAATTTAACTGATCCCCAAAGGTTTTTGATTAAATAGTGGAATAGAAAATATGATCCCAAAAAAGTGTATGTATATCACACGTACACAACCACACTGGGCCCCAATTACTATTGTTTGTACCCCTAAAAGGCTAGATGAGGAGTAGGGGGAGTATGGAACAGGCAGCACCCTCAAACCTTCAGAAGTATGAGATGAACCCCAACAACTTGGAAAGGTGGATCTCTCTCACACGTACCAACACAGACTATCCCCCAATTTAACTGATCCCCAAAGGTTTTTGATTAAATAGCGGAATAGAAAATATGATCCAAAAAAAAGTGTATGTATATCACACGTACACAACCACACTAGGCCCCAATTACTATTGTTTGTACCCCTAAAAGGCTAGATGAGGAGTAGGGGGAGTATGGAACAGGCAGCACCCTCAAACCTTCAGAAGTATGAGATGAACCCCAACAACTTGGAAAGGTGGATCTCTCTCACACGTACCGACACAGACTATCCCGCAATTCAATTGATCCTCAAAGGTTTTTATTGAATAGCGGAATAGGAAATATGATCAAAAAAAGTGTATGTATCTCGCACGTACACAACCACACTAGGCCCCAATTACTATTGTTTGTACCCCTAAAAGGCTAGATGAGGAGTAGGGGGGGTATGGAACAGGCAGCACCCTCAAACCTTCAGAAGTATGAGATGAACCCCAACAACTTGGAAAGGTGGATCTCTCTCACACGTACCGACACAGACTATCCCCCAATTTAACTGATTCCCAAAGGTTTTTGATTAAATAGCGGAATAGAAAATATGATCCCAAAAAAGTGTATGTATATCACACGTACACAACCACACTAGGCCCCAATTACTATTGTTTGTACCCCTAAAAGGCTAGGAGTAGGGGGAGTATGGAACAGGCAGCACCCTCAAACCTTCAGAAGTATGAGATGAACCCCAACAACTTGGAAAGGTGGATCTCTCTCACACGTACCAACACAGACTATCCCCCAATTTAACTGATCCCCATAGGTTTTTGATTAAATAGCGGAATAGAAAATATGATCCCAAAAAAGTGTATGTATATCACACGTACACAACCACACTAGGCCCCAATTACTATTGTTTGTACCCCTAAAAGGCTAGGAGTAGGGGGAGTATGGAACAGGCAGCACCCTCAAACCTTCAGAAGTATGAGATGAACCCCAACAACTTGGAAAGGTGGATCTCTCTCACACGTACCAACACAGACTATCCCCCAATTTAACTGATCCCCAAAGGTTTTTGATTAAATAGCGGAATAGAAAATATGATCCCAAAAAAGTGTATGTATATCACACGTACACAACCACACTAGGCCCCAATTACTATTGTTTGTACCCCTAAAAGGCTAGGAGTAGGGGGAGTATGGAACAGGCAGCACCCTCAAACCTTCAGAAGTATGAG
The DNA here is from genome assembly GCF_965119305.1 of Pelophylax lessonae. Taxonomy (NCBI): domain Eukaryota; kingdom Metazoa; phylum Chordata; class Amphibia; order Anura; family Ranidae; genus Pelophylax; species Pelophylax lessonae. The sequence continues at coordinate 63,739,397 of NC_138773.1, read as the reverse complement.
ATTAAATAGCGGAATAGAAAATATGATCCCAAAAAAGTGTATGTATATCACACGTACACAACCACACTAGGCCCCAATTACTATTGTTTGTACCCCTAAAAGGCTAGGAGTAGGGGGAGTATGGAACAGGCAGCACCCTCAAACCTTCAGAAGTATGAGATGAACCCCAACAACTTGGAAAGGTGGATCTCTCTCACACGTACCAACACAGACTATCCCCCAATTTAACTGATCCCCAAAGGTTTTTGATTAAATAGCGGAATAGAAAATATGATCCAAAAAAAGTGTATGTATATCACACGTACACAACCACACTAGGCCCCAATTACTATTGTTTGTACCCCTAAAAGGCTAGATGAGGAGTAGGGGGGGTATGGAACAGGCAGCACCCTCAAACCTTCAGAAGTATGAGATGAACCCCAACAACTTGGAAAGGTGGATCTCTCTCACACGTACCGACACAGACTATCCCCCAATTTAACTGATCCCCAAAGGTTTTTGATTAAATAGTGGAATAGAAAATATGATCCCAAAAAAGTGTATGTATATCACACGTACACAACCACACTGGGCCCCAATTACTATTGTTTGTACCCCTAAAAGGCTAGATGAGGAGTAGGGGGAGTATGGAACAGGCAGCACCCTCAAACCTTCAGAAGTATGAGATGAACCCCAACAACTTGGAAAGGTGGATCTCTCTCACACGTACCAACACAGACTATCCCCCAATTTAACTGATCCCCAAAGGTTTTTGATTAAATAGCGGAATAGAAAATATGATCCAAAAAAAGTGTATGTATATCACACGTACACAACCACACTAGGCCCCAATTACTATTGTTTGTACCCCTAAAAGGCTAGATGAGGAGTAGGGGGAGTATGGAACAGGCAGCACCCTCAAACCTTCAGAAGTATGAGATGAACCCCAACAACTTGGAAAGGTGGATCTCTCTCACACGTACCGACACAGACTATCCCGCAATTCAATTGATCCTCAAAGGTTTTTATTGAATAGCGGAATAGGAAATATGATCAAAAAAAGTGTATGTATCTCGCACGTACACAACCACACTAGGCCCCAATTACTATTGTTTGTACCCCTAAAAGGCTAGATGAGGAGTAGGGGGGGTATGGAACAGGCAGCACCCTCAAACCTTCAGAAGTATGAGATGAACCCCAACAACTTGGAAAGGTGGATCTCTCTCACACGTACCGACACAGACTATCCCCCAATTTAACTGATTCCCAAAGGTTTTTGATTAAATAGCGGAATAGAAAATATGATCCCAAAAAAGTGTATGTATATCACACGTACACAACCACACTAGGCCCCAATTACTATTGTTTGTACCCCTAAAAGGCTAGGAGTAGGGGGAGTATGGAACAGGCAGCACCCTCAAACCTTCAGAAGTATGAGATGAACCCCAACAACTTGGAAAGGTGGATCTCTCTCACACGTACCAACACAGACTATCCCCCAATTTAACTGATCCCCATAGGTTTTTGATTAAATAGCGGAATAGAAAATATGATCCCAAAAAAGTGTATGTATATCACACGTACACAACCACACTAGGCCCCAATTACTATTGTTTGTACCCCTAAAAGGCTAGGAGTAGGGGGAGTATGGAACAGGCAGCACCCTCAAACCTTCAGAAGTATGAGATGAACCCCAACAACTTGGAAAGGTGGATCTCTCTCACACGTACCAACACAGACTATCCCCCAATTTAACTGATCCCCAAAGGTTTTTGATTAAATAGCGGAATAGAAAATATGATCCCAAAAAAGTGTATGTATATCACACGTACACAACCACACTAGGCCCCAATTACTATTGTTTGTACCCCTAAAAGGCTAGGAGTAGGGGGAGTATGGAACAGGCAGCACCCTCAAACCTTCAGAAGTATGAGATTAAATAGCGGAATAGAAAATATGATCCCAAAAAAGTGTATGTATATCACACGTACACAACCACACTAGGCCCCAATTACTATTGTTTGTACCCCTAAAAGGCTAGGAGTAGGGGGAGTATGGAACAGGCAGCACCCTCAAACCTTCAGAAGTATGAGATGAACCCCAACAACTTGGAAAGGTGGATCTCTCTCACACGTACCAACACAGACTATCCCCCAATTTAACTGATCCCCAAAGGTTTTTGATTAAATAGCGGAATAGAAAATATGATCCAAAAAAGTGTATGTATATCACACGTACACAACCACACTAGGCCCCAATTACTATTGTTTGTACCCCTAAAAGGCTAGATGAGGAGTAGGGGGAGTATGGAACAGGCAGCACCCTCAAACCTTCAGAAGTATGAGATTGTGTTCACTGTACCCCACAAAGATTGAGTTCACTGCACCCCACAATGATTGTGTTCACTGCACCCCACAAAGATTGTGTTCACTGCACCTCACAAAGATTGTGTTCACTGTACCCCCCAAAGATTGTGTTCACTGCACCCCACAAAGATTCTGTTCACTGTACCCCACAAAGATTGTGTTCACTGCACCCCAAAAAGATTGTGTTCACTGCACCCCAAAAAGGATGTTCACTGCACCCCAAAAAGGATGTTGTTCACTCCACCCCAAAAAGATTGTGTTCACTGCACCCCACAAAGATTGTGTTCACTGCACCCCAAAAAGATTGTGTTCACTGCACCCCAAAAATGATGTTGTTCACTGCACCCCAAAAAGGATGTTGTTCACTCCACCCCAAAAAGGATGTTGTTCACTCCACCCCAAAAAGATTGTGTTCACTGCACCCCAAAAAGATTGTGTTCACTGCACCCCACAAAGGATTTTGTTCACTGCACCCCAAAAAGATTGTGTTCACTGCACCCCAAAAAGGATGTTGTTCACTGCACCCCAAAAAGGATTTTGTTCACTGCACCCCAAAAAGATTGTGTTCACTGCACCCCACAAAGGATTTTGTTCACTGCACCCCACAAAGATTGTGTTCACTGCACACCAAAAAGGATTGTGTTCACTGCACCCCAAAAAGATTTTGTTCACTGCACCCCAAAAAGATTGTGTTCACTGCAGCCCAAAAAGATTGTGTTCACTGCAGCCCAAAAAGATTGTGTTCACTGCAGCCCAAAAAGATTGTGTTCACTGCAGCCCAAAAAGATTGTGTTCACTGCAGCTCACACACAGAAAAATGGATGTGGATCACTGACACCTGCCTATCTCCAATCCCACACCACACAGCAATATCGATTGTAGTTTGTAGAACACAGTTTCCCTAAAATTCAGCAGACTCTGTCCCTAACAGGATTGAGAAGAGATCGTAGATCAGGATTGAGTGCAGACCCCACCCCCCACACAGCAATATCGATTGTAGTTTGTAGAAGACACTGACCCTATAATTCAGCAGACTCTATCCCTAAAATGCCTACAACTCGCCCTGCCTAAACACTCCGACCTGTCCCTCAATTCTATCCGGACACAAATGGTTTTTTCCTGCCTATCTTTCCCTAATCAGCAGCCAGCACGTTGATGTGTGCTCTGTCCCTGAATCTAAGCAGCATAATGACGCCGCTGCGGCTGCCTCGAACTTATAAAGACTTGGTCACATGCTTCAGACGGCCAATCACAGCTACTGAGACATTTGCAGGCATGGCTGGGATGGCTTAAGGCACACCAGTTAAACGATTGTTGATTGGCTGTTGAAAGCCCGCCATGAAAAGAGCGCCAAAGCATGCAAAACCCGGAAATAAAACGACCGAACACGGATTTTTACCCGAACATACAGTAAAGTGTCCGTGTCCGTGTTCGGGTACAAAAAATCCAATTATTCGGTACGAACACGAATAATACAGTCCGTGTTCGCTCAACACTACTAGCTATATCACTATGCACTGCACACATTTTTTATATATGTCACATTTGACTACTGTGAACCAGGCATATTCATTTATATACGGAAATAACTATTCTTTGTTCCCCAAATATGCACGGATCACACATATGTGACTTTCTCTCATGTAATTTTATCTGTGTTTCATCACTTACAAGTGTTTTATGGAAAATGTATTTTTGAGATATTCATATGGTAATTTATATACTAATAATTTTCCATTCTTCCACATATATATCATCATATTGTTTCACATATGATTGTTGGGCAGAAAACACAGACTGGAGTTTTTCTATATTGCTCCTATTCTGAATACATCACATTGTTTTTTGCAGCCGGTCAAAACGGTTTTTTAGAAATCAAGAATTTTTTTCGTGACACTTATATAATTTTTTAACAATATATTTTTAACTTTTATTATTTTCTCACATTTTTCTTCACTTTAAAGTCACTTTCATAAGTTTCCCACACATATTCTCTTTATTTATACTTTATATATATGTATTTTTACTATATATATGATAAACATACCACAAATATTGAATATGGTTTTTATTCTTGATTGTTTCTTTACTTTAACACTTATCCCTAGGATATTTATCTGACTTATATTTATACACATGTAAAATGTTTTTTGCACAAGTGTGTTCAAGTTTGGATTTTGTTGGGGTCACTCTGTCTGTGCAATCTGGCCGTAGATTCCCAACAGCTGACCGATGGGAGGAACAACTAGTTTGATGACTCTAATTGTTGCCAGCTGTATGTATTGGGTGTATATATGGCCGGTGCACATCCAGAGTGAACTTGGTGATGATTAAGCGACATATCCAGTCGTGAAACGCGTCCGATTGTCCTGCACTCACAGTGTGTACCTGTATCTGCCATTTTGATTGATGTGGAATAAAGACACTCCTTTTTCTGAAAATTCATCGGAAGTGCGGTCATTCCTTTTTGTTTGAAGTGTTCAGGCCTGGCCATTGTCCACTCAGGCCCATGCATATTCTCTTCTCCCACCATGTTTTTTGAACAAAAATATGTACAGATATTTCTATGAAAATTGTCATCAGTATATGCGATGACTTGATAAATGTGGTTCGAAAGTTCTTCAAAAAATGCTTGATTTTACTATTCAGTTCTGGAATGAATTGACTTTTCATGACAACAAAAAAACACATACAGGTGGTCCCCGGGTTACAAACATCCGACTTACAAACGACTCCTACTTACAAACAGAGAGAGACAACAGGAAGTGAGAGGAAATCTACCTAGGAAGGGAAATTCACTCCTGTAAGAGGTATCATTGGAAAAAGGTGTCTCCACTGAAGCTTTAACACCAATTCTTCTTTCCACAACAACTCAAAATTGTCAAAATCCAATTCTCACAGGGACAAAGTGAGGTGAAATCTTCTGAACAGGGGCAAAGACAGCAAAATAAGTGTTACTGGGGTGTTAACTCTTCCCTATGCTATACAAAAACCTTAAAAATTATTGTTTTGACTGGAGATAAACTTAAAAAATGTACCTGTTCTGACTTACAAACAAATTCAACTTAAGAACAGACCTTATCTTGTTTGTAACATGGGGACAGCCTGTACGCTGTTAGAAATTCAATCGTCTCCCATCCTGCTCCTTCGAAATTTTCTCATCACTGTAGTCAATAAAACTAACTTCACTTTGATTCCACTAACTATTAGAAAATTGAACGAACATTCTTCAGTTGAAAGTTTTCAACTATTTCAGCTCTTTGGACATACATGGTTTGTCCAAAGAGTCAACCAGTAAGCACAAGCTGCTGGCTGAAGTAGCTGCCCAATGCTATCACAGTGGGTTTGTTAACCCCTTGTAATAGCAATAAAGTTAAATTAAAAAAAAAAAATTATAATAAAATGTTAAAAAAAAAAAAAATTAAACATAGCCCCCATTGCCCCATACACACCCAGAAATGCAAACTCACGCCGAGGGTGCACACATGTATTGCACCACACGTGAGGCATCAAATACTAAAAGAAAAATTGAATCACTACAAACAAATGATAAAGATAAACAGATAGGATATGATATTGCTAGCTGAACATCAATGGTAATTTCACATAGCCCCAGAGAACAATACTAAAAGATAAACAGCGCAGCGCAAATATATGTAAAAACAATTATAGACATTAGCAAATTTCTTTCAAAGCAGTCCATATCCCAATGAGAAATATTTAAAAAATATCCATAGACTGCAGTAGATTCCATGTGATAAGTTATCAGATGCAGCAGCACCCTGGGTGAATGAGCCCACCACCAGCACACAGATTGCTCACTTACCTCAGAGAATTGACCCCTGAACCAACAGGAAGGTCAAAAATCACTTGGTCCCACTATCAGGGGATGAGTACTGCAGGGTGCAAATGATCCCAATGATCACATCCACCCCGATCAAAATGAAAAATAAAAGAATCTAAGTGCTCTCCGTTGGTAACAACAGTCACTCTTTAATAAAGTAAAAACTGGCTGTGGTTCTCTCCGCAATAACATTTTTGAAAAAAACAAGTGGGGAAAGATATACGAGTCAGATGTTGGAAGTGGTTCTAAATGGAACATTTTGTTTTTTACCTTAATGAATACTCTGCATTAAAGGTAAAACATGTTAAATGTTAGCTTCCCCCCCCTCCCCAAATACTTACCTGAGCCCGATCTCAATCCAGCGCTGTGCCCATTTTGTCTTCTCTCCCTTCCTCTCACAGGAAACTCCACAGTAGCGGAGCCATTGGCTCTTTCTGCTGTCAATCAAATCCTTTGAGCAAAAAAGAGCGGAAGTGCGGGCTGAGCTACACTGTGTGTGTGTGTCAATAGATGCACGCAGCCCGGCTTGGTATCTAACTCGACACTTAGAGAGGAGGAGGAGCAAAGACTGCCAGCAGGGGACCCCAGAAAAGGAGGATTGGAGCTGCTCTGTGCAAAACCAATGCACAGAGCAAGGAAGCATGAAATGTTTGTTTTTTTAGAAAAAGGCAGCATAAAGAACAATAGAAATGAAAGAATGAAGGCATCTCCTGAACACGCGGGTCTAACTTGTACCAGATCACAACACAATGTTCCTTTCTGCACCATTTCAAGACAAAACAACCTTGTCCGCTCTGGCCCTACATCCCAACACATGCACGCTATGGCCTTTGAGCCAAATAAGCTTTCTGTATGTTGATGAGTTTACAGTGGTTTATAGGTTTTGCATTAGGTTTGTTTTTTGTAGGTTGTCATGCTTCATTTTTAACAAAAATCTGACATGTTCACTTCTGGCAGAATCCACGCTAGCTGCCGTTGCATCCTGACATAAGGGCGCCACATGGAGCAAGCATGATGGGAAACCGGATAGGAGGAGAGAGAGGAAAAAATTGCACAGTTGACTTGGCAGTGAGTCACTGGCTGCGGTTTCTGCATCATCTATCTTTAGGCATGCTGTGATTACGTCAGTTAATTATATAAGATAATAGCCTGCAGCACTGGAAAATTAGGCAGTATGGCACCCGTAGCAAACCCTTTAACTCCAAAACTTTCTGAGATTTATTAGCTAGCAATGTGATTAGTTACAAAGCATTGCCATTGGTGTATGTGTTCCTTAAGGGGACACTGTAACCTTGCCTACTCAGGGAAAAATGACAACGTCTGCCTAAGGGGATCCCCTCAACCCATTGATAATTTGCCAGCACTCCAAAGTCCCTAGCTAATACCGGATTGTTATGATGACCCTTTGACTTTAATGCTCTCTATGTCAGTCCTTGAACAAGTATGCAGTTGGGACAAGCCAAAAAAAAAAAAAAAGAAGGTCAGAAGTCAATATCTGCAGACAGCAAAAACCTCTCTCCCTTATACCCCTTCCTTTTACAGCTCTAGCTTAAAGCGGAGTTCCGGCCTCGGGGGTGAAATCTAGATAAAAATACCCCCTGGACAGTCAGGGCTAGTACATTCCACAATGGATAGCCTCTGAACTGTCCCGGGTCGCACTTACCTTTTAGAAGAAATACTTACCTTGAAAATTTCTTCTCCAGCGCTGCCATCTCAGGTGTGGGCAGCTGAAGCCAGCGCGTCCTCTTCTGCGTCCTCTTCGGTGACGTCACAGTCCCAGAATGCCCTGCACCTGCCCAGCTCGTCACTTCCGGTGCAGGCGCGGCATCCCTGCACAGCTTCTGGGCATGCCCAGAAGCTGTTTAGCAGGGAATGCCGCGCCTGCACCGGAAGTGACGAGCGGGGGCCGGTGCAGGCGCATTGACTCCTGGGAGCGATGATGTTCAGCTCCCAGGAGTCATCGCAAGCCGGAAGTGACGGCGCGGGCCGCAGCCGCAGAGGGAGGAAGTGGAAGGAAGGTGAGTATATTTTCTTCTATAACAAGGTAAGTGAACAAAAAAAAATATGGAGCATCCATTTCTTTTTCAGGTGACACTCAGCAAGCGGATGGCCCAAAATCGATTTTTTCGATTTTGAGGCCGGATCTCCGCTTTAATTATCAATGAGAGGCAGAGTGCATTTAGGCAGATAACCAGTGCTATGCTCTCTCTTAAGCTATCCCATATTGCTCTAGGAATCCTTTGTCAGATATTCTGAGTGGACAGCACCAGCAAGAAAGTATAACTTTTATGAATGCAACTAGGTGGGTCCCCAAGACCAGCCAAAATAAAAAAAGAGAGGGGTTTGCAGCACAGGGAATGTTATTTGCTGTTTATTTAGGTTCAACAATAATCCAGCAATGTTTTAGTCATCTCTTTCTTTCTTCAAGTTTCTCATAAACAATCGAGTACGGTCCGTGATGCTTTTTTTATTTGCATTAACATACAATTTTTCAGGACAAGCTTTCGGGGAATGTCCCCTCCTTCAGGCTGGGTTCACACTGGTGCGATGCGGAAAACCCTGCGAATCCTGTGTGGGTTCCCGCATAGCACCTGAATTGCAGACGGTTCACAATGACATCTGCAAATCACTGCGGGTGTCAATGTAAAGTTAATGACAGCCCAGATTGGTTCGCAGATCACAGTGCTAACTGTCAAATGGTACAGGAAGAGGATTGCATGGGTTCCGGTGCAGACCAAAAAAAGGGTCCAGTAGCATTTTGATCCGAATGCAATGCAAATTCAGGCATACATACTCTAGGGCTAAATTCGCATTGCACAGACATTGCATGTGATCTGCACAGCAATACAGTGCTAATCACATGTGATGTCTGTGTTCGAACCACTGCTAACCCAGCCTCAAGGTCCGAGCAGTACAAAGGTTTTACCAGAATGTTAAAAAAGACAATCTCTGAGGGAAAGGAAATAAAAAAATACAAACAAACACACACAAACAAATGTACACAATGGTAATAAAACTAGCATAGTTTGTGATCTAAGACAAGTAAGTTAGTGAGAGGGAGAGCTTTAGACTGGGGGGACAGTCACAGAGGGAGTCGTAAAATTGTTGACTATTGAGTAAGAAAACCCATATCTAAATTTAGGCTGCTATCTTTTTGTGTCAAATAGAACTATCATTCTTAAGCCTAGTACACAAAGGCTGAATAACGGCCAGCTTCAGCCGGTATAGAAACCGGCCAACATTTGGCCCATGTGTATGGCAGTCAGTCCGACAGAAGCGGCCGTTAGGACCGAAAAAGGTCTGCCGACCCGGCTCCAGATCATTGGCTGAGAGCGCTGACCAGTGTGTTCTGGCAGGAGTGCTCGTCCCCCTGTCAGAAAATCAATAGTTTAGCAAGGGGGATTTCTGTACTAACATCAAATGGTTAGTATAGCGGCACCGACCTGAGCTGTCAGATTTTTTCATTCAGCCCACTGGGTTGAATAAAAAAAAAAAAACAAAAAAAAAAAGTTTTCCTTTCCTGAATAGTTTTGAAATTCCCTTTAACCACTTGCCGACCAGCCGCCGTAATTATACGGCGGCAGGTCAGCTCTGTTACGCAAAACGACGTACATGTACTTTGCATTGTGTAGCAGTTAGTGTGGGCGGAGGGGGAGCCAATCAGCGGGTCCGGTTGCCGCGATGTCCGCCCGGCACCCGCGATCGCTCCCCAAGGAGACAGAAGGGCGGTCTGCCGATGTAAACATGGCAGACCGCTGTTTCGTCAGTGATGAACACAGAGATCCCGTTTTCCTCCTATATATATATATATATATATATATATATATATATATATATATATATATATATATATATATATATAATTTTTTAATATATATTTTATATATAAGCAGATATATACACACGCACACACATCTAAAAACAAAGATTCAAAAACTTAAAAGCTTCAAATAATAAAACCGACCCAAACCCATTACCGATTTCCTTTAACAAAGAAATAAAACTCCGGAGATAATTCTGCCTCAAACTAATAAATGTCAAAAATAGAAAGCCATACATCAAAAAAAAAAAAATGAAAATTAGACTGGATAAAATTATCTGTGCACAACAAGGTTACCAACAGAAAATGGTAAATGACAACCTTTTATTTTTTGAATGTACTCTACAAGCTCTCAAAGGTTAAAGGTCGGTTCAGACACATTTTCCTGTAGAACTGTAATTTGTGCATGACATCTGTGTGATATAAATTCAACTTACCACTCGAGTGTTGAGCAGCACTCTGGCCTGAGGGTAAGGGCTTGTGCTCAGTCCTCTGATCGGGTCCTCCATCTTCACTAAAAATGATATATTTTGGGAGCTTATCTCGTTTTGTACCGTTATTGAAACTTCCACAACCCCTCTCCCCAGTCCGACCAGATTGACCTCGGAGTATGACACGTCTCCTTTATCTGTGGGACATTCCTTGGATACAGCAAAAATCTTTTGAGGACATGTTCGACTGAAGCTCCAAGTCTGGTTGTTGCCAATCCAAAATGAGGTGGCATCAGAGCCTGAGAGAATCTTGAGAATCACAACGGGATTGTCACTGGGAATGTAGTAGATCTTCTCGTCTTGTGGTGGTGGATAAACGACACTCAGACCAGAAACCGGTGACACCACACTAAAGCTATAAGACTGGGTAGCTTCGTACAACTGGTTGGTAAAGTTTGCAGTGACTGTATATTTTCCGGGAGGCCATAGACCAGGGTTTAGTTGATCGTTGAAAATCAAGGCAAGTTCTTTGGTGGTGCCAACGACTCTTAATGAGCATGATGTGTTGTTAAGTGCTTCTTCTACGTAATGCCCGGGAATACAGGTAACCCAATCTGACTGGTAGAACGCATAGTATGGTCTGGAGGAGTGGCAGTGCAGAAACATTTTGTTGGGGGCATCATGTTGTAGAACAATAAGGTAATTGGGGAGTATTTTAAAACTTACATCTTCAAACGTTGCCTAAAAAAAGGAGAGTGAAAGTATACAAATGAGTACAAGCATGAAAATTAGGACTGTTGTATCGTATAGTGAAGGTCTAAGGTTAGCTAGAGGGGAGCATGTCCCTTTAAATAGCAGAGTAGATTTGTCCACTGATACGGGATCCAGGGCCATCTTGGAGAGCGACATGTAATAAATAGAGAGTAGCTTTCTTAGAAGCTGGGGTACTGGAATGAAGGAGGCAGAAAGAAGGGTGAGTTTGGTAGGTGATATGCATGGTACATAAAGCCTAACTGCAGCTAAAATTGTTTTCTTTTGGATAAAGCAAAAAAGATTAAGAGATTTTTTGCCTTTTTTTCTTTCAGGTCATAAAGTGATGTTCAATCTCTCCAAGGGGGACCAAGACATTGTTAGTAGGGGGGGATAAGAACTTCTGACAATATATAAATTGCTGTCTGCGCCTTCCTGTTCCAGTCAAAACCACTTCTTCCATTCTTTGTACAGGTGTCACAGGGACAGGAAGTGAAGACGAATCTCCCCAATGATACACAGAAATAAACCCAACAGAAATGTTTAACTCTAGCTAACTCTATCCAAAACTAAAAAAAGTGTATAAATCAAGATCTATTGCTGCAGACCTTCAGAAAATGCCAGTTGCTTGGCTGGTATGCTGATCGAGTGAAATCATTACTCTAAAGCTGGTCATACACTAGTAGAATTTTGTTCAAAGGATTTCTTTTAGGAACATTCATTCAATTTTCTAATAGTCAGTCTATGTATATCAGTCAAATCGACGCTCATTTTTGACTGCTGTGATGGGAAACTCGAAGGAACGGGATAGAAAACTTTTCTCAAATTAGTGAATTTCTAACAGTCAATGTGGTCCTCGTTCAGGAAAGTTCATTCACTCCAAAATTGAATGCCAAAAGAAAACAAAATTTTGAAGTACTTTCAAATGACATTCGTCAAGTCATCAAATGAATGACGAGAATTGAAAATTTTCATATGAATGGACGTATGAACATTCATTGACAAATCTACTAGCGTATGGCCAGCCTAAGACTCTAGACGAATACAAATCAAGCCTTGTGACTTCAAAGTTTCTGATCACCAGTTAACCACTTGCCGACCGCCCGCCGCAGATATAGTGCGGCAGGCTGGCTTGGCTGCGGGAACTACTCCTGTGGGCGTGCGCCCGCCCCCATTGGGAAGCTGATCCACGGGGCAGGCAGCCGGGATTGCCACCGGGCACCCATGATCGCTCCCCATGGAGAGAGAACGACGGTCTGCTGTTGTAAACACAGCTGACCATTGTTCTCCCTGGAATGAACACAGAGCGCCTGTGATCCTCCTATTTAGGATCATGGGTCTCTGTGATGATTCCACAAGTCCCTCCCCCGTACAGTTAGAAAACACCCCCTAGGCTCACACCTAACCCTTTGATCGCCCCTAGGTTAACCCCTTCCCTGCCAGTGTCATTAATACAGTAGTAGTGCATATTTTCAGCACGGATTACTGTAGTAATGTCACTGGTCCCCCCCAAAAGTGTAAAAAATTTCAATTTGGGGTCCTATCTGTCCACCGCAATGTCGCAGTCCCGCTAAAAATCACATATCGCCGCCATTACTAGTAAAAAATAAATAAATAAATAAAAATGACATAAATATTTCCTCTAGTTTGTAGATGTGATAACTTTTGCGCAAACCAATCAAAATACGATTATTGGTATTTTTTTTTAACCAAAAATATGTAGCAGAATACAAATAGGCCTAAAAGGATGAAAAATTTTTACATTTTTTATTTTTTTTTGGAATTGTTATATAGTAGAAAGTGAAAAATATTGTTTTTTTGTTTTTTTTCAGAATTGTCGCTCTTTTTTTTGTTTATAGCATAATAAATAAAAATCACACAGGTGATCAAATACCACCAAAAGAAAGCTCTATTTGTGGTGGGAAAAAAAAAGGACATCAACTTTATTTGGGTACAGTGTCGTACGACCGCGCAATTGTCTATTAAAGTAACGCAATGCCAAATCGCAAAAAATGGCCTACTCATTAAGGGGGCAAACCCTTCCGGTCCTTAAGTGGTTAAGAAAGTACTGAAGCCAGACAAAGCCAGCTAAAAAAAAAACTTTTCCAAGGAGGACACCAGTGGAAACATTTATATTTCTTAGGCTTCCTAAAAATGATTTCTTTAAATAGAAAAAAAAAAAAAGACATAAAATTACCAAATACTGTGTGGCATTTCCAGCAGGGATTGTGAAGAGATATTCCTTTAATAAGGTGAAGTTTGGAAGGCTTCTGTTGGAATGGGCCATTGATGATAAGGTGGCATCTTCAGATACGCTGGACAGGAAATGTCCACTCTCCACTGGGATACTACTATTGGTGTAATTGCAGGAATCCGGCTCTTCCTCACAGTTGGGGAGACTCTCGTTTACTGGCCTGCTGCTTGGTGGGGAGCTTGTACTTTGAACTGGACAGTCTGCCATAAGAAAACAACATTAATAAACCACAGAGGTCAGAGTGGACAATCAAAAAAATTAAACATATTTACATCAGATAGTATATGGAAAAAAAAAAGCTCCCTAAAGCCTAGTACACACGCAACGATCATCGGCCAACCGATCGTCCGTCTTTTGTCCAGAGTTGTGTTTTGTTGGTTGGAATGTGCTCTAGACTGCACACGAATTTTCTCGCCCGACAATATTCTACTTCAGAAGTGATGTCATGTGTTGGTTTGCTTTCTTTGTGTTCTTTCATCTCTGAGCATGCCCAGTCTTGCTCATAAGATTTTTCCCTGTCGAAATCTGTACTGACTGCACGAAAATCGGCCGTGTTTTGACGGCGGACAAAAATTTTATAGCCTGCACACCAGATTTTTTTTTGGCCGAAAAGTCGGAGTCGGTTGTCGGAAGCATCATACTAACAAGCCGAAAATCGGCAGATCGGTCGTCGGACGAAAATTCCCTGCCGATTTTCGACGCGTGTGTACGAGGCTTTACACCTGTTAGTGCCATGGATCAAATCCTAGTATAAGCTCTGTAAGGTTTAGTGATTTGGCACTTGGGCATCCTGGGAGTTAAAAGAGAAGTTCGCATGCTCCCTTTTATGTTAAGCAGATATAAAGTTATGAGAGAGGATGAGGTGTTCAGTTCCACAGAGCAGAGCTAGGCAGGCTTGACAACACTGCTTGGAATCTCAGTGCAACAGAAGCAAGAATTCAAGAGCTCACTGGATTACTGGGAGGATCCCCATGCTTTTTTCTATATTTACAGACATTTTTTTAAGCCAACGCATAAGGAATGTGCATGCACTGCAAAGATGTACTGATATATACAGTATGTGACAAAAGTGAGTACACCCCTCACATTATTGTAAATATTTTATTATATATTTTCATGTGCCAACACTGAAGAAATTACACTTTGCTACAATGTAAAGTAGTGAGTGTACAGTGTAAACTTACTGTCCCCTTAAAATAACTCAAACACACAGCTATTAATGTCTAGACCACTGGCAACAAAAGTGAGTACACGCCTAAGTGAAAATGTCCAAATTAGGCCCAATTAGCCATTTTCCCTCCCCGTGTCATGTGACTCGTTAGTGTTACACGGTCTCCGGTGTGAATGGGGAGCAGCTGTGTTAAATTTGGGGTTATCGCTCTCACTCTCTCCTCCTGGTCAATGGAAGTTCAACATGGCACCTCATGGCAAAGAACTCTCTAAGGATTTGAAAAAAAGAATTGTTGCTCTACATAAAGATGGCCTAGGTTATAAGAAGAGTGCCAAGTCCCTGAAACTGATCCGAAGCACATTGGCCAAAACCAAACGGTTTACCAGGACAGGTTCCACTCAGAACAGGTCTCGTCATGGTTGACCAAAGAAGCTGAGTGCACGAGCTCAGCACCATATGCAGAGGTTGTCTTTGGGAAATAGATGTATGAGTGCTGCCAGCATTGCTGCAGAGGTTGAAGGGGTGGGGGGTCAGCCTGTCAGTGCTCAGACCATATGTCGATAACTGCATCAAATTGGTCTGCATGGCTGTCATCCATGTACAAAGACCAGTGTGTCTTCCCTACAGTCAAGCATGGTGGCGGGAGTCTCATGGACTAGGGCTGCGTGAGTGCTGCCGGCACTGAGGAGCTACAGTTCATCGAGGGAACCATGAATGCCAACATGTACTTTGGCATACTGAAGCAGAGCATGATCCCCTCCCTTCAGAGACTGGGCTGCAGGGCAATATTCTAACTCTAACATCAACCAGCTCCGTGATGTCGTCATGGAGGAGTGGAAGAGGACTCCAGTGGCAACCTGTGAAGCCATGGTGAACTCCATGCCCAAGAGGATTAAGGCAGTGCTGGAAAATAATGGTGGCCATACAAAATATTGGCACTTTGGGCCCAATTTGGACATTTCCACTTAGGGGTGTACTCACTTTTGTTGCCAGAAGTTTAGACATTAATGGCTGTGTGTTGTTATTTTGAGGGGACCGCACATTTACACTGTTATACAAGCTGTACACTCAATACTTTACATTGTAGCAAAGTGTCATTTCTTCAGTGTCTACTTCGGTACTGGAAGTCTACCGAGCCTCCTGCTTACAAGGAATTGCTACAACGTATGGGAGAAACCCTCATTTTAGAGAAATATATCTACCAACATAGGGGTCGCCCTTGTAAATTTGATACCTTATGGGGTCCCTGGTTAGACACCCCTGGCTTGAGTCCACTAGAATTAGTGATGGACAGACTGCTCATAGGTTAAGCCCGATTCCTTTAACCTGTGAACACATGCAAAAAACTTCCCACTGGAAACTTAAGGTGGAAAATGTGTCCCGGTATAGTCAGATTAAGGTGGTAATGGTTTGGTTATATATGAAGACATGGTAGACCACTTTTCACAGCACTGTTTATTCATGGTTATGTACAGAACTTTCTAGGACTGCCTATCATCTCTGTAGAACTGTCTTAGGAATACTTAATTTGCGTTGTTTCTCTGTAATGTGTTTTATTCTTTCAATAAAACTCCTTTTTGATGAAAAAAATTAACAAATATCTGAAAAGTGTGGAATGCATTCGTATTCATCCCCCTTTACTCTGATACCCCTAATATCTAGTGAAACCAAATGCCTTCAGAAGTCACCTAATTAGTAAATGGAGTCCACCTGTCTGTAGTTTAATCTCAGTATAAATACCGCTGTTCTGAGAAGCCCTCGGAGGTTTGTTAGAGAACCTTAGTGAACAAACAGCATCATGAGTGCCAAAGAAAACACCAGACAGGTAAAAATAAAGTGGAGAAGAATAAAGCAGGGTTGGGTTATAAAAAAAATTCCAAGCTTTGAACATCTCACGGAGCACTGTTCAATCCATCATCTGAAAATGGAAAGAGTATGGCACAACTACAAACCTACCAAGACATGGCTGTCCACCTAAACTGACAGACCGGGCAAGGAGAGCATTAATCAGAGAAGCAGCCAAGAGGCCCATAGTAACCCTGGAGGAGCTGCAGAGATCACCAGCTCAGGTGGGAGAATCTGTCAACAGGACAACTATTAGTCGTGCACTCCACAAATCTGCCCTTTATGGAAGAGTAGCAAGAAGAAAGCCACTGTTGAAAGAAAGCCATATGAAGTCCGTTTGCAGTTTCCGAGAAGCCATATGGGGGGGACAGCAAACATGTGGAAAAAGGTGCTCTGGTCAGAGGAGACCAAAACTGAACTTTTTGGTCTAAAAGCAAAACGCTATGTGTGGCCCAAAAGCGAACACTGCACATCACCATCAACACACCATCCCCACCGTGAAACATGGCGGTGGCAGCATCATGTTGTGGGGGTGCTTTTCTTCATCAGGAACAGGGAAGCTGGTCAGAGTTGATGGGAAGATGGATGGAGCCAAATACAGGGCAATCGTAAAAGAAAACCTGCTAGAGTCTGCAAAAGACTTGAGACTGGGGCCAAGGTTCACCTTCCAGCAGGACAACGACCCTAAACATACAGCCAGAGCTACAATGGAATGGTTTAGATCAAAGCATATTCATGTGTTAGAATGGCCCAATCAAAGTCCAGACCTAAATCCAAATGAGGATCTGTGGCAAAACTTGAAAATTGCTGTTCACAGACACTCTCCATCCAATCTGACAGAGTTTGAGCCATTTTACTAAAAAGAATGGGCAAAAATTTCACTCTCTAGATATGCAAAGCTGGTAGAGACATCCCCAAAAAGACTTGCAGCAACCATAACTGCAGCAAAAGGTGGTTCTACAAAGTATTGAATTCAAATTCACGCCCCACATATTTGTAAATTTGTATGTAATGTAAATTTTGTTTTTCCATTTTCGGATGATGGATTGAACAGTGCTCTGTGAGATGTTCAAAGCTTGGAATATTTTTTTCATAACCCAACCCTGCTTCAATCTTCTCCATAACTTTATCCCTGATCTGTCTGGTGTGTTCTTTGGCCTTCATGATGCGGTTTGTTCACTAAAGTTCCCTAACAAACCTCTGAGGGCTTCACCGAACAGCTGTATTTAAACTAAGATTAAATTACACACAGGTGGACTCTATTTACTAATTACATGACTTCTGAAGGCATTTGGTTCAGATGTTAGTTAGGGGTATTAGAGTAAAGGGGGCAGAATTCAAATGCATGCCACACTTTTCAGATATTTGTAAAAAAAATGTGAAACCATTTATCATTTTCCTGCCACTTCACAGTTATGTGCCACTTTGTGTTGGTCTATCACATAAAATCCCAATAAAATACATTTATGTTTTAGATTGTAACATGACAAATGTGGAAAATTCCAAGGAGTATGAATACTTTGTCAAGGCACTGTGTGTGTGTGTGTGTGTATACACACACACACACACACACACACAATATATATATATATATATATATATATATATATATATATATATATATATATATATATATATATATATATATATATATATATATATATATATATATATATATATATTTTTTTTTTTTTTAATATTTTTTCTCTCTAGTCACTTTAATAACAGTGAAAATCACAAGGATATACTGGAATAAGGAAAGAGTGCTAATATTTCTACAATTCCTCCAATTGATTCCTCCTCTCCCCTCTCCAAGTCACCCCTTGTCTACACCCCTACACACCTCAAAGCACCATCATCCCATGTCTTCACCTTTTTACCTGTCCCCCGCTTCTAACCCTTTTAGAGAATACAGAACCAATTATTTTGTGGTGCCAAGTAATTTGTACAGAATTTGTTAATGATATCAAGGAAGGCAGAAAAAAATGATCCCCTGACGCCAGCAACACTACACCTCCCAACCAACAATAGACCCCCCCCCCCAGCAACAACAGATCCCCCAGCAGTCAGCCAGAATCATTAGACCCTCCAGCAACCAGTAACAATAGACCCCCGCCTAGCAACAATCAAACCCCCACTCCCAAAAAACACTACATCCCCCTCCCCCAAACAACAGTACCCCAACAGCTAGCATCAATGGACCTTCCACACCTTTCAATGGACACCCCAGCACCCCTTGCCAGTAAATATATTTAGTGCTGGAGGTGCCAGAACTGCGTGCCACCGCGTTCCTAATAAAAAGCAGCCCTGTTTGCAGCAATTGGAACAGCATATGAAGTAGGCGTGTGCATTTTCTATATTTTTAGCGATCCCGTCACTGGCTAATTGTTGGCAGCACAAGGATCACTGGTGTGACATGGTCTCCACTTCACATAATTATATTCTTTGTATAGGGATAATAAATAGTTGATGGAATGCTTTATGTACACTGACATGATCCGAATAGCCATATTGCACACGGTTTCCTCTCTTACAAAGTCCCAGTGTTTTCCCTGCAGTGTTCTTGAAAAATTCAAATAATTAACTCAATTCCAAACATAGGGAAATATTTTTATGTTTTTACACAATCTCCACGGCAACCGCATACCTTGGATGACATTTTCACAATCTCTACCAAGTCTAAGTCGGGGTAAGGCTGCTTGTATGTAGGCTTTATCTTAAATATTCAACCAGCATCTGAGCCAGCAGGTTTATCTCCCGCCCATCGGACGCAGGTGCAGAAGTGGAAAAAGACAAATTTTAAACTGGAAAATGACAGCAGTGCGAAAAGGAAAATGTACGGCTGGTCTATACAGGATGAGATCACCTCTGTCTGGATTTGGAGCAACTTTCTGAATTTCAGGATTGACCTCTGCAATATCTGGAACCATTGTAGACCAGACAACAGAAACCTCTATGGAACTGGAGGAATAGGAAGGTGTCACTGTTGATTGCAGAAGGTAGTATTTTGAAAAGAATGATTGCCAAGAGAGGAAAAAAAATTGTTTCTCTTTCCGCATTTTTTTTTTTTTAACACAAGGCTAAAAGTCGTCCAAGGGCCTGTTCATACTATTGATCGACCAATACTTGGCGGCGCCAAATTCAAAGAAATGGAGACCCGGTCAGACGGCGGCAAAGGTAGGATGCCCAGGTCTCCCGGTGGGACAGGAGACCCGGGCGAGCCGCGGAAGGCGGCAGGAGGGATGGGACTTCCCCTCCCGCTCCTTGGAATGACAGTCGAGTGGCTTCTCAGCCACATCGGTTGTCATTACAAGACAGCCGACCGTCAGCTATGGACACCGGTACCGGGGTGATGCCTCTAGCTGCAGGCATTACCCCGGTACAAGCACTTTCCAGGAAAAATCGGCAATATCGGTAAATCAAAAGGCCGATTCCGATATATCGGCTTTGCCGATAATCGGTCGATCACTAGTTCATACAATAAAAACATAACAGAAGCAGTGCCAATCAGTATAACAAATCAAATATATATAAAAAAAGTTCCAACAGGCAATATGAATGCAGTCCAAAAGTCCTTGAAACAGGAAAATGTAAACAAACTTGAGACAGGATCCCAATCACCAGTGACAATCGGTACGTGTGTACGGGGCTTTAAGCATCCGGTGTCCACTTCCGCCTTACGCGTATCATCAAAGGAAATTACATCATCAGAGTTCTGCGTTAATTTGTTACCGTGGAAACGGAGGATGTACAGTGTCATTGAAATGCAGCCTGAAGGAGTTTAGGATTGCTTACGATTGGTTCAGGAGGTTTTACCCTGTCCCTGTATACTCGGATGATCCTGTAGTCCTGATTGCAATTTGCCTGTTTTGACTTCTCTTTATGAGGGTCAACTACATCTGGTAAGAGTTCCCTCTGGCTGTCACATTTGGGTGTTCATCCATCTTATACTGTGTCACCGGTGATTGGGATCCTGTCTCAAGTTTATTTACCTTTTCCTGTTTCAAGGACTTTTGGACTGCACTCATATTGCCTGTTGGGACTTTTTTATATATTTGATTTGTTATACTGATTGGTGCTGCTTCTATTATGTTTTTATGTATCTTATAGGTTTAGGTGTATATCACCTATGTAGCTGGCTGCCTTTTCTCATATTCATTCATGCATTTATATTGTTCTTGATTTATATATCCAAGCGCAGATATCACTTCCTTTTATTACTAGTTCATACAATGTCCATTGACCTGTGAAATTATTTTGTATTTGCAACCCAAAGTGTCACTAAACCCACATTAAAAAAAACTATCAATAAATGCTGTATTACATGCGGTTCATACTCTCTCTATGAGATTTGTGTTGTGTAAAAAACCTTGCTGATCCTGCGGTTCTCTATCTCCACCACTGTCCAAGTACCCAATCCAGCTAGGGATTTTGCAGAGCAGTGTTGGCAGCTCTGAACAAGCTCAGTTTTCAGTGAGTTTTTATGCTAAGCACTTTCTTCCTATCACATCTGAGCAGCCCATGTGACTATAGAGTCTTACATGTAGGCATATACACAGTGGTAAATGACAGCCCACTTACCAGCTAAACACAGTGTGAGCAGGATATTGCATATAGATTAATGGAGGCTTCCCCTTCCTCTTATTCTAAGACACAGGCTGGAGGGGGCGTGACACAACCTGTGACTACTATAAATCCGCCTACACCATGTTATTGCCAAAAAATAATAAAGTGTTGATTGCATATATATTTTTGTACGTCGATTTAAAAGATTTGAACAGGAAAAAGACAATTTTTTTTATTACAATTACAACAGTGCTATCATCCACATACAGAAATAGAAGGGACAATGACAATTAAATAGTGTGTGTTTAGTATCCAGTCTTTTTTTGGAGATATGAATTTAGGCATGGCGAGGAAAAGTCTCAAAAAAGACTACAGTTTTAAAGTGAACGTCCAGTGAAGGTTTAGAAGTCAATGCCTGGAAACGCTTAGTAAATAAAGTGTTCCCTTTTTGTAGAATAATCTATGGGAATAAGGGAGATCCACAAAGTTTGTTTTAATTTGGGAGGCCCTGCCAACTGCCAAAATACCTGCACAGTGGCTATACCGGATTTGATGCAGCTACTGTTCGGCCAAAAAAATTTCAGCAGGCTCCTCGAATAATCGTCTTTAGTCAAACACAGCAGGGCTGGCAGGACCACCCAATGAGTGGATTTCTGACTGACAATATTCACACAGTGTATGGCTAGCTTAAAAGATGGCGGTGTGCTTGGTGTGTTACCTGCCGCAGCAACGAACAGCTGACCCATACCTGGTCATACATTCCATGGGACATGGAAAAAAAAATAGGCAAAATAGGAAAGCGAAGGCAATCTTGCAGAAAAAGGGACACTTGGCTAAACTTGATAAAACACATAATCATGCAATTCTTGTCCATACATTTTTACACACCATTTTACAAAAGCTTCATTTGTCTTGTAGAAAATATACACATTACCTGGATTCTTACCTTGTTCTGTGCTCTGAGTATACACCTGGAACCTCAGCTGCACTGGTTCCTGTACTTCTTCAGTTACAAATTCCAGAGCGGATATGTACACTTCCCGGGAAAAGTGCAAACCAGGGAAAACCAAAACCTAAGAGAAAACACAAAGAGCCGGTTGTGCATAGTTATTTTTTGGATCATCTGTGAACCATCATTCTTCTCTCCTGGCAGGAGGAAATACAGAGCCTTTATTTTCTCTATATAGGTGATGTGACCTGTCAGTGTTCTGCCTCAACAGCTAAGACGAGAAGAGGAGAGTCCTTGGAAGAGAAAAGATTCCTCAGTGGCCATGAACATCACTTGCTGGTGGCAAATAAATGTAATATCTTGAATGTCTAATTTGGTGTGCTGGTGATACCCTAATGCTTAGACAGCATGCTTGATGGTGCCATCTGTAATTTTATCATAGCACCTGCTGATGTTTTGGCCTGTGGCTGTAAAGAGTATGCTGGATTATATGAGAGTATGGTAATTGGAGAAATGCAGGGCCTTCCATCTGCCAGAGGGTGGCACAAGAATGAACAATTACCCACGTTTCTATGCTTTAAAGTGGTACTTACACTATATTACCAAAAGTATTGGGATGCCTGCCTTTACATGCACATGAACTTTAGTGGAATCCCAGTCTTAGTCCGTAGGGTTCAATATTGAGTTGGCCCACCCTCTGCAGCTATAACAGCTTCAACTTTTCTGGGAAGGCTGTCCACAAGGTTTAGGAGTGTGTCTATGGGAATATTTGGCCATTCTTCCAGAAGCGCATTTGTGAGGTCAGGCACTGATTTTTGACAAGAAGGCCTGGCTCACATTCCCTGCTTTAATTTATCCCAAAGGTGTTCTATCGGGTTGAGGTCAGGACTCATTTCAGGCCAGTCAAGTTCCTCCACCTCAAATTCACTCATCCAGGTCTTTATGGACCTTGCGTTGTGCACTGGTCCAAATCATTTGGTGGAGGGGGGAATATGCAGGGAGGTTGTTTTTCAGGGGTTGGGCTTGGCTTCTTAGTTCCAGTGAAGGGAACTATTAGGGCATCAGCATCCCAAGACATTTTGGACAATTTCATGCTCCCAACTTTGTGGGAACAGTTTGGGGATGGCCCCTTCCTGTTCCAACATGACTGAGAACAGGTGCACAAACAAGGTCCAAAAATACATGGATCAGCGAGTTTTGGGTGGAAGAACTTGACTGGCCTGCACAGAGTCCTAACCTCAAACTTGACAAAACACCTTTGGAAAGTATTAGAGCTGAGACTGAAAGACAGGCCTTCTCTTCAACATCAGTTGGAAAAAAATGATGGTGCTAATCACCAACAAAAACCAGCGCAAAGGAAATTTATGATAAGGTACATAAGATTGTAGAGTGTAAAATATTACATAAAGTGCAGAATAAAGTGTAGGTAAAAGATACCTTATCAGGAGCCGCAAAAAAAAAAAAACGTAACAAACGTGAAATGAAATAAATAACTATTGCTAATTAAAAAGTTGCGCTCAACCAAATTACACTTAAACGCCAAAAAAAAAAAACTTATAAAAAAAGTGCATATATAAATGGATTATAAAGTGAAATTATCAAAAAATATAAGTGACTGTGCAATCGCTTGACAGTACATATAAAAAGTATATTATATTTCCAAGTGCAAATATGTGAATAAATAAATATATTGCAATTAATTGAAAGTCCACAATAAATCTCAATGGATAGATTAAAAGTCCAATGTGGATAATTATATATATAGATGGTTAGTGATGATATTTCCAACACTCTGATGAACTTCAGCACCTCCACCAAAATGACAAGATCACCTGGTGTAAACGCAAGGCTTACCAGATGGAGTGGACCCCTTAAATCACAGGGGGTCAACTCAAGCAGAGACAGGAAAACAGTGGCAATTTCAGCCGATAACCAGGATGGGAAGGCACCACCAATACACTTCAAGATAGCCGCCTGTATATCTCCTTAACGTTGGGGATGAGTTCTCATACACCGTACCCTCTAAAATCATTCCTGTTTTGAAGGTCATCTCATGCCACTGTTTTCCTGCCTCTGCTTGAGTTGCCCCCCTGTGATTTAAGGGGTCCACTCCATCTGGTAAGCCTTGAGTTTACACCGGGTGATCTAGTCATTTTGGTGGAGGTGCTGAAGTTCATCAGAGTGTTGGAAATATCATCACTAACCATCTATATAATATTATCCACATTGGACTTTTAATCCATCCATTGAGATTTATTGTGGACTTTCAATTAATTGCAATATATTTATTTATTCACATATTTGCACTTATTTGCACTTGGAAATATAATATACTTTGTATATGTACTGTCAAGCAATTGCACAGTCACTTATATTTTTTGATAATTTCACTTTATAATCCATTTATATATGCACTTTATTATAAGGTTTTTTTGGGCTTTTAAGTGTTATTTGGTTGAGCGCAACTCTTCAACATCTTCAGGAAGAATGGTCAAACATTCCCATAGACACACTCCTAAACCTTGTGAAGCCCAAGAAACGAGATGGCAATACAAATGTTAATGCTTTTCACAAGGATTATGCTTAGTCATAACACAATACACCTGTGCAGCAAGTTCACCTAAATGTCTGCAATCTCAATATACCTTATTGGATGCAACCAGGTGTAGGTTCAGTCTACTTGTATAACACTTTATACACCAACATTTCACAATTAAATAAGACCAAAAGATATAGGGATAAAAAACATACCCTTTGCAACTCTTTATTGCATGACTGCAATAATCTGCTGGATTAAAAGTTGGGGCACTTTCACACACAAGATCTAATGGGTCTGGCTTAGGAAAATATCTAAGAAAATTTACAAACAGGTTATGATAAAAAAACCTTACTGGTTGCTATGAGTAGCAAGAACTAAGTAGGGTCAAATCTCTTTTTGTCCTACTTCTGTGGGTCACAGGAGTGCACTTTTTTCTGCACTCCTGTGATCCATTTCCAGCTGACAGCAGGCTAAAGTTCACTGTCGGCTGACGTCACTCAGCCAGTCCAGGTTCTGGATTGATCCTCACTTTAAAGTCGGAATGCACCCAGATTCCTGGACCGGCGGCTGGTTCAGCCTCTCAACGAGCCACTGACAGCCGGAGCCAGCCACTCCCGCCCCCTACATAGCCCAGCCCTCCAGTAAGGACTGGGGGGGAGAGAGCAGAGAGCCGGAGAAGGACAGTCATCGGCTCTCTGCTCACTAAAGACCAAGTTGAGCGATCAGGGGTCTTTGATCCCTGTTCTTGGTCTTAGAGTCAGCGGGGGACAGATGCATCATCGGAACTGCATTCACCTAGGTGAGTGTAATTGTTTCTTTTTTCAATTCCTGAACTTCTCATTTAGGTATTTTGGTATCTAAAGCCCTATCAAAATCTTCTGTGCACTTTTACCAGTGGTGATTAATTTACAAGGTATGGAGGTCTCAACTGAGGCCTCTGACCCTGCCAAGACACGTAATATTCAGTATATGTAGTGCTATACAAGAATGCCATAGACTGTAAGACCCCGTTCACACTGGGGCGACCTGGTCGCCTGACAGGTCGCCGTAGGTCGCCTGCCATAGAGAAGCTGTGGACCCGTTCTAATAGGAGCGACACAAGTCACTCCGACTTAGAAAAAGGGTCCGGAGCTTCTTTGGAGCGACCTGGAGCGACCTGCATTGACTTCAATGATATGAAGTCCGTGCCGGCCGCTCCGAGGTCGCGGTGTGAGCTGAGCGCCGCAACTTGTGAGGTCGTCCCGGCAAGTCGGATCGCCCCAGTGTGAACGGGGCCTTAAAGTGTGATTGGAGACTGGAGACATGATGACATGGAGACTGGAGACATGATGCAGAAAAAGTAGTAAGTAGTAAGAAATTAGGAAAATGCAACATGAGGCTGTTAGAGATAACAACCAATACAGCTCCTTTACAAGCTAGAGATCCCACTCTCACTACTGACTGCTGGTTTGTGAAAGCCACTAAACAAGTACCAAAGGTCCACATATAGCCCTCGAGTGGCGATTGGGCACCAGGGGGCCTATACAGACAAATTATTATTTTTTTTCCTTGGTATATGAACAGTAGCTTGTTGTCTCGTGCATCAACCTTGCTAGAAGAGGACAGACACACTTGTACCTACAAACAGGTAAGCTCATCTATTTTACACTTACCTCTACCTCTCCAGAAGACGAAACACTCTCCGCTCTTGTTAAATTTTGTAGTGACCAATTCCTGTCAAACGCCCAAGATCCCACCACAAAGTATTCTGCGTTCAGAGAAACAGCTGGGAAAATAAAAATGAAAGGGCAGCATTATTCTCCAGCACACAGATGACGTCTTGCCCAACAATACCACCAACTGCAGAAGACAGATCTCCATTTCTGTGCATATACTTTAGTTTGTTACAATAAAGGGATAAAGCAACTTGAGAAAAAGGAGTGAAAAAGACAGACTAAAAAATGCTTTGGATTTTAATTTCTTTATTTTCAACTGGTAATCCTGCAAATAATACACTTCCTGCAGTAGGGTAATAATGCTCGCTTACTAACACTATGGGGTTGATTTATTAAAACTGGAGAGTGCAAAATCTGTTGCAGCTCTGCATAGAAACCAATCCGCTTCCATATTTTTTGGCAAAGCTTTATTGAACAAACTGAAGTTACAAGTGGATTGGCTTCCATGCAAAGCTGCACTAGGTTTTGCACTCCCTGGTTTTAGTCAGACCTTTCTTTCAGCTGGAACTTGGTGGAACTCAGTTCCCCCACCACTGGCTCAGGCCCTCTGCTCCCTGCCTACCACTGATCTACTAAGCAGCTTCCACTGAGTGCAGGATGGGGACAAGGGAGATGCAAGTGCCCAGGGTGCGAAAGCCGACACCCCCACTGGATGATCTCTCTGCAAGTGAGAGAGGAGGAGCCACCTACAGTGTAGGGGACGTACTAGAGTGGCCTTGGTGCTTACAGCAACAAAAGTATTAGGACATGAGACCAATGGTTAAGCTTCGATGGATGGATGGATGAGAGAGGGGATGAGAGAGGGGATCAGGTGGGGGGATGTGCTCCAAAGACTCCATGAGTCACAAGGGGGAGTCCACAAAAAAGTGTAAAACACTGCTAAGGGACAACCCCCACCGCTCTGGCAGCCCACCCAGTTGCCAGCCACAGAGCACCAATCGATCCTCAGTAGAGAGGGAGAGGACCCCAGCAGACTCACTATCCCGCAGAAACTAGACACCACAGTTACCAGGAGAATCTGCACTGCACAACGGGCGATCAGGAAAATGCCAAAATGCCAAAATGGGGTCCACTGTCATGGCCGCTCACTATTTTCAATGGCAAACCACCAAAAAACGGCCGCCCGACTACACAAACCTGGCCGCCGTGCATTAAGCACACAGGCTACAAGAAAATGGCAGCGACACCACGAGGTAACCAGGGGGGATCCCTAGGCCTCAGAAAATGGGACAGGCAGAAAGGGGGGCCCCTGGCAGGAGCCGACACCAGGTACAGTCCACCAACCCCCCTACACCTGATTGCCCGTTCGCCGGCGGCGCACCCCCCCACCCCCCATCGCCAGCACGGCACCCTGCCCCCACCCCAGGCAATGGACCAGTCCGCCCCACAGCCCCAGCATCAGTAGTGGAGGGGGAAAATAGGGGGGTGCTATAGCCCAGAGGGACCACCAAACCGATGAAGGGGGTGCCTAAGTGGAAGGAGGGTAACCCAGGGGTCCGACTGTCCCATGGAGGGGCCCACACCTACCTCAAAACCCTCCAGGGGGAAAGGGGGGACAATCACGTACCATACTAGGAACCAGACAGGCACCTCTCCAGACAGAACCTCCTCTCCATCGAAATGGGGGGGCTGTCGGCCAGGATGAATGCTGCGACTTGGGCCGAGACCCGGTCGTATGTGACCTCACGAGGCGTTTAACTCGCAGGGCAGACCAGCCCCCATTCTATGGGACTATGTCATGGCCGACCTAGCACAGAGCTGAGGTCTGCGCGCACTCACTGGCCAGACTGAGGTGACCACTGGATCTAGATCATTAATTCTAGATTAAGAAATTCTAGCTAAAAATAAAAAATTGCCAGGACCAGAGATCCCAGCAAGGAACTAGGTCCTTACTCCAGATTAGGCAGAAAAAACTGAGTACCTATAGCAGAGCGAGGGAGTATACCCCCTGGGACTGCCCATAGGCGTAGTCAGATTTTTTTTCTGCCTAGTGTCCTACTCCTGTGGGTAGCAGTATAACCCAATGGTTAAGAAGATCAGGAGCTGTGTCTGTCAATGAACGAAAGAGAAATATGGGTTTAGATCACTTTAAAAATAGTAACCAGTGTACATTATGAACCCTTTAAAAATAGTAACCAGTGTGCATTATGAACCTTTTTTTTTTTTTTTTTTCATCATTAGTTCCTAGCGCATACCCTGTGGCTTGTATTCACAGATGTAGTTGTGTGTGGCACTGCACAGGTCGGTATTACACACGCCATTGGGCCCCATCTTCACACAGCGATCAGCCTGGGACGGCTCCGGCTGGCCAGGGAGCCAATTCTGGCAGCTCTCCAAATCAAAGCGTTTCCCGACGGGGAGGGATTCAGAGCTCCGGCTGTCATTGAATCCGATCCACACCTCCAAACCACTGAAAAGATGACAGGGGAAAGACAGGATTAGTTTTACAAGGACGGGAATGAAACAAGTGTCAATGACCTCAGCACAGCTAATATAATCTTACGTAAGCCACACATACAAATAAAGCAAAATTGAGGTTTCCTTTAAAGGTACACTGCAGGTAAACATTACAATTCTTGCAGTTAAATTGGCCCGGGGGATCAAGCCTTCCTGCTGGCTTGTCCAGTTTTTTTATCTTGGCAGCTATCATTTGCAGCTGGCCGACCTGCAAGCTAAACCTTTATGGGTGTCAGGATTTATATTTTATGAATGGCCCTGAATCTGTACAGACTCAGCAAAACACAAAATGATATGACAAATGGCTGCAGTTCCACCTGGAACCACAGTAAAAACTCTGTTGACTGCATTTGGATTATACAGCTGCAGATTTAAAATGTATATAAACCCCAACAACGTCTCTTGTTCTCTGCTTTTTGGTCTTTCAAATAAACCATCAAAAGTGTTTCATTACATCTGTTTGACAAGTGCAAAACAATACCCGTTCATCCCGCCAGAAATCGAGAGAGTTGATAAGGTCCTGTGTTCTCAGCCTCTGTTAGGGCTTTTTTAATTGGCGACAAGGGGGCAGTAAAGACAGGCTGCTGAGCAGTAGTTTTACTGCCCTCTGGCCGCCCTTCAGAGTTCTGACATTACAGCCTGTCAGGATTGTACACATGCCATGGCACCCCCTGATACTTTGTTTCACAGCCATGGCATTTTTAACTCTGCACCGCCTGTCAAGCTCGTCCACTAAGATTAATGGGGCTGCACCAAAACTGCGAGTCAAGCACTTAACTCGCAGTTGTGGCGCGTCCCATTGCAAAATTTCCGTTCGAAAAAAAAAAAAAACAAGAAAAAAAAAAACACATAAGAAGGTGGCAGCGGCAGTAGCACCTACTTAACTATATCGCCCTCTGAAAAACAATTCACCGTAGATCACTTTGCAGAGGACAGTAAGTTTACCATCTGTCTGAAAAAACCCTTACTTTTAGCATAGTTCTCTATGGACTTAATAAACCTTCCCCACAACATTACAAAAAATGGTGGCGGTGTATAGTAGGTCCTAAGTAAATAGTAGTCCTAAGGTGACAACACTGCTTACTCCTAAATACACTAAAGCGAGTGATCACCCTAGAACAGTGGTCTCCAAACAGCGTCCTTTGCTTGCCTCTATTCTGCCCTTGAGGTATTTCTCCTGACACTGATACCAACAATAAGAGTTGTATAAAGTACTCGAAACCCATACTTGAGTAAAAGTACAAGTGCTCGATCAAAAAGTGACTTGAGTAGAAGTGGAAGTGCTCGATCAAAAAATGACTTGAGTAGAAGTACTAAAGTATTCAAAATTTTTTGTACTTAAGTATTGCAAGTAGTTTTTTTTTTTTAATTTTGCTACTCAAGTACTGAAAGTAAAAGTACAAGTACTGTGTTATGTAGTTATTAAAGAAAGAAGTCAAAAGTTTGAACATTGTATTGTTTTTTATTATTTCAAATGCAGCTTTTATTTATACATACAGTAGCATTTATTTTCGTATGCGCTGATAATACACATGTTTTGAGCTTCATGAAACCTGCCATCTACTGTTCTGGCAGTGGTAATTTTTATAATTGTAACGAGTAACTATGCAGCACAAAAAAAAAATATCGGAGTAGAAGTATTGAAATCATTGAAAAAATGTAGTGAAGTAAAAGTGGAAGTAGGAGAAAAAAATTCTACTCTAGGAAAGTACAGATACCGCCTTTCGGTACTTAAGTACAGTAGTGAAGTAGTTCTACTTAGTTACTATACATCTCTGCCAACAATGGGGCACAAGTCTTGCCACTGAAACCAACAAGGGGCACTATTCCTTCCACTGACACCAACTATTTCTCCCCCTAAAACTACAGATTGGGTATTGTTTACTCCAACTGACCACAGTCCGGCCCCACTAAAGTCTGAAGGACAGTAAACTGACCCTTTCTTTAGAAAGCTTGGAAAGCCCTGCCCTAGGATCAGAAATGTGTTACAGGCAGGGCTCCTGTTCGAAATCACGGGGCCCCATACAGGCTACCTGACAGCCTAACTAAAGCATAGTAAACAAAGTTTACTATACATCAGTAATAAATGGACAAAGGAGTGATTGGTACCGATCCCTCACTGTGTTCATTCAGGAAAGGAAGGGGGCCAGTAAATGACATCCTCCTGTATGCCTGCAGCAGCTGTCAGCAAGGGAGGAGGGAAGCCAGCTGCGCTGCAGGGGAAAGGGGCACACAGGGGGGCCCGGACTGCAGATAGAAGGGGTGCATGTGCTAGAACCAATACCCTTGTAGTGCAGCCGGAGGGAAGGAAAGGAGGAGAAGCAGGCAGCGCTGCAGCGGGAGACAGAAGCAGATTGGTGTCTGCAATAAGACAGTACAGCCGGCCCTCATGCTCAGCAGGTGCCTGGGATCCCCTTTTGAACTGATGGGGCCTGGGCCCAGTACAGGAGGGCTGACTGTACTGCCTTATCAGTGGCCCTGGTTACAGGCAGGGTCACCAGGTGAAAAATCCTGAAATTCGAAAGCAAATTCAGCCTGGGACTGATAGCCTGGTTATATTTCTGTTTTGGGGGCTTAGATACCTGTACCAAGAGGAATATGGAAGCTGCAGTTTGCTGACCTCCTTACGCCTCAAGCAACCTTGAATGTAAATGCTTGTACTTTCTCTGACCGCTGACCAAGAACAAGCATGCAGCCAGCAAAGTCAATGATGCCAGACTCTGTATTTCCACATTAGAAATAGGTTGTTTTTAGGTTAAACTGAATTTACAATCTGACTTGCAAAGTTCCTTGTCGTGGAATAATTTATACCAAAGTTGACCATGCCTATATCAAGGGCTCTGGATTCCAAAATAGCACTAGGAGACCTTACTGCCAAAAGATCCATGGATGGAGTTCATATTTAAAGCCAACTATTAGTCCTTGAAATGTTCTCTTTCCTAGAAGAGCGGAGGCTGTTGGGAATGGGGTGACCAACAAGCTCACATACAGTAGGTGTTATGGTCAGGTGTCCCCACACTTAGTGGTATCACCCTTCAGGCTTTGCAGTGGGGAGGAGGTAAGTGAATCACAAGGCCGACTACAAAGACTTGAAAATCCTCTGGGTGATATCGTTTCTACATACTATGTATAGTTCAACAGTTGGCGTAGAGTTCAGATTCAAAGCAGACATGTACGCAAAAGTACACTTAAAGCTATGCAACAATCTTATTAGGACACTTACATACATAGAACTGCTGAAGTTATTTGCATTCACTGAAGCAGTATGCAGCTGCAAGCGCCCTTCAGTGCTGGTCATGTGACCAAAAGCTTAGGTTATTATGCCAAACGAGCTCTGCTAAAGTTAAGGATGAGTCAATCTGAATTCTAAACTGTCACTTCAACGGAGATCACATGACCATATGCCTAGGCTTTTAGTTATGGCCGCAGCACTAAAGGGGAAGTAAAAAATTATTTTTCTTAAAAAGGTGTCTCAACCCTTCTGTTACACTTTAGTAATGCATCCCACTTACGCTGTTAATAAAGCTTTCAACTAACAAAGAATTACATTTTTGAATAGTATTTATTATGTATCGTATCCCTTGGGCCTGTAGAAGATCTTGTAATATTGTATCCAAAGAGAAATGATATATTTTCTGTCTTCACGTTTTCCAAATTGGACAAAATCCATTTAAATTATTAATATTTTCTAAGCTGTGCAAGGAATGTGAAGCATCTGGCGAGAGTCTCAAACAAACACAGGGCTCAAACAAACACTGTTTATAAAAGCAATATATTATATAAAAAAAAAAGGGTCAGTAGTCACACAGTTGTCGCAAATAATCCCCATGTGTCTAATATGTGTATCTCCAATGAGCATCAGCTCCATCTAAAGGGCCATAATGCCAGAATTTCCTGAAATCTTACGATCAGAAAAAAAAACACATAATGGCCACTGGATGGAGCTAGCAAACATTGGAAATGGAAAGGCTTATTATTTGTGATGGCTGTGTGAAAGTTAAGGCTTTTTTATAAATAGGCCTCAAGTATCTATGCTTCCCAAATGGCAGAATACACATATGAAGGGCACTTAAGACTATGTTAGACAACAAGCTAACTAATCAATACTACACTATAGCCCCGTACACACGGGCCGAATATCAGAAGACATTGGCCAGTTAAAAAAAAAAAAAAAACGTCTGACATTCGGCACGTGTGTATGCCACTCTGTCCGACAAAAGGCCGGCTTCTGTCAGACGAGCCTGCTGGAAAACCAGCAGCCGACCAGCTCCTGGTCAGTGCTCTCATCAGAGTGTTCTGGCGGGGTGTGGGGTGTCCCCCTGTCAGCGGCTCCAACCGGAGCGGACAGTTTTTTTTTTCCATTCAACCCAGCTCATAGTGTGTATCAGGCTTATATGGCCAAAAGGACATCTAACCATCACATCTATGAGGTATAAGCTTGCTGAACATGCCATTTCATGGAGTTGCAAAGAAGGGGGGGAAGATAGGATAAATTAACCAGAGGCAGCCAGTACATAGGTAATATCAGACCAAAAAGCAATACAAAGAAATGTGTACAGCGCCAGAAACTTCATGAATAAATTGATTGAATAGTCTATCTATACTCTTGTTGCAATCAATTTATTGATGACGTTTCTGGCGCTGTACACATTTCTTTGCACTCCATTCCATGGAGTTGGAACATGGATCTTCTGGGAAGACTTTCCACAAGATCCTGAATGAAAGATCTGGGAATTTGTGCCCAGTTAGCTGAAATAGCATTTGTGAGGTCAGGTACTGATGTTGGGTAGGAAGATCTGGCTCACGAATGCCATTTTGATTTATTGTAGAGGTGTTCAGTAGGGTTGAGGTCAGGGCTCTGTACAGGACACTTGGAATTCCTCCACAGCAAACTCATTAAACCATTTCTTTATGGAGCTGACTTTGTACACAGGGGCACAGTCATGCTGGAAACACTTCTTTAATGGTTAAAAAAAATGTTTTATTCAAATATTATCCTATACTAGGGATATACAACTATCAACAAAAAATGTGCAGCTGCTGTTAACTACGTAGAAAAACTCAGAATATATATATAATAGGGGTAATAACAGCGGTTGCCCTCACAGTCATATAAAGATATGCTAACAATAATAATCATATAAAAATTAGTGGATAAAGTGTTCATGTGCAAAAAAATTCAAAGACATCAATAAAGTGCTCAAGTGTTAGAAAAAAATCTCGTAAAGTTACTGATCAAAGTGCTAAAAGTGCTCTAAAGGATCCAAAAAAATGTGCAAAGGTGCTTCAAGTAGAAAAGTGCTGAGGTGCTTCAAGAGAGTTCATGCGGTGCAGGGTGCTTAACTCCCCTCCTGTATCCCCACTCACCAGAAATAATGGACCCACAGCTATTTCAGTCTGGGGGTCAATAAGGCTTATAGCTGGTGAGATGGAAGGCTTGGAAGGCTTGGCTGCCTGCTGTGAGCTCCATGTTCAATCTTTGATCTTCCAAAATATCAAGGGCTCCTGACTTTTTTGGACTTCAGTCATCCACGAGGTCCATCCCTTGGAGCATAGCCCCTTGTGGTAAAATTGCTGGTGAAATACTACTCCTTGACATTTAAATTATGGTGATCCATCGGGCAGACGACTGCTGACTGCATGTTTTTAAAGTTTGCAAACAGTGTAAATCATACATTAACACAATGCATAGGAACAGTTGTAGCCATCAGTGTCACCCCTGAAGAAGAAGCGCATCCACTTCGAAATGCATTGGGTATACATTGTGCTATAAATCTGATCATCTATTGCATTTTGTGTAGTTTCTGGAACACACTGCTTGCGCTTTTTAATGGTTTTTGCTTTAATATCTTTGTTTTTCATTAATAAAAATTATAATATTATATTCAATTTTTTGTTATTTTTTTTACAAGTGCCTTTAAAGTCCCATCACCAGGGGAATTTTCCTTCTTCCATTTAAATAGGGATGTGGCACGACTATCAGGGGTTCTGCTGAGGTCAAACTATTACGCAAATAAAAATATACTTACAAGAAGTAGATGAGATTACGGGTTATAACAAATATTGAGGCTGTTCCGGGAACGCCGTCTAGCGTGCGTTCCACGGAGGACAGGAAGTGATGTCAAAGGTTCAGCATAACTGGAAATATGTTTCTGGTGAGTGGGGATATAGGAGGGGAGTGAAGCACCCTGCACCACATGAACTGTCTTGAAACACCTCAGCACTTTTTTATTTGAGGCACCTTAGCACATTTTTTGGATCCTTTGGTGCACTTTTAGCACTTTGATCAGTAACTTTATAAGATTTTTTGGAACACTTGAGCACTATGCCTATGAATTTTTTGCACATGAACACTTTATCCAATCATTTTTATATGATTGTTATTGTTACTGTATATTTATATGATTGTGAGGGCAAGCGCTGTTATTATCACTTCTATATGAATTTTTTTTTAGCTACATAGTGTAGCATTAGAACAAAAACAGTTCCAACCTTTATTGAAAATGAACAGCCAAAATGGCAATACAGATCCAAGGAAAGTAAAGTCCAATTTAAGGCATCACATAAATCTTGCAGCTCTCTAAAGATGACCTGGAAACTACCTTCAATATTCTCAATAAAGATAAGAAGCAACAGAGAGCACACCAATGTAGTTCAATTCATTTCTTTAAAAGGGATAGAAATCACTAATCAGATGCAAAACCTTTAGTGTAAACTCCAATACCCTTGTATGTTTAGAAGTGACAATGCTCATAGTAAGCAGAGATGATGACAGGAACCAATAAAACCCTCAGCCAAAGACAGGGCTGTGAGCAGGGAAAGAACCCTGTGATGGACATCCATAGAAGAGAGCGATGGACCCACCAAGTTGGTAGCGTAGTGACATTCTTGCTTAATCTTGGCCACACTTCTAGGTAGTGAGAAGTGTGACCAAGGTAGTGAGTAGGTTGCAATTCACAGTTAGTGTTAATGGGGGAATGCCTCACGCTGTGCTATTGTATTCTGCCAGCGGGGGCACAGGGTGTATTTCTGGCCGGCAGAATAAAATGGTTACTGCTAGCAGCTATAGCCACCGGCAGTAATTGCATGTAAAAAAATCCAACAGCCTGGTTGTACCCTAGTCAATCGATCAATGTTGGTACAATCAGCCTGCCCATACATGGATCGAAATCTGTCTGGTTCCTGCTGAACCGGCTGAATTTCGATTCCATGTATGGCCAGCTTTAGAGTTCCTCTGATTAGTGATTTTTTTCTTTGATTTGTACACTTTCTGTGGTTTCTTGTAGCATTAACTATACCCTTCACTGGAATCTCCTGAATAGGATACAGAAAGGTATGGGCTAGCCAGGTACCACATCTGTAAATATTTCAACAACACAAAAAACTTTTTAGGTAGAGTTTACCGATTCCAACTGGAGACTCAAATTTTAAATTCAATCATTTATATTTATCTCAATATTCAAAACCTATTGGACCAAGTGGCCCTAAAAGTGTTACAAATCGGTGCAAAATATTCATCCAGACCAGACCGGAAGGGTCAGCAGGGATGAGTCCCTGGTTGTTCCGATGCCGGCAGGTGCTGGCTCCTTAACAACTGGTTAGGAAGCAAGCGGGTGTCAGCTCCCAAAAATGTCTAAGCGCATAAAAGTTTTAAAAATGCTGTATGAAAACATGCAAAAATGATCAAAAAAATGTGCGAGAAAACAACCAAAAAAAAGCGCAATGCTCTGGTTTGAATGCAGGTGTAAAGTTGATAATTTTGCAGCACAGCTCTACAATTTGAGACACTTTCATCTCTAAAAAATAAATGAAATATGTACAGCGTAGCTAACATCTTTCTCTGTATATACTTTCTTACTATATGGCCATCTGCTTAGGTTAGTGCGGACTAGCAGTCCAGCTCTTCAAGCAGTTGGCTTGGGGAAGAGTGTCTTACTCCAGGCTGCACATGTGTCTCTTCTCCCAGCATGCTCCGCTGCCAAGGACAGACCGGCTAAAACGAGTTGCCTTTGGGGCCTCGGAGAGGAACTGGAAGAGGGCTGTGCACAGCTGCTGTAGGGAGATGTGTATACAGGAGCCTGTGCCAGGAGCTGGCTGGCTGGCTGCTAGGGAGGAAATCGCACATTGCCTCCCGCTCTGGAGACTGAGCAAATAATCTGCAAAACCCAAGACTTCATCAAGCAAGAGGCCCAGAGCTGCACATTACTATAGATGAACCTCCCACAGTACACTGCTGGAAAGAAGAAGGGACCTCTAGGCAAATGGCGTTTCTGGAAGGGAACGGAGCCTGTCCTGCACTGATGAAGCAGCTCTGTCCGCAGGCACTGCTAATTCAGCAAAGGCCATAATATATTAAAGAAACATTCTATCACATAGGAAACATTTTGAATCCATAGCTGAAGAAATAAATGAGCTTTACATACACATGAAATTTTACTTCTGATTGGAGTGTACCAATTAACAAAACGAGATTTAAAATATTGGTGAGTATGGTTCTCTAATCAGCAGATGGGAGTGCATGCTGGGACTGGAATTAAAGTACAGGGGGAAGACTGCGGTTATCTAAAATTGATTTAAATTATGTGACTAATGACATTAAAATCTTAAAACTGGATTTACTTTTACATGCTCTGTTTAATAACTAATCTGAATAATCAATTATGTGACGTATGCTCAAGCTCATGAGTTAATGTTATTCCATGGGAGACAATATGTTGTAAAGAATGAATTTAAGGAAGACAGACCATGCATCTGCATTCTTTTTAAAGAGACACTGCTATACTTCCCTTACCAGCACTGCTCTTGCCACTCCTTCCTTTTCTGCAGCGGACAACCATACCTGATATTTCTGGGTATGGAGTAACATGTGACCGTCTCCCTTGTGATCATCCTTGGGTCTAGCAGTCAATTGCTAGGTCCATGCAATGTCACTGCTCCCCCTGGTTGGCAACACTGGCCTTTTCAATGATGACTGGTCACCAGTCCTTAGAAAGGATGTGCTGAAACTGGAGATAGTCCACAGAAGGGCAGCAAAGCTAAAAAAGGGCTGGAGCAATATACAAATGCAAACAGAAGGAGCAGTGTTTCTACCCATTCAGCTCACCAATAAACGAGCTCCCGGGTGCCCGATCCAAAGCCGTTTAACTGAGTGCATATGTAGAAAGATGATCTGCACACCAGAAGTTGCTCTTAAAAAAACTTCATCTTTATTCAGGAACCATAGAACACAACTGCTGATAAGATCAGTTGACATATTTAAGCCTATAAGGCCCTAGTCATAACTGTTATGACTAAGGCCTTATAGGCTGAAACGCATCAACTGATCTTATCAGCAGTTGTGTTCTGTGGTTCCTAAATAAAGATGAGGATTTTTTAAGAGCAACTATCGGTGTTCGGATCATCTTTCTACATAAACAATATACAAATATCTTTATTGTGATTCTAGCATAGAAAGGAAGCTATTCAGTCTCAGGTTGTTTTGCTGACTTTGCACTCAATGAAGTTGGAGGAGAAGTAGCTTAACCTTGAACTGTGTAAGTGGGTTCTTTACTGTCAGAGCGGTAAGGATGTGGAAATCACTTCCACAGTGGGTGGTGTCTTCAGGGAATCAGTGTATCGAAAATTTATCAGTGTATCGAGAATTTAAAAAAACTCTTAGATGGACATCTTCGCAAACGCAATATACAAGGATATGGGAATGGGTATTTCTTTAAACACAAATACACACCTACACAGGTTGAACTGGTTGGACTGTCTTTATTTAACCTTACCACCTATGTACAGTAACTATGACTGCGGAGAAGTGGTAAGGTGGGTGAGGGTCCTTTCCAGTGACACTGGGCTCCATTCACAAAGCGGTATCTTACCGCACCCGAGTATGCAGTAAGATGCCGCACAGCGTTTTTCAAAAGGTTTTTTGCCATCCACTAAAAAATAGTAACCAAAATACTGCAGTTATTTTATGAAGTCATGCAGTATTTTAGTAGTGCAAGCTTGCAGCAATTTACTGCCGGCGGTAGCTAGCGTCCTTTTAGCGCAAGCTGTAATAGTTGGTTGTTAAGGAGCGGGTGGCCGCCAGCATCCTTACAAACCAGTAACGGTCATGGTTTTTTAGTAGCGGACGGCCACTGCATCCTTAACAACCAATGAGTTATCAGCTGTCAGCGGGGTTCCCTGCTGACAGCTGAATGTTAGTAAAATGAATGGCCGGCAATGAAAAAAAAAAATGGTGTGGGGTTCCCCCCCCCCCCAATCCATACCAGGCTCTTCGGATCTGGTATGGATTTTGAGAGGTACCCCCATGCCAACATTTTTAAAAAAAGGGCGTGGGTTTGCCCCCAAAATCCATACCAGACCCTTATCAGAGCATGCAGCCTGGCAGGTCAGGAAAGGGAGGGGAGCGAGCTACCCCACACCCCCCCCCCTCCCCTGAACCATACCGGGCCTCTTCACTACAACCCTGGCCAGAAAAAAAAAAAGCTCCAGTCCCAACAAAGGCTCCCACCGTCTGCCTGCTATGCTGTCTTACAGTTCCGAAATAACTAAGGGGTGGTGCCGACACCCTTGTGACATCCCCGACCCAGCATGCCGCTGTCAATGATGTCATCGGGTGGGACCGCACCTTATTAAGAAATGTCAAACGGGGGAAGCATTAGTTGGGGGCGTGGCATTTTTTTTTCTATTCTTTTCTTGCGTTGGCGCAGGTGGCGGGCATCGTGATTGATGAGGGATCTGCACTAGGGGACAGTTTTTTTTTTTTGCTTTTTAAATAAAGGACTTGTCAAAAACTACGCACTCTCTTTTTTTACACTACACTTTTTATTTGGGTGAATGAGCAGGGGTACTACGTACTCCATACTCATTCACATCGGGGAGGGCTGGGATCTGGGGGCTTCCTGATTCCGATAAGCCCCATCAACATGGGAACAAGGTGCTTTTGGGGAGGGCGTAAATTTTTCATTGCCGCCACTTTTTTTTTTATATTCAGCTGTCAATGGGAAACCCTGCTGACAGTTGATGACTGATTTGTTGTTACGGGTGCAGTAGCCCACTGTGAATGGAGCCCACTGTCACTTTGGCCTGTATGAGCAAGGTGACTGTTTCTTTAATTAATACATTTTTAAATGATTTTTGAAATGTAGCAATGTAGCATAAAGGCCCAGAGCTCTCATTCTATTAAAATGGAA
The DNA here is from genome assembly GCF_965119305.1 of Pelophylax lessonae. Classification (NCBI taxonomy): domain Eukaryota; kingdom Metazoa; phylum Chordata; class Amphibia; order Anura; family Ranidae; genus Pelophylax; species Pelophylax lessonae. Next base: position 63,699,525 of record NC_138773.1, on the reverse strand, counting down.
CTCCCACTGAAACCTTTTTTTTTTTTTTTGTTTCTTTAAAGCTAAACTCCAGGCACAAAAACTTTTATTTAAAAATATTCTCCTTGATAGCTGCAATGCATATTAATCCCCTTTGTGTGTACCAAATGCCCTTTGAAACACAGATATTACCTTATAAAAGTATAATCTGTGCTTTACATAACCTGTGCAAAGAGCAGAGCTTTGGGAGGGGGCGGTCTGCAGAAAACTACAGAAGGGGGTGGAGACAAGACCAGTCACCCTGCACAAGGAAAGAGAACAGAAGTGACTGGTCTTCATTACAGGAAGCTCCTGCACAGAGGTAAAGTTTCACACTGGATTACTGCACAGATGTGGAAACAAATACACAAAGCACAGCAAAGCTTTAAATTCTGGAAGATGAGTGGGGAAGGGTTAGAAAAATCTTGACCTTTGTTACCAGAACAGAAAGTAAAGGCAAATATCTCAAAGGGGTTTGTCTATGCCATCAAAATTTGAAATTTCCCTCATTTCTGTTGCAGTGACAATTGTCACTGGATTATGTAAGGATGAATCTTTCCATGACAGGGGTTCTAACCTTTCCCTACTCTATCCAGAGTTAAAATAAAAATGCTTGGACTGCTTGATACTAAGTTTGAAAAGCTTAGCTGGTGGCATGTCCAAGGAACACACAGGAATTCACACTGTGATTTGACATCTGTTATCGCAATTTCTGGCCAAGACTTCCATTATTAAGCTGCCCTGTCCTTTAGAGTATATATTTATACTTTTCTTATAAAACAATTGTGAAACTGTATACACTATGCTCTCCTTTTTATTCTTTTTATATAAATCTTTAGACACCAGATTTAAAAAAAACACTGAAGCTCCACAGGACAAAAGAATATTCAATAATAATAATAATATAAAAAGATACAAGGCCAGAAAATAATTGAAGACATTGTAGATTTATTTTACACTGGGGGCCAGTGGTGAAGTGCCCCTTAATATTTGAAGGACAGTGTTAAGGTACCCCTTACATTGGCGGCCAGTGGGGAAGGTCCATCTGTTAATGGTGGAGAGTGGCAAAGGATCCCCAGACATTGGTAGTCAGTGGAGAAGAGTGATCAGTGTAGAAATGTCCCAATACACTGGTAGATAGTGGTCAGTTGCCCCATCTCCAGACATTGTTGGTCAGTGGAGAAGGGCCCACTGTTAATGGTGTAGAAGGATCCCCTTAAATTGACGGTCGGTGTAGATGTACTCCTTTACAATGGTGATCAGTGGTGAAATGCCCCCTTACATTGGTAGTCAGTGAAAAAAATTGTCCTCTAAAATTTAGTGAGAAGAGTGGAAGAATGCCCCTCACACTGTTGATCAGTGGAAGGAGGGCCCCCTTACACTGATGGTCAGTTGGAAGAACGTTCTTTAAATTGGTGGGCAGTGGAAAGAATGCCAATAAAATTAATTAAGACAGATCCAAAGCCACTCTGGCTGTGCTGACCGATGTTACCGCCAGAACTATGCAGGCACCATTAGGCGGGAGGTCAGTCTGGCATTGCTCATGGAAACCTTTGCAATCTCTGGAGGAACCTTGGTCAAGAATAATTTCTTTGAAATATTATGCCTACCATAATGATAGCTGTGATGTGAAAGTCTGTGTCAGTGTGCTCTCCCCAAGTCCCAGTTCAATTCCCTGTCTGCAGTAATTGATGTTTGCCACAATTTACAATACCTGGTAACATGAGCCTTCAAAAAACTCTGCAACTCCAAACTGCTGACAACTGCCATGTCACCATTCCCCCTGTCCTGGCAGGTCTTCTGGGCCTCGAACCACCCAGCCTTCTCTGATATTAGCTGGTAACAATGGTTGTTGCTGGGGTACACGACACTTCCAGGAGGACAAACAGGAGACACTTAAAGAGAGAAAAGGAGACACTATGTTAGTGGCCAACAATGACATTAAAAAGTTGCTTGTAACTCATTCCATACTAGTCGCTCTGTTTATACCAGGGCAGAAATCGGAGACAAGCACCAGGCTCCATCCACAATCTCTTTCGATTTTACAAATTAAACATTGGCTAGCTACGGTACTCACTAATAAAAATCTGATGTCTCAATTATTGTTATTTCAGCACGTTTGCCACTGCAAACCTATTTCCCACAGACGTATCTCAATTCTCTAGCCGCAGATGGTCCCAAAAGTCCTAGTAGACACACTTACATTTCCAGGTGGGAACAAGACCTCGAAAGCACCAAAGACCAGGAAGACTGGTCACAAGTATGGTCCATGATGGCTTTCTGCTCCATCAACACACTCACAGTTGAATCAGTATTTAAAACCGTCTCGAGGTGGTACATGGTCCTGTTTGGTTTGGCACACCTACACCCGTTTGGGGCTGTTCTATTCCAGGGGATGTACTCCATGCATGGTAGATTTGCCCTATGCTTTCTAGATTTTAGACAAAAATTCTTAAACTCTTACAATCATTACTATCTTGTCCCTTTCTAGGGATTCGTGGTAAGTCCTGTTGCATCTGAAAGTGAGTCTGACATCAATAGTAGGCAAATTAATGGAAACCCTATTAAAGGATAGGATTGTGGAACATCTTAAATCCCATGGATTGCAAGATGAAAAACAACATGGGTTTACTTCAGGGAGATCATGTCAAACAAATCTTATAGATTTTTTTGACTGGGTGACTAAAATAATAGACGGTGGAGGTGCAGTAGACATTGCATATCTAGATTTTAGTAAGGCTTTTGACACTGTCCCACATAGAAGACTTATCAATAAACTGCAGTCAAGGTCTTTAAATTGGCAATGTTTGTATTACTGGCAGTGAAGCAAACTATAGCAAGAGCTTGAAAACAACAGTTTGTACCTTTTACAGAAGTTCACTGCCGCTTAGATTTCAATGAAAAGCTCACCAGCATTCTTCTGGATATGCAAGAGAAAGTTTACAAAACTTGGACCCGGGGATTCAATATGCCCACCCCACTATGCCTTCAGTCAGTTATGCACTGCTATAGGCATTGAGGCTCCAGGATTCCGGCTAGGTTGTTCCAGACCTCCTTTTCCCCCCATTTTCTTTTTATCTTTCCCTAGTTTACACCTTCCTACCTTCTATTGTCTCTGGCTCTCCTGTTGTGGAGGCCGTTTGTGTATATCTCTCCGTTCTCAAAACAGCAAACTCATTATCCACATTAAACTCACGAGTGCCCCTTACTTTGATATTGCTCACTTCATGTTATTGCATACATTGCTAAACCATTGTTACCAATATTAACATGTACTTCTGTATACTTATTATTCTACTTTTAGTTATCCCCTTCCTTTTACTCAATGTTTGATGGATACTGTTTTGTAATTCACTAATACATTGATCTTACGTTAATATCTGCATGAGGTTACACTATGTATCCTTTAAAATCTTAAAGTCACAGAGGTGAGAGTGGTCATAAAAATGTTAATTATTAAGGAAACTAAGGTCCACACATATTGCACTGTTTGTAATCCAGTGCGAGTATCAATACAAAGTTAACGACAACCCATAAGGATAGCAAACGCAGTGCGGTTTGCCTGTACCAGATCGCATAACGATCAACTGAGAGGAAGTGACACATAAAATCACAAACAAAAACGTGCCTGTAAAGCTCATTTAATCAGTATCTGCAAACTTACCTGCCAAGTCATCCTGTGATGTTACAATATATTGAACTTCCACGTCTGTTCCTCCTCTCGTCATCACATGGACAGCCACAGTTTCATTGGTCCTGACCAGGGATGGGCCCAGGAGCTTTGCCTCCTCCGGAATGCCCACCACCCGGAGCTCTTCATGTAAGAGGAGATCTCTGCTGCCGAACCTCACTTCCACTGTCACATTGTACACCCCCGGCTGGGCGTATCTATGAGTGATGTTCACCTCACTGGTGTTGAATACCTGGCTAATGTTGAGTTCCCGACTCCCCAAATTCCAGCGTAGATGAGAGACAGGGACCAGAGACTCAACCTGAAGTTGCACAGCTTCCCCGAGTCTGTACACATCACTGGAGGCATGCAGAAAGGTGAAAGACTTGGTCCTGAAAACATCTGGGATAATGGTGAGATCACAGCCAGACAGGAGGGATAGAGTGCCACAAACCTCCCGACACCGAAGAGAGGCATTAGAGGGCAAGATGTCACCACACAGGCAACCATGCCTGGAGTCTAGAGCCCAGTAGTTGTAGAGTTTGGCATAGCAATGGGCACTGCATGTCTCATTACTGGCATGAGTCAAGGTGATGCGCACAAAGGTCAAAACCGATTCATTGTCAGTTGATGGACTGGGTGGACAGTAGATCAGATCAGATCCTAAAATATCAAAAAATAAAAGAAACAATACAATGGTTTAACTGGAAAGATATAAAAGTTACATCAAATAGACAGACAAGGGAATAGACATAGATCCAGACAGACAAATAGATTGATTGAACTCTGTGTCTTGGGCAGAAAGCTATAGCAAGAGACCACACAAAATCAAAAATAAGAATTATTCTTTAATGTTTCCATAAAATGAAATCTGATTGGATGCTATAGGGAACATCTCCACTTTCATTCTCATATTCTTTAGAATGGCTAGATTTTAAACTAATTTAGAATAGATAAATAGACAGACAGACAGGCAGGCAAAATATGAGATTTTTTAAATTACTTAAAGTGGAAGATAAGGCTAACGCTAGCTATTCTTAAAAATGTTCCGTTCCCCTCCTCCTACCTATCCTGTATAAAAAGATCTGTATACTTACCATGGGCATCCGCAGGTAGGGGCAAGGGGGGGCAAATGCCCCCCCCCCCCTGGAATCTCAACTTCCCCTTTCAAGTGGTTGTTAAGCCACTTTATACCATCCTGTCTGGTCTGTTTAATAATCCTGTGTGCCTGTGTGTCCGTGTATGTGTTTTAAAAAAATAAGCCATTCATTACCAGTTTTCAGAGGGCCTCGCACCGCTCACATGACCCGTCGGCTCTCTCCTCTCCCCGTCTGGCAGCGGCCCGCAGCAGGCAGGGCCGAGGATTCTTGACTGATGTCAGTCTGAAGGGGAGGAGGAGGGGAGGGTGAGAAGGGAGGGTGAGAAGGGAGGGGAGGGGGAGAGGGGAGGGGAGAGAAGGAGATTGGCGGCGGGTAACGTGAGCGGCGATCAGCGCTCTGAAAACTTGTAAAGAACGGCTTATTTTTATAAAACACAGACACAGGGGCACACAGGATTATTATACAGACTGTACACAGGATATGAAACTTTAAATTAAACTACAGCAGCAGGAGGGGAGGGGGGGGCAGGTACTGACACAGGAGCAGACAGGCAGGGAGGGAGGGGGGAGAGAGAACAAAGGAGGACAGGAGGGCTGCGGATGATGGAAGCACTTAAACTGACCAACTGACCACAGTGTCAGGGCTCAGCAGCCATGTCATACGGTGGTCAGTTTACAGAGGGGAGGACATAGCCAGGCAGGATCAGCCAGGTATTTTAGGTGATAGAAGGGGTCAAATTACACAGCAAAGCACTGTGCTGCATAACTTGCTTTAAGGGAACAGGGTCTGTTTTTTTATTTATTTATTTTAGGTTTACAAATGCTTTAAAAATAAATGCTGCTGTTTGCTCTTTAAAAATATATACTCAAAATAAGTATAATGACTAAACCCCTCCCCTTCATTACATTGTTGAAAAGGGGCGGAGCATGGGTGACCTTAAAATGATGCCCCCCCCTGAAAAAAGTTCTGCGGATGCCCATGATACTTACCTATTTTTAATCCGCTCCAGTTACGTGATCCTGCAGCTCCAGCTACCCCCTGTCAGTGGGTGGCTGTTGCAGGGGAGAGGAGGGAGAGCCGACAATGGCTGGGCCATGGGAGCCTATGGGTGATGGCATGGCTCTGGAAATTGACAGCCGTGTCGAATGCGCCTTTACACAGGGGAGCTGCAGGATCCCGTGACCAGACCGGATTAAAAATAGGTAAGTACGCAGATATTTTTTTATACAGATTATGAAGGATAGGGAGGAGCCATTACTACCACTTTAATTATAAAATAAATAAATCCTTGAGATATAATTAAATAAACATAAACTGGGCTAATTTTCCTCTGAAGGGCAACACATGCCACATCTAGACTCCTGAAATCATTACTTGTTACAATCAGGTTTTCCTATATAAACCTGCCCAAAGATTGCCTATGTTAATTTACATTTCCTAAAAGATGGAATCTGCATACTGTGGTCAGTGCTGTGCTTTAATGTGAACCACTAAAATACATCTCTCCTCACCGTCAAATGTTCTCAGCCAGTTGACAAGAAAGGGACAAAAGTCTTGAAAATCAAGACTCCCAACCACAAGATCGTAGCATGTGGAATTTATGAGCACTTTTTGAAAGAATTGTCTTAGTCTGCACTGCATATACCACCCAACTGGATGCTACTTTTTATTTGTCCAGTGTCATTTTAGGGAACAAAAGGAAAAAAAAGTGATAGCTATGGCCAAAGCAAACTCAGACAATTCTTTACTCTTCTTTTACATTTTAAATGAGGCCCAAAATACCACCCGAAGCAATCCAAAATTACAAAACGATATTTAGAACAAAAAAAAGTTCTCCATAGCCCAAAAGGTCAGTGTTTACTTACCACACAGATATTTGGAGAAAGAGACATTAAAGAGCTGCTGGCCAGAGGCCACGTGAGGCCGGTCACACACAGTAGAATCCGCCTGCACAACGCTAATCCCGTTCTTATTCGCCCAGCGAGGGAGCCATGATAGACGACAGTCACACAACCATGGATTGTCACTAAGGTTTCTGCAAAGAGCCCCAAAGGATCCAATCAATTAACAGCTTGTACAGTCTAGTCTATGCAGTTTCTACAACTCAGATGCCAAATTCGCACAGCAGCTGGCCTGTCACTATCAGACAGCAGAGCGAAGCATCCGAAGAGTCTCTCTAATGGATCTAAGCCCAGATAAAAGGGAAATTCCAGCTTATTGGTTTCCAACAATTTAAAAGCGCCAAAGCTACCAATCTGTGAAAAATTAATGATACAAAAGGAATTAATTTGTACAGCTATCTGCTCCATCCAGGGGTATGAGCCCTTGCTAAATGTATAAAAGTCACTTATCAGAACAACCCAACTGCATTGCTGCTGGGTGGGAGATACGGCGACGACTAGTGAGTTTTGTTTTTTTCAGATGATCCCTAAAATTGGCCAAAGATGGGTAGAATGTCAAACAAAAATTCTCACAGAAAGAATATTCTTAGTTATGAAGTTAGTTCGTTAGTGGGGTCAAATCAACATTTGTTTTCAACTCCAGTGACGAGAAAATTTGAAGAAATTTGAAGGAGCAGGATGGAAAATTTTTTAATTTCAAGGAACAAATTTCTAAAATATCAGGCAGTTTCTGTTTAGTAAAGTCCATTTATTCCAAAATCAAATGTTAAAAGCAAACAAAATTTTTCAAATGAAATTAGAATGATCTGAGAATTTTCGTACAAAATGTTCATTAGACTTTTCATTTGAATGTCTATCCAACTATGGCTAGCTTTATTATGAAAGCAGGAAATTCCCTGAGATAATAAGCCACCCATTTGCAAGCAGATCTGTTTATAGCCTTCAAAATGAAAGGGGCCTGGTTGAGGCGGTGTGGGCATTTTATACAGACCTTCCCTGGGTTGTACCTTTGTACTAGACATATACATAGGAGAGGAGGCCATTTTTAGAACATTCTGGGAAAGAAATGCCTTGTACCACCCAAAGAAAGCCGAAGACTGTGACAAGTCAAAGAAAAGTCTGGACTGACCGCTTTGACTGTCCACACCACAACCCTTACATTTTGAGCACAACCTTTTGCAGGGACTATGACATCACATGGAGGGGAAGTTAGACTTGGGTCCCTTGACTTCATGGCCTCTGAAGTAGCTGTACCCCCTGCTGCCGCTCTAGTCACATCATAACCTATATGTTCAGTCATCTCAGTCAGTCCTCAACACAAACTGGTCATCGCCATTCACTAATAGTCAAAAAGATTTAAAAGTGCACTTACATTTCCGTTAGATTTTGTAGTTGTTCAAAAAGTTCTTGGTTCAAGGTTTCAATGTTGTTATTGGAAAGGTCTCTGAAAAACAAAAAAAAAGCACAATTATAGAGTTTTCAAAACAATATCTCTCAGATCATCTGCCCCTATAACAAATATTCATTATCACGTGGTACACAAAACACCAATTTCAAGTTGACAACTTGAACTCTGGAAGGTTTTAATCCCTTTGTGACCAGGGCATTCTTTGCTATTCAGCACTCTGCGACTTTAACTGGCAATTGCTCAGTCATGTAATGTACCCAAATTAAATTTGATATTTTTTTTCACACAAATATAGCTATCTTTTGTTTTTTTTTGTTATTTGCTATTATATATATATATATATATATATATATATATATATATATATATATATATATATATACAGTATATATATATATTAGCTATAGATATAGATATATATACATAGATATAGATAGATATATACACACATTTAGGAATAAAAAAAAACATGTTTTTCTTAGTTTCTGTTATAACATTTTGCAAATAAATAATCTTTTTTTCATGAATTTAGGCCAAAGTGTATTCTGCTACATTTCTTTGGTAAAAATAACCCAAATCCCTGTATATTATTTATTCTGTGTGAAAGTCTACAAACTAGAGCTGCACAATTCTGGAAAAAATGAGAATCACAATTTTTTTTGCTTATAATAAAGATCACAATTCTCTCACTATTCTTGGCGTAACATCATCTTTTCACATAGGCTAACTTTCCTTTTCTTTTTTTTAATGCATTGAAGTGTATTTTTTTCCCCAAAAATTTGCTTTTGAAAGACCGCTGTACAAATACAATTTGACATAAAATATTGCAACGACCGCCATTTTATTCTTTAGGGTCTCTGCTAAAGAATATATTTATATTATATATAAAAAATGTGAGGGGGTTCTAAGTAATTTTCTAGCACAAAATACTGATTTTAACTTGTAAAATCGTGAGGGGGTTGAATCGAAATTGCGATTTTTTTTTTTTAACGATTAATCGTGCAGCTCTACTACAAACTATAGCATATATATTTGGAAATTAATTAACCCTGATGTACGGACAACCCTGAAATGCCAGGACAGTACAAATACCCCAAAAATTACCCCTTTTTGGAAAGTAGACAGTTTAAGGTCTTTAGTAAGAAGCAGAACAAGTTTTTTGAAGTTGTCATTTTTTTTTCACAATTTTTTGGAAAATGAAGGGTTTAAATAATATTTTTTTTTTCCAATTTTTTTTTTTTGATACTGTTACCAGTGCCTGCCACTAATGCATCATATGACTTGTGTGGCAAGTAATCAGGCATACTAACTGATGACTGTATGTAAAAAAAAAAGAAAAAACATTTTTTTTTTCATTTTTACATGCTCAGGGATTTTATTTTTATTTTTTTACGCTGTGATTGCTGTTATAGATATGAACACTGTAACCACAATCGTTTGAACGGGTATGAATGGCTTTCTGTTGACATGCTGTGATTGGCTACTCATTCATACCAGTTTCTGCATACCTTGTGATCATGTGATCGCATAGCAATCATGTGATCCCTGAATTCTCAAAGTGGTCACTGAGCATGTGCAAAGCAAAGTATATATATGTTGCTGAGCCTGCCCGTGCCGCTGTACTTTTACTGTGGCTGGTCCTAAAGCAGTTACACATTCAACTAATTGACAATCCTGTTGATGTCTGTGACTCTGTACCGGATAGAATTATTTTTACCCTACCTGTAGGTTTGTTTTTAACACGCAAACCAGAAGGAAACTAGATAGAGTGACTGGCAGCATAATGAATTCATGACCCCAGCACTGCAGGGCCATAGTACTAAGTGCTAAGTCACTACAATGTTCCAAAAAGGCTTGTTTACACACCTAAATGATATACCGTATATCCTCGAGTATAAGCTGACCCGAATATAAGCCGAGGCACCTAATTTTACCACAAAAAAGTGGGAAAACGTATTGACTCGAGTATAAGCCTAGAATGGGAAATGCAGCAGCTACTGGACCCAACTGGACCACCACGAGACACAAAACAGGAGCTGCGGGCATGGTACAGGAGATGGTACAGGCATGGCACAAGAGATGGTACAGGCATGGCACAAGAGATGGTACAGGCATGGCACAAGAGATGCTACAGGCATGGCACAGGTGAGGGTACAGGCATGGCACAGGTGAGGGTACAGGCATGGCACAGGTGAGGGTACAGGCATGGCACAGATGATGGCACAGGTGATGGTAGAGGCATGGCACAGATGGTACAGGCATGGTACAAGAGATGTAGTGCTGCAGGCATGGTACAGGAGAATGTCCTGTACCATGCCCGCAGCACCGCATGAGGAAATGCAGGGGCTGCGGAGGAGTCTCACTTACCTGTCGGTGAGGCGCCTTACATTTAAAAATGGCGCAGCCCGGTGCCAACGCGTCACAGCGCATGCGCCGCTAATGCTCGGGAAAGCCTGTACACGTTCGCCAATTCCTGGGCAGACGGCGCATGCGCGGTGATGTGTTGGTGCCGGGTAAGTGAGATCCTGACTCGAGTATAAGCCAAGGGGGGCTTTTTCAGCATAAAAAAACATGCTGAAAAACTCGGTTTGTACTCGAGTATATACGGTAAATATCCCCGCGCTGTGGTATATTAGTGTGATAATTACTAAGCAGACTGCTACTAGATGAAAGGTGTGTGTTCCTTTAAAATTGATTGGTGAAACCCTGCGCTGTCTGTGTTCGGTTTATTATTAGTGACCAAAAAATGTGAAAGTAATGAAAGGAGATGTATGGCTTTGTTTTTTCCCCCCAGTTACACTTACCTAGGTGGATGCAGCATCAGTCCGATGCTGCATCTGTCCCCCGGTGCCTCTACACTGAGAACCAAGAGATCGAACACCACCGATCACTCGGTTCTGACCGCTCCCCAGGCAGACAGCTGTTGTCAGTCAGCAGCTCTCCGCTCTGCCTCCTCCTTGCTTATTGCAGTGCTGGACTGTGGAGGGGTGGGAGCAGCCGGCTCAGGCTCTCAGCGGCTCGCTGAGAGGCTGAGACGAGTGTCAGTCCAGGTACCTGGCGGATCCCGAATCCGTGGTCATGACGACGCGGTGCCTGGACCGACTTCTGTGAGCAGAGAGCAGACTTCAGTGCTAAAAATGGGTCCCAGGAGTGCAAAACGAACTGCACTCCTGTGATCCATAGGGGCTGAACAGCCAAACGAGCTTTGGCTGTACATCTCCTTTAAACATAAAAACTTCATACAGTGGTAGGAAAGCTTATGCATAAAACACATACATAAAAAATCCCAACATTTTAAAACACGTGCAAGTTCATAAATCCATAAGGTGCTGTGGAATAATTGTGGCACAAAGGATCCACAGCGCCTTCCAGTACATGAAGTACTTTGTCCCATCTTCCTATATGCTGTCTAAGGATAGCTGTGAGGTCGGACAGGCGCCCCTTCTCCCTCCCCAGTCATTCAATAATCCAGCTAGCAAGGAGATAGCTGCTTTGATAAACTGCACTTTTTTATATCTCCAAGCACTTGCCCGCTCGCCTGGAACATAACAGCCAACAAGCCCACAAACCCCAGCATTCCTTGTTAAAGGCGATTGCCTTGGACAAGTTTTTGAAGATGGAGAAAAGTGCTGTCTGTCAAAGTAGCCATCTCCTTGCTAGCTGCGTTGTTGAACCACCGTAAAGGGAGGAGGGGTGCTCTGACTGACTTCTCAGCTAGCCATAGAGAGCACGTAAAAAGGTGGGACAAAGTACTGCATGTGCTTTGTTCCTGGGGAATAAAACATGTTAATAAAACTTGAAGTGAGACTTATTTTTACGCTTTCTCCACACTGTCCAAAACAATAAAATGTGCTTGCGTTTGCACTTTAATTGATTAATGGGTGAAAGTGATGGATGGGGCAAGTGAAGGAGCATACTCTACAACATGGGTGTCCAACCTTTTGGCTTCTCTGGGCCACATTGAGTGTAGAGAAATTTTCTCTGGCCGCATATAAAATATATACTATATTTAAAGCGGAGTTCCGGGCACAAAAACATTTTTTCAATGAACATACCCCCGGGACAGTCAGGGCTAGTACATTCCACAATGGCTAGCCTCTGATCTGTCCCGGTTCGCACTTACCTGCAAGAAGAAATACTCACTTATAAAATTTCTTCTCCAGCGTTGCCATCTCTGTTGTGGGCACCTGAAGCCAGCGCGATCCTCTTCTGCGTCCTCTCCCGTGTCTTCTTCTCCCAGAATGCGCCTGCACCGGCCCCGCCGTCACTTCGCACCGGAAGTGAGGAGCGGGGCCGGTGCTGTCGCATTGATTCCTGGGAGCGATGACGTTCAGCTCCCAGGAATCATTGCAAACCGGAAGTGACGGCGCGGGCCGCGCCCACAGAGGGAGGAAGTGGAGAATAGGTGAGTATTTCTTTCTACGAATACAAGGTGAGTAAAAAAAAAAAATAATCCTAACTATCCAATTCCTTTTCAGGTGAAGAAGAGCAAGCGGATGGCCACAAAATTCGATTAGGTCGATTTTGTGCCCGGAACTCCGCTTTAAGGTATATAAGTAATAAAATGCCCCCGCGTCCTTCCCGGGCCACGCACCCCCCGCACTATTTTAACATAACTAGAGGATGATGAAATGAAATGGAATCAGTATACAGAGGTTTACTTCTTCTGAGAGATAATAAAGGAACACTCTAACCACCATGACCACTTCAGTGATTTGGAGTGGTCATGGTGGTAGGAATCAAGAACACTGCACATGCTCGCAGTTGAAAGCTGCTGTGGCCATGGCCCCGACCCGACTTCCTTCCCAGCAAAAAAAAAAAAATTGTCAGGGGGCAGTGCGCATTGAATGCGGTTCTGGGCCGCAGGTTGGACATGCCTGCTCTACAACCTGCATACTAGTTCCAGGTACGTAACTAAAATTATTGAAGCTACTGAATTAGAATAACAAGCTCCTAGTCTTTTCACAAAGAGTGATCAGCATTGGTTACCTCCCTAGACCTCTTAGGCTGGCCATACATTATGCAATTTTCTTATTCAATGTCCTTTAGATTTACCTTCAACTATGTAGTGCAAGGGCCTGCCTGATTACATACAAATTGAAAGTGTTTAGGAATGACCATATATTTTATTGTTTTGGTAAATCTAAAGGAAATTTGTACAAGAAAATTGTATAATGCCTTAGGCTGGCCATACATGTTCAATTAACTTGTAAAATTTTCCTTTAAATTTACCTTAAACTATGTAGTGCAAGGGCCTGCCTGATTGGATACAATTGAAAGTTGTTTAGTTTTGACCTCATATTCTATGCTTTTGGTAAATCTAAACGAAAATTGTACAAGGCAATTGAACATGTATGGCCAGCCTTAGTACAGGTCTCCTTTAAAAGTAATGCCAGGAAGCATCTGCATTTACAACAACAGGTCAAGCTGTGAGAATGGAGGTGGAGGACAACTGGGAATTGTAAAAATTATTCAACACCAAAAAATGAATCATTTCGCCTGACATAGTAGGCTGGAGACTTAACATATTTTTATGTGCTTTTTAATGAAACAACTGACACTGACCTCATCGATCCCAGCACATGCACGCCATGAATGCGGTCTTTGGCAGTGGCGGTTGGGGGGGGAAGAGTACTGTGAGCGTGCTGTCAATGAGCGAGCTCCCCAGAGGGCCTGCTGGACTATTGAGAAGATTGGAGTTGTGTAAACTTTCCCACGGATGCAGCGATGGTGGTGAGGTAAGCCTGGCTATGACCCATCCGGATCTATAACCCAAAAATAGCTTAAAGACAACACCTGCCCACTGCATTCTGCCTGGCCGCCTTGTGTACGTGATTCAACCGATTAACCCACAGCATGCTGGGAAAAAACGAAATCAATTATAACATGTGTACATGACATGCCATCTATACTCTACTCCAACTGCCATCATTTTATTGTCCCTACTACCCATCCCCGTTGTAACAAGACTGTCCTGAATTAAAGCGTATTTCCACTTTTGCAGTTGAAAAAATGCCTGGAACTCCGCTTTAATTTAAGTTGTCCCTTCTCTTTCTGTATACAGATGATGGTGCTGTAATTATTTTAATTAAAAAAAAAATCTAAGTACCTTTTTTCCTAATTGATATACAGCTGTCACATGACCCAGCTCTTTCCCAGCCTGTCTGCAGGGAACATAAGTAGGAGGAGCTTCTAGTCCTCTGCTGCTGGTCACATGTTCAAAAAAAAAAGGAAAAGCCCTTAGATTACAGAGTAAAAATATATAAATAATATCAATAAACTATTTTAAAAGAGAAGTATGTGCATCTGTCCCCTGGTGCCTCTACACTGAGAACCGAGCGTTTGAAGACCGCCGATCGCTCAGTTCTCACAGCTCCATGAGCAGAGCGCTGGTGACAGTCACAGCTCTCTGATCTGCCCCCCTCCTCGCTCACTGAAGTGCTGGGCTGTGGAGGGGCGGGAGTGGCCGGCTCAGGCTCTAAGCGGCTCGCTGTGAGGCTAAGCCGGGTGCTGGTCCAGGGATCTAGGCAGATCCCAACTCCGTGGTCGTGATGACGCAGAGCCTGGACCGACTCTGTGACATCAGCCATGAGAGCGGACTTCAGCCCGCTCTATGCTGAAAATGGGTCACAGGAGTGCAAAATTAACTGTGATCCACAGGAGAAGTACAGCTGTACTTCTCCTTTAAATTGGCATACACATATATATTTGAAATGAAATCTTTATTATTTTTGGCAATAACATGGTGTGGGTTTATTTTCTGCCAGTCACAGGCTGTGTGTCATGTCCTTCCAGCTTGAGTCTTACAAAAAGAGGGAGGTGAAGCCTCCATTAATCTACACAGAATATCCCACACTCGTGTTTAACTGGTTAGTGGGCATGGAGGAGGGAGTGGGTTGTCATTTACCAGGGTGTATACACCCACATCTGTGACTATAGTCACACGGGTTAGTTCAGATGTGATAGGGGGGAAATGTTCAGCATAGAAACTCACTGAAAACGGAGCATGCGCAGAGCTGCCACTACAGCTACAAAATCCCTAGCTGAATTGGGGACATGAACAGAAGGTGGAGACAAAAAGCAGCAGGATCATCCAGAATTTTTTTCAGAATACAGAAAACAAATCTCAGTGAGACTCACTGTGAGTATGAACAGCATGTAATACACTATTTATTCATATTTTTATGATTTTGGTTTAGTAACACTTTAACTTAAAAAAATATATAAAATTTATTGGTATAACAAGCAAAAGCATTGCATGAATCCACGACTATTAAAACGTCCCCTCTTTTTTGTCAGAGCGCCCCCTTGGTATCCCAATATACAAGCTGGAGTGGCAACAAGGGCATAGATGAGTAAAGGCCCCTCCAACTCGTAGTGCTAGAAAGAGAGGTGTGCCTGACCAGCTGTGTTAGATACTTTGTGTACTAGACAGCAAGGCCAAATTCTGGTGCCTATTGCATTGCAGGGTTGTTTTAGGACCCACAACGTAACCGCTTAAGCAATAAAGTAGATGTGGGACTTCACAACTGGAGGTTGTTAATGCAATGTCTATCTGACTGAATATCTATTTTTTTTAGTTAAAAGGATAACTCCACTTTCGTAGGGGAAAAAAATCAGAAAATAAAGAGAAAACAATATAGCTTATACAATTGCGACACAAATCATATTGTAATTATATCTTATTAAAAATGACCTTTCCTTTTCAATCTGCAGCTGTTGTAATCTTCTGAAAATGCAATACAATATGGCTACCTGGAGGTGATCTGTACACAGAATGTATACTGACCACACCCCAGAAACATCATTTCCTGCTTGCGTGATTGGCTCACCAATTTTCCCAGAAGTCTGCACTAAGATACAAGTCAGATTTCTGGCATCCTCTGCAACAAAAATGTCATTTTTGGTGAGATACTCCCAATAGGAACACGTCTAAAGGGATGCAGGCCCAGCAGATTTCCTCATTAGTGCTCAGCTGATAGATATATATAAAACCACTCCTATTAGACCCACTGAGCACAGAGGAACAGAGGAACAACTAATAATTTCTTCAGCATAACAAAAAGGAAGGAATCTGCAACAAAATTTGTTAAAAATAAAATCCCTGCAATGTACAGAGATCCCCCAGAGGGGAATATTTTTTTCTCAACAAAAGTGGAGTTACTCTTTAAATTGGCTTTTAACTCTCGGCATCTGAAATGTCAATATGGGGCGGACTGGACCTTTATTTTTTTCCCCCCAATTAGAACACAGCTATTTTCAGTGATACCAATTGTTGTATCATAAAAAAAACAAAAAACAGAATTAAATCATTTCCTCCTATTTTTGGAAGCATGCTCCTTTCCGATGGCCAAAAGAAAAAAAAAAACAAAACAACAGTAGAACAAAACAGCAATAATTCTCTTAAGCTGCTTGACAAAACGACGCTTTGATCGGCCAAATAAGCGGAGATAAACTGAAGCGGCGGCTCGGAGGGAGTTAATGGCGGGAAGTCTGCAGAAGTTTTCATTCTCAATGAAATGCGCAACTTGTGGGAAAAGGAGGAGGGAAGAGAAAAGGAAAAAAAGAACATTTTGTTCTCAAAGATGGGATATAAAAAAACATGTGGATTGGGAAGATGAGGGCATGATGAAAAGAGTCATGGACTATAGTGACACCTGGGAATCTCACTCTTAATGAATAAAGTGGACCTGCCACTGCCATACATTTATCAGCCACAACATTATGACCAGGTGTTAGAATATCAGAACACGCAGTGAAACGCAATTTGTTGTGTATGGGGCTGTGTAGCCACAGACTGGTCAGGGTGCCCATGCTGACCCATGTCCACAGCCAAAAGCATCTACATTGGGCACTTAAGCATCAGAACTGGACCACGGAGCAAAGGAAAAGGGTGACCTGGTCTGACGAATTCAAGAATGGTTTGAGGAACACGACTTTGAGTTGTTGACTTGGCCTCCAAATTTTCCAGATCTCAGTCTGATTCATGGAGGCCCCACCTTGCAACTTTCAGGACCTAAAAGATCTGCTACTGACAGCTTGGTAACAGATACCACAGCATACCTTCAGAGGTTTGATGGAGTCCATGCCTTAATGGATCAGGACTGACCCATTTTGGTGGCAAAAGTGGGACTACTCAATATTAGGTGGGTGGGTGATAATGTTATAGCTGATTAGTGTATATTATATTTAATCGTTTTAAACTTTTTTTTTTTTTTTTACATTTCTTTTGTTGCCTCCTGGTTTTTGGCCTAAGCCAAAATAATGTCACACATACCAGGAGTCTTTAGAAAGGGCTTTATCAGCTAAGCACACCCTCCTCTCTGTATGCCTGCGATAAGGGCAGATGGATTCCAGGAAGTAAATGCTACACCAATCATCTGCCCTTACTCAAAATGGCAACAGCTAGACATGCTAGGGGCAGTGTTGTATTTTGGTTTTGTGCCCCCCTACTATGTAAATTTGCTACACTCCTTTTTTAACGGATGTGACTCCCTCCAAGATTGAAGGACTACAAGTCCCAGCATGAACCCCTGAGATCTCACAAGAGGGGGGGTGAAAGGGGGTGGGAGAGAGAGAGGGGGTGGGTGGGGGAGAGAGAGAGTGGGTGAGGGAGGGAGAGAGAGCGGGGGTGAGGGAAGGGGGGGGTGAAAGAGAGAGGGGGTGACAGAGAGGTAGGATCAAGGAGAGAGAGAGGGGGGTGAGAAAGAGAGAGAGGGGGAGGTGTGAGAGAGTGAGGGGGGTTTTGAGAGAGAGAGGGGGGATGAGAGAGAGGGGGGATGAGAGAGAGAGGGGGGAGAGAGTGGGGGGATGAGAGAGAGATGGGATGAGAGAAAGAGAGGGAGGGATGAGAGAGAGGGGGGGGATGAGAGAGAGAGGGGGGATGAGAGAGAGAGGGGGGGTGAGAGAGGGGGGCAAAGAAAGAGATGAGAGAGAGGAATGAGAGAGAGAGAGAGAGGGGGGTGAGAGAGAAAGAGAGGTGAGAGTGAGGGAGAGAGAGGGGGGAGACAGGGAGGGAGAGAGAGAGAGGGGGGGTGGGTGAGAGGGGGTGAGTGAGAGAGAGAGAGGGGGGGAGAGAGAGGGGGGGTGAGAGAGTGGGGGGTGAGAAAGGTGGCTCTAGCAACCAGTGGCCAATAGAGTCTCAGGTGGGGGGGGTGGCTTTTTTGCTGCCCCCCTGCAAAGTGCCGCCCTAGGCCTGGGCCTTGTTGGCCTAGGCCAAAATACAGCACTGGCTAGGGGAGTGTTTTTCAAAGTGAATTCTCAACAAAATAAAAGTATGGAGACATGCAGGGATGGGTGAGTTTGCTTTGAATAGTAAAAATGTATTACAAAGTGTTTTCAGTTTGTGGTGCTCAGATACAGTTTAGTTCCAATCTAGCCGCTCATGTACCTCATTTCCAATGGATATCAACTGCAAAACAGTAATCTGAAGGAACATACATGTCCCTGGAGTTCATCTCATCATTGCCAGCTAGGACGGTGGCTGTTCAGGTAAAAGTACAACAGTCCCTCAGCACAGAAGGACAAAGGAAGGTATCAATACCAACTACATTGAGCAAATCAATGACATTCCTACTGTAAATAATTCATCGAACAATTGACCTATCACATACATACAGTGAAGATGTCTATTTTATCAGAATAGTGACGACTAGATGCTTCTCTTAAAGTAGATTTCCAGGCTAAACCCAACTAGTCCCCTCCCCCCTCCTAACACCTATGCTGACTAAATATTAAAAGATGTATATACTAATCTATTTTCAGCCCAGTCTAGTCTGCACACGTGATCCTGTGTCAGTCAGTGGCAGCTGCAGGGGAGAGTAGGGAGCGCCAAAAATGTATGTAAAACTGGGAGTGGTGACATCACCCATAGACTACTATAGCCCATACGTTTTTGGCACCATGCATGGTTTGCCGGTGGGCTTGTGTAGATGGCTCTATGTGACAGGGCTGCTTTTTTGCTGATAACGTGGGCTTCCTCGGGGGATGTTTGCCATCACCATCACACCTTTATTATTGATAAAATGAATCGTGATCAACAATACAACAACAATTAGGATCAGTTTGATCAGTCTAAGTAAAAAAAATAGTACTAACGCACCACTGTGCGTTAAAAGACAGACTAATCATCCAGATTTCCACTTGTCACACTAGTTCAGACAAGGGTCCACCAGTTGGTTATAGAATAAATTTATATGCTGGCCACAGGAGGGAGAAATCAGCCACAGCTCCAAAAAGAGCCTGTAAGCGGACCGGGGGACAGTCGCACGTCGGAAGGAAGAACCTTACCGGAGGGTAAGAACGAAACTCGAACTTGTAGCCGAGCCGAATGACCTCGTGGACCCGCCTCTTCTCGTACCAGGGGAGACGTTCCCCCACTCCGGATAAAGGTGAGAGCGCACCTTCCTGCTGAAGGGGTCTTGTCCGCGGGTCTGGAGAAGCCCGCACTTGACTTGCCAGACCAAGTTCGCTTGGATTCTCCAGAGGAGGCCCCGAAGGGCTAAAATCCCTTGTAGACCCTGGGGGACGAAACAACTTCCTATGAGCCGAGACAAAGGACCCACGTCTACAACGAGGGTCCTTGCCCTCAGTAGCCTCCGGAAGAAAGGTACGCTTCTCCCCTGTGAGACCTTTAATGATGTCATCCAGGGTAATACCAAACAGGCAAACTCCTTGAAAGGAAAGATCAGTCAAGGCCTTGTTATAAGTCTGGTCCGCAGACCAGCATTTGAGCCAAAAGACTCACCGAAGGACCGCTGCCAAAACAGAGAGCCGAGCCACTAGGGGAGCCACATCCAAAGAGTTATTACTGATAAATTGCAGCCCCTGGACCAGCTGGCCCTCCAGCTCAGCAAAGGCAGGGGGGAGCTACTCCCCCTCCAGGTCACAGCGTAAAAGCTTAGCCCACTCGGTCAGAGTCTGCGACACCAGGGCAATGGTGAATATTGGCCTCAGTGCGGAGGGTTCACCACCGGTGGAACATTGGGAGGGGAAAAGGGAACTCCTTTGCATCTCTGGATGGCTTGCGAGTGCCAAAGGGAACCTGCGCCTCCGTCGCTGCTGCGTCTACCAACCTAAAGTCTCAAGCACAGATATAATCAGTGCAACTACCAGCGCCTTTTCGTGCGTGGTTGCAGAAGCGGAGGAATTATCCTCACTATCAGAGGATTCAGAGCATGTGGTCGCAGACCCAGCAGGGTGAACCACGTCCGTGGCGGCCAAATCAGATTCAGGATTTGAGGAGAGAGATGAGGCAGGCCCGTCGCCCAAAAACCACCTCCACCCGGGACACAAGGGACTCCAGGACCGCCGTCAGTGCATTGATGGATGGATGGGACCCGGAGGGCCCCACAGCCTCAGAGAGGAGATGTGCTCCAAAGACTCCATGAGTCATCAGGGAGACCCCACAAAAAAGTGTAAAACACTGCTAAGGGACAACCCCCACCGCTCTGGCAGCCCACCTGGTTGCCAGCCACAGAGCACCAATCAATTCTCAGCTGAGAGGGAGAGGACACCACCAGACTCACCAACCCACATAAACCATGTACCGCAGCCACCAGGAGAATCTGCACTGCACAAGCAGCGATCAGGAAACGAAAGAATCCAGGAGTCAGCAAAATCTATGCCCAGAGGGCTCCACTGTCATGGCCGCCGTTATTTTCAATGACAAAGCACCGCAAAATAGCCACCGAACCACACAAATATAGCCATTGTGCATTGAAGCACACAGGCTACAAAAAAATGGCAGCCCCGCCTTGAAGCTCCCAGGGACCCAGGAGGGATCCCTAGGTCTCAAGGACAAGCCCAGGCAGGACAGGGGGCCCTTGCAGGAGCCCCCATCAGGTACAACCCCCCCCCCCTGCACAGCTTATCACCCGGGAGGTGGCCAGACCACCCACACAGCCCCAGTCCAAGTATATGGGGGGATAGTTTGGGGGGACAGATGAAGAGGATGACTGACAGGAAAGAGGAGAACCCAGGGGTCCGACCGTCCCAAAGAGGGGCCTACGTTCACCCCAAAATCCTCCAGGGGGAGAGGGGGGACAGCTACTCACTATACCAGGAACCAGGCAGACACCGCTCCAGACAGAACCGCTCGCCATTGGAATGGGGGGGCTGTTGGCTGGAGAAACGCTGCAACTCACGCCGAGACCCAGTCGTATGCAACCTCGCAAGGAGTTTAACTTGCAGGCCAGCCCCCTTCCTGTGGGGCTATGTCATGGTCGACCTAGCGCGGAGCTGAGGTATGTGCGCACTCACTGGCCAGACTGGGGGTGACCACAGGATCTAGATTACCCAGCCCGTTGCCCAGTCTGGCAGTTGATTGTATATCTCACAGGAAAAAACTAGGAGAAAAACTTCTATCTAAAAAGAAAAAATTGCCAGGAGCAGAGATCCCAGCAAATAACTAGGGCCTTACTCCTGACAAGGCAGAAAAAAACTGAGTACTTATAGCAGAGAGAGAGAGCATACTCCCTGGAACTGCTCATAGGTGTAGCCAGACTTTTTTCCGCTTAGTGTCTTACTCCTGTAGGGGGCAGTATAACCCAATGGGTATGAAAATCAGGAGCTGTGTCCGTCAATGAACAAAAGAGAAACAAGAATCTTCAAAAGTGTAAAAATGAGCTATGCATCCAAAACAATCACTGTATTTGGCGGTCTTGCTCATAAATCACCGAGCATCATACCGTGTAAACGGAGCACTGCACTGACACGGCCTTACAGAAGTGAATGGTGCAGGTTGGGTGATCCATTATGTAACCTTTTACAGCAATGTGGAGACAGAACCTAAACATTATATCTCTAAACTAGATCGAAAAGGCTAAAAAAGACACACATTTATTCCTAAAACAAACTAAATGTGCATTCTATTGACAGGATCACTAAAAGGTATGTAGATAACATGACTCCCTAAGCATAAATATACATTAACACATTATGATATTAGATATAGGCACATTGTTTTAGACTGCAAAGATTAATTAAATTGAGAGTTGTAATTTTTCTGATATTTCAGCAAAAATTGGGAGATTTAGGTGAAATCTGGCCATTTTGGCAAAATGAAAGTCAGTGGGGAAGAAATTACAGGCTAACTCCTCCTTTTACACAATCTTGCAGCGTACGCCTGTATATAGGGTGCAATATGTAACAAGGTAAGGTGGAAGGTGCCAAGCGGTCCTGGCTCTGCCCACACAGCCATCGCAAAGACATGTGAATAAAAGAACTACAAGTGCTGTGATCACCGCAGTCATAGTCCACAGACACTACCTTCAGCTCTCCAACTGATAGTTCATATGGAGGTACAGACATGAAGCTGGAGGAAGAGTCTGTAGGAGCCTGGCATTGCACCTGCGATCCACTGATCATAGTTACAATGCTATGCAGGCTCCTTTGCTTTGTTTTTTTGCTATAAATATATAATATGTGCATTTATTTTATTTTTTTTTTAAAGATGGACTTCCTATTTAAAGAGTTCTTTTTGTGGTTTTAAGCGTGTAATGGGCCTTAAATGGTTCCTCTGGGTTACAGAAGCTCATTTCCCTACCCTGGACCCTGTTAGTGTTTTTTTATTTTTATTTTTTAATTCAGAAGCAAAAATAATTGTGGAAAAAGTGAAAAAAAAGTGACTATAAGAAAATAAAAATCAAATACAAAAAAAAAAAAAAAAAACACCAAGAATATCCTATGCCCACTAAATACAAAAAAAAAAGGACATAGTCAGGACATAGTCATTGTGCAACATCAATTTTGCCAAAATTGCTCTGTTAAATTATTCTGTAAATCTATTAGTTTTTTTGCAGTAACATGGGAAGTATAAATAAAGCCTTTTGGAGCTTACACAGAGAGCCATATCCCCTCTTCTTAGAGGAAGGGGAGTGAGGCACATGTCCCCATACCCAGGGTATATCTCTTTACTCCTTTTGGCCAAACGAGTAGAACGGAAGTAATGGAAAGGTACATTTGTGCATTATGATGCATGAGCAAAGCATAGGCTCTCTTTAAGACTAACTCAACTCTATCTACCTTCCAGGTTTACCAAAATGTGCGCTTTAAAAACCCATCGCTGGGCTATGTGGAACACAAATATTCGGTCTGTCCGCAGTACAGAAACTGCTGCCGAAATTTCCTGCCACTTTTCCAGCTGGAGAATTGTGCCAGTTGGTTGCAAAGGCCCACATGGTGTTCGGAGCATGCCTTGGCTGGTGTGAAGAGGATATTATTCTATCCATTCCTGCCTCTGTTTGTTCAGCTGGAGCCTGACTTTAACCCCCTCCTTGACGCTGAACAAAATTTCGAAACAATGTTTCAGCATGGAGAGGACTACCTACTTTTTGAACCAGTTTGCTCAAACATGACCAACTGAAAAAAAATACCCATCCATCGTCTTCTCCAGATTGCCAGAGGTCAGTCAGTTTAAAGAGGTGCTCTAGGCAAACAATAAATGTGGACCACACATATGTCCTACCTTACATACTGTATACAGCTGCAAGCATCCTCCATATCCACAGATTAACACCCCCTTCTCCACTTTCTGAAATCATGGGAATGGCAGGTTTGGCTGTGCAAGGAATTACGGGAAGCTAAATTAAAGACAGATTGAGGTACTTGAACTAGATGTTTTTAAAATAAATGTATTGATTTTCATTTAATAAATACTATCCTAGAAATGGCTAAATCAAACCAAAGGGAGCTTGGACCTGCCAAGGTGTGGAGTGCACCTTTAAAGAAGACCATCAGCTGCCAATCATTCTTCATTTTACCTTTTTCCTACCCCATCCTCTGCCCCTTCCTTTTTCTGTGCTCCTCCTTCCAGACCCCTCTTTCCCCCTAACCCCCCCTCCCCCCAACCACCACCACCCTGCTATTCCATTGAATCTTCTACTTTAGGTTTAAATATTAGTTTGGAGAGGCAAGTACCTTCCTTGTTTCTTTTTTACCATCAGAGTTTTGTCTAGGTTGCACTATCACGGCCTCTTTCCAAAGGTGGCACAACAATGAACACCTAGTGGATGATGGGGACTTGGCTGAGCCCCTATACACCCTTTTAACAGCAGGCCCAGGTGGATACAACCTGCTAAATTATGGGAAAAATTGAGCTTCTGACCACCATTGTTTAGGCCTGGTGGGTGGACCAGGGAGGAGACTTTCTCCTCTCGCACTGAGATATCGCTCCCTGCAGGTGTGGTTGTAGCATCAAGAGCCGCAGCCTCCCGGTCATTAGCCTACTCCCCACTCAAAATCCCGAAATCCGAATCAGGTCCCATAGTGTCCAATCCATGCGGATTCTGTGCCACAGCTGTATGGTGGAAAGTTTGCTCCACTACTCGGCATTCAATCTGCCTTAGGTTCCACACCCCTCCACTCTCCTTACTTGGAACGAGGTTTTGAGCTTTTGTGCGCTATTTCCTGAACAGAGCAGAGAGCAGCCCAGGACGAGGGAGAAAGTGTTGGTGCTGACAACCAAGCGGGATGGACAAAGAACTATCACAGGGCTGCGCGGGGCAGGAGGAGGAGGAAGGGGAAAGTGCTGCCTGGTAGTAGAGAACACTGTCACTGGTGAGGAAAGATGCTGCTTAGGGTCTGTACCACCTATTGGGGACCATTTGTACCCTCCATCATGCTCACCTCACAACACTGACAGCTGGGAACAAACACACACCCCTTCCCTCAACACCTGCTGATAGGAAAATACCCCAAAATTACTAGCACCAGCAAAGAGAGGGCTGGGCTCTGTCATTACCAGGAGTGGGGCCTCTGTTTTTACATTAGGGGAGAGAAGGTGTATAATTTGTTACTAGTGGGACATTTGTCATTAGGGGAGCATGTGCCCTGGGTGCTGGCGTCCCTGCGGCCTCCCTGTTACACCTGGAGAGGAAAGGTGGCGGGGGCAGAATTTACAAGAACTGATCGCCTGAATTTTCCTCTTACAGCAACTAAAAGCCAGCTTCTCCTCCTCTCCCTACCCGCATTCATCAGCTGCAGGGGGAAAATACAGCCAATCGGTTCTAGTAAATGCTGCCCCCACTACCCCTCCTACCCTCTCTTTCTGCTGCCCCAGTCTCCCCCATATACCCCCTCCCCATCCTTGCAGCACTGCTGGCTTCCCTTCTCTCCCGCTAGCTGCTAACTGAAACATAGTAAACTGTCTTTACTATTCTTCAGTTTGTGAATGAACAGGAAGCTGCTCAGCACAGAGCACTTCCTATTCACTGTCTAGTGCAGCTGAGACTGCAGAGAAAGGGACTGGGGAATCTCTGTCCTTACTTCTTTTCTCTGTCTCAAAATTAAGAAATCAGGGGTCTGCGTTTAGTGCTCTTCCCCCTCCCCATAGGGCTCCTAAAAAAATGTAGAAAAAAAAATTTAAAAAATATCTAAAAATGTAAAAAAAAAATTACTGACACCATCTACTGCTCCACTGACTGACACTGTCCCCTTTTAAAGTAGGCCAAGTTTAAATTTTTACAGTGACGTTTGTTTTATTATATTTTTTGAAATTTTCCTTTTTATTTAAGGGGGCTTTGCTAGTAAATTTCCTAAAAAAAAAAAAAATGCGCCGAACTCTGGTGATCTTGGATCTTCTTCATGTTGTTCAGGTAGATCTCCACCTCTCAGAGGTTTCCTACCCCTGGTCTAATGGGTTCTGTCCAAGATCTATGAAGCTAAGGCGCAAGATTTGTTTTTTGACCTCTGCCCAAAAAGGTCAAGAACCTATTTTTAATGATAAAAGGGTACATCCATTCTGAAATATGATACTGATCATTTGTATTGTGACATGTCAGAAACAATTACTCCTGCAAAATAGAAAAGTTACTGAAACGTTGATGAATTTGTCTGTATTTTGATGTTTGACAGGCCTGTTGCTATGAAGTAAGCTTGCTTCTTACCAGGCGATTACTGGCTGTAATGAGAGGCTTTAAATCAGAGCAGAAACTGGAAGTTCAATAGACACTTTGTCATAGTCCACGCCAATATAATAGCCATTTTATGATAAGGTATTAGACAAGATCCTTTCAGGCCCCGCTACGGGTTCTTGGAGCTAATTTACCTCTCCCAGAACACATTTTATTCTAAGCTGTTCCTCTCATTACCGTCCTGGACAAATTCCATTCATCAAAAGCCGCTCAGAAAAGAAAACATTCTATCCGTCTTTTCTCCCCTTCACTTTTGGTCTGAAACGAAGCACACTGTGCCCGCAAATGACATAATGCTAGCTGACATCACTCTTGGCTCTTTTCTGTGCCGCTGTTAACCCCTCAGAGCTGGAGGAAGCTCACACTTCCCAAAATACATAAGCAAAACGCTACCCTGGTATCGGGAGCACTGGGTTCAGGCCAGGGCTGGCAATCCCAGCATTGGTCAAAAGGGTACCTCCTTTGCAGCTAGTTCTACACGAGTGTTTTCTTATATAGCTTCAAGTGGACCTTCACCAAGTTGTAAAAATTCAAAGTCAGCAGCCACAAATACTGTAGCTGCTGACTTTTAAAAATCAGGTACTTACCAGTCTAGGGATTCCAACACTGTCTTCCCGCAGACGATTCTTCTCACCGCTGTAGAGCCTCCATCTTGGATTTGGGAGCCAGCTGTGACTCCTGGAATCAAATTTGGCTCTCCACGATGCAGAGAGACTGGTCCCGCAGCCTCCTGGGATGTTTGATGTGTCCCAAGAGGCTGCGGGAAGGGCGAGTTACATCATCCTCACCTTGGTGAGAATTGAGGAAGTGGAAGCATGTACCAACAAAAAGCGGTAAAAAGGAGGACCTCCGAAACAACGTTGCGGCCCGCCCTCCACACTCTATCCAGCTCTCTGGTTCCTGTCAGACTCCGTGGAGGAACGGACAGGTCGCTGACATCACTTCCGGTTCCAGGTCACTGCTTTCATCAACCCCGCTGTACACAGACATCTGCAAGGCTGCCCATCCAGGGAGCCTGCGCCACCTACAGCAGCAACCGGCACCTGTATCATAGACACTGCCACACAGCACAGGATCATTCAGCAGGTCCCCGGATCTGATCATCCCGGATGTGTCCCATTGCGAGTACCGTTGTTCATGGTTTACTGGCTGTATTTTGGATCGTTTGTACATGTAAGTCACTACAATAAATTGTCATATTTCTCATACTATATTGTGACCTGGCGCCCTTTGTCTTCTTCCTTTTTTGCTAAAACCTGCAACTCAGTTACAGGCTGGGTGGGAGTGAGACAATAAGTGGTACTGAACTTTATGAGTAAAGCTCCACTTTAGGGTGGCCATGCTTTCAATTTTAGAATGAATTTTTTTGAAGGAAAATAAATTCAAGAACAATTTTTTTTTCCTTTTCCTTTGAATTTTCTCATCACCTTGGTAAAATGAATGTTGACCCCCACCAAAGATTAGGATATCAAATAAGCGTTCTGAAAATTAAAATGTTCCCATGAAGTTTTACTAGACAGGGGTCTCCAAACTTTGTAAACGAAGGGCCAGTTATGTAACTGTCCTTCAAACTTTCGGGTGGCCGGACTGTGTTCAGCAGGAGTAGAAAATGTCCCGGTGTCAGTGGGAGTAAACACTGCCCAATCTTTGGTATTAGGGGCAGAAATAGTGCCTCATCATTGATGTCAATGGAGGAATAGTGCCCCATCATTGGTGTCAATGGAACGATTAGTGCCCCCCATCTTTGGAATTAAGGGGAGGAATAGTGCTCCCTCATTGGCGGCAGTGGGAGGAATGGTGCCCCATCATTGGCGGCAGTGGGAGGAATGGTGCCCTATCATTGGTATCAGTGGGAGGAATAGTGCCCCATCATTGGTGTCAGAAGGAGGAATAGTGCCCCATCATTGGTGTCCGTTGAAGGACTTCTACCCCACTGCTGCTGACAGTGTGGGAAATAATGCCCCAAGGGCCAGAAAAAAGCAAGCAAAGTGCAGCATTCGGCCCCCAGGCCGCAGTTTGGAGACTGTACTAGAATATGACCAGCGTTTGTCTTACTACTAAAATCACTAGACGTGGTAAATAAATGTGAGACTAAAGGAACAAATGGTTCCCAGTGGTGAAAAACGAGTAGCAGGTAGTAGCAATGTGAAATCATGAGAGATTAATTTCTATCGCATGCTACTGTGTGTAGGGAGCCATTTGGTCCATCTGTTTACCGATCAGTTGCTAGTCCTGGCAATTAATAATTTTAGTAGCATGATTCAGCCATTATAAAGTCACCCATTTAACTCTAACTAATGTTAGCCTTCACTAACAGCTACTGAGGTGGTACAATGCTGGCAGCAGGGCCAGGTCCGTGACTAGGTCATTGGAAGCCCACCTCCAAGAATTAGACAAAATCTATCCCCTGCACTGCAAGGATTAACTTCTCATCAAGCCTAGGTGTGCAGGAATACCTTACCTTTCTCATCGCTCCTGTAGGCACCTTCCATCCATGTGACCACTCCCACAAAGCCTCTTCTCTAAGGTGCTCCCTAGCCTGCTGCCATGTACAGAAAAGGGTTAACAGCCCTAAATTGCACAGGATGATGCCAAGGGACTTCCACCCACAGGCCGCAGTGCCAGATGGAGAAAAGGCGAGAAAGGCGTATAAGGTAAGTAATTAAGCCTCTTTTGATACCCTTAGAACTAACAAGCGTTTAACCCTTGCAGTATGGGGAAACCCCACTGCAAGGGTACATTTTGTCTAGTTCCCCGAGCAGGACATGGATCTGATTGGATACAACCACTGGTTTGCCAACATTTTTCCACCTGGCTCCTACAATTTTTCAGGTGCATAAAGGGCACTAAGAACATTTTGGACACTATAGAACGCCTTAAGTTGGCTTAGAGGTGGACTTAATAGTGTCTTCAGGTGTGAAAAACATATTGTTCTGTATATACTGTATCTGTGGATCTAAAGGCAGAGTTGAATGCAAAGGCTTGCTTTTTCAACATAAAATTTAGTCTGGTAAACTCGCTACACTACAAACTTGATAAGAATTGAACTTTACTACAGTTATTTTTTAATGAGAAATTTCAAATCATTTTTTAGATGTGATTATTGCTCTTCAGAGTCACAACGAAAATGGTTTTGTGTGGCCAACATTGCATGCGTTCCTTAGGTCGCTTGACCCTGTGCTAGGTTAAAGATAAAGGGTCTCCATCATAATGCAATAGCAAGCGCTCATTGGTTAGCAGGATTACGTGACCGTGCTGACCAATGAAAAGCGTTTCTTTCTTTTGGGACACCTTACCAGAAGAAGAAACCTCAGATGTGCTTTTCATTGGACAGCACCGTCAATGACTGATTAGTGCTTGCCTTTGCAAGAATTATGATGGATACCTGCTCCAGAGTTCTGTACAGACTGCTACTCCAGCAGCATAGGACATCATGGTCATTATGTGAAGTTGGGTCCAGAAGGGTGGCCAGGATATTTGGCATTAGTTCACATTACATTTTTTTTTTTCTTATGAAAAGGTAAATTTACCCATTAAATCTGTTTTGTACTATTATTTAACTAGGACACACGTAGCAGCCACTAAAGATTTTTGTTGTGTTACCTTGGGTATCTACATGTACAAATATGTTTTTAATAAGTTATTGAAGGAAAGCATTTAGTGCTTGCAGTTGAGCGGTCCTATACAATGAATGGCCTTCCTTCTTCCACTTTCCTTTGGCCAGAAAAACGGTTTCAGTGTGGTTGCCATGGCAGCAAACAGTTTATTAGTTTAATGAACAGCTGGGTATGATCTCTTAAGAGGACCTTCCAGGAAACACACGGCCTCATTTCAGTGGGTGTGGTCTCCATCCAAGCGTCAATGCACCCAATTTTTAGTAAAGGGGGCCGAGGGGTTCTTTCCTTGGTTTCTGAGGTTTATGCGAAGGATCGTGCTCCAAATGCCTGAAAGGACGGGAAAATTCTGGGTCATTCCACAGACCTGGGAGCTGGCAAATTAACTCCTTTTTCACTACAGCCAGCGGTGCTGATCAGTGTATTCTGACAGCGGGGAAGTCTCTATGCTGGCAAAATATAATCGCTCAGAGGGGAGGATTCCCCCGTCCACATGGAGTGTGTGGATGGGGAAATCGAGTCCCCTTTTTTTTTTTTTTCAACCCACTGGTGGAACAAAAGAAAAAAAAATACTTATGTATGGACAGCTTAAGTCTGTACAGTTGACCCACATTGCTTGTCTATGCGGATCCTATGCTACTTAAAGTTACCTGTCATTAAACTGTGAGTGAAATTTTTCTCAGTTAAGCAAAATCAAAATCACCACTGGTGAAAGGCAACAGGAAAGATCATTCATATAGATCAGGGGTCTCCAAACTTTCTAAAGAAAGGAACAGTATTCTGCCCTTCAGACTTTAAGGGGGCCAGACTGTGGCAAATGTGAGTAGTAAATGCTCTGGCATCTATAGGAGTAAACAATGCCTTATTATTGTGGGGGGGGGGGGGGGGCTATTGCAACATTGTAGGTACCATGGAAAGGAGTAGCGCCCCATCATTGGAGTCAGTGGGAGGAATAGTGTGCCATCAATAGTATCAGTGTTAAGAATAGTGCCCCATTATTGGTGTCAGTAGGAGCAATAATGCCCCATCATTAGTGTCAGTGGGAGGCATAGTGTGCCATTATTGGTGTAAGTGGGAGGAATAATGCGCTATCACTGGTGTCAGTGAGAGGAGTAGTGTGCCATCAGTGGTGTCAGTTGGAGGAATAGTGTGCCATCAGTGGTGTCAGTGGGAGGAAAAGCGCCCTATCATTGGTGTCAGTGGGAGGAATAATGCCCCATCAATGGCATCAGTGGGAGTTATAGTAGCCCTATCACTGGTATCAGTGGAAAGAATAGTGCCCCATTAATAGTATCAGTAGAAAGAATAGTGCCCCATCATTGGTTTCATTGGTAAGAATATTGCCCCATCATTGGTGACAGTGGGAGAAATAGTGCCCCATCAATAGTATCAGTGGAAATAATAGTGCCTCATCCATAGTATGAGTGGAAAGAATAGTGCCCCATCATTGGTGTCAGTGAGAGGAATAGTGCCCCATCACTGCTATCAGTGGAAAGAATAGTGCCCCATCAAATGTATCAGTGGAAAGAATAGTGCCCCATCATTGTTATCATTGGTAAGAATAATGCCCCATCATTGTTATCATTGGTAAGAATAATGCCCCATCATTGGTTTCATTGGTAAGAATAGTGCCCCATCATTGGTTTCATTGGTAAGAATAGTGCCCCATCATTGGTGACAGTGGGAGGAATAGTGCCCCATCAATAGTATCAGTGGAAAGAATAGTGCCCCATCATTGGTTTCATTTGTAAGAATAGTGCCCTATCATTGGTGACAGTGAGAGGAATAGTGCCCCGTCATTGTTGTCAGAGGAAAAAAATAGTGCCCCATCGCTGGTGTCAGTGGGAGGAATAGTGCCCCATCATTGTAATCATTGGTAAGAATAGTGCCCCATCATTGGTTTAATTGGTAAGAATAGTGCCCCATCATTGGTTTAATTGGTAAGAATAGTGCCCTATCATTGGTGTCAGTGGAAAAAATAGTGATAATGGGACATCACTGGTGTCAGTGACAGGCATGATGGCCCATTGTTGGTGTCAGTGGGAGGAACAGTGCCTCAAGGGCAGGATAAAGGCAAGCAAAGGGCCACATCCGGCCCCTGTGCCATAGTTTGGAGACCACGGATATAGATCTATGTGTACTTATCAGTAAGAGAATGATATATGTAGGATGTTATTTTGAAGAAAGCTAAATGTGATGAAAATAGAGAGAGGAGAAAATTGTTTATCTGTATTTCCCTGACAAGTAGTCTCCAAAGCTTTAATACCAAGACCCAGCCAACAAAGTGAGGTTTTCTGGGATTAGTTCAGCGCTATAGCGCTGCTCTGCCTCTTCCCAGACAGATGTCTTCCCTACAATAAGACAACCTAATATGGTCACAGAGACCAGAGAGAGAGAACGAGACGGCATCACACAAACATCACACCGCCCTGCTGCGCTTTTACGGTTTGGCAAATTGCAGCAGTCCTGACTTTTGATGCTTTACACATGACAGCTGTGTGACTTTGACACAACAGCCCTAAAGTGTACCTGTCATCTCTAATTGGCAGAGGAAGTCATCTTGTCTGCTAAATAAATAAGTGTCTGTGTACACAACCTGCTGGATGAAGAAGAGATTTCAGCCCTTGTGTGGCATTCCAGACAACGTCCATGGCACTCAGACTGCCAGGAGCACTACAAATCAGCGGTGGTCCTGTTAATGCAGGACACGTTCATTTTAAAGAAACTCTGCTTTGCCCATATTGTCCCCCCCCCCCCACCCCCAACAGCACATACTCAATATAGTTACATAGTTACACAGTAGGTGAGGTTGAATAAAGACAATAGTCCATCCAGTTCAACCTGTGTAGGTGTGTGTGGCTGTAATCATCTAACATAGCCCTTAATGTCCTGATCCTTGAGATGTAAGTCTAAGAGTCTTTTGAAAGCCACCATAATACCCGCAGAAACCACCTCTTGTGGTAGACAATTCCACAATCTTGTAGCCCTAACAGTAAAGAACCCTCCTCGTTGCCTGAGGTTAAAACGCTTCTCCTCTAATTGCATTGTATGTCCTTGAGTCCTCATGCAATTCCTTCGAATGAACAGCTTTTTTTCTAAGCTGAGATCCCCATTAAGATATTTATAAATTGCTATCATGTCCCCTCTCAGACGTCTCTTCTCCAGGGAGAATAAATCGAGAGATTGCAGCCGCTCTTCATAGTTAAGGTCCTTCAACCCCCTAATCAGTTTAGTTGCCCTTCTCTGGACTCTCTCCAGCTCCAACACATCCCTCCTGAGGACTGGTGACCAGAACTGGACAGAATACTCCAGATGTGGTCGGACCAGAGTTTTATAAAGTGGAAGGATTATAGTCTTATCTCTGGAATACATCCCTTTCTTTATGCATGCTAATATTCTGTTGGCTTTGGAAGCTGCCGCTTGACATTGCATGCTGTTGCCTAATCTATCATCAACCAAGACTCCCAGATCCTTCTCCATTTTTGATTCCCCAAGGGTTCCCCTCCTAACGTGTATTGTGTTTTTATGTTTTTAGTCCCCAAGTGCAAAACCTTACACTTCTCCACGTTAAACCTCATTTGCCATGTTGTTGCCCACTCCGTTATTTTGTCCAGGTCATTCTGTAGGATATCTGCCTCATGCTGTGCAGTTATTGCCCTGGCCAATTTTGTGTCATCTGCAAAAACTGCTCCTTCACTTCCCTGCTGCTCCACTCAAATGCCTGGAGCAAAGAAATATCCTTACGTTCCAGGAAGGTATACGATGGAGGCTCTGGATTCAATTCAACAATAGTTCACGATTGAAGATGATCGCTCATTTTCATATCGAGTGCAATGGGTCCAATCCAGCTGCTCTGAGCCCAATAGGGCACCTCCTACCCAAGGGACCCAGAGTTCGAAATTTACATGCAAAGTCTAATTGAATCGCCGGACCAAAGAACTAAGAGACCAAAGTCTTTTTAATACTGGTGATTGTGTACAACAAAAAAAATATTTAACACTAACGCATTTTGGAGGCTTAAAGATCTCCCCCTTCTTCAGGGCTCAAATATTACATTAAGTTCGGAGTACTCAAAAAATGCACAGTCATCACCATTAATTGTTTGGAAGAGGAACATATGCTACTCCATACACAGAAGTATGGGGTATTCTCTTCACTCCCCGAGGGTGATCCGAGTTGGGCTTTAACTTGATGCAGCACCCAAATGCCCATGTGTACTAAGCATTTTGCACAAATAAATGTGCTATTTTATAAGTAGAGGAGAGCTTGTTGCTGGGTACTGACCCTTGCTGCAAGTGTGATTGGGGCCTAATATCAATAGGCAAACATCCACATAATTCCTACATTCTCAGCATTACTCTAAACACTAACAAAGATGTGAGGCATCATCTGAAAATGGGCGGAGTTCAGATAAGTGCAGAGGGCATGACAGCAGGCTGTATGGGAAGAAGAATGCTACAGAGGGCATGACAGAGGGCAGTATAAACAGAAGAGGAGTGTGGAGGGCATGGCAGAAGGCAGTAAAAACAGGACAATGTGGGAAGATATAAAAGCAGACCGTATATGCTGGAGAGGGGTGCAGAGGGTATAACAACAGGCAGTATGTGCAGGAGAGGAGTGTAGGAGATGTGACAGCAGGCAATATGTGCAGCAGAGGAGTGTAGGAGATGTGGCAGCAGGCAATATGTGCAGCAGAGGAGTGTAGGAGATGTTACAGCAGGCAGTATGTGCAGCAGAGGAGTGTAGGAGATGTTACAGCAGGCAGTATGTGCAGGAGAGGAGTGTAGGACATGTGACAGCGGGCAGTATGTGCAGGAGAGGAGTGTAGGAGATATGACAGCAGGCAGTATGTGCAGCAGAGGAGTGTAGGAGATGTTACAGCAGGCAGTATGTGCAGGAGAGGAGTGTAGGAGATGTGACAGCGGGCAGTATGTGCAGGAGAGGAGTGTAGGAGATGTGACAGCGGGCAGTATGTGCAGGAGAGGAGTGTAGGACATGTGACAGCAGGCAGTATGTGCAGCAGAGGAGTGTAGGAGATGTGACAGCGGGCAGTATGTGCAGGAGAGGAGTGTAGGACATGTGACAGCGGGCAGTATGTGCAGCAGAGGAGTGTAGGAGATGTGACAGCAGGCAGTATGTGCAGCAGAGGAGTGTAGGAGATGTGACAGCAGGCAGTATGTGCAGGAGAGGAGTGTAGGACATGTGACAGCGGGCAGTATGTGCAGGAGAGGAGTGTAGGACATGTGACAGCAGGCAGTATGTGCAGGAGTGGAGTGTAGGACATGTGACAGCGGGCAGTATGTGCAGGTGAAAAGTGTAGGAGATGTGACAGCAGGCAGTATGTGCAGGAGAGGAGTGTAGGCGATGTGACAGCAGGCAGTATGTGCAGGAGAGGAGTGTAGGAGATGTGACAGTGCGCAGTATGTGCAGGAGATGAGTGTAGGGGGTGTGACAGCGGACAGTATGTGCAGGAAAGGAGTGTAGCAGATGTGACAGCAGACAGTATGTGCAGGAGAGGAGTGTAGGATACGTGACAGCAGGCAGTATGTGCAGGAGAGGAGTGTAGGAGATGTGACAGCAGGCAGTATGTGCAGGAGAGGAGTGTAGAAGATGCGACAGTGCGCAGTATGTGCAGGAGAGGAGTGTAGGGGGTGTGACAGCGGACAGTATGTGCAGGAAAGGAGTGTAGCAGATGTGACAGCAGACAGTATGTGCAGGAGAGGAGTGTAGGATACGTGACAGCAGGCAGTATGTGCAGGAGAGGAGTGTAGGAGATGTGACAGCAGGCAGTATGTGCAGGAGAGGAGTGTAGGAGATGTGACAGTGGGCAGTATGTGCAGGAGAGGAGTGTAGGAGATGTGACAGTGGGCAGTATGTGCAGGAGAGGAGTGTAGGAGATGTGACAGCGGGCAGTATGCGCAGGTGAAAAGTGTAGGAGATGTGACAGCGGGGGCAGTATGTGCAGGAGAGGAGTGTAGGATATGTGGCAGCAGGCAGTATGGGCAGGAGAGGAGAGTAGGAGATGTGACAGTGGGCAGTATGTGCAGGAGAGGAGTGTAGGCGATGTGACAGCAGGCAGTATGTGCAGGAGAGGAGTGTAGGAGATGTGACAGTGGGCAGTATGTGCAGGAGAGGGGTGTAGGATATGTGACAGCTGACAGTATGTGCAGGAGAGGAGAGTAGGAGATTTGACAGTGGGCAGTATGTGCAGGAGAAGTGTAGGACATGTGACAGCAGGCAGTATGTGCAGGAGAGGAGTGTAGGAGATGTGACAGTGGGCAGTATGTGCAGGAGAGAAGTGTAGGAGATGTGACAGTGGGCAGTATCTGCAGGAGAGGAGTGTAGGAGATGTGACAGCAGACAGTATGTGCATGAGAGGAGTGTAGAAGATGTGACAGTGGGCAGTATCTGCAGGAGAGGAGTGTAGGAGATGTGACAGCAGACAGTATGTGCATGAGAGGAGTGTAGGAGATGTGACAGTGGGCAGTATCTGCAGGAGAGGAGTATAGGGGATGTGACAGCAGACAGTATGTGCAGGAGAGGAGTGTAGGAGATGTGACAGCAGACAGTATGTGCATGAGATGAGTGTAGGGGATGTGACAGCAGGCAGTATGTGCAGGAGAGGAGTGTATGCATTCTATGCATTAAAATAAAAAGCCTTCTGCGTGCAGCAGCTCCTCCCAGCCCCCCAAATACTTACCCAAGCCTCCTCTTGATCCAGCGATATCCATGAGTGCCTCTGCTGTCCAGGACTCTCCCTCCTGAATGGCTTGGCTGAGACAGCAGCGGCCCCATTGGCTCCCGCTGCTGTCAATCAAAGTCAGTAAGCCAATAAGGAGAGAGGGTGGGGCTAAACCGTGGCTCTGTGTCTGAATAGACACACAGAGCAATGGCTCGGCTTGGATGCCCCCATAGCAAGCGGCCAGGAGCACCGAAGAGGGATCGGAGAGGAGGAAGATCTGGGTTGCTTTGTGAAAAACCAACTGCACAAAGGAGGTAAGTATAACATGTTTTAAAGAAGAAAACAAAAAAAAAAACAAGACTTTACAATCACTTTAACCGCTTGCCGACTGCCGCAAGTACACGGCGGTCAGCCCCGTGCAGGCAAAGTGACGTATGGGTACGTCACTCGCCTGTGAGCCAATAGGGGGCA
Source organism: Pelophylax lessonae (assembly GCF_965119305.1). NCBI lineage: Eukaryota > Metazoa > Chordata > Amphibia > Anura > Ranidae > Pelophylax > Pelophylax lessonae. The sequence continues at coordinate 63,662,770 of NC_138773.1, read as the reverse complement.
AACGCGCGCTGCCGGAGGCGCTCTTCCGCCCCCGCTCGTTCAGGGACACCTCCGCGCGAGTGACTGGCGAACCTGATGTCCGCTGGTCACTCGCGATCGTCCGTTACAGAGGTAGAAAGGCAGACGGCTAATGTAAACAAAGCCGCCTGTCATTCTTCCCTGTGTAAGTGCAGAGATCATACGGTCCTGCTATGCAGGATCGTATATCTCTGTAGTTACACCACTAGCCACATCCCTTCACAGTTAGAAGCAAGCCCCTAGGGACACACTTAACCCCTCCTTCTCCAATAAAGTTAACCCCTTCCCTGCCAGTGTCATTTTTACAGTAATAGTGCATATGTATAGCACTGATTACTGTAGTAATGTCACTGGTACCCCCAAAAGTGTCAAAAATGTCAGTCAAGGGTCCGATCTGTCTGCCGCAATGTCGCAGTCCCGCAAAAAAAAAAAATAAATAAATAAAAATCGCAGATCGCCGCCATTACTCGTTAAAAAAAAAAAACAACAAAGATGAAAAAAATCTTTCCCTTAGTTAGTGAACGCAATAACTTTTGCGCAAACCAATCAAAATACGCTTATTGCGATTTTTTTTACCAAACATAGGTAGCAGAAAACAAATTGACCAAAAATGTTAAAAAATTTAGATTTTTACATTTTTTTGGGGGGGAATTTCATATAAAAAATTTGAAAAATATTGTTATTTTTGCAAAATTGTCGCTCTTTTTTTGTTTATAACGCATGATCAAAAAATCGCACAGGTGATCAAATACCACCAAAAGAAAGCTCTGTTTGTGGGGAAAAAAAGGACATCAAATTCGTTTAGGTACAGCGTGGCACGAACGCGCAATTGTCCGTTAAGGTCACGCAGTGCCCAATCGCAAAATAGGGCCTGGTCAGGAAAGGGGTAAAATCTTCTGGGTCTTAAGTGGACCCTATTGACACCAGGTCTTCTCGTCCAACATCAGTACCTTTTTTTATGAATAGTCTTTGGGCTGAATGATCACACATTCCAACATACACATTCAAAAATATTGTAAAAAGCCTTCATAGAAGGTTACAGGCTGCTACAGGCTTGTATAGGGGTGATGGTTAGGTGCCTGCAAACCTTTGAATATAGTGTATTCTTTAGCCAAAAAAAAAAGAAAAATGTATGTGTGTATTATACACTTTAATAGACTTTTTAAATCCTTTTTTTTGGAAACATGCTGTTCTTCATTAAAGACTGGCAAGCAACAGGTTAGCCAAGTCTGCAAAGCAGATCCTTACCATGGCTCCCCCCTCTCCGCATTAGGCTGCTACTGATGGAAACGGTGACCCAGCTGTGGTTTTCCTGAGGCCCCTCCATAACGTACCAGCGACTGCTCCAGACAACTGGAGGAAAGGAGGTGGAGGCGTGACGAGTGTGCGGCTGTCTCTTAACCCATTCCCACATATGGGGTTAAATTACATTTGCAGAATTATTTACGTACGAAAAACAGGACCGTTGATGGATCCGTATTATATAAAGGATGAGGAAATCCCTATTTATGAGGCCTGGCAAGGCATGGCAGAGGCTCAACAAAATGTTCAGACAGTAAGTCGCCTGCCTCGGGCTCTTAAAACCCCGTGCCATGTTCTTATGAGTGTTAAGGGGTCTCTGCGGCAAGTTTTGGTACTGCAGAGTGAATTTACAGTATTTTCATGGGGTCGGTTTCACACTTCTCTTCAAGCAAAATCCATCTTATTTCATTATTACATTCAAAAAGAGAGGTCAGGAACCCAGGAACACTCATAATAAACGCATTAAACGCGGCTGCGCTAATGTCAAAAACAATCTCCCTGCAGAACACACATACAAGTGTATGTAAACCAACAATCAAATCTTCAGTATGTTTGGCGTCACGCCTCACTGTGTATAGTTTTCTTAGGCAAATCATTTCTTGTGAATCCGTCACAAAGTTTCTTATGCGGAGATCCTGCCAGAAATAACACTTCTGTTACAGCCTGACAACTAGGGCCGAAACAACTTATCGATTAACCACTTAAGCCCCGGAAGATTTTACCCCCATTCCCACCAGGGGTTTTTTTGCGATTCGGCACTGCGTAACTTTAACGGACAATTGCACGGTCGTGCGACGCTGTACCTAAACAAATTTGACGTCCTTTTTTTTCCACAAACAGAGCTTTCTTTTGGTGGTATTTGATCAACTGTGTGATTTTTTGATCATGCGCTATAAACAAAAAAAGAGCGTCAATTTTGCAAAAATAACAATATTTTTCACATTTTTTTATATGAAATTCCCCCCAAAAAAATGTAAAAATCAAAATGTTTTAACATTTTCAGCCAATTTGTTTTATGCTACATATGTTTGGTAAAAAAAAAAAAAAAAAAAATCGCAAAAAGCGTATTTTGATTGGTTTGCGCAAAAGTTATCGCGTTTACTAACAAAGGGAAAGATTTTTGTCATTTTTGTTGTTTTTTTTTTAACGCGTAATGGCGGCGGTACTGCGACATTGCGGCGGACAGATCGAACCCTTGACTGACATTTTTGACACTTTTGGGGTTACCAATGACATTTCTACAGTAATCAGTGCTATACATATGCACTGTTACTGTAAAATTACACTGGCAGTGAAGGGGTTAACTTTTTTTGAGAGGGAGGGGTTATGTGTGTCCCTAGGGGCGTGATTCTAACTGTGATTGACTGTGGCTTGAGCTGTAGGAAGCTGTAGTTCTACATAGTAGAACCGTATGATCACTGTTTCTACACAGGGAAGAATGACAGGCGGCTTGTTTACATCAGCCGACTAACTTTCTCCCTTTCCCCCCGACGATCGCAAGTGACCGGCGGACATCGGGTCCGCCGGTCACTCGCGCGTGGGGGGGGGGGGTCCGTGACAGAGCGCGCTCGCTCCCTAGACCCTCACAGGCAGAGCGACGTAGTACTACGTCGCTCTGCCTGTGAGGGGCTAACCGCCGCAGTAGATAGTCGTGCGGCGGTCGGCAAGCGGTTAATCGACAACTAATCGATTAGGCAAATAGTTGTCAACTATTTGCCTAATCGATTAGTTGACAAGCCGATTAGTTGGCCTGCATACAGAATGCATTATTTGTTAACATATCAGAAGACACAGTGCAGCACACATACAGCTCAGTACACCATCCATACATGTCAGTATACACAGTGCAGCACACATACAGCTCAGTACACCGTCCATACATGTCAGTATACACAGTGCAGCACACATACAGCTCAGTACACCGTCCATACATGTCAGTATACACAGTGCAGCACACATACAGCTCAGTACACCGTCCATACATGTCAGTATACACAGTGCAGAACACATACAGCTCAGTACACGGTCCATACATGTCAGTATACACAGTGCAGCACACATACAGCTCAGTACACGGTCCATACATGTCAGTATACACAGTGCAGCACACATACAGCTCAGTACACCGTCCATACATGTCAGTATACACAGTGCAGAACACATACAGCTCAGTACACGGTCCATACATGTCAGTATACACAGTGCAGCACACATACAGCTCAGTACACGGTCCATACATGTCAGTATACACAGTGCAGCACACATACAGCTCAGTACACCGTCCATACATGTCAGTATACACAGTGCAGCACACATACAGCTCAGTACACTGTCCATACATGTCAGTATACACAGTGCAGCACACATACAGCTCAGTACACTGTCCATACATGTCAGTATACACAGTGCAGCACACATACAGCTCAGTACGCCCTCCATAGATGTCAGTATACACAGTGCAGCACACATACAGCTCAGTACACCCTCCATACATGTCATTATACACAGTGCAGCACACATACAGCTCAGTACACCGTCCATAGAGGTCAGTATACACAGTGCAGCACACATACAGCTCATTACACCGTCCATACATGTCAGTATACACAGTGCAGCATACATACAGCTTAGTACACCCTCCATACATGTCAGTATACACAGTGCAGCACACATACAGCTCAGTACACCGTCCATAGATGTCAGTATACACAGTGAAGCACACATACAGCTCAGTACACCATCCATACATGTCAGTATACACAGTGCAGCACACATGCAGCTCAGTACACCATCCATAGATGTCAGTATACACAGTGCAGCACAGTACACGTCCATACATGTCCGTATACACAGTGCAGCACACATACAGCTCAGTACACCGTCCATAGATGTCAGTATACACAGTGCAGCACACATACAGCTCAGTACACCATCCATGACCAATGTAGAATAGATGTCACCCCCAAACTCTTAGGCTGCTTAAAGCCAAAGGCTCCACCCCCATGCCATAAACCTTTCCCTTTACCTAAATAATTGAGACCACACCGTGCTTGGAGTTAATTGGCCACAGCAGCCATTTTATTAACCCTTTTACCTTAAAATTAACATAAGGAGAAAAAACATTCCTTACAAACATAAAACAATCAGTCATTAGGCCTGTTGGTCTTTGAGGCTCCTCCAAATAATTCCAAATCCTGCACTGCGGGACCTGTGCCCTGATAGGCCTCCAGCCGCGTCACCGGCTCGGAGACAAACCACTCCCCGCAGTGCCACCATTTTGAATTCCATTTAAACTGACATTAAATGGAATGCACCATAGGGACCCATACCAACGATGAGTCCCAACCATACCCTTATCCTAAACTGTTCACCTCCCCCGCCAGCAAAGACCAACAAAACGCCCAGCTGCCATGACAATATAAAATTCCCCCAGAAAGGACAGAAAGCACAAAAGACATGAATCAAAATCAACAGTCCCAGAAATTAGGGAGGGTGGGTGGGAAGCTTCTTCTTCCTTCGTCCGTTGAACTTCCACTGACCTCCAATCTGAGGGGCCACCCCTCCTAACTGTACCTCAACCCCTCCCAAAACTGATACACCAATCCCTGAATACCCCCCAACTCAAAACAATTTAATTTAACTCACACCTGCCCTGTCTCCCCTCTTCACATGGTCATGTCTGCCCTGCGCTATTTTTTTTTTTTTTTTTTTCGCTTCGGGCCTTGCTTGACCAATGTAGAATAGATGTCACCCCCAAACTCTTAGGCTGCTTAAAGCCAAAGGCTCCACCCCCATGCCATAAACCTTTCCCTTTACCTAAATAATTGAGACCACACCGTGCTTGGAGTTAATTGGCCACAGCAGCCATTTTATTAACCCTTTTACCTTAAAATTAACATAAGGAGAAAAAACATTCCTTACAAACATAAAACAATCAGTCATTAGGCCTGTTGGTCTTTGAGGCTCCTCCAAATAATTCCAAATCCTGCACTGCGGGACCTGTGCCCTGATAGGCCTCCAGCCGCGTCACCGGCTCGGAGACAAACCACTCCCCGCAGTGCCACCATTTTGAATTCCATTTAAACTGACATTAAATGGAATGCACCATAGGGACCCATACCAACGATGAGTCCCAACCATACCCTTATCCTAAACTGTTCACCTCCCCCGCCAGCAAAGACCAACAAAACGCCACCAGCACCCAAGGGTGACACCTTACCCTTGCGTGCCCCTCCAAACCCTCAAGGCTCGCTGGATCCCATCCTGTAATCCCAGGGCCCATAAATCTATACCCACCGCATTGAGGTGGACTCCATCATCCCGCAGATACCGCCATGTGTCCACTTCCAACTCCAGGTGGCGAACCACCAACCCCCCATTCCGACACACAAAGCGCCCCACTTCCTTGTTCAACTTAATCCGAGCCTTATTAAGGCGCGCGACCGACCTGGCCATGCGCCAGGACGTGCGGGCCACCATATCCGACCAAACTACAAGCAGCGCCGGAAAAGCCGTGCGCAGCCTAAGGAAATCCAACTTTATGTCCCTGATCAAGGCCCGCGCGGACCTGGCCCCCAAATCGTTGCCCCCGGCATGCAGCACCAAAACATCTGGCTGCCTGTCCAACCGGGCGAAACGATGCACTTCGGGAAGGACCCTGCCCCAAGTAAGCCCCGGCACCCCCAGCCACCTGACACAAGCCTCGTGCCGAGAAAAACCAAGTTGTCTACCATTAGGACGCACATCAGCTCTCCGGGCCCCCCAGAAAACATACGAGTGTCCCACGATCCAAACAAGGCAGGGTTCCAAACCTACAAGAAAAGGGGACAAAAGGAAAAGAAAACCAACCAATAATCAGATAACCAGCCGGGCCCACACCCCCCCAGCGACAAAACCACCCCCCGTACATACCCTACACCAACAGCTGTGGACGAACGTACAACAAGAACCTCCTAGACTCCCAGCGCCCAATGCGTTTGACCGCATCGTCGTTCAATCCCCAGCGTGCAGCCTCAGTGGCCGCCCCGATCCGAAAGGAATGAGATGCAAACCTACTGGCATCCAAACCCAAAGAGCCCACACACCTTCTGAACACCGATACAAATTGAAAACGAGATAACGACGACCCGTCCGCATGCATTAAAAATGAACCGGGCCGCGAAGGGCGGATTGCCCAGTAATCCCGAACCGCCCCTACCGGGCACAGCGGTGAAGACGGCACCGCGAACAACCGGACACGGACCCCCTTGCCACTCTGGTCCGTTTTGGACCGTCGAAGGAGGATAGTAACCCCCTCCCGACCGACAGAGACATCCTGACCCAATAGGCCCCCCGGCACCGTCCGGGAGGAGCTGACCAATTCCCCAATCCGGAAAGCCCCGAAAAAAGCGAGAGAAAAGGCCGCCCTAAACAACACCACCTCGTAACTCGAGGCGCAGTGCTCCCCCAATTGCCGGCAGACGTCCTGCAAAAGAGCGAAGGACACCGGGCGCCTAGTGTCCCTCCTCCGATAAGCCCTGGAATAGCCCCGTAACGCTTGTCTCACCACGAAGTCCTTCGTGTAATCCTGACAACCCAGAAATTTAAACAGAAAGGCCAAGCCGGACAACTTGCGAGCCACAGCGGAAGCCGACGCGCCCCTCTCAAAATGATCAGAGACAAAAGAAAGTAACACCCACCTGACCTCCGGACCCAGAGGATCCACCGATGCCACCCGCAACACCTCCAGCCACTCCAACCATACCTTGCAATAAGCCGACCACGTGGACTCGCTCACCGACTTCCTGATCCATCCAGCGAGGACCCCAAGGCAATCCCCCATAGCCACTCCGGACACGTGACTCCGCGTTGCTCCGCTGCCGGTGCCAACTCCCGGAACCTGTCCCACTGAAAACGAGACAGCGCGTCAGCAATATCATTCTTAACCCCCGGAATGTGCACAGCGTACAGGAAAACATTCAACCGTAGACACCGCAAAACCAAATACCTGAGGAGGCGCACCACCGGCTGAGACGAAGCCGACGCGCGGTTGATCACCTGAACCACCCCGAGATTGTCGCAACGGAGGCGAACCTTCAGGTTCCTGAACTCCGCCCCCCAAATCTCCAGGGCCACCACCACCGGGAACAGTTCCAGCAACACCAAGTTGCTGACCAGCCCCGCTACCTGCCATGCCCCCGGCCAAGGGGCGGCGCTCCACGCCCCCCGGTGAAAAGCCCCGTACCCCGCCGAACCAGCAGCATCGGTAAACAGTTCCAAATTAAAGTTGCTGATCGGCCCGGCCATCCACAAGGATCTACCATTGTATGTGGCCAAAAAACCGTGCCACAGACGCAAGTCATCCCTGTGTTCCCTGTTGAGCCTGACGAAGTGAGTGGGCAACTTCACCCCCGAAGTCGCCGCCGACAGCCGTCGGCAGAAAACCCGGCCCATGGGCATAATGCGGCAGGCAAAATTCAATTTACCCAGCAACGACTGCAAGCTGCGCAACTGAATCTTGCGCAAACCCAGCACCCCTTCAATTTCAGCTCTCAAAGCCCCCAATTTATCCTCCGGTAGGCGACACTCCATGGCCTCCGAATCCACGACAATGCCCAGGAAGCTGAGCACCGTGGTCGGGCCTTCCGTCTTGTCGGGGGCCAACGGAATGCCGAAGCTCCCGGCCACATGCTGCAACGTGGCAAGCAGGATCGCGCACCCGTTGGAAGAGGGCGGGCCCACACACAGAAAGTCGTCCAAATAGTGGATCACCGAATTCACACCGGAAACCTCCCGAACCACCCACTCCACAAAGGAACTGAAGGTCTCAAACAGCGCGCACGATATGGAGCAGCCCATAGGAAGGCAGCGATCCACATAATACGCCCCTTGCCACCGGCAGCCCAGCAATCGAAAACTGTCCGGGTGAACCGGGAGCAACCTGAACGCCGCCTCAATGTCCGATTTGGCCATCAAGGCCCCCCGCCCATAATGTCGCACCCAGGCCACCGCGGCGTCAAAGGAAATGTAAGACACCGTACAGGAATCCGGGTCGATGGCGTCATTCACAGACCCACCCTTTGGGAAGGAGAGGTGGTGAATGAGGCGAAACTTGTTGGGTTCCTTCTTGGGAACCACCCCCAACGGCGAAACCACCAAGTCACGCACCGGCACCTCCGAGAACGGGCCCGCCATGCGACCGAGAGCCACTTCCTTGTGCAACTTATCCGACACCACCAAAGGGTGGCGCAATGCCGAACGCAAATTCCTCGCCACCGGCGGCACCGAGGCCAAAGAGCAAGGGATACGAAAACCCACCGCAAAACCCTCCCCCAGAAGTCGGGCAGCCGCCCTATCGGGGTACCTATCTAGAAAAGGCCGCAGCCTTTCCACCCTCACCGGCGTCGTCCCCTTTGTGCGAAGGCTCTCCGGACCGCCCTTTTCCGGACTTAAAACACCGAGCCAAGGCATGGGAACCTCCGCAACCGGAGCATTCATGTTTGAAGCGACATGTGCCACCGAACTTACAGGAACCCTCATTAAATTGCCAGCAGAAACCCCTCCTCTTTGCGGCCGGCTGTCCCGGGGTCGCAGAACCACCGGCCCCCCCTGGAAAAAACTGATTCGGAGCCTTCGCAGACGACATGAGCCGCATCCACAGGCTGATGTCCTTGTGGTCCCACCGCAAGGACGGCCTAACCGCCTTCCGCTGCCGGAACTGTTCGTCGTACCGCAGCCAGGCCGACCCCCCGTAAACCCGATAGGCTTCCCCTACAGCGTCCATGTAGCAGAACAGGGCCGAGCAGTTTTCCGGCGCCTTTTCCCCTATGACGCCCGCCAGAATGGCAAGGGCCTGCAGCCAATTGGCGAAGGTCCGAGGGATAAGCCGATAGCGTCGCGCCTCCTCGTCCTCCTTCTTGCGCTCCTCCGGTTTAACCCTGTCCAGGTGAAACTTCTCGAGGGGCAACAGCGTGAAGATTTCCACGTACTCACCCTTCCATATCTTCTCCCGGACTTCCTGCTTCAAATGTGCCCCCAAAACAAACATATACCTCACCTTTCGCTGAATCGTCCAGGCGAACGGCGTCTGCCTTCCCCTCCTTCGCCGTCCCGGTCTTGTCCCCCGCCGCCCCGGCCGTCACTGCCACCACTGCCGGCGCACCAACAACCTGGGGAGGGGCCCCAGCCCCCCCCGCAACTAGCCCCGTGGAAGACGGCCCCGCCAGCCCCGGGGCCCCCCCCGGCTCCGTGCCCGAGCCCCCCGCCGGAGGCACCCAAGCCGCCGCTGGAGACAAGCGGCCCCCGACCCCCGGGGGCAAACGCCCCAAGAGGTCCCGTAGACCCAGGAGGAAGCCCCTCAAACCCCCATCATCACCCCCTTCCGGGGTCCCCGCCCCCACTGGCCGGGACACCCCCACCCCCCGAGCCCCTCCAGCACTCCCACCCCCCACCTCAAACAAGCCCCGCAAATCAGACAAAGCCAGAGAAGGAATTGTGACCTCACCTGTCTGCCCAGGGGGGGCGCCCCCAGCCGCCGATCCAGCCTCCCTCGTCGCCGACCGACCACCGACATCCTCTTCCACATCCGATCCGGACACCTCGCCTTCCGAACGATCGTCCCCGGGCACCGCCGACATCCGTCCACCAGGTGTCGCACTCCCGCCATCTGCAGAGCCGAGCGACAGGCGTCCACGCCCCCGTACTCCAGCTCCGCCCGATGGAGACCTCTGTGAACCAGCCGAACTTCCGATGACCCGGCCACGTGACTTGCCCCGCCGCGTCATCTCTCTGCGCCCAGCCGAGGCCGACTCCGAGTCCCGCCGATCACTGCTGCCACCGGCCGCCATGAAGCCGCTCCCACGCCGAGGCACCCCTCCGACCGGAGCATCGCCAGTAGGGGAGCCCGCCAGTCCAGTAGCACCCCGGCGAGAGGGACGGGGAGATACCGAAGGCCGCCTCCCCCCACTACCCCCAGAGCTCCGTCCATGCAGAGGATTCCTCCCAGAGGCGCGCACGGCCGCAGCAGGAGTACGCTTAGCCGGCGGCCCTGAAGGGTCCCTGTCGGGGCTCCTAGGATGACGCTGAGCTCGAGGGGAAGGGTCCGGTGAAAAACGCTCCGGCGGCCGTGACCGCCGAGCCCGCGGGACCGCAAGCCCCTCCGAATCCTGTGCAGAGTCCTGAACCCCCATCAACGTGGAGACCTGGGACCGGAGCCACTCAGTCCCCTTCACCGCGGCAGCGGCCTTGATTTGCTCCAGCAAAACGTCCAAATCCGCCATCACAGACCAGGGAAGCTGAGGTGAGATGCTCTGCAGTGAAAAAGGTGGGTGACCAAGCTTCTTCTTCCTTCGTCCGTTGAACTTCCACTGACCTCCAATCTGAGGGGCCACCCCTCCTAACTGTACCTCAACCCCTCCCAAACCTGATACACCAATCCCTGAATACCCCCCAACTCAAAACAATTTAATTTAACTCACACCTGCCCTGTCTCCCCTCTTCACATGGTCATGTCTGCCCTGCGCTATTTTTTTTTTTTTTTTTTCGCTTCGGGCCTTGCTTACATGTCAGTATACACAGTGCAGCACACATACAGCTCAGTACACCGTCCATAGATGTCAGTATACACAGTGCAGCACACATACAGCTCAGTACACCGTCCATAGATGTCAGTATACACAGTGCAGCACACATACAGCTCAGTACACCTTCCATACATGTCAGTATACACAGTGCAGCACACATACAGCTCAGTACACCGTCCATACATGTCAGTATACACAGTGCAGCACACATACAGCTCAGTACACAGTCCATAGATGTCAGTAAGTGCCTTAGAACTCGTGAATGTGTGAGGAGCAATGCCTCATGGGACATGTAGTCCTCGGCAGGAAGTGAGTGGCTCTACAGGGAGAAGTTTTTCACCTTTCTATAGGGGCGCTCAATACTAGGGATAGACCGATATGGCTTTTTCAGGGCCGATACCGATACTAATATTTTTGTCACAACGTATCGGTATCGGCCGATATATTGTACATTTAAAGTTTTTAAAAATAAAGACAATTTTTAACACAAATCTTGTACTAAAAATGGTAATTTTTGTTTTATGCTTAATGGCTGGCTTGCTGGCACTCTGTGGTGAGTGGCTGGCTGGCTGGCACCCTGTGGTGGGTGGCTGGCTTGCTAGCACTCTGTGGTGGATGGCATGCTGGCACCCTGTGGTAGGTGGGTGGCTGGCACAGGGGCTGTGGGTGGCTGGCTGGTACAGTGCCTGTGGTCAGCTGGCTGGTACAGTGCCTGTGGCTGGCTGGTACAGGGCCTGAGGGTGGCTGGCTGTCTGGCACCCTGTGGTGGGTGGCTGGCTGGCACCATGTGGTGGGTGGGTGGTTGTGGGTGGCTTGGCTGGTACAGGGCCTGTGGGTGGCTGGCTGGTACAGTGCCTGTTGCTGGCTGGTACAGTGCCTACAGGTGGCTGGCTGGTAGGCTCGCTGGTAAAGTGCCTGTGGCTGGCTGGTACAGGGCCTGTGGATGTGGGGGGCTGACTGGCATCGGGCTGCTGTGGGTGGGTGTATGCCTGTGATACACTCCCGCGAGACTAGTCCCGACTCCAGACGAGGCTGTCCAAGGTGAGGCAGAATGACGTCACAAAAATATCAGCAATATTGGCCAGTTCTGGGGCCGATACCGATATATAGGGGAAAGTGCATATCGGCCCCCAATATATCTGCCTTGCCGATAATCGGCCTATCCCTACTCTATACTACACTTTGCAGCTTGCTATTGGAGCACTCTGAAAGCAGGGGGAGCCAGAAGCATCTTTGGGGGACCCCAGAAGAGGAGACTTAGGGCTGCTCTGTGCAAAACCATTACACAGAGCAGGTAAGTATAACACATTTGTTGTTTTTTTTTTTTTCAATGTGCCTAACAACAAATTGGCCAAAAAAAAAGCATAAAAATGCAAAATGCAGCAAAATCACGTGCAAAAAAATATGAAAAATATGAAAGCTTGGAAAAAAAAAAAAATTAATGCAGCCACTACATTCAATGATTGGTAAGCTACAATATAAAACATTTTTGTTTTGGGATTTCGTTACACTTTCACACTGCGACGAACTTAAAGTCGCGCCATGCGACTTCGGTGCCACTTTGAAGCAACTTCAGGGAATGCCTGGGTAATCTTCCTGTAATGTCAGATCCAAATCACATCAATTAGGATGCGGATCCAACTTGGAGGCAACTTCCATTAAAACCTATGGGCACAAGTCAGATAGAGGTCGCCTAAAAGTAGTACAGGAACCTTTTCTAAAATCGGTGCGACCACAGTAGTGTTAATTAAGACAGCGCTCATTGACCAACATAGGATTTCACAGGTTACGTGACTTGGGGTCTCACAAGTCAGATCCCAAGTCATGGTAGCATGAACCAAGCCTAACACTGAGGGGGTGTTATAATGTTTCATTTATGTAAAATTTTTATCCCTAAGGCTCCTTTCAGACGGCCGCTCCGCTGCTTAAGTCCGCTGCGGGACTTTTTTTTTTTCTTTTCCACGGAGCGTATGACATGCGGACATAATGTAAGTATATGGCACTGCGGATGTCAGCGGATGACACCGCTGACATCCGATTTTCCTTCCTTTCCGTTTTTTACACGGATGGAAAAATGGGGTTCTGTTCCGTTCCAAAAAACGGAACAGAACTGAAAGGAGGAAAATCGGATGTCAGCGGATGGTATTCCGCTGACATCCGCAGTGCCATTCACTTACATTGATGTCCGCAAATCATCCGCAAAAAAATAGGATGATTTGCGGACACACGGAGCGGCCGTGTGAAAGAAAAATAAAACTGTTGCTGTAGCTGATTAAAAAGTTTTGGGTTGGAGTTCAACTTTAATTTGTTAGTCAAGTCCGTCTATACAGGGGTGTCAAAATGGGCGGCCCCCCAACTACAAGTCCCATCATGCCTTTGCCTATGGGAGTCATGCTTGTAACTGTCAGCCTTGCAATGCCTCATGGGAATTGTAGTTCTGCAACAGCTGGAGGGCCACCAGTTTGAGACCCCCTGATCTAAAACTATTAGCGCATCCAGCACTACCCTCTGCCCAGACTGACAATGCTGCTGTCCAAGGGTGGCTCCGTTTACTCCTTCATACAGATTGGAGCCACCCTAGGACAGGAAGTGTGCAATTGGCCGGATTCCCCGTTGAAATAAAGGGGGAAAAAAGCCTAAAAAAAGAACACTAATGCATCCACCACATCTAATGATTAGTGAACAGCAATATATCATATTTTTGGTTTTGGGTTTAATACCACTTTAAACACTGAGAATCCAGAGGTCTACATGGAGGACAGAACATCCACACTACCCCTAAACCTGCAGCATCTTCTACGATCCAGCCCTCTGGGCCGGTGCCCTGGGATCCTCAGATCTGGCTGTCCTGAAGACACTCCTCTGGAAAAACGAGCAGTCTGGGTCAGGCTCGGAGCGGAGGAGAGTAAACATCTGTGGATTCCAGACACATTGGGTAAGGGATCTGATCCTTCACGTGCGTGCGGTATGAAAAGCCTCAAACATGCACATCCAAGGTATACAAGCAGGAAAACACTAATCCATAGGGTGGAGGAGACCACCGAAGAGCTGATCTGCTGCACAGGATCTGGATGTGGTTAAAGTGCACCTGTCACCTACAGACTGCCATATTGTGGGCTGAATAAATCATCAAAACAACCCATCAAATTAACAAGAAAAAGATGTCGCGGAATAAGGATCTCTAAATGATTAATTGTCCAGCCACAGCTGGAGTCTATGCATGTAGACAGGAAGTGACTGTGCAGAGGCTGGGGAAGATCAGCAACACTGAGACTGGAAAAAACAAAACAAAATGGCAATGGTTAATGATACAAGACACTTCATCAAACTAAATGCCATCCAGAGAGGGCATCAGCTGGTGAATGTTAAAGTGTGCAGCTGCATGCATGCTAGCCACTTCACCCCCCTTCATGACCGTCCTGGCCATTTTTTCCGATAGGGCACTGCATTATTTTAACTGACAATTGCGCGGTCACGAGACACTGTGCTCAAATAAAATTGATGTCCTTTTTTTGCCTAAAAATAGAGCTTTCTTTTGGTGGTATTTGATCACCTCTGCGGTTTTGATTTTTTTTTTTTACTATGAACAAAAAAAAAAAAGACTGACAATTTTACCAAAAAAAAACTAAATTTTTCACTTTCTGCTTTAAAACTTATCCAATTATAAAATTGTAAAAATCAAATTTCCTTATCAATTTTGGTTAAAATGTATTCTACATATTTTTGATAAAAAAACAAATCCCAATAAGTGTATATTGACTGGTTTGCGCAAAAGTTATCGCGTCTACAAACTATGGGATATTTGTATGGAATTTTTATTCATTTTTTTAATAGTAATGGCAGCGACTTAGACCGCATTCACACTGCCGCGACCATAAGTCGCCCCATGTCGAAGCGACTTTTTACCGCAAATTTTCCGTGACTTTGACGCGACTTTGACGTGACTAAGACGGCTCTCATTGATTTACATTGCTTTTATGTCAAGCGACTTGAGGGCACACAAGTCACCTGACAAGTCGCGGCAGTGTGAATGGACTCTTATAGCGGGACTGCGTTTTCGGAGGACAAATCAGGACACTAAAGGGTTTATTTACTAAAGCTAGAGAGGGCAAAAGTAGTCACAATTCTGCAGAGAAACCAATCAGCTTCTAACCTCAGCTTGTTTAACCACTTCTGGACCGGAAGATTGTCCCCCTTAATGATCAGGCCATTTTTTGTGATTCGACACTGCATTACTTTGACTATTGCAGGGTCGTGCTATGCTGTACCCAAATAGAATTGATGTTCTTTTTTTTCCCACAAATTAAGCTTTCTTTTGATGGTATTTAATCACCTGTGCGATTTTTATTTTTTGAGCTATAAACAAAAAAAAGGAGCGACAATTCAGAAAAAAAAAAAAAATATTCTGCTATATAAAACATTCCCAAAAGAAAAAAAAAATTAAAATAACATTTTTTCATCACTTTAGGCCAATTTGTATTCTGCTACATATATTTGGGTTAAAAAAATTTCCAATAAGGGTATTTTGATTGGTTTGCGCAAAAATTATTGCATCTACAAAACTAGGAGAAAGATTTATGTCATTTTTGTTTATTTTTTTTTACTAGTAATAGCGGCGATCAGCGATTTTTAGCGGGACTGCGACATTGCGGCGGACAGATCGGACACCTGACTGACATTTTTGACACTTATGAGGGGACTGGTGACATTACCAGAGTAATCAGTGGTAAAAATATGCCCTGTAACTGTAATAATGACACTGGCAGGGAAGGGGTTAACCCAGGGGCGATCAAAGGGTTAAGTGTGAGCCTAGGGAGTTTTTGCTAACTGTGTGGGAGGTGTGTGGGAACACAGGATCACAACCTTCCCTTCTTACAGAACAGTGATCTGCCTATGTAAACAAGACAGACCGCCGTTCTGCCTGTGTCCCGAATGATTGGCTCCCGCTGTGTCCAATCACAGCGGGAACAGGTCCTGGCAGTGTGCGTGCACGCCCAGACCCGGAAGTGCAGAAAGACTTACAGGTACGTGATTCTGCGCAGAATGGCCGCCCTGTCGCAGTAAAGGTACGTGGGGCGGTTGTGGTTAAGAGATCTTGACCTTCCATTTTAACAACCATCTTTCTAAAAGGTTATATGTAAATTTACCAAGTGTGAGCCTAGGGGGTGTTTTCTAAATGTGAGGGGAATGAGCTTGTAAAATCAATACAGAGACCTGTGTTCCTAAATAGGAGGATCACAGGATCCCTGTGCTGATTCCAGAGAGAACAACGGTCTGCTGTGTTTACAACAGCAGACCACCATTCTCTCTTCACGGGGAGCGATTGCGGGTCCCCGCAGCCGCCGGCCCCGTGGATCGGCTTCCCCACTGGTGAGTGGGCGCATGTGGACCGTCGTATAGGTACGGCGATTTGCAGGAACCTGTCGCTGTATAACAAGTGGTTAATTAATCTTTAGCAATAAAACCTGGAGGCCGATTGGTTTCTCTGCAGAATTGTGACCAATTTTGCCCTGCCTAGCTTTAGTAAATAAACCCTTTACTGACACTTTTTGGGGACCAGTGACACTAATACAGTGATAAGTGCTAAAAATATGCACTGTCACTGTACTAATGACACTGGCTGGGAAGGGGTTAACACCAGTGGTGATAAACATGTGCCTAACATGTGTTGCTGTGTACACTGTGTGCGGTTTTTACCTAAACAATGCGCTTTGCGGGAAGCTGTGCCAATCGCAGCACAGCAGGGGCGGCGGGCACGTTCCTTACCCCGGCACACAAATCCTGTACAGGTACGTGATTTTGTGCAGAGCGGCCCGTCCTGCCGCAGGAGATATGCGGTGGGAAGTCAATAGGCGGCTAGCGTATGTTTTGCACGATGGTTGCAATGTTAACCACTTAAGCCCCGGAAGATTTTACCCCCTTCCTGACCAGGGGGTTTTTTGCGATTTTTTACTGCGTGACTTTAACGGACAATTGCGCGGTCGTGCGAAGCTGTACCTAAACGAATTTCACGTCCTTTTTTTCCCACAAACAGAGCTTTCTTTTGGTGGTATTTGATCGCCTGTGCGATTTTTTGATCACGCGCTATAAACAAAAAAGAGCGTAATTTTTGCAAAAATAACAATATTTTTCACTTTTTTTTATATGAAATTCCCCCCCCAAAAAAATGTAAAAATCAAAATTTTTTAACATTTTCGGCCAATTTGTTTTACCCTACCTATGTTTGGTAAAAAAAAGAAAAAATCGCAAAAAGCGTATTTTGATTGGTTTGCGCAAAAGTTATCGCGTTTACTAACAAAGGGAAAGATTTTTGTAATTTTTGGTGTTTTTTTAACGCGTAATGGCGGCGATCTGCGTTTTTTTTTTGCGGTACTGTGACATTGCGGCGGACAGATCGGACCCTTGACTGACATTTTTTACACTTTTGGGGTTACCAGTGACATTACTGCAGTAATCAGTGCTATATATCATTTTAGGAACCCCCTTCCATAGGAATTTCAGTTTTCGTGAGATATTCTGCAAAGGGTTAAATACTTCTAAAGAGATGCAGATGCTGCAACATTTCTCATTAGGACACTAAGGCCCCTCTCACACTTGTGCAGCTTGTCCTGCGATTTGGGACTGCAAAGCCACATGACAAGTCGTTCTCCATGATTTTCAATGAGTGCTGTTCATATCTGTACAACTTCAAGTCGCAACGACTTCAAAAGTAGTCCCTGCACTAATTTTGGCCGATTTTAATGCATTTTGAGGTCCAAAGACATAGGCATTGCTTCATGTCGCATCAAAGTTACGTCAACAAAATCGCGGTAAAATCACGCGACTTTTAAGTCACTCAAGTGTGAAAGGGGCCTAAGAGTGTACCGGGTGATTATAATAAACCAGATCCTCCCATTCAGAATCAGTCTGCAAAAAACACTTCAGAGGAACAAATTTAAAACCCCTGTAAGTGTCATAGATCCCCCAGAGGGGAAAGTATTTTTCGCAAAAAAAAGATACACTCCAACTTTAAACTCTATTCGCATAAGCATTACAGGGCATCAAAATGCACTGGAAAAAATTGCATCGCAAACAGCAGGATGAAAAATAAGGAACCCCGTGTGTGATCGAGCCAAGTAAAAAGCACTATAAATCTGGAAAATCAAAATCAGAACAATTAAATTGTGCCTAAAGCCAGAAAATTGTACAGGTGTGAGCAGAAATGGATGGCAAATCTTCCAATGGGGACACCTGCTCTGGTACCCGCTGTCAGGGGAAGAGAGACCCCCAAACAGAAACACAGGAAGTAAAAGAAAATCTTCACAACAGGCAGACACACACAAAAAAAAAAAAAAAATTGACAGGGGTTTTAAATATTGTCTTCTAAATCCTAAAAAAAAAATAAAATAAAAAAAAAATCAGATTTCGATATTCCTTTAACCACTTCAGCTCCGGAAGGTTTACCCCCTTTCATGACCAGGCCATCTTTTGCCATACGGCACTGCATTAATTAAACTGACAATTGTGCGGTGCTGTACCCAAATAAAATGTTTGTTCTTTTTTTCCCCCACATATAAGAGCTTTCTCTTAGTGGTATTTGATCCCCTCTGTGATTTTTATTTTTTGTATTATGAACAAAGAAAGACTGACAATTTTGAAAAATAAAAACAATACTTTTTACTTCTGCTATAAAACACCCAATAAAAAAAAAGTAAAAAAAAAAAAAAATTGAATTTCTTCATCAATTTAGGGCAATGTGTATTCTGCTACATATTTTTGGTAGAAAAAAAATCCCAATAAACATAACTTGATTGTAGATGCTATAACATTTGCACAAACCAATCTATGGGATAGATTTAAGGGATTTTTGTTTATTTATTTACTAGTAATTGTGGCGATCACCAAATTATAATGGGACTGCGACATTGCGGCGGACAAATCAGACACTAATTGACACTTTTTGGGAACCAGTAACATTAATACAGAGATCAGTGCTAAAAAATGCACTGTCACTGCACTAATGATGCTGGCAGGGATGGGGGTTAACATCAGGGAAGACCAAAGGGTTAAGTGTGTGCCTAGGGAGTTCTTCCTAACTGTGTGGGAGGTGCTTGTACTATTGATCCGTGTTTCTGCTTTGTAGGAACACAGGATCACAACCTTCCCTTCTTACAGAACAGCGATCTGTCTTGTTTACATAGGCAGACCGCCGTTCTGCCTGTGTCCCGAATGATTGGCTCCCGCTGTGTCCAATCACAGCAGGAACAGGTCCTGGCAGTGTGCATGCACGCCCAGACGCGGAAGTGCAGAAAGACTTACAGGTACGTGATTCTGCGCAGAAAGGCCGCCCTGCCGCAGTAAAGGTACGTGGGGCGGTTGCGGTTAAGAGATCTTGACCTTCCATTTTAACAACCATCTTTCTAAAAGGTTATATGTAAATTTACCATTTTATACAAGTTCTTTACCTGTAAATGCCTCCATTGGGGGAGATTTACTAAAACTGGTGTATGGTAGCCAATCAGCTTCTAACTTCAGCTTATCCTATAAGGCTGACCCGTTAACCCTTTCACTCCATCACATAGCCGAAACGAGCGTTCCCGCTACGAGATTTTGACATGGCAATCTTGGTAAGATTCTGTGTGTCGCATGGGGCAGCTCATTCTCTTACATGGGCTGCTTTATGCCCTTTTTTTGCCCAAAAAGAAGCTCCTGCTTCTATGTGGGCGACAAGCTTCACGCAATTTATAAAGATGTAGTTTGTGACAATTGGCACAGGATCCTGTTACGCAAGGACCACGTTGCGTTTGGGGTGCCACTGAAGGACAACGGCACCCAAACAAGTGCAGATTGTGATGCACTTTCCTAGCGATTTCATCCGTGAATCGCGAGATGTGAACAAGGCCAAAAACCTAGAAGCTGATTGGTTACTATGTATAGCTGCACCAGACTGTGTGCTCCAAGGGATTTCCTTAATTTGCAGGGATTTCCTCTCACTTCCTGTACTGGCTATGGGACAGGAAGTGAAGGGAAATCTCCCCCAAATGGAACATGGGAGGCAAACAGAATCTGACAGGGGTTATAACTAGGGATCTTCTGATTATTGGCAATACCGATATATTGGGGGCCGATATGCACTTTCCCCGATTTATCTAAATCGGCCCTTGAGGTCACCAATATTTCGGGAATGTGCTTGTCCCGATGCCTGCAGCTAGAGACCTCACCCGGTACCGGCGTCCATAGCCAACGGTTGGCTGACTTGTAATGACAACCGATGTGGCTGAGAAGCCGCTCGGTGGTCAATACAAGGAGTGGGAGGAGACGTTCGCCAACCCGCCCCACGGCTCGCCCGGGTCTCCCGCCCCACCGGGAGACCCGGGTATCCTGCCTCCACTGCCGCCAAAGAGAAGACCCGATCAAAGCCGCATTCGGCTCTGATTGGGTCTCCATGTAAAAAACCTGGAAGTGATGTCATGACATCACTTCCGGGTACTCGGCGCCAAATTAAAAAAACTGACAGCATTCAAAACAGCCACACTTGGCGTTTTGAATGTTTTTATGTGCCGAGGAGGGGTTCGGGTATTTTTAGACCCCTAGATCCCTCCACAACAGTACCTTTGTAAAAAAAATATATCCGATGACCAAAATATCGGTAAGGGCATTAAAAAAAAACGATATCGGTCGATCACTAGTTATAACCCTCCCTTACTCTATCCAAAATAAAAAAAAAAAAAATTTTGACTAAAGTTCTACTTTAACGTCAGAGGTCATAGTGGGGGAAGCCTGGACGCTGTTAGATTTGGTGTATATTATACATCAGCACCCTCTTACAAACATATCCAAACAGTAATACCGTCTAAACATTACAAATGAGAGAACTCTCAGACGCTTCTAGATAAACCCACAGCTCCGAGTTTTCCGTCAGCGGCAGCAGGTCAGGAAATTGTGTATTGTGTTCCACCTTCATTTCAAGCTGAGCTCCAGCCAAGCAGCTGAATACACAGCTGAATATATACATATATGGGGGTTTTACCTGCCGCAGGATTTGCTATGCTGTTCACCCAGTCTTGTGATTTAGGTTTAGACTCCGTTCAGACAGGGGCGACACGACTTGATGGGGCGACCTGTGAAGTCGCGGTGCACAGCGCGCACCGCGACCTCGGCGCGACTTGCACGGACTTCATATAATTGAAGTCAATGCAAGTCGCCTCCAGGTCGCCCCAAAGTAGTACAGGACGCTTTTTCTAAATCAGAGCGACTTGTGTCGCTCCTATTAGAACGGGTCCTGTGCTAATCAATGGCGAGGGACCGACCGCGACTTGTCAGGCGACCAAGTCGCGCTAGTGTGAATGGGGTCTTACCTGACCCAACAGTTTATTCCTGACTGTAACCAGGAGCACAGCTTGGTCAAAAACCCGCCCCCACCCTGCTGATTGGCTAGTGAAGGCATATAGGCTCTCTGGAGAGTCACTTCAGACAGTATCAAAGATTTAAATAATTATTATTATTATTTATTTTTACACCATCTATTTTTGGTAGCGAGCATGGCAAGTGAGCTGGTGTGTTGCAGTGGCATCTATTCTGGAGGTGTGAATGGGCCCTTCATTAAAAGCGGTTGTATCCCAAAAAAAACAAAAAAAAACAAACCCTGCAGGACAATGGCATAATGTGCTAGTATGCATCGCATTAAAGCGCCCCCTATCTCCTCGTGCTCTTGTGCAAAGGTGAACGCACGCATCATTCCCGCTTTTAAAGCATCGTTTATGGATAGAAAATTTTAAGTTCTTTGTCGCCATTGCACAGGCCTGCGCAATTTTAAAGGGAAGGTTTTTTTTTTTTATCTTAATGCATTCTATATATTAAGATAAAAAAAAACCTTCTGTGTGCAGCAGCCCCCCCTTATACTTACCTAAGCCCCATCTTTATCCAGCGATGTTGCCGGAGTGTCTCAGCTGCCCGGGACTCCACTCCTCACTGGCTGAGGCAGCAGCGCAGCGGGATTGGCCCCCACTGCTGTCAATCAAAATCAGTCAGCCAATCAGGAGCAGGGGGGAGGATCACAGCTCCATGTCTGAATGGACACAGGGAGCTATGACTCAGCTCAGGTGCCCCTACAGCAAGCAGCTTGCTATGGGGGCTCTCAACAGGAGGGAGGGGACCATGAGCACAGAAGAGGGACCCGAGAAGAGGAGAATCTGGGCTGCTCTGTGCAAACCCACTGCATAGAGGAGGTAAGTATAACATGTTTGTTATTAAAAGAAAAAAAAAAGATACTTTACAATCACTTCTAAGCATGACATGTTTGGTATCTATTTACTCAGCATAACATCATTTTTTAAGTGCCCATTCACACTAGGGCGACTCACGAGGTCGCTTGACATAACCAAAGCAATGTAATTCAATCAGTGCCGTCTTAATTGCCGCTACTAAGGTCGCTCCGACTTCAGAAAAGGGTCCGGTACTACTTTGAGGCGACCAGTGATCCGACCTGTCCCATATACTTCAATGGGAGTCGCCTCCTTATCTTAATTGAAGCGACTTATGATCCGACTTTGCAAAAAAATGGTATTGAACAAGAAAAGAGCATAATTTTTATTAAAACATGAATATGTCTTCTGTCAACCTGGCCGTTTTTCTTGCAGGCATTTATCGGGCATTTTTTTAGGCAGGAATGTCATTTTTTGTATTTAGTGTCTGGAGGGTCTAAAAAGTGTACCTGTCAAGTTTCAGCTCTGTAGCATGTCCAGGACCCCTAAAAAACAGCATTTTTCTTATAATTTTTAGTAGAAAACGAATGCAGTGTCTTTCCAGCTGTCTTTTTTTTTTTCTTCAAAACATCATATTGTGATTGGCCAAATAAAAAGTCGCCTCGTGCTGAAGTCGCGCCAAAGTCGCGCTAAGTCGAGCCAAAGTTGCGCTGGAAGCGACGCGACTTTAGTGGTCGCGGCAGTGTGAACCGGCACTAAACCTTACTAAACAATTATAATATTTGCATAATAATTGCATTTGAGAAACCCCTGCGCAAATACCATGTGACATAAAAAATTGGAACACCTACCAAATTATTCTATAGGGCCTCTGCTTTAAAAAAAAATATATATATCTTTTGGGGTTCTAAGAAAATTTTTAACAAAAAATACTGATTGTTACATGTAAACAGAAAGTGCCAGAAAAGGCCTGGTCTTAGGCTCCGTTCACATCTAGGCGTTTTGGGGCGTTTTTGGGGCGTTTTTCTGCTCTAGGATCAGCTCTCAAAACGCCCAACAAGACAAATCCTATTCATTTCAATGGCCCCTGTTCACATCTGAGCGTTTTGACGCTGTATACAAAACGCCCAACGCTCAAAAAAGTACATGAGCTTCTTTTTGGGCAGATTACAGGCGTTTTCCATTGATCTCTATTCAATCTAAAAACGCCTGCACAAAAATCGCGGTAAAAATCGCGGTAAAATCGCGGTAAAAAACGCCGCAAAAATCGCGGTAAAATCGCGGTAAAAAACGCGCGAAAAACGCTACGCTCACGTGTGAATGTAGCCTTAAAGTAGTTAGGGGGAAACCAACCTGGAGCAGTCAAATTCATTATCTTTGAAGAATAATGAACCCTACACCAGATTTGGTTCTTTCTTCTTTGGAGAATCCAACCAAAATCTGATATTAGGTGTATTTCAATTATCTGTTTGCTTTATTTATGTCCTTTTCAATAGTGAGATCCATGCATGTGCATTCCATGCTTTACCCACCCAATTTACTATGCCTTTCTGCATCCCTCTGCTGGAGTTTTTCTGCTTTTTTATTCTTCTTTTATAGGAATGTGTGGTAGTTTTTTATATTGTATTTATTATGAGCAAGTTTCCAAACTCAAAATTAGATATATTTTTTTCAATTTATGTAAGTATTATATTATCATTTATTTAAAAACAATATATATATATATATATATATATATATATATATATATATATATATATATATATATACATATACACACATACATACACACACACCACAGGTATTATTATTTTTTATTATTATTATACAGGATTTATATAGCGCCAACAGTTTGCGCAGCGCTTAACAAAATGAAGGCAGACATTACAGTTACAATACAATTTGGAACAAGAGGAATCAGAGGGCCCTGCTCATTAGAGTTTACAATCTAAAAGGGAGGGTCAATTGATACAAAAGGCAATAGCTGTGGGGGATGAGCTGATGGAAAAAGTGAAACAGTGTTATTAGTTAGTAGCCAGATAGGCTTCTTTAAAGAGAAGGGTTTTCAGGGATCTTCTAAAGATGGATAGATTAGGGGACAGTCGGACAGATTGGGGTAGAGAGTTCCAAAGAATGAGAGAAGCTCTGGAGAAATCCTGGAGGCGAGCATGGGAAGAGGCGACAAGGGAGCTAGAGAGCACAAGGTCTTGGGAATACCGATGAACCTAGCCTTAAAGGATCTGCTACTGATAGCTTGGTGGGTGATCATAATGTTATGCCTGATGGGTGTATATCTATATGTATGTATCTATCCATTCCATTATGCAAAAGGTGACATGATAGATCTCTATACAAAAATCTTGTCTAAGGGTCCTTTCACACGGGGCGGTCCGTATTTTCCTCCGCTCAGGCACTTTTTTTTTTTTTTAAAGGACACGGATGACACTTTGGAGTGTCCGTTCCGTTTGTCCATTTATCATCCCATCCATTTGCGGATGATAAAATGGAGATAATGTATGTCAATGGGATTGCGGATGTCAGCAGATGACACCGCTGACATCTGTTTTTGCGTCCGTTCCGTTTTTTAAAACGGAAGAAAAATAGGGTTCTCTTCCGTTCCAAAAAACAGAACTGATCGGAAAAGACGCAAATTGCGCTGTCTTGCATTATGTCCGTTTTTCATCCGCAAACGGATGGGATATACGGACCCCCCCCCGTGTGAAAGAGCCCTAAAGCTAGCTATACAATTTTCTTGTTCACTTTTCCTTTAGATTTCCCAAAATCATATAATATGAGGTCAAATCTAATCATTTTAAAGATTTGCATTCAATCAGGCTGGCCCTTGCACTACATAGTTGAAGGTAAATCTAAAGGAAATTCAATATATATATATATATATATATATATATATATATATATATATATATATATATATATATATATATATATATATATATATATATAGATATATATATATATAGATAAATATAAATATATATATAGTATGGCTGGCCAGCCTAAGAATTGTATTTCAAATATCAGTTTGGAGGTAATGGTCCTTTAAATTAGTTTTTTTACAAATTTTTTGGTTCTACAGTAACCGACATGAAATGCAGCATAGGCCAAGCTGAAGCCTCAAGGACACAGGCTGGCACATTAGAGACGAAGTATGAACTGACCTCTTCCTTGTCACATGCTGCATGTCACAGAGTGTCAGTAATCATTAACTCTCCCGTCATCATGTATTTACTAACTATAACTTTATCCTCAAACAAGGGGCCGCTAAATTTACAGCCGTTCCAGGCAAAAAAATAAAAACCATCAATGAAGTGCTCTTTCTAAACAGGAAATACTGCCAAAATCAGAAAGATGATTCAATTTACTTAGGGATTTGTATAATCCACTGCGGCCATCTGCAGCAAGCTTTCACATGTGCTTCTGGGTGGGACTGCAATCTCAGGTCACATGATTTCCCAGCTTCCTTCTCTTCTGTCTGAGACACAGAAAGGCGTCTACAGTGGCCAAAGTTGACTAAAACATCTGACCTGCACATTAACGAGCTTGAATTTTTATTTTTTTCCCCATTTGTTTAGAGAGATAAATATCAAACATCTAAAGAGACCAGGTTGATATACTGTATATAATGTAATCGTAATGTACTAACTAAAAACTTTGCTTTTGTGTATAATTGGTAAAAAAAAAAAAGAAAAAAAAAAAAAAAGGAGAGATTTCGATTATAATTGCCGTTTTTCATTTAATGACACTTAACAAAAATATAATACTATATATATATATATATATAATACTAATATACAGTATATATATATATATCAAAAACTGCAATTATAATAGAAAAAAACTTTGCACACAATGAAAATATACTTTAATCTTAAAGGAAAATTATCATGAGCTTGATTTTTAATTGGTGTGTGCAACATATATACTGTGTGACTACTGATTTTTTTTCCTGATTTCATCAAATCATTGATTCTTCATGTTTTCTGATAAATAAAGGCAGAAAATGACCAGCGCTATGGAGTGTGCGGTGAAGCGTGAACAACTAACAGGTGTAAGCGGCCAACAACCAAAACCCCAAGAGGGGTCAGGATATAAATAAAGTGCAGAAGGGGTTGTAAACGGCGCTACCTTTGTGCAAATAAATAATAATAAAGTGCACTCACTTGCAATTAAATGATAAATAAGGGGGTGTGTCCCATAAAACCAAAAAAAAAGGTAAATATAAATATACTGTGTATCAGGTGAGTACAAGTAAAATAGATCAAATATCCTGATGTGTGATAGGTAAAACCCAGAAAGTGCTGAAGTGCAATAAATAAATTGATGACATAGACAGTGTATTTATTGTGATGTACAAATAATTAAATCAATCCAGTGCAGGAATAAAATGAATCAATTATTTAGTGATATTACTGGCACTGTTACTCTTGTGAGCGCAACATGCCAGTAGAAAACATATAAGTGAAATAAAAGTGGTAAGTGAAACCAGGGAAAAAAATCCCTTAAAATAGGTGTCGCGCTGTATATACAACCTGCCTTGTACAGAAGTTAGGCAAGAGTGAGTCTTCAAGGGTCCCCCTCCGCAGTCAACAAGGCACCAGTTGGCGTGCTTCCATATGGAAGGTAAGAAGAGGGGAGCCCCGTGAAGTATCAATCGCAAATATTCTAAAAAGAACGTAGTATCCACTCACTGTGAGAGTTGTGATAGCTGCCTCGTATCAGTAGCACTCGCCGGGAAGCTTCCGCGTTCCACGGCAGTAGAATCTCAAAACCGGAAGTGAGGCTGTGACGCAATGGACCCGCCCTACGCGTTTCGTCATCGACGTCTGCTGGAGCGGCGTCACCACGGCGCACTCCCAGTCTTATTATAGCCAGCCCTTGTCATGACAACAGATTGACTGCCGTCAGCCATCTTGATGCTCCGTGTTTGTTGCCAAGTGGAGGCCATCTTGCTACTCCCTATATTACTATAGGTGAGTATAAAGGGCGGCTTGTTTACATCATTTGCGAAGCAGCTTTCACGGGACTACTACAAGAGCCATAGCATAAAAAAAATGTTTAAAAAATACAAAATAAAAAGTGTGTTATTATCTAAAAAATATATATATGGGGTACAACCTTTAATAGACAAAAATTAAAAATAAAATAAAAAAAAACAAAAAAAAAAAAACCATATGTAAATAAGATTTCTATTCGTGTTAAAAAAAGCATCATATGCCAAAGGCTTAAAAACTCTAAAAAAATTCAATTCAATATTAAATGAGTGTGTAGAAAGTCTATAGCAAGCCCTAAGTCCATTATATTAAAAGTTACTGAAAACATTCCTGGGACTGGGCAAGTATGCCCTGTGCTGCCAAGTGACCAGAAAAACACAAAATGATTCTATGCTGGAATTTACACGCTTTTGTCATTTACTGGATGCTTACTGACACTGTTAAAGGGAATGCACTGTGGTTTTGTATATATATATATATATATATATTTATTGATTTTCTTTTTTTTTTTAAATCTATCGCCAAATGTTAATATTTTTTTAAAGCCAGGACTAAATAAAAAATATGATTTGTAAAAGAAAAAACCTATGGGGAAAAGAGTAAGTAATTTTACCTCTCCCCTGCATCTGCAATGCAGTGAAAAAAACTGCGCAAAGTAGAAAATATAATAAAATAAAAAGTGACCTATAGTCATCCAGAGCAGCAACTCCGCTGTAAGAAATACACAGGAAAAAAGATAAGGTATAAAAGAGCTGCGCTAAACACACATATAATTAGTGTAACATGCAAGAAAATATATATCATTCAAAAAGGTGGTGCAAACTTTCAAATAATAATCCCAATATGAAATAGTCCCAAATCAAAAATAATTCTCAGTCCTTGTGGGTGAAAATAAGGGACAAAAACACCCACGAACAAAAAGTAGAAAAATGAATCCTCCAGTGTAACATTATCAGATTACCACAACGAGTGCAACCTCTACCTGATAAGTTGCACGCTTACCGAACGGTATTATTGATCCCTATCATGTGATTCGCGCCGCATTGCTCTGCAGATCACATGCGATGTCTGCACAATGCAAATTCAGACGCACAAACTGTATGGCTGAATTAACATCACATTCGGACCAAACTCATGCAGGACCCTTTTTTTTTGTCCGCACCAGAATCGGATTGCATGGCTGTTTACACCCATGTAATCCGATTCGTCTGATTTCACAGTTTGCACTGCGCTCTGCGAACCGATTTGAGGGCGTCATTAGGTTTATTAACACCTGCAGCGGTTCGCAGAGCACAGTGTGAACTGCCTGCGATTCTGATGCGATGCAGAATCCGAAGCAAATTCCCTGTGAATTTGCACCGAATCCAGTGTGAACCGGCCCTTATAGTGGGAATAAGGCCATGCGATCCGATTCTCTTGCGGACAAAAAGAAACAGGGTCCTGCACGTGTTTCGTCCGAATGCAATGCGAATTCAACCATAGAGTTTGTATTGCTGGATCTGCATTGCACAGACATCGCATGTGATTTACACAGCAATGCAGTACGAATCACATGCAATATCTGGCATCGCACCAGTGTGAACCGCCCCAAAAGTTATAAGAGCAGTGGAATGGACAGGCAGCCCCAACCGGAGTCATTTTAATTCTTTGTATTTCTTGCCAACTTATCCTTGTGCTTCCTGCCGGGCTCCATTGCCAATATAACAGGTACAGTATGTATTATAAATATAGCTAGTGGTTTTGATTTCATTTTTAAAAGAGCACTCCGCCCCATTCCTTCAATAATTATTCCAGCCCCATCACTCTGCAGCATAGCAACAAATGCAATACAGAAACACAATGTAACATTATTTGTACTTTGTATTTATTATCATTGATAAGAAGATCAAAGCAGTGACCTAGAATAGTTCAATTTCCATCGCACACGTTCCTGGATACAGGCACATCTGTTCTGGGTGATGCAGCGATCGCCAGCTGGACACATCACAGATAATTATACATGATCACCAGTACACCATGGATCTTGCATAGCAGTCCAAAAAAACGTTTTATTGCAAAAGGATCACATCACATCAGGATAAGTACAAAGCAGTGACATGACATCTGCATAACTTGTCAGATAAAGTAACCTTTCAAGAAAAAAAAAATTTAACCTTAACCTTCATTGGGCAACTATGTGGCAAATGAGGTTCAATGTTGATAAATGTAAAGTTATGCACTTGGGGGCTAAGAATATGCATGCATCATACATACTAGGTGGAGTAGAACTGGGGGAATCCATAGCGGAGAAGGATCCGGGTGTTCTGGTAGATCATAAGCTCAATAATAGCATGCAATGCCAAGCTGCTGTTTCCAAAGCAAGCAAAGTCCTTTCTTGTATTAACAGAGGCATGGACTCCAGAGAGCGAGATATCATTTTTCCCTTGTACAAATCATTAGTAAGACCTCATCTGGAATATGCAGTTCAGTTTTGGGCACCAGTTCTTAAAAAGGATATCGGGGAACTGGAGAAAGTGCAGAGAAGGGCAACCAAACTGATAAGAGGCATGGAGGAGCTCAGCTATGAGAAAAGATTAGAGGAACTGAATTTATTCTCTCTTGAGAAGAGGAGATTAAGGGGGATATGATCAACATGTATAAATACATAAGGGGTCCATATAGTGAACTTGGTGTGGAGTTGTTCACTTTAAGGTCAACACAGAGGACAAGGAGGTACTCTTTACATCTAGCGGAATACAGATTTTGTCTCCAAATACGGAAAGGTTTCTTCACAGTAAGAGCTGTGAAAATGTGGAATAGACTCCCTCCAGAGGTGGTTCTGGCCAGCTCACTAGATTGCTTTAAAAAAAGGCCTGGATTCTCTCCTAGGTGTACATAATATAAGTGGGTACTAACATTTATAGGTAAGGTTTATCCAGGGAATATCCGATTGCCTCTCAGGGGATCAGGAAGGAATTTTTTCCCCTGCTGTAGCAGATTGGATTATGCTTTGCTGGGATTTTTTTTTTCGCCTTCCTCTGGATCAACAGCGGGTATAGGATTGTGTAGATGGGATTGTATGGTTGAGTTTTCAATACTGTTTTTTATATTTATTTATTTTTTTTATTGGTTGAGCCAGATGGACTTGTGTCTTTTTTCAACCTGACTAACTATGTAACTATGTAACCAGTCATTTAGTATTATTCATTTATTATTATTAGTTATCAGTATTAATATTAGTTGTTATTTTAAACCATACAAATTTTTGTTACTTTTTTTTTAAAAAAAATGTTTGTGTTGTATTTAAAATTGTGCAAACTAAAAAAAAATAAAAAAAAAAAAAGTGTTAATTTAAAAAAATGACTTTGCAATGCTTTTTACCAGAATCATAATTTTCTAATGAATATAAAAGAGGCAGATTATAGAATAAAATGCATACATTTTATCCACAGTAGCATCATCTTTTTTTATTGCAAACACTGAAACACTAATCAAAGTACAAAAAACGGAATTTTTGTAAAATCTTATCTGTAAAATTCCTTTCTCTGAGTCCTCCGACAGTCGCCGCCTCTTCATATTCGTCACATATGGGGTATTAGACTTTGCTCCGAAGGAGTAGCTAGGCAACAGAATATGTTAACAATAAAGCTTTAACATATCCCACCCTCAAGGGGTGGTCCCCTCAGTCAATACCCTCCTACTTCCTGCAACCATATCTCAGTTTTAGTGGAATAGCAGTAGAGTATACAATCAAACCCCAAAAGAGGGGCGGGGGCGGCGACTGTCGGAGGACTCAGAGAAAGGAATTTTACAGGTAAGATTTTACAAAAATTCCGTTTTCTCTTACGTCCTCCGACAGTCGCCGCCTCTTCATATTCGTCACATATGGGGACGTCCCAAAGCAGTGCAAACATGAGGGGTGGGAAACGCATCCGCGCCGAAAGGCAACGCAGTCTCCGCATCAAAGAAGGAACCTTACCAAAGGAAGGAAACCAGCTGGGCAACAGCAAAAAACAAGTGCTCAACAGGAGCAACAACCCAGGAAAAGACAAAAAACCAGGGGATACAAAACTTATCCCAACAGCCAGGAGTCCCCAACAAGGGACCCTAGGGAACAGCCGCACTAAGAACCTTGCGGCCAAAGGAAGCATCCGCCGATGCCTGAACATCTACTTTGTAGAATTTTGTGAAAGTGTGCACGGTCGACCAAGTCGCCGCCTTACACACCTGGGCTACAGAAGCCCCATGACGACAGGCCCAAGACGTACTCAGAGATCTAGTAGAGTGCGCCTTCACAGGCACAGGGGGAACCTTCCCCTGCAAAGCATAGGCCTGTTCAATGGTCTGCCTGATCCATTTGGCGATGGTAGAGGCCGAAGCCGCCATGCCCTTCCGAGGACCCTCTGGAAGAACAAACAAGGAGTCCGTCTTTCGAAAAGACTCAGTCGATTTAAGGTAAACCCTTATCGCCCGAACAACATCCAGAGAGTGCAATCTCACCTCCTTTGGATGTTTAGGCTTCGTGCACAACGAAGGCAAGACAATATCCTCATTAAGATGGAAGTCCGAAACCCGTTTTGGAAGAAAAGAAGGATTAGGTCGCAAGACCACCTTATCCAAATGAATAACCAGGTACGGAGACTTGCAGGACAAAGCCGCCAGCTCCGACACTCTGCGAGCCGAAGTGATCGCCACCAAAAAGGCGACCTTTTTGGACAACATAGACAACGAGATCTCCCTGATCTGTTCAAAAGGAGCACGTTGTAACACAGATAGAACGAGATTCAAGTCCCAAGGGGACAGAGGATCCCGCCTTGGGGGAACCAGATGCCGCACACCCTGAACAAAGGTGCCAACCAATGGGTTGGAAGCCACGGGACGTTGAAACAGAACGGCCAGAGCAGACACCTGACCCTTTATCGTAGCCAGCGCCAAACGCTGATCAACACCCGTTTGAAGGAAAGACAGCACACGGGACACCGAGTACGTGCGGGGTGAAAACCCCCTGGACTCACACCAGGCAAAATAGGCCTTCCAAGTACGGTAATAAACCTTCCCCGAGGAAGACTTCCTCGCGTTGATTAAAGTATGAACGACCTCCGGAGAGAGACCCCTCTCCTTCAGGACCTCGGTCTCAACAGCCAGGCCGTCAAAGCCAGCGACTGTAAAGCAGGATGGTATATCGGTCCTTGAGACAGTAGATCGTCTCGAAGAGGCAGACGCCACGGGGCGTCGACCGCCAGATTCACGAGGTCTGCGTACCAGGACCGGCGAGGCCAGTCCGGTGCCACAAGAATCACCGTGTTGCGTTCCGAGTGTAACCTGCGAAGGAACCTGGACAGCAACTGAATCGGTGGAAACGCGTACATCAGCCTGTACTGATGCCACGGGGCCACTAACGCGTCCGACGCGTCTGCCCGAGGGTCGCGCGTCCTTGCCACGAACCTCTTCACCTTGTTGTTGAGGCGAGACGCGAACAGGTCCACATCTGGAAGACCCTACTTCGCGCACAACGTCTGGAAGACAGCCGGATGGAGAGACCATTCCCCCTGATCCAGGGTCTGGCGACTCAGATAGTCCGCCTGCCAGTTCTCCACTCCCGGAATGTGAACCGCCGTTATCGCCGGGACATGAGTCTCGGCCCAAGACAGAATGTCGGCCACTTCTCGAGCCGCTCGGGCACTCCTGGTGCCCCCTTGGTGGTTGATGTAGGCCACCGCCGTGGCATTGTCCGTCTGCACCCGAACCGGGCAACCCTGCAGCCGGTCCGTCCAGCGATGAAGACAGAGACTTATCGCACGCAATTCCAGAATGTTGATCGGAAGGGAAGACTCCCCCTCCGACCAAGTCCCCTGAGCGGACAGAACGCCCAGAACTCCACCCCAGCCCGACAGGCTGGCATCCGTGGTGATTACCGTCCACGAGATCGGACGAAACGACTTGCCCCCGGACACCAACGGGGACTGGAGCCACCACAGAAGGTTTTCCCTGGTGCGAAGACTCAACGAGATTTGAAGATCCAGAGATTGAGGTCGCCCGTCCCACCTGGACAGGATCTCCGCTTGGAGACCCCGCGTGTGAAACTGTGCGAAAGGAATCGCCTCGAAGGCCGAGACCATCAATCCCAGGCATCTCATACACGTCCGCAGAGACGAGTCCGGAACGTCCCTGAGGGACCTGACTTCCTCCCGGAGAGTCCCGAGTTTGTCTTCCGGCAGGAAGACCTTCGCCTGCACCGAGTCCAGTATCATTCCCAGATAGGGGAGACGAACCGACGGACTCAGTGTCGACTTTGGAAAATTTATCGTCCAACCAAACTCCTGCAGAGTTTGCATCGTGACAGACAGGTCCTCCTCCAGACCCTGGCTGGTCGCAGACCAAACCAGAATGTCGTCCAGATACCCCAGGACAGAAACGCCCTGGGCCCTCAATAATGCCAGAACCGGTGCAAGCACCTTGGTGAAGACCCGCGGAGCCGAGGCGAGACCAAAGGGCAACGCCACGAACTGGTAGTGATCCTCCGCAATGGCAAATCGAAGGTACCTCTGATGACCCTCGAATATGGGGATGTGAAGGTACGCATCCTTCAAATCGATGGAGGCCATGAATTCCCCCGGAACCAGGGCAGCCACCACCGACCGCAGGGATTCCATGCGGAACTTGCGAACCCGCACAGAGCGGTTCAGAGCCTTCAAGTCCAGAATCGGACGAACCTTGCCCTCCTTTCTGGGCACGGTGAACAGATTGGAATAAAACCCCCGAAACCTGTCCCGATGAGGCACCGGAACCACCACTCCCTGAGCCCTCAGGTCCCGCACCGCCAGGTGCAGGTCCCGCAAGCGCTCTGGAGACAGTTGAAGATTTGAGGGAAAAAATCTGCTCTCCGGCCGAGAGAGAAACTCGATCTTGTAACCAGATCGAACGATTTCTAGAACCCATCTGTCCCGCACACGGGCCAACCAGGGCTGAAGAAAACCGAGCAAGCTCCAAAACTGGGTGAGGGCGCCCCTTCAGGCCGAACTGTTATGGGCTGCAGGTCCGGATTGGCCGGACTTCTGTTTTCCAGACCAGGGCTTCTTCTGAGAGCCTTGACCTTTGAACGGTTTGCCCTTGTAGTGCGGCCGAAAGGCACGAAAGGACCCCTGAGGGGGCCGAAAATTAGCATGCTTCTTCCCAGAAGCCCCCTTAGCCTTGGGGAAATGGGGCAAGAGAGTGCTCTTACCCCCGGTGATCCCCTTAATCAACACATCCAGGGACTCCCCAAAAAGGCGAGACCCATCATAAGGCAGATTGGCTAAGGTCTTACGTGAAGATTGGTCCACCGACCAACATTTTAACCAAACCAGGCGGCGAGACAACACCGCCACGCTGTGCACACGTGCAGCCAACGGAATCAGGTCCAGGTCCGCATCACACAGATACATGACACCCTGGTGGATCTGATCCACCATATCCAGGGTCGCCGGCGAGGCCGAGTCGGCCACTAGGACGCGCCTAAGCATCTGCGTCCAACTTGCGATCGCCTGGGCCGCCATGAGAGAAGCAAACAGAGCCTTAAGCATAGAACCCGTAACAGAATAAGTATGACGGGCAAGAGACTCCAGTCTCCTATCCGTGGCATCACGGAAAACAGGGGAACCCTCTGCAGGAATCGCAGTGGCTTTGTTCAAAACCGCAATTGCATGATCCACTGGTGGAGGCACACACCACCTTTCATCAGTGGCAGGCGAAAAAGGATAACGCAGCTTGAATTTACTTGGTACCGCAAAAGGTTTGCGCAGATCGCGCCATTGATCCTTAACAGCGCGCTGAAAATCAGCATTGCAGGGAAAAACCTGCGGCGTCCTGCGTTTTCTCTGCGTCCCATAAGCCGCCAAGGCAGCGGGGGGACACACTTCGTCCTGCAAACGCAGCGTTTGCTTAATGGAAGCAATCAACTCATCCATGATTGCAAGCTCTTCAGGCGAGCCAGGGGGAGAATTATCAACCCCCTCAACTTCAGCCTCCACCTCAGACCCCACTAGATCAAGAGAGGAGCGGGACCCCGATAAGGAGGCTCCTGCCAAAACAGCCCCATCACCTTCACCCTCAGAATCAGAGGAAAGAGCAACTCTGGGCCTTTTAGTAGATTGAGCAGCCACCAGCATTTGCACCTGAGCAGCAAGGCCAGCCACAATAGTGGCTAAATCCCCCCCTGGGGGGGAAACAGCGGTCCCCTGGCTTTCCACCAATACTGTAGGAAATTTGCCCTCCTGAGAATCCATTGCCCCTGTAATGCCAGACAACCAAGGGTTAACTGCCCCTTTTAAGCAAGCGCGGCTAGCGCAGCCCACCGCACCACACTCAAGCACAATGAGACCCCCACAGGGAATATGCAAACTGAACACAGGCAATGGATAGCAAGAACAGAAGGATAAAACCTGAGGAGACCCTCGCCGCTGCTGCTGTCTCGATCGGTGTTCCTGTAAAGAGGAAGTGATGCTGCCAGGGCGCTCTATGTAAGCCTATGGAGGCTACAAGAAAATGGCCGCCATGCATGTAAACCATGCGGCCGGAGCGGGTGTCGGCAAAATGGCGTCGTTTGGTGCCGAAACCGCCGCTCCACAGTGCATTAAAACACACATTACATTCCAATATAAGAATACATGTCAGATCGCCGCAGCGATCGCTGTATATGCCCAAACATGCCAAAAAAACATGCCCCACAGCACACAGCTTCTCACACTGACCAGTCTGACACACACAGTGTCATACAGCTCCCCCCCCCTTGCAGCCCACAGCATGCAGCCGAGAGATAGGGAGACAAGCAGTGTGAATAGAGGCAGGTTACACAGTCCCAGACTGACACCCCCCCAGACAGACAGGTCCCCACATAAATACACTTACCTCACATGGCGTGGGGGACCCGCACAGGCGAACAAGCCGCTGCACATGAGGCAGGGAGAGTCGCAATACAAGACGCACAAAATGGGGGTTAAGAAACCGCACAGCGTCCAGTGAGGTAGCCACCTCACCAATCATCCCTGCACCGAACAGGGATGGGTCGTTCACTGTGCCAGGAGCGTTACCTGGCTGAATGCTCGATGGCAGACTGGGAAGCCACTGACCCACGACCTGCGACCAGGGGGATCAGCCCGAGACCCAGTCCGCATGATCCTCTTCGTCCGAAGAACTAACTAATGCTGACCAAAATAACAGCTAATTAAAAGGTAGAGAGAAAACTCAAACAAAATATTAAAAAGAAGAAAGAGTCTGGGACAGAAAGTCCCAGCACAGAGAGAGCCAGCCACTCCTGACAAGCTAGACATTAAAACTGGGATATGGTTGCAGGAAGTAGGAGGGTATTGACTGAGGGGACCACCCCTTGAGGGTGGGATATGTTAAAGCTTTATTGTTAACATATTCTGTTGCCTAGCTACTCCTTCGGAGCAAAGTCTAATACCCCATATGTGACGAATATGAAGAGGCGGCGACTGTCGGAGGACGTAAGAGAAATGGTGTTTTATTTTACATTTATATATTGCATAGCAAATATATATATATTTTTTTGTAAGACAATATCACTCTAAAGAGCACCTTAAGGGGTTTTCAGCCTTTTCCAAATTCCATTTTTCTTTTTGGCTGCTGTGATTAGATTTCCGATCAGAGGGTGGCTATGTTCGTTCTCTGTTTTTCATATGAAGGAATGTAGCCACCCTCCCTTGCTTGCTTTGATGGACGTAGGCCTGGTTCACACCTATGAATTTTTTAGTGCATTTTCCGTTTTGGAGAAACACACTACAGTCCATTTAACATGGTTTCCTATGGGTCACGATCAAATCTGTGCATTTTATCCACTTCTTGACCCGAAGGATTTACCCCCTTAATGACCAGGCCATTTTTTGCGATTAGGCACTGCATTACTTTAACTGACAATTGCGCGGTCGTGCGACGCTGTACCTAAATAATATTGATGTCCTTTTTTCCCCACAAATAGAGCTTTCTTTTGGTGGTATTTGATCACCTCTGTGATTTTTATTTTTTGCGCTAAAAACAAAAAAAAAAAGAGTAACAATTCTGAAAAAAAAAAAAACAATATTTTTTACTTTCTTCTATACATTGTTCCCAATAAAAAAAAAAAAAAATCAAAATTCAAATTTTTCCATCATTTTAGGCCAATTTGTATTTTGCCACATATTTTTAGTAAAAAAAAAATCCCAATAAGTGTATATTGATTGGTTTGCGCAAAGGTTATCGCGTCTACAAACTAGGGGAAAGATTTATGTTATTTTTACTAGTAATGGCGGCGATCAGCGATTTTTAGTGGGACTGCCACTTTTCAGCAGACAGATCGGACACCTAACTGACATTTTTGACACTTTTGGGGGGACCAATGACATTACTACAGTAATCAGAGCTAAATATATGCACTGTTACTGTAATAATGACACTGGCAGGGAAGGGGTTAACCCAGGGGCGCTCAAAGGGTTAAATGTGTCCCTAACGGGTGCTTTCTAAGTGTGTGGGGGATGGGCTTTCTGCATGAACACAGAGACCTGTGTTCCTAAATAAGAGGAACACAGGATCCCTGTGTTCATAACTGACAGAACAGTGGTCTGCCATGTTTACAAAGGCAGACCGCCATTCTGTCTCCACGGGGAGCGATCACAGGTGGCCGGCGGCAATTGTGGCCGCCGGACCCACTGATTGGCTTCCCCTGTGGCAAATGGGCGTGCGCTGTCTCGCGAAACAATGTACAGTTATGTCATTTCGAGGGACAGAGCCAACTGCAGCAGGCGGTCGTTAAGTGGTTATAGAAAGGGCCAGGGACCAGCAGGTTGTATTTTTGGTTGCATAGACTTCAATGGATCAAAAATGCGTATTGAAAAATGAACCCGTAATATGCATCAACTGAAACCGGCATAGGTGTGAACCAGGCTTTGCAGCCTGAGTTTGCACAGGCATGGCAGCCCATTCATTTGAGGTTTGGGAGCTCATGGGAGATCTTACACGGAGGCAGAAAATTACAGTAAAAAAATAATTTAATAAAAAATAGATTGCAGAACCATTAAGTAGTGGATGTGTATGATTTTTTTTTTTAACCATATAGTTCTAAAGGAATTGTAAAGTCAGGAGTTTGTTTTTATCCTAATACATTTTATGCATTAAGATAAAAAGCCTTCTGTGTTCAGCAGCCTCCCCAGCACCCCCTAATACCTACCTGAGCCCCCTCTCTGTCCAGTGATGTCCACGAATCCCTTAGCCATCCTGGGACTCTCCCTCCTGATTGGCTGAGATACAGCCATGGCCCCACTGGCTCCCACGGCTGTCAATTAAAGTCAGTGGGCCAATAAAGAGAGAGGGGGACGGGGCCGAACGGCAGCTCTGTATCTGAATGGACACACGGAGCTGCAATTTGCCTCGGGTGCCCCCATAGCAAGCTGCTTGCTGTGGGGGCACTCGATAGGAGGGAGGGGCCAGGAGCAGGAAAAAGGGACCCGAGAAGAGGAGAATTCGGGCTTCTCTGCAAAACCAACTGCCCTGAGGAGGTGAGGAGGTAAGTATATAAAACAAAAAAAACCTGTATTACTTTTATTAGCAAGTAATGCTAATGACAAAGCTAAAAGGTTTTAAAAAAAAAAGAAAATCAATGTTTTCAGGCAATAGAAAAGTGCAGTAATTCCCAGCATCCAATAAGATGCCACCTTTCAGATTACAACTGTCAGAACAATAAAAGATGACTACGGATTGGTTTGGATTACTGTCTTTGGCACATCAACCTTTACCAAGCCTCAAAGTTCATCTGTTTGAGCCTCAAAAACATTGAATGCACTGAAAAAAAGTTGCTTATGAAATGAAAACTATAAAGAAGACAGAGGCCAAGGTAAAACCAGAAAAACGGTTCCTTCAGACAGCAGATGTTCAGTGATGTGCCAAGCTATACACAGTTAATACGCAGTATTCCTCTGCCAGTTCTAAGAGGAGGAAAAGATTCCCGGAGAGGTTGGCGCAGTACGCACGGACCGTTCCAGCTGCATTGTACAGCGCACCGCGCCAATGTTCAGTCAAAACAGGCATCGCTAATCGTTCGCAGCATCTGGGACATGTAAAAGAGCCAATCTACCCTTTCTCTGCTGAACTCACAATACTGGGACTGGGTTTCAGGGTCATTAACCTCAAGGAGGAAAAAATTAAAATTTACATTTCAACTTCCCCCTCTTTTTAGTCTATTTTCACCTAATTATCCTGCCAATAACATATTTGGGGTGACAACCAGTGGCGGCTGGTCCACGAGGGGCAGCACCCCCCCAGCACGCACCATCTGTGTGGCTGTGCACAAGCATGTGACCACAGCCTGAGGCCCCAATTGGGCACAGAGCACTGCACCCTGCACCCTCCCACCCTGAGATAACAGCGAATCGGCATCGGCTTCCTGTCCAATCAAGACAGGAGGCTGAAGACCTATAACGGGAAAGGAAGACCTGGGTCAAGACAGAAGCTGCGGCGCCGGGCACCAGGGGAGCTGTGACAGCTGGAGGGCTAAATGCGACCTGGAGGGGCCCGCCCGCACCCCCCCTCCCCCCAAAATCCTCCAGCACCAGCCACCACTGGTGACAACGATCACTCATCATACTGCATCTATGGAGCAGTGTTGTCACCCTAGGACAGGACTATGGAAGCCATACTCTATAACATTCAGGGGTAAGGCTGGCAAAGCATAAGTAGATTTTCAAAAGGAACATTTGTACAAAAACTCTCAGTACATTCGATGACTTGACGAATGTTATTTGAAAGTATTTCAAAATGTTATTTTCATTTAACATTCAAATTTGGAACCAATAGAGTTTCCCAAATGAAAATCATATTGTCAATGTAAGAGAAAAAAACATCTATTTGACCCCACTAGCTATTTCAAAAGTGAATGAATGTTCTTAAAATGAAAAGTTTGAAATGAAATTCTACTAGTGTATGGCCAGCTAAAATCTGTAGTCCACAAAGTGTCAGCAATTCTGTGATCAGATGTGACAGTCAGGATTCAGCCCCACGTGTAAACACATTAACGCTTGGTGCAGCAAGCGCTTAACGCGCAACTCCACTTTTATTGAGAAAAAAAAACATTCCCCTCTGGGTGATCTCTGTACATTACAAAGTCTTTAACCACTTAAGCCCTGGAAGATTTTACCCCCTTCCTGACCAGGCCCTATTTTGCGATTCGGCACTGCGTGACTTTAATGAACAATTGCGCGGTCGTGTGACGTTGTACCTAAACTAATTTGACGTCCTTTTTTCCCCACAAACAGAGCTTTCTTTTGGTGATATTTGATCACCTGTGCGATTTCTTGATCATGCGCTATAAACAAAAAAAGTGCGACAATTTTGCAAAAATAACAATATTTTTCACATTTTTTATATGAAATTCCCCCCAAAAAAATGTAAAAATCTAAATTTTTTACATTTTTGGCCAATTTGTTTTCTGCTACCTATGTTTGGTAAAAAAAAAAAAAAATCGCAATAAGCGTATTTTGATTGGTTTGCGCAAAAGTTATTGCGTTTACTAACTAAGGGAAATGTTTTGGTCATTTTTGTTGTTTTTTTTATAACGAATAATGGCGGCGATCTGCAATTTTTTTTGCGGTACTGCGACATTGCGGCGGACTGATCAGACCCTTGACTGACATTTTTGACACTTTTGGGGTTACCAGTGACATTACTACAGTAATCAGTGCTATAAATATGCACTGTTACTGTAAAAATGACACTGGCAGGGAAGGGATTAACTTTATTAGTGATACAGTGGCTAAGTGTGTCCCTAGGGGCGTGCTTCTTACTGTGCAGGGATGTGGCTTTTCATGTAACAGCAGAGATCTACGATCCTACATAGCAGGACCGTATGATCTCTGCTGTTACACAAGGGAGAAAGACAGGCGGCTTTGTTTACATTAGCCGCCTGCCTTTCTCCCTCTGTAACTGACGATCGTGTCCGCCGGTCACTCGCGTGGAGGTGTCTGTGAACGAGCGGGGGCCTCCTATTTGCTCACAGGCGAGTGGCGTACCCATACTTTGCCTGCACGGGGCTGACTGCCGCAGTATATGTACTTGCTGCGGTCGGCAAGCGGTTAAAGCGGATTTCCGGCCTCAAATACCTTTTTTAAATAAAAATACCCCTATAATACTAATCCATCGCCCTTTACAGAACCGTTATTCTCATACTTACAAGGTGTACAGTATTGAATTTTAGTCAAAATCTTACTTTTAAAAACGCTGTCTGAGCACGGCCATCTTGGATGTGGGCATCTTAAGCCGCAGTGTAATCTGCTATGTCCTTCTTCCTGATTCCAGGGAGTGTTCTAGGAGTTCTTCCTGATTCCAGCCTCCTGGGAGTGAGGACAAACAGCTCCCAGGATGCAATGCAAACGCGGAAGTGATGTCGGTGGCCGTGGCCACAGAGGGGGGAGAAGGAGGGAGTACAATCAAAAATACCCTGAAAATAAGGTAAGGGACCCCCAAAAAAAATGAAAATGCCCAATTGTTGATCAGCATAGCGAGCACTCCAGGAATCACTAAAGTTGCAAAATAGGCCGGAACTCCGCTTTAACAACCTTTGTTGCAGATTCCTACCTTTTGTTTGTTCCTCTGTGCTGAGTGGGTCAAATGGGAGTGGTTTCATAATTATCAATCAGCTGTGGAAGCTGCACAGCACTAATGAGGAAAGCTGCTGGGCCTGCATCCCTTTAGCCATGTTCCTATTGGGAGTATCTCAACAAAAATTACATTTTTGCTACAGGGGATGCAAGAAATCTGACTTGTATCTTAGGCAGACTTCTAGAAAAATTGGTGAGCCAATCACATGACTACACATCAATGATGTTTCTGGGGTGTGGTCAGTATAAACACAGCTGACCGTTCTTTCTGGAATGATCACAGAGTGCCTTTGATCCTTCTATATAGGAACACAGGTCTCTGTGATTATTTCACAAGCCACGCCCCCACACAGTTAGAATCACTCCCCTAGGCTCACATTTAACCCATTGATCACCCACAGTGTCAACCCCTTCCCTGTCAGTGTCATTATTACAGTAACAGTGCATATTTTTAGCACTGATTACTGTAGTAATGTCAGTGGTCCCCCCAAAAGTGTCAGAAATGTCAGTTAGGGGGTCCGATTTGTCCGCCGCAATGTCGAAGTCCCGCAAAAAAAAAAAAAATCACAGATCGCCGCCATTACTAGTAAAAAAAAATAAAGAAATTGACATAAATCTTTGCCGTAGTTAGTAGACGTGATAACTTTTGCGCAAACCAATCAAAATACGCTTATTGAGATTTTTTTTTACCAAAAATATGTAGCAGATAACAAATCGGCCTAAAATGTTAAAAAATTTGATTTTTACATTTTTTTTTGGGAATATTAAATAGCAGAAAGTGAAATATATTGGGGTTTTTTTTAGAATTGTCGCTCTTTTTATGTGTATAGTGCAAAATTAAAAAAAACAAATAAATAAATCGCACAGGTAATTAAATACCACCAAAAGAAAGCTCTATTAGTGGGAAAAAAAGACATCAATTTTATTTGGGTACAGAATCGCACGACCGCCCAATTGTCCGCTAAAGTAACGCAGTGGCGAATCGCGAAATATGGCCTGGTCATTAAGGGCGAAAAATCTTCCGGTCCAGAAGTGGTTAAGCTCAGCCTTCATTACCATTTAAAGCAGAGGTTGAGGGGAGAAGTTCAGCAGTATTTGCCATACTCTAGCTCTATCCGACTCAAGGGAGTGAAGAAAGTGGCCCTGTGTAAGCTCTCTCCCCACTCCCATGTGACAGTGCTGGCCAATCATCAAGCACCATTGCTGTCAGGTTGAAGGGAGTAAAACCTCTGAATTAACCCTCTGCAGACAGCTACACCATACATATTTCTAGCAACCTTTTGCATTAAAAAAATAAATTCTTGTTTTGCGTATATAGCAATGCACGCTCAACTGCGTCAAAGTGATTCCTCCCTGGCCAGTCTCTACAGGGACAACATTGACCTCCACTAGCCTCCTACCCTTCTTTGTGTCATTATATATATTTTTTTTAATTATAATTCACAGGCTCTTTAAATTTACCAAAAATGTTGTGACTCTGCTACATTCACTGCTGAGAAATACAGTAATCCCCCGCTACATCGCGGTTCAGTTTTTGCGGTCCCGGTAATTCGCGTTTTTTTTTGTAATGTTATTTTACTATATAAATCATTAAAAATGAAAGATTTTTGTGTTTTCCATAGCTCTTGCTATGTCTCTCAGTATCTTTTATGTGTTTAAATGAGTTTCTATTGTTTTAAAAGTGTGTTTAAAGACCTTAAAATGCTTCTACACGTACAGTGACAGTAAAATAAACATGCCTACAATGCATTTTAATAGGGTTTTTC
This sequence comes from Pelophylax lessonae, assembly GCF_965119305.1. Lineage (NCBI taxonomy): Eukaryota > Metazoa > Chordata > Amphibia > Anura > Ranidae > Pelophylax > Pelophylax lessonae. The sequence goes on along the minus strand of NC_138773.1, from coordinate 63,619,329 downwards.
TATTTCGCGGAATTTCACTTTTCGCGGCTGGGTCCGGAACGTAACCCCCGCAATGGAGGGGGGTTTACTGTAACCTGAAAATGGACGTAAAGCCTCAACCAAAAAAGTCGGAATGTGGTTTATGTAGGGGTATGCTGTGACCTGCTCCGCAATGAATCACTGATTGATTACTCAGAGGAATGACTCTTTCCAACCCTCATATCAGCCTGTCTGTACCGATCAGTGCCAGAACACTGCGCTATCAGTGGAACAGAGGCCAGGGCAACGTCACCGAAATCCTCAGAAAGCACAAATCTTATTTAAAGCAGTAGTTTGACCAAGCTTTATATGTCCAGCTATAACATATGTTCTCTGTTTTGGATAGGGTGGGGTAGGATTAGAACCCCTTCACTGCTATCCAAAACTAAAAGGGAGAACAGGAAGTGAGGGAATAACTGCAACAGGGACAAAGAGAAAATATGCTTTTATTTAGAAGAAAAAGGAAAGGCTAGAACCCCTGTAAGATTTCTATTTCTGTGCACAGAGAAAGAGACACAGCGTTAAAAATCAACCACTTCCCCTGTTACCCCTGTACACCCCTATGGACCTAAGCAGTTTATAAATGTCTGCTATTTCTCCTGTTTATTCAGCAATAACTTAAAATGGTTGTAAAGGCTCAAGGTTTTTTTTTACCTTTTGTGCGTTCTAAACATGATGGTAAAAAATCCTTCTGTGTGTAGCAGCGCCCCTCAGCCCCCCTAAAACTTACATCAGCCTGAACTGGATCCAGCAATGTGCATGAGAGCCTCGGCTCTCCCGGGTCTCTCCCACCTCATTGGCTGAGACAGCAGCAGTAGCCACTGGCTCCCACTGCTGTCGATCACAGCAAGTGAGGGCGGGGCTGAGCCACACTTCGTGCTGTCTACTATGGGGGAACTAAGCAGGAGGGAGGGGCCTGGAGCACCAACCCTGAGAAGAAGAGCTTTCAAAACCACTGCACAGAGAAGGTAAGTATAACAAGTTTTTTATTTAACCCCTTCTGCACCGGAAGGATTTACCCCCTTAATGACCAGGACATTTTTTGCGATACGGCACTGTGTTATTTTAACTGACAAATGCATGGTCGTGCGCCGCTGTACCAAAATAAATAGAGCATTCTTTTGGTAGTATTTGATCACCTCTACAATTATTATTTTTTGCGCTATAAACAAAAAAAGATCTGCAATTCTGAAAAAAAAAAAACAATATTTTTTACTTTCTGCTATATAACATTCGCAATAAAAACTAATTTACGCTGTTTTGCAGGACAGAGCCAACCTGCCACAGTAAAACTGCGGTGGGCGGTCTTTAGGTGGTTAAAAACGGAAGCTTTACGTTTGGTTCACATTGGTGCAATGGGGGAAACCCTGCGAATCCACTGCGGGTTCTTGAATCTTAACCGGTTAGCAGGCAGTTCACACTGCCATATGCGAACCGCTGGGAGTGTCAATACAAAGTAAATGACACCCCAAAATTAGTTTGCATATCGCAGTGCGAACTGTCAATTCGGACAGGAATCAGATCGCATGGGTGTGAACACCTATGTGATCCGATTCTGGTGCGGACCAAAAAAAGGGTCCTGCACGAGTTTGGTCCGAATGCGATGCAAATTCAGCCATACAATCTGTATGGTTGAATTTGCATCGCACAGAGATCGCATGTGATTTGCACAGCAGTGTGGTGCGAATCACATGCGATGTCTTCCATCGCACCAATATGAATTGAGCCCGAGATAAATTACAAATAGAAATATATATATTGTTTTTTTTGTTTGTTTTTTTAAGGACAAACAAGGCTTTCTTTTAGTGGCATGGTCTTGCAAAAATCAACATTTCTTAATGCATTCCTTAACGCAATTTTTAATGCAAAAAATAACCAAACTAAAAATGCACTTTTTTCTTTTTGGCCAGCGATCTGGCGAAAATAGGAGAATATGTCTGTAATAGGATAATATAAGAACAAATTTTAATTCTGTAATTTAAACGGTTTATTATTACACTGAAATTATGATTCTGGTACACAGCATTGCAAAGTTGTTGTTTTGTTTTTGTTTAATTTTGCACTTTTTTTTTTAACGTACCGACGACATTATGATACTAGCAAACAGGGTGGATAAAAATCAATGATTTAAAAAAAAAAAAAAAAACACAGGATTTTTTTTCTTTTTATAAAATATATTTTCATAAAATGCTTTTGAAGTAAAAATGCATCTATCTATCTATCTATCTATCTATCTATCTATCTATCTATCTATCTATCTATCTATCTATCTAAGATAGAGTAATAATTTAGTTTATTCAGCATGAAATGGAGCTTAGTTATGTAGGATGAGGCTGTATATTTTGCAATATTTACATTTTTGGTAAACTCATTCAATTAATCCAAGCTCTGCTAGTGGAGATAACATGCACTGCATTGATGCATTCACACCATTTTACACTCACTACCAGCAAGAATGAGTCCTGACATTTAAAGAGCACCTGTCATTCCATATCCATCATGGCAGCGCCTGTTAGCGGGCATCCACTCTCCTGCTGCTGCCACGTCCCTCATCTTGTTGTGTCACTGCCGCCAGCCATCCCATTAAAGTGAATGGGACTGTCAGTGAGTCAACAGCGGGTCAGAGGAGGAGCCGCTGCGGGACAGAGATGACAGTTGCTCTTTAAAAAAATGATAACATTTAAATTGAGTTGATTTAAATCAATCCTTTTTACTAGTGATTTAAATAGTGAATTAAATCGACTTGATTTAAATCAAATCCACCCTGCTAGCAAATGTCTTAAAATTAAAAGGCAAATGCGCTTTATTTATTTATTATCACTCCATTCTATCTACAATGGATAGTTGAGCCATATGATATCTGGATGACAAATTTCCTGAAAAGTATACAGTCTGCAAACAAAAATATATATCTATTACATAAGTTGTTTTTTATTCATTAATTATACTTAATTAAAAATAATATATTTTTTCCCCCTCCCATTCCCCTTTGGGAACTACAATTTATTGTTCAGAATATTGTCGATAGTTACTGTAATTACATATGTAGATGATGTGACATATGTATTTTTGCTCTTAGAAGTCATTCTATTGTCCAGCTGTACCTGTATATGAGATAGGAGGTCCTGAAGAAGCAGACATCTCAGTGAAACGCGTCAACTTTTTCCTAATATCAGAAGACTACTATACTGTGCATCTTTCATCCCTCTGGTGGATGATGAATGGTAGTATTAATGTCCATGCATATTTGATATATGATTTTATTGAGTCTTTTTACTGGATAAAATAAAGATTTGCATATATTTTTTAATACCGTTTGATGTATTTTTGTGTCCACTGGAGGGGTATTTAATATCCTACCATGTATTTGTATATTGTAAATGCGCTATTAGTGCCTTGAAGGTTTTTACAGGCAGTTCTTCCAGGCTTAGAGTTTTCAGCATGACTAACAAACCGCTAACAGTTAACAGGAATGCTACGCCTGTTCAGCTTCTCCCGAGTCCACACCTTCATAAAAGAACATTTATGAAATTTCAAACCAAAAATCTGTGCAGAAAAGGAGCTTCCAGAGTGCTTACTGGGTGTAGCCAGACCAGAATATCCCCACATGATCTCTATTGACTCAGAATATCCCACGCTCACTCCCTCATTTATCTATATTTACACTGCCCATACTTCCATCCGAAAAGCCAACATCCATGACAGTACGAGGAGATGCTGCTGACTTGTACAAAGACTTCAAAATAACATCATCTGATTTCGTAACTTGATAAAATTCTCAACTTATGGGTATTGAGGCCTGAACAATGTTAAAGTGATTCTATCACTAAAGAAAGAGATTTAAAAACATGCCTCTCTGTTAAGAAAATGCTTAGGGCTTAAAGCGGTGTTCCACCCTGGGACATTTTTTTTAATAAAGATACCCCCGGGACAGTCAGGGCTAGTGCATTCCACAATGGCTAGCCTCTGATCTGTCCCGGTTCGCACTTACCTGCAAGAAGAAATACTTACCTTGCAAATGTATTGTCCAGCGCTGCCATCTCAGGTGTGGGCAGCTTGAAGCCAGCGCAATCCTCTTCCGTCTTCTTCGGTCCCACGATGCACTGCACCGGCCCCGCCGTCACTTCCGGTGCCGCAGCGTCATCCCTGCACAGCTTCTGGGCATGCCCAGAAGGCGTTTAGCAAGGTATGATAGCGCCTGCACCGGAACTGACGTCGGGGCCGGTGCAGGCGCATTGATTCCTGGGAGCGATGACGTTCAGCTCCCAGGAATCATTGCAAAGCCAGGAAGTGACGAATCGTCGTGGCCACCAAGGGGAGGAAGAGGAAGTAAGGTAAGTATATTTTCTTCTAAACCATATAAGTAAAAAAAATTGCGATTATCCATTTGTTTTCAGGTGACCCAGAGGGAGAAGATGGAGGTAAGTTTAATTTTAGGGTGGAACTCCGCTTTAATACTCAACTATCTAACCAACAGCTTTCACTGTGTTGCTGAGCTAAGCTTGCTGAAGGATCATCAGAGGCCAATACTTCCGGTGGTTCTAGATACCAGGTCCCCTCTTCACTCTATGGTTTGATCCACTGACCCCTACTTCACCACAAGACACATTAGTGATATAGTGATCGGCAGATCCAACCACAGTGCTCAGCAAGGGAACAATGCTCTACCACAGTGGTCCTCAGGGCCCACTAACAGGCCAGATTTTAAGTATTACCTTGGGGAGATGCAGACTAGAGTACTGCAATCACTGAGCAGCAAATTATATCACCTGGGATGTATTTCGGTTATCTTGCAAACCTGGCCTGTTAGTGGGCCATGAGGACCAGGGTTGAGGACCACTGCTCTACCATACCTGAAAGTACCGGGTGCTGGAACAAACACAACATTGGGGAAACACAAGGAAAGCAAAGGCAAAAAAGGCTATAAGGGGAACCACTGTTTTTTACTGGATGTCTCAATGCAACACTCAGGCGAGGGCTGGGCGGTTTACATCCTAGGAGCCAGCAATAACCATTTAAAGGTTGGAGGCCATTCCTACAGCACACAAACCTTTTTCTACTTTTGGCCAAGAAAGGTGGATGTCTTCTTGTCCATTGTTTTCCTAAAGACATGCACATCTAAACTCAGATGAACATACTCAAAGAGGCACTCGGAACTGTTAGGGTCCATGCAATCTGGGCTTAAAAAGCGCTGCTTTTCTTTTTTAAGCCCGTATCGTGTGAAACACACTCAAAAGACTTAACCCCCGGTGCATAAAAAGTGCACACATGCAAACGTGAACAAACACAAAAACTGCACAGGGTGTGCGAAAATGGTCTGGCCTCCGAAGAGGTTGGACCTATACCTTGATCCCCCAGGGCGCAAGACTCCTGACAGGGACTGAGGTACTTCCTATGGTTTGCCTGGCCAAGACCTGGCAAACCCCGTTCTCCAGGGGGACTGCCGAAACAGCCCACCCCAAGTACTGGGTGGGGCTTCCCCGAAGGGAGACCCCATGAGAGAGAGCGAACTAAGCCAGAAGGCCATATCCACCCCCTCCCAAGACTTTCAAGGTAGGCCCAGAGACCCACACCGTACTCGTCGTGCAGGAAAAAAAGTGATAGTGAAGTGAAGAACACTACAAAGAAAAAGCACACACAAACAAAAAATGGTGGGCAAAGGGAAGTGGAGAGGTGATTTTGCCTGCAGAAGGATCTCAATATTATCCTATGTGTCCATGCAAATTAGGTCGTTCAGAGGCATATTTTAAGTTCAGTGTTTGGTGGAAAAAAACAAAAAACAAACCCTCTTAGTTTGCATTTTTGAGAGTTTTCGGGCAGAAAAAACTCTACGCTCCTAAATAAAGCCAAAAGAACTGGCGTTTAACCACTTCCTGCCCACAGATGGCTACAGTGTGGGCCTCCAGTTCTGGGAGGACATCTATAGACATGCTCCCACATGCGCTGGGTGCTTTGGATACAGCTGATCACAGATCGTGGGTAAAGGGCCAATCACAGCGACCCTTTACCATGTGATCAGTTGTGTCCAATCACAGCTGTCACAGATGTAAACAGACTTTGCCTGTTACGGTATTTTATCGGCTCTCCTTTCCTCACACAGGAGATAGCATGTGAGGAAAGGAGAGCCGATCTGTACAGCAGTATATAGTGCCCTGTTTATCAGTGCAATTTATTAGTGCTCATCAGTGCAGAAGAAAAATTACTTATTTACAACATTTTATAATGGAAACTAAGAAAAACATTTTTTTTCCTCAAAATTTTCAGTCTTTTTTCATTTTTTTTAGCAAAAAATGACAACCCATTGGTGATTAAACACCACCAAAAGAAAGCTCTATCTGTCTCAAAAAATGATAAAAATTCAATTTGGCTACAGTGTTGCATGACTTTGCAATCGTCATTCAAAATTTGACAACGCCGAAAGCTGAAAATTGGCCTTGGCAGGAAGGGGGGTGAAAGTGCCCGATATTAAAGTGGTTAAGCCCAGTGTGCATTGACCCTAAGACTTGCAAGTGTAGTCAGATGAAGGAAAACCTCAAACAAGGTCAACAACTCTGGTAAGCCAGCTCCCACACAGCAAGGCTTCCCTCGATAGGCACCCAACAGTAGCTCAAACCATAAAAATACAGAAACGAGTGCCAGACCAAAATCGGATAAGAGAGTCCAAGAAAATTTTATTTATTGAAAGAGTCATAGGAACAGCCTATAACTGAATTATATTAGAGCCGATACTGAACTCTTCTCATGGAGGAACAGTTTGACGCCACTGCGGCACAGTATCTGCTATCAAATTATTACTCCATGAGGAGAGTTCAATACTGGTTCTAATATTCAGTGCAATTACTGTTTTTTCTTGGAGTCCATCCAAGTTTTATGCTGTGTTGAGCCTTGACGAACAGGGAGTGGTGTTGCCCCCAAAACGCGTTGGCAATTTTTATATGACTTTTTTGTTAATTAAAATTATCTTGGATTCTTTTCTTTTGTTTTGGTCTGGAACTCGTGTCTTTTATTTATTGTGCAAATCTATGGCCGGTAGAGATTTTATTAAAAGAAATTCAGTCAGAAAAACCTAAAAGTTAGGTTATATAATATCGGGACTGATACAGAATATTAGCTCTATCCACTTGTTTGAGCTCCGTAGGGTCTGTCTGGAGCCACAGCTCCTTTGAGGGAAGGAAATCTTCAGAAAACGGCATCATAGGTGTGTCCACATTTGGATCTAATTACACAAGTATATTATACAGTAATTATACAAGTTGCTTAGCTTACTGGGTCCACACATGGGACACCATATAGCGTCACACTCAGGCTTTTGGGAATAGTGGATGCCAAATGTTGATTTGAAGCATTAATCTTTCATTGCATCCAAGAAGATAAGAAAAGACAGGTAAGTAGCAAAGATACAAGGCTATTTATTACATCAAAATTATCTATAAAGCCCTTCTTTAATGTCAGATGTTTTACCATAAGCCCCATGGAGAGTTATTACGTGTTCGATCCATTCTGGATGTCATCCATATACTGAGAAGATGATACCAGTGCGCTGTGAGTTGAGCCATCAGCCAGACGTTTAATTTGATTGTAATTAGCAGTTTGGGCATACGAGCCAAGAATCCTGACAATATGTACAGACCGCTTCACAGAACAGCGTGGAAAAACGACAGTGAAGCAGAATATGATATATCCCCGTACAATGCACTCTCGTCTCGTTTCCATGCTCCCTTTTCCTACCAACACTCCCTAAATTATACACTGACACATTCCGGGCAAACCTGGAGAAATCTGACATCAACAATGGCTAGGAACCCAAACTGCCTCAACTACACAGGTTTAAAAATGCACCTGCAGTTTAGAAACACATTATACACTAAAGTACCCAGTTCCTAACTAGGGTTCCTCCATGTTGTTGGGGGTTCCTTGAACTGTGGCTGATTGACCTCCCATCTGACCAGAGTTGTATAAAGTACTCAAAACCCATACTTGAGTAAAAGTACAAGTGCTCGATCAAAAAGTGACTTGAGTAGAAGTGGAAGTGCTCAATCAAAAAGTGACTTGAGTAGAAGTGGAAGTGCTCGATCAAAAAGTGACTTGAGTAGAAGTACTAAAGTATTCAACATTTTTTGTACTTAAGTATTGCAAGTAGTTTTTTTTAAAAAATGTTGCTACTCAAGTACTGAAAGAAAAAGTACCAGTAGTTTTGAAAAAAAAATGCTACTCAAGTACTGAAAGTAAAAGTACAAGTACTGTGTTATGTAGTTATTAAAGAAAGAAGTCAAAAGTTTGCACATCATATTGTTTTTTATTATTTCAAATGCAGCTTTTATTTATACATACAGTAGCATTTATTTTGGTATGCACTGATAATACCCATGTTTTGAGCTTCATGAAACCTGCCATCTACTGTTCTGGCAGTGGTAATTTTTATAATTGTAACGAGTAACTATGCAGCACAAAAAAAAAAAAATATCGGAGTAGAAGTATTGAAATCATTGAAAAAATGTAGTGAAGTAAAAGTGGAAGTAGGAGAAAAAAGTACAGATACCGCCTTTCGGTACTTAAGCACATTAGTGAAGTAGTTCTACTTAGTTACTATACATCTCTGTGTCTGACGCTACCTGTATAGTTTCAGGACCAACACCATTTGGCAAAGCTTGCAGAATGACAGCAATGATGTTTTTAAAGGGCTGTAAGGGTTTCATTCTGACCATCAATGTAAGGGGGGGGGGATCTTCCCACTGATCACCAACGTATGGGCCATCCTTCCCACTGACCCCCAATTAATTAATTTTAGCAGGGGATCCCTGAGACCTGAAAATTATTACAAGGGGTGAAAGGGTTGAGAAGGGCCTACTGTAGCATCTTGCAGTGATCAATCCATAAACAGACTGCATACTACATGCTCGGGGCTGACATAAGGGGGTAGCACCAGCCCTTCTGCATTTGGCCCAAGGCCATCAGTTCAAGCCCCTCCTACTCTCCCCCCTGACGTTTGTGAGCTGTAGCAGGAGGAGCCAAAGAGGGAATCAACAGGGATTGCCCCCTCCCACCCGATCACCCCCTCTCCTGTTTAAAATCCCCTTCCCCCACAGGTACCAATCACTCCTGTGTTAAGTCATAACTGTAGCATAGTAAACAATGTTTACTATGCTTCTATACAGAGCACTTCCTGTTTATCCATTCTGCTGTGCAGCTGAGGCTGCAGAGGTAGGTTAGGAGATCTGCGTCTTCAATCTCTTTCTGTCTCTCAAAAGTGAAACATCAGGGGTCTGAAATTTGACCAAAGTTCCCTCCCCTTCCAGGGCTGTTAAAAAATGTATAAATTAAAAAGAATTAAGATAAATAAAAAAAACAAAAGGGGTCATTCAATTGAATAGTCTGTCCACGTGAATAAGTGATTTGCTCATGCAGCTGGAGCCATGTTTGGGGCCTTACACCCACACATCCACCCAGACTGGGGGGGGGGGGGGGCTGTCAGGCTGTACAGAGCCTCATGATTTCTAACAGCAGCCCTGTACATGCTGCTCTGGTTTCCTATGGCATAAGCTACACAAGTTGTATGCCATAGCAGAACCATTCTCAACCAGGGTTCCATGGAACCCCAGAGGTCCTCCAAAGGTTGCTAGAGATTCCTTGAGCTTTGGCCAGTTGATCCTCCATCTGATGTTGTCTGTATAATTTTGGGTCCAACAGCATGACATCAATGGCCTTTTTAGATGTATGTAAGGGTGGCATCCTGCCTACCAATGTAAGGGAGGCATTATTCTTACTGACCACTAATGTATGGGGCATTCTTTCCACTAACCCCAGATAAATACATTTTAGCACAGAGGATCCCTGAGGCCTGAAAGATATTTTAAGGATTCCTCCAGGGTAAAAAGATTGAGAAAGGATGCTTTAATAGAATAGGAGAGGTTAGATACTTCCAAAGGTTTTACATTTGTTTTGCAGTATCATTCAGCAGCACAAAACATTGCGGTGACAACTAACCCACATTTACCCAGTAGCTGCCAGGGTAAAATGCCTCTAATTGGAAGTGTCTTCGAGTATCTCTAGGAAGTACTTTTTTTCATTTCCTGTCCTTGTGACAATGCTGTCTATAAGACAGGAAGTGAGAAGAAATCTTTAATGATAAAAAAAAAAAATGCTAGTTACAAAAACATAAGCTCATCAGTGTGCTGCTTCTCCCTTCACTGTCCAAGGCCAGGCTGGGGGTGAGACAAGTTACCAAAAGAGGATCTTCAATCCCCACCTAAAAAAAATTAAATGAAAGAACACTTACTAGCCCAGGGATCCAGTGCTGTGCTGACCTTGGCCGTTTCTTTGCTGGTCTTCAGTTCCCCGGCGCCACCATGGCTAGTGTGGGAAGCCGGCTGTGACTTTGCGGTATCACAGCTGGCTTCCCACCGCACTGCGCTTTGTGAATGGTCTCAAAACCCTTCTGGGACTTGAGATATGTTCCAGAAGGCTACTGGCAAAGGGGGGGGGGGGGCAACTCCTGCTTGGAGCGTCTAGGTCAAGCATGTCATACCTGTGGCCCAGAACCGCAGGCAATGCGGCCCACTGCCCCCTGACAATTTTTTTTTTTGCTGGGGAGGAAGGAAGTCGGGTCGGGGGCATGGCCACAGCAGCTTCCAACAGTAGGCAGAGGCTGCCTTGGAGAGGAGGGGGGGGGGGCGAGCATGTGCAGTGTTTCTGACTCCTACCACCATGACCACTTCTAGTCACTGAAGTGGTCATGGTGGTTAGAGTGTTCCTTTATCACTCAGAAGAAGTAAACCTCTGTATACTGATTCCATTTCATTTGATCATCCTCTAGTTGTGTTAAATTAGTGCAGGGGGCGCTGCGGCATTTTATATACCTTAACTATAGTATATATTTTATATGCGGCCCGAGAAAATTTCTCCACACTCATTGTGGCCCAGAGAATACAAAAGGTTGGACACCCATGGTCTAGGTCAGTGGTCCTCAACTCCGGTCCTCAGGGCCCACTAACAGGCCAGATTTTAAGTATTAACTTGGGGAGATGCAGACTAGAATACTGCAATCACTGAGCAGCAAATTATATCACCTGTGATGTATTTCAGTTATCTGGCAAACCTGGCCTGTTAGTGGGCCCTGAGGACCAGGGTTGAGGACCACTGGTCTAGGTGATCTGAGTGGAAGTGGGAGCGGGTACCTATCAAAACTGGGTAACCCCTTCACCCCCCCCCCCCCACAAACAAAAGGGCCCAAAAGTGATGGGGGGAGGACGGAAAAGCAGAACTTCCCCCTTTGGGTGAAGCTTCGCTTTAACTGTAGCTGAGAAAACACATCTTCTACCCTGTCAGGGAGGGCTGTGCTACATGGTAGAGCTGTGTAATTCTAAGAACTGGATAGACAAAAAAAACAAATCCTTTAGCAGGTAACACAGCTCCCATATACGTATTTCCTCCGTGTATTTAGCTGTTCCCTTGGAGTTCAGCTTTTAAGAAAATAAGGAATTACCGTATTTATCGGCGTATAACACGCACTTTTTCCTCCTAAAAATGGAGGGTAAAACACCAGTGCGTGTTATACGCCGATATGTTAAAAAAAAAAAAGAAAAAAAAAAAAAAGCCGGCAGTGCTGAGAGGCAGAGGGGGGCGGGCTGGGCAGAAGGAAGGACGAGCGGTTGCTTTCATAGGAAGTCCCGCCTCCTGTGATAGACAGCACAGTGGCCCAATGCCGGGATGCGGGACCTGTGACGTCTATCATAGGCGCCGGGACGTCAGATGATAGCAGCCGCCTATCCTCGCTTCTCCTCCGCCCAGCCCGCCCCCTCTGCCTCAGCGCTGCCCGGCTTTTTGTTTTAAAAATATATCGCCGCTCTGTGCGTGTATATGTAGTTTTTAATGGCGCTGGTGAGGCTGCATTGGGGACACTGCGCTGGCGAGGCTGCATTGGGGACACTGTGCTGGCGAGGCTGCATTGGGGACACTGAGCTGGCAAAGGCTGCATTGGGGACACTGTGCTGGCGAGGCTGCATTGGGGACACTGCGCTGGCGAGGCTGCATTGGGGACACTGCGCTGGCAAGGCTGCATTGGGGACACTGAGCTGGCAAAGGCTGCATTGGGGACACTGCGCTGGCGAAGGCTGCATTGGGGGACAATGCACTGGCGAGGCTGCATTGGGGACACTGAGCTGGCAAAGGCTGCATTGGGGACACTGAGCTGACAAAGGCTGCATTGGGGACACTGAGCTGACAAAGGCTGCATTGGGGACACTGCACTGGCGAAGGCTGCATTGGGGGACAATGCACTGGCGAGGCTTCATTGATGGACACTGCGCTGATGAGGCTGCATTCACGGGCATCGGTAAGACTGCATTTGATTAAAAAAAAAAAAATAGTTCTGAGTTCAATGCTGTTTATTTAAAATTTAAGCTTTTTTCCTAAAATTTCCCTCCTAAATTTGAGGTGCGTGTTATACGCCGATAAATACGGTACTTCGATA